>NC_080793.1:74925208-75544791 GCF_028018385.1 Neofelis nebulosa | reverse complement strand
AGACCCTTTTTCCAGGGGTTAGGACATGGATCTGCCTTTTGGGGGGCCACTATCCAGTCCCCTACCATAGACCTCTCACCAGAATGCTGAATGTGAAGCACCTAGCACAGTGCCTGGCACACAGGGAGCTTAATAGATGGTGTTTTTGTTTGCGTCCACCCCCCCCCCTTCCAGGTGGCATACAGGTGTAGGAGACTTTCTGCTGCATGTATGTACATGTACACACATACACGTATGTTTGTGTGTACACATTTGTATGCATGTACATAAACACATACTCATTTACCAAGCCTGAGACCTCCTTAGTGACTGTTACTCTTTGGGTTCCATGATAGTAACTGACTGATAGGAACTAGAGAATGTATACTCTTCTTTGAGAATTCAGTGTGCCACGACAGATGGACAAGATGATGCTTTAGGCCTAACTTTTAATACTTCTCCCTGACCACCCATGGGTGGTGGGTGTGGGTGTACTTGTGGAGTAGGTAGGATAAAGCAGCGTGCTACTGCTCCCTCTGTCCTTAAAATGCTTTTGGCTTGTTCCTGTGAGTTCTTGGCATGCAGTGACCCTCTAGCCACAGGCCCTGGGGGAGTTGGGTTTGGATGGATGCCTTAGCCTTTAGGCTTCTCCCCCACATGTGGTCTGGGGAGAGGTGTGCATGTTGTGCTTTCTGTCTACTCTGGTTCTGCACAACAGCCAAGTACAGACTGGGGGCTTGGTAGATGATCCAAGGAGTTCACAGCCAAGGGCTCAGTGATAGTTACTATAAGCTTGGAGCAGTAAGATGATAATGCTTTGCCTGCAGGTGTAGGGGGGGTTTTGAATGAGCTTGATTGCACCTTGGGCATGAGTAGAGTTAGTCAGAGGAGGGCAAAAGTACTTTTAGGAATTTTTAGGAAGACAGGGCCCAGCCCCGCAAAGGTACTGAGGGGAGAAAGTACATTGTGTTTGGGGAGCTAAGAGTGGGTTGCCTAGAGGGGATGGTTGTGCTGGAATGAGAAGGAAGGTCTGGAAAGGTCTGAAGACACACTTAGTCCGCCTGTTTAGTCTTCCACACATCCACCTATCCACACATCTACCCCCCCACCTACCCTTCTATCCACCCATCTGTCCACCCACCAACCCATCCATCCATCCATCCATCCATCCCATCATGACCCACATGCCCATCCGTCCATCCATCCATCATCCATCCACACACCTGTCCATCCATCCATCCATCCATCCATCCATCCATCCATCCATCTATCCATCATCCATCCACACACATCCGTCCATCCATCCATCCATCCCATCATGACCCACATGCCCGCTCATCCATCCATCCATCCATCCATCCAGTAAATTTTCCTGAGCACTTCTCTGGGCTAACCTTGTTCTAGGCCCTGGGATACACAGAAGAATAAGGTATCTTTCCTGACCCCCACAGTGCTCAGAACCTGAATGTGAGTGAAAGCACTTGGCTGTTGTGGAAGGGAGACCAAATTTTCTATTAGCTTTTGGCTTCATTTATTTCTAAGGAGATGTGTAGGCATGAAATGAGAAGACAGAAAGAATGATAATGCCTCTGGAAGAATCCAGAGAATTAGAAGCAAAACAAGGCATAGGAGAGAAACACTGAGAAACCCCAGAATTCCTTTTTCCCCCAAGGTTCTTATACTCCAAGCACGCAGCCTGGCATTTCCCAGAAGACAGCCAGCTGAAGCCAACATGGCAGGCGGGTTGTCTCCTGAGGAATCAGGTCACTTTCCCACCTAACACTTTTCATTTACTTATGCACAACCTTGACCCGGAATTTTCATCTTCAGAGTAAACCTCTTTCTGGGAACTTCCATCCGCCCTGGGCTGCCTGCCCAGAAAATGTCATCCTGGCGCCTGACGTTCTTGTGGGACCCTGTTACTGGAGTCAAGCAGCCTTTTGCTTGCTCCCCACTCAGTGTTTGCAGTGGGTGCTTACTAGCTCTTCCTGTACTTGGATTTGGAAAACTTGGATTTTCAGGAACTTCTTCACTTGTCTTTTCAGCTATAGACATATGGCCCCCGAGGGAGGTGAGCAATTTTAAAGAATACCAAATAGCCTAGAATTAGACTTTGTCACTTACCACCACCTCTAGCTCCTTATTTTTGTTCCCCCCCTCCACTTTGGCTTCCCCCAACTCATAAGGCAGCCCATTACTGAACATGGTTCTGGGCAGTTTCTAGGGGGTTGTACCAGCTCTGCCAGTGACCCTGGCATGGACTCCGACACTAGAAAAGTCAGCCTTCGAAGTCCCTGAGTTCATTACATAGTCTAACCATCCACATGGTGCTGGTTGACCCTGACTTGAGCCCATGTGGACAGTGAACCCCTCTTTGCCACTTATTAGCAAATGACCTAACTGCTCCAGACTCTGTCTCCTTATCTGTACATTGGGTGTAATGATGGTATACTTTTTTTTTTTAGTTTGTTTATTTTGAGAGAGACAGAGACAGTGCAGTGGGGGAGGGGCAGAGAGAGGGAGAGAGAGAATCCCAAGCAGGCTCCACACTGTCAGTGCAGAACCTGACACGGGATTCAAACTCTTGAAACTGTGAGATCGTGACCTGAGCCCAAACCAAGAGTTGGACACTTAACCAACTGAGTCTCCCAGGTGCCCTAATGGTACATACTTTTTATGACTGTTGTGAGAAGTAAATGAAAATCCATGTGAATAAAGAATATATAACAAGGGTTCAGAAGAAGGGTTCTAGCGTGGGTTACCTTATAGAAAGCCCTGGAAGAAGTACTTGGCACCTAGGGAAAATTCCTTAAGAGTTAGTTCCTGGGGCGCCTGGGTGGCTCAGTCAGTTAAGCGTCCTATTTCGGCCCAGGTCGTGATCTCACTGTTCATGAATTTGAGCCCTGCATTGGGCTCTGTGCTGACAGCTCAGAGCCTGGAGCCTGCTTCGGATTCTGTGTCTCCCTGTCTACCTCTGTCCCTCCTCTGCTTCTGCTCTCTTTCTCTCTCTCTCAAAAGTAAATAAGTAAACATTAAAAAAATAAAAAATAAATTAAAAAATGTTAGTTCCTAATATTATTATTTTGTGTTACTATGGGAAGCCCTTAGAATGGTCCTGACACACAGTGCTCACTATATATTAGATACTAATTTTGATATTATAAAGATGTCCAAGTGAAGGCATCCGTATCCAGACCTGAGGTCCCCTTTCTTGTTACCTTCTTTTGGGAATCAGACCTTAGGAAAGAGGGGAGCATGGATGGGTCTAGTGATAACACTAGCATAAAACAAAGCAGGCAGAGCCCTGGTGCTTTAAGGTACACATTTTATGACAGCACAGCCCCGTGAAGCAGACAGTAAGCCTGTTTTCCAGAGGCACAGACAGGTGAAGGTGAAGGTGGCGGCTGGGAGGCGGGAGCAAGCCAGGATATGCACTTGAGGATATGCACATTAAGGACCCCAGGGGCGCCGGGGCCGGGGTCCTTAACTACTACACTAGGCAAACTACAAAACTCACAGACTGTGACTCTCTATTCGTAATGCAGGGATCAGTGGAAAACCTTAGAAATGATCAGGGTCAGAATTGTAATTAGTTACAGCTAAATATGTAAATGTCGATTACTTTGCTGTACTCCAGAAATAACAATGAAAAGCGTGATGAAGAAAAAGATCCCATTTGTAGTAGCCACAAAAATGATAAAATATCTACAAGTAAATCCAGATGCTCATCTGGGCAAGTTAATGCAAAAGGATCGCTGCAGAGTTTTAAAAATAACATATTTACATTAACCAAATGTAATGTTAATGTACAGTCTCCTAAAACTCATCCATGTTAATGTAGTGGGGCAGTGATAGGGACAGACAGTATTACTGTCCGTGGAAGAGTCAAGGCCAGAAGCTGTCCATGTTTGCTTGAGAATTGCATTTTATTTTTTAAAATTAATTAATTCATGAATTTTGAGAGAGAGAGAGAGCGAGCTTGGGCAGGGGAATGGCAGACAGAGAGAGACAGAGAGAGAGAGAGAGAGAGAGAGAGAGAGAGAATCCTAAGTAGGCTCCACACTGTTAGCAGAGAGAGAGAGAGAGAGAGAGAGAGAGAGAGAGAGAGAAAGAGAGAGAATCCTAAGTAGGCTCCACACTGTTAGCACAGAGACAGATGTAGGGCTTCAACTCAAGAACCGTGAGATCATGACCTGAGCCAAAGTTGGAAGCTTAACCAACTGAGCCACCCAGATGCTCCTACTTGAGAATTGCATTTTAAATTAGAGAAGAGTGTTCGAAACTTTCTAAAGTTTTGATATTTGAAGCATTGTAATCCACTGAGACAAATTGTAGAGTTAGATATTTGCATCATGCCATGCTCAAAAAACAAGTTGTAATTAGTCAAAAGATCTAAATGCAAGAAACTGAAATAAAAATACCAGAAGAAAATATAGGAGAGAGTTTAAGTATAGGGAGTATAGAAGGTCTTTCTAAACAAGCCATAAAACTCAGAAGCCATGAAGTAAAAGACACTTAATTACGTGAAAATCTTTAAAATTTACACAGTTCATGACATCACAAATAGAGTGAAAACAAAAACAAATGACAGACATGAGAAAAGATGTGTAGTAGCAAAATATATAAATGACTATCCTCAGCAAGAGCCCACAAGTGGAAAACGATAACCAAATACAAATGGGGTGGTTGCTAATGGTTTGAGCCAGTGACCCAGAAGAAACCCAGCTGGCTAATAGGCAATGAATGCCAACCTCCTTAAGAAATGCAGATTATAATCAGGAGATTTTGTTTTTCTCCTCTGATCAGCAGAAATTAAAAAGATGGATAACATCAGGCAAGGGAACGCACTTGGTGTGTCAAGTATAAATTTGGATATTTCTGGAGTGACGTTTGCATCACCCATCAGAATTCAAAACTCTTGCTCTCTGCCCAAGGAGTTTTACGTCTAAGTAGATGCCTGTGTCCTTTCTCTTTGTGGATACAGAGGTGTGCCTAATTGTGGATACAGATACATGCCTAATTTGGTCCCTGCAAGTCCAGTGCTGTTAGGTGAAGATCTGTAGACAACCAGCATGCCCATCAGGAGGGGTGTGACGAAAGAAGTTAGGGTCCATCCTAATCGGGTAACGCGTGCGGTGAGAAGAGTGAGGGAGGTCTGTGTGAACAGACGTGGGAGGCTGGCCACGTTCTGTCATTGGGATAGAAGAAAAAAGTAAGGGTAGGAAAGGATGATGCATGTATTATTTCACTTAGAAAACCACAACATGTATATTTGTAAGCCCTGCATAGGTGTGTATATACACACATGAACATACATATACATGTCTGCACACACATTTGTATGTTTAAAAAGATGCTGAGGAATGCACACCAGGTTACTGATGGTAGCCGTCTTGGGGAAGGGGATGGTAGCTGTCTGCATTTTGACTCTAGATTTTCATAAGTTGTATAGAAATTTAAAATTAACTTTAAAATAATGTTTATTTTGAGAGACAGGGAGGGAGAGAGAGAGCGAGGCTGAGTGGGGGAGGTGCAGAGAGAGAGGGAGAGAGAATCCTAAACAGGCTCCAGTGCAGAGCCCAGCTTGGGTCTCGATCCCACTAACCATGAGATCACAACCTGAGCCAAAATCAAGAGTCGGGAAGCTTAACTGATTGAGCTACCCAGGTGCCCCTAAAGTTAGCTTCATTTAAAAAATCTGGCAGTAAAGAGAGGCCTCGTGATGGTGTTTTGCAGGCTTCTGTCCCACCGGGTGCATTCTTTTCCTTGCTCCCTGTGCTTCTCAGCTTCCTCACAGAAGGACATCGCTGAAGCTCAAGTCCTGTGCCCTGCCAACCCTCACCCCCTCTGTGAGGTGGGTGATTGCTGAAGCAGTGCCTTTGCCCCACCCGGTCCGCTCCGGAACCTTGAGAAGTCCTTGTGTTCCTCAGGGGTCATTCTGGAGCTCTAATCCCAGAGACCCAAAGGGTTTCTCAGCTGCATGCATTTGAGGAAAACTGTATCCCTATAGGAATTGATCATGCGGGGAGCTTAAAATTCATATGAAATTCATGACAGGCTCTGGGAAGTTTAGTAGGAGTCAAGAAACTGGTTTAACCCTGTGACTGCAGGATTTGCTAAATTTTTTTTTTTTTTTAATTTTTTTTTCAATGTTTTTTATTTATTTTTGGGACAGAGAGAGACAGAGCATGAACGGGGGAGGGGCAGGGAGAGAGGGAGACACAGAATCGGAAACAGGCTCCAGGCTCCGAGCCATCAGCCCAGAGCCTGACGCGGGGCTCGAACTCACAGACCGTGAGATCGTGACCTGGCTGAAGTCGGACGCTTAACCGACTGCGCCACCCAGGCGCCCCAGGATTTGCTAAATTTATCAGGCCATGGAACTGCTTTTTCAGTAATCCCTCCCACATCCACATTTACCATAGACATAGTGGGAAGCACTGCTTAGAGTTTCTCCTTAAATCTTTGTAGTCCTGGGATTACCCGGCTGATTACACCCTGCCTACCAGGACCCACCCTAGCTCTCTCAGCCTTGGCTCCTTCTGCTAGCTTCCGAAATTCAGTAGTAACTCCGCAGATTGCACACTGGGGAGCAGTGGCCAAGTGTAGCCCACGACAGTGCTTTGTAAAGCTCACAGAGCGTTTATTTTATTTTATTTTATTTTATTTTTAATTTTAATTTTACCATTTTTGACAGAAGGAGAGAGCATGAGCGGGGGAGGGACAGGGAAAGAAGGAGAATCTCAGGCAGGCTCTGTGTTGCCAGCGCAGAGCCCACGCGGGGCTCCAACTCCTAAAACTGCGAGATCATGACCTGAGCCGAAATTAAGATTCGGAGGCCCAACCAACTGAGCCACCCAGGCGCACCTTGCAGAGTGTTTAAAACACAACTTAAGCCGATATCGGAATATGGGAAGATCTTTAAAAATCCAGATTTCTTCATTTTTTAATTTTTTTGTGTTTGTTTATTTTTGAGAGAGACAGAACATGATAGGGGGAGAGGCAGGAGAGAGAGAGACACAGAATCCGAAGCAGGCTCCAGGCTCTGAGCTGTCAGCACAGAACCTGACCAGGGCTTGAACCCATGAATCGTGAGATCATGACCTGAGCCAAAGCTGGATGCTCAACCGACTCCAGATTTCTTACTTCATAACCCATGTGTCCCTGATAGTGGAGTGGGGCTGGTGGGGGGGACTTTGGTCAGGAGGACCATGTGTTTCAAGAAGGAGCATATTTCCCTGGGGAGGTAAAGAACGGAGCAGTCACATTTGTTAGGTAACAAAAGGAGTTTGTGCTGGTGTGGCCTGCGGACCTGTTCTCATTTATATGACAGCGGGGCCCCTGTTGGCATTTGAGTTTACCCCCCATTCTTGAGGCTCCCCAGTGCCCCTGCCTTAGTCACAAGCCCTCATTCTTCCAAGCAGGAAACCTCTTTGTAAGAGCTTTCTAGCAGGTCTCTCCACCTTCTGGTGTTCCCACTCTGTTCTCTGCGAGCCATTGTTCTTTTTAATTCCCTATACGGCCATCACACCAGATGGGGGCAGTGAATCCCCTTTAATCTTTGCTTCCCTTCTTGAGCCTTACGCCAGAGACCCTCTTGGGCTCGAGGGAACGACTTGTGTGCCAATGCATGGCTCTCCTGCTGCCGTCTGCTTTCACGATAGAATGGGGTAGATTTGGGGTGGGAGTGAACTGTAAATAAGATATTTCATTCTTCCTCCTTTTAATTTTTTTCTCTTCTTAAATTAGACGTGCTTTGTGCTATAATTGGACCCTCCTGTTGGGAGCCTGAGGCAGCAGAATATCAAGAGGGTAGCCAATGAATTTTTAATTTAAATGTCAGCCATGAAACCTACCACCTAGTGAAAGGGGGGTGCGTGGAATTCGGGCTCAAAGCCTATTACCGGATATTTGGTTTCCCTCCTTGGCGTCTCTTCTGCCTGTGGGTGTGCACTTGACTCTTATTAACTTTAACAGGAATTATGTATGTGCCCTTAGGGGAGAGCATAACTTTTAACAGGGGCCTCCTCACACTGCTTTTATTTGCTGTTTAATTTTAATGAATCACACCCTGTGGAAGTGTAAGAACAAAACAGGATGAGCTTGAAAATGGAGAAGGGGTTATTACATATTTGACTCTTCTTTATTCTGGGTTTAGATGTCAGCTCTTCCATTTGTCTCCTTTGATTGTCAATGGGACTTAATCTTGGCTGCTTATTTTTCAAATCTGAAACCGAAGTCAAATTTCTAAACTTTCCTAGATAAAAATTCACACATCATTTCATTTTTGAGAGTTTGTATAAGTCTTGAGCAAGGTGCTGGGAATAAAAAGATGAATTTGTTGAATTTAACTGATACTTGTATAGTTTAATATGTTCCAGGCACTATTTCGGATTGTATCAGTTACCTGTTTTGGCATCCCAGATCAGGCAAGACAGTTGTCAAAGCAACAGCCATTTTCTTTGCTCATCACTTTGGGTCAGTAGGTTGGGCTGGGCTTAGCTGGGTGGTTCTTCAGCCACTCTCACTTGGGACGTTTATTCGTTCAAGGTCATCTGGTCATTCACCTGGAGCCAGTGATCTACAGTGACCTCACTCACATGTATAGGAATTGGTGCTGGCTGTTACCTGGGCCTCTTTCCAGCAGGCTAGCTCAGGCTTGCTAATATGGTGGCCATGTTTTAAGAGGACAGCTATGGAGGCCGCATTCCCCTTGCAAGTTGCACAGCAACACTTCCGTTGCAGTCTCTTGGTCAAAGCAAGTCACAAGGCCAGCCCAGATTCAAAAGGTGTGGAGAGCTAGACACCCCGTTCTTGCTGGGAGAGCTCTAGAGAATTTGTGGCCATTTAAAAACATACCTCAGTATACCTCAAAAACTCCCTATAAGTCATGGCTCACTTAATCCTCACATCAACCTTAGAAGGTATGTTCCATTACTCTTCCCACTATTCAATAAATGAGGAAAGTGAGGCACAACAGAGAGGTTTAGTAACTTACTCAAGGTCACACGGCTTGGGACAATCAGTGTTGACAAGTGATTTGAAAGCTGTTCATTATTAAGTTTTTCAGCCACTCTTAGGACTGACATATTTTTTCTCTCTAGCCTTGTAGAGAAACAATGTCACATTGTCATGTGGCTGTATGTTGTGCCACTGAACTGTCACAACTAATCTGAAATGGAGGTGTTATTTCCATTATTTAGGTGAGAAAACTGAGGCTCATGGAAAGTAAGTACAAGTCATACAAGGCAGTGCTAACTCACTGTTCCATATGCAACAATGATCTCCTTAAGTAAAAGTTATAAATGTCCTGGGGCAGACTTTTTAAATCTTCTATTGTAATGACAAAATGTTTAAAACAATTTTTCTGTTGATTGTTAATGGCTGTCGCACGTTTTGGAAAAGTAGCGAATAATAAACATGCTTTTCAGATGTCCGGTGGAGCCCCAGAATAGAAGCAAGATGAATATTCCATTCCGCATTGGCAATGCTAAAGGAGATGATGCTTTAGAAAAAAGATTTCTCGATAAAGCTCTCGAACTCAATATGATCTCCTTGAAAGGGCATAGGTGAGTATGCTTCCAGATCAGAAGCTCAGGTCACTGGCGTAATGTTCTGTTTTTTTTTTTTTTTTTTTTTAATTTTTATTTATTTATTTTTTTAAGTTTATTCATTTATTATTTCTGAGAGAGAGAGAGAGAGAGAGAGAGAGAGAGAGAGAGAGAGAGTGAGCACGCACGGGGGAGGGGCAGAGAGAGAGACACACAGAATCGGAAACAGGCTCTAGGCTCTAGGCTCTGAGCTGTAAGCACAGAGCCGGATGCGGGGCTCAAACTCACAAACGGGATGATCATGACCTGAGCCGAAGTTGGACGCTTCACCAACTGAGCCACACAGGTACCCCGTAGATTTTATTTTTAAGTGATCTCCACACCCAACACAGGGCTGAGATCAAGAGTCGCATGCTCTACTGGCTGAGCCAGCCAGGCGCCCCTCTCCTCTTGCTTATAGAGCCCTTAGCATGATTCCCTGGCTGGGTGCGTGGTGGAGCCACATCTACAGGCTTTTGTCAACATTACTTTTGAAAATGTGTTAGATGACGGCACAGAGGTTGCCGTCTCATGTCTGGTGAGAAAGGATCACTCTTGCTCCCGCTGGGCATCAGAAAGTCCTGCATGCTCTATGAAAAAATGTGTCCTCGCCACGTGGGAGGTGAGACATCTGTCCTGCAGTGGTTGCTGGCCCCCTCCTCCCTACCCGGCAGGCCCATGGGTAGCTGAGTTAATCTAGGTCATGTGTGAGCATGATGGTCCTTCACTGCATTTGGGAGAATTTCCTCATGATGAGAGGTTTGAAGCTCCTGGCCATCTGTGAGGCTTTCAGGTGACAGGTTGGGCATGCTGGCCTCAGGTGCTGCGTCGGTCTCAGGAGCGGGTGACTGGGAACTGGAAAGACAGTTGTCTTGATGCTAAATTGGATGCTTTTGTTCTTCATGGTGGCCTCTTTGGTCCCTCTAGGTCTGTGGGAGGCATCCGGGCGTCTCTGTATAACGCCGTCACGATTGAGGATGTGCAGAAGCTGGCTGCCTACATGAAGAACTTTCTGGAGATGCATCAGCTGTGAACACATCTTAACCAGTGTGTACTCTGCCCTTGAACAGTGTACAAAATTGAAAGTAACTCGGCAATGACGACAAAAACTTAGCAGACACGGTATTTTTCTCGGGTGAACATGCTTATCATAGATCTCGTTTTTCAAAGAACAGCAACATGTCCACAGCTGTGCAAAGCTGGGGAGACTTAATGGCCACCACCTTAATTCTGACTTGAACTGGAAGCATTTTAAAAACCTTTTGCTTTCCTAGTGAGTTCCAGCTGATTTTGTCCTTGCTGCTACTTTTCCTGGCTAGATCTCAGTATTCAAACTCGCCTGTGGACTCAATTATGCAAATTGAAGTTACTTTTTCTGGAAACACAAAAACAAGGCATGGAGGCTGGGTGGGGACCTCTAGGTGCTGAATCTTGATCCTTTACAGAATGACACAGAGGGGTGTCCTGGGTTCTGCACCTGTTACTTCCAAGTCCACACTGACCAGGTAGTGAGTGTTTAGGGGTTCTAGGCTAAAAGGCAAACTGGGGATCTTTCTTTATACTGTTATTCTCATAAAGAGATAAAAGTGATATACTGTATGTTTATATAGCAAGGTGTGTTTTTTAATACCCAATAGTTTATATTCTATGCAACATGTTTCTAATAATATGGTTCCTAGTGATGCATGTAGAGACCTTAGAATCATCGATCTCACATAGTATGCGTTACGCTTGCAACGGTATGTCCCTCCCCTCTCTCTTCCCTCTTAAAAAAACTGCTTTGCAAGATTTCAAAGTTCCCAAATTCCCTTTTACGTTCCTTTTAGTGGGGAGAAGAGAAGGTTGCTTGGTGGCTTTGCTCTTCATTTTTCAGTGAGGCTGTTAAATTAAAATTCTCTGTTAAACTCCGTTCTCCTTTGTTCACTTGACGGTTCTCTTTAGAGTGTTGGACCAGTGATGCTGTGAGTTTCGGAAGATCTTTGCTGAAGAGTCTTTTCCCCTATTGTTTATCCGTTGTCAGTATTTTCTCATGACTATGTGGAGGACATTAAAGTCTTAAAACACCTAAACCTTTGTCAGTGAATTTCTTTTCTTTTTTTTTTAAAAAAATTTTTTTTTTTAACGTTTTATTTATTTTTGAGACAGAGAGAGACAGAGCATGAACGGGGGAGGGGCAGAGAGAGAGGGAGACACAGAATCGGAAGCAGGCTCCAGGCTCTGAGCCATCAGCCCAGAGCCCGACGCGGGGCTCGAACTCACGGACCGCGAGATCGTGACCTGAGTTGAAGTCGGCCGCTTAACCGACTGAGCCACCCAGGCGCCCCGTCAGTGAATTTCTTTACCTGCTTTTTATTTATTGATTATTTTTTCAAGCCCCCCAACTTGGGGCTCAAACTTACAACCCGGAGAGCCAGCCAGGCGCCCCCACTTTACCTGCTTTTTAGGCGCATTGTTCTGTTAAAAATTTGATGATGGAAAAACTTGAGTGTGAAAGTAGCATCGGATGAGGGTAATTTGGTTCCACCAATGGTATGTAGGTGTAAGACCTGAGACCTGGGTGCGTCTATTTTTTTTTTTTTTTTTTTTTTTTTTTTTAATGATTCCATGCACTGGTGGCTTTCCATTGGCTTTTAGAATGGACGTTATCAGGAAACCACCTCACAGCACAGCTCTTGGTATAAAGGTCTATGAACTCTGTCACATGGAGGCCGGAAACATGCCAGCAGGACAGTTCTGAGTGATCTGTGTTTCGTTGGTTTGTGTAATAGGGACTCCTGATCTCTTATCCCAGCTCTGCACCAGTAGGTTGGGTTACTGAGGTTCCCTGGTCAGGGCTAAGCTTCCCTGGTCTTAGTTCTTTCAGCTGTAAAAAGAAGGATTGAAATAATTCTTCCACTTGTCCCAGAGATGTTTAAGAGCTTAAAACGAGAGCTCAATGCAAGATATGAATAATAACTATAAGAAATGTTTAAATAGTGAGAGCCAGCCAGCCCATGGAGGCCACTCAGGTATTCACATGGAATAGTGCTCAGCGTCTGCCTCACCTTCTTCATACTTTCATGACGGTAAGTTCCTGTGGTTTGTACTAATCCCGAGTCTCCCAAATGCCACTCCTCTTTTTTTAATGTTTTATTTTTTGAGAGAGTGCGAGCGGGGGAGGGGCAGAGAGAGGGCGACACAGGATCCAAAGTGGGTTCTGCACCAACAGGTTGACAGCAGAGAGCCCAGTGTGGGGTTTGAACTCACGAACCGTGAGACCACAACCTGAGCCAAAGTCAGATGCTCAACTGACAGAGTCACCCATGTGCCCCTCGTGGCCACTTCTATCCACTCCTGTTGCTGTGGCCTGCTCTGCTGTCTGCCCTTGGAGGATTGCTTTTGCAGCCTCCTCTCTCCCAGCCCCCACCCCTGCACAGCCAGCTGGAGTATTACCTCCCCTCATGCTCCTCCGTGCTAGGTAAAAAAAAACCAGGGTTCTCAGTCTGGCGTTGTAACTTCGCAGCATCTGGCCTGGCCTCGTCTTTCTTACAGTTATGGTTCTTGGAATGGTCCGTGCATTCGTTCTCCCACGCTGTGACACATACACAATGGCCTAGAGTTCCTGCCTTATTTGTGCCTCCATTGGAACAATGCTCCTTTCCTTTGTTCTCACCAGGGTGACCCTTTATCCCATCACACACCTGCATTCTCTCCTGAGACATCTGCTTATCTCCCTTTCCCCGTAGAGCACCGTGGAAGGAGCCTTGTCTCTACTTCCAGCACCGGCATCCTTCCCCTTAGGAGGGACCCAACAACGGTCTGTTTAAGGAATGAAAAGTCTTAATGAAGGTCATATCGGTCTTCCCGAGTTTCACAAACTGAACCTGGAGTAAAGGCAAAGGTACAATCTTACATACATGGATTATTTTTAAAGCTTAGGGTACAACCTACTTCCATTTTCCGCTAAACTGATCCAGTAGGTGTGTGGTTGAATGGGGAGATCTAAAATCTTGGAGGGCTCCCAGACCCATTCTTCTAAATCTGCGAATGCTTTTGGGAAATGGTCACAATAGCATTGTATGAGTGCCAAGGGTAGCGACTTGTTGGGACTCCGATTGCTGGGAGGTGTGTGTCCAGTGAAAACCTTGCCCTTTGTATTGTCTCAAGTGAATGAACTGATGCCAACCTGCTTAGCACGTGGAGAGCGGTGAAAGGGGATCTGAGGATGCAGCCTCCCGGGTCAGCAGGCTGCAGGAGCCAGAACCGGCTGGTCTTCCCTCTAAGATTAAAAGCAAAGCAGATAAAACAAGTGTCTTTCAGGCCTTGGTCAATCTGTAAGGCATAGTGTCCTCACATTCCTCCGGATGCTCCAAATTCTACTCACTCCAAACTGACCTTGGAGTTTTACTTTTCTCCTTCAAAATTCTTGCCCATACATAAATCATTCTAATGCCACTTGAGTGAGGAAAAAAAAAAATCGTTCCCATGTTCTTCGTGTTTATCTCCGCACACGATTTGGTCTCCAACACTGTGGTTCTGTTCTTCGCACGAGAAACAAAATTCGTGTTCTGTCCCGGTCTTCATGCCCCCGCTACTGTATGTTTATCTGAATATTCAATGCCGCTTCATCACAATGTAGCTGATCCTGGAAGGTTTGACAAGCCCTTTGGTGAACTATGCGATGTAACAAATAATAATTCTGTCGCCCCCACCTCCTTTGGAGGCGAAAGCGCCGCTAAGACCCGTGAAATGGACAAGACCCACTGATAGATGAGATGTTCATTTCTGCCGAAGGCATTAGCTGGTCTGGCCTCGTATCACTTCATGATTAATGTTTGTTGTAATGTGTTCTTTGGAAGGAAAATAAAATGAGGAAGAATTTTCTCACATTTGATCAGAATGAACATAATTAAAAAGTGAAATGCTACTGGGTTTGGGAAGAAATCAATCACTTTAATTGGAAAGAAGATTCCTTGCCTCTGTCGGTAATTGGACTCTCGGTAATTTAGAATTGGAATCCATGACAGTTTGTGATAAATTGGCTCCTTTTGGGCCTAAAGAAGGTAAGAAGTTCTAATTACCTCTGGATTATTCCAGAGTGGATGGAAAAGCTTGATAAAAGAAAGAGATACTGGGGAAGAGGTAGAAAAGCCAGCAGTGAGCAAAGGTTTATTGAATTTCTTCTTAAGAAGGTAAAGGATAAAATAGTTTATTTGATGTGATAAAAACAACAGCATGGTATTTGTGGTATTTGACATCCCAGAGATGTAAATTGGATTTTCTAGGAGAATAGGGACCTGGGCATATTAGAAAAACTCTGCGTGCACAGAAGTTCTGTAATTAGGCTATAGTATTTAGTGCATGAGAATATTGACAACCTTGGGCCCCACTGGGGGAAAGTATGGAATTTGTACTTGGAGGGTTTAAGCATATTAGCAATTAGCACTAAGTTTAAGGAAGTCCTATGCATTTTATTCAAATGAAACATACTTTGTGGTACTAGAAATGTAGACAGGGCCATAATTAATGAAACTGCTGACCTGGTCACTGTTGGTATCCTGTCCTTGTTTCTATACAGATTGCCTAATTGTGCCTGAGAAATAGACTGGAGTTTAGGTTGCCGCACTGGGTGATGAGTTTATTTTGAATTTTGTGGTTTGTTTTATATATCTATATAGTTGTAGAGGTATAGATGTAGATAGATATAATTTCAAACAGTCAAGTTGAAAGATTAGTACAAAGAACTCTTGTGTTACTTAGATTCACCAATTATTAACATTTAGCTTCATTTGCTTTGTCATTCCCCCTCTCTCCATAGATACATCCCCCCTCCCCCAAACCATTTAAAGATAAATTGGAGACATTGTGCCCCTTTACCTCCAACTGGTGATGATTTCTTAAGAACAGGAACATTCTCTATCCCCACAGCGCGATGATCTGAATCAGAAATGAAACATTGAGACCGTTGACTCATCCATCGTCCATATTTCAAATTTCATCAGTTATTCTAGTCACATTCTTCATAGCTATTTCTTTTAGCCCGAGAAACAGTCCACAATCATGCACTGTACTTAGTTGTCATGTCTGTTTCAGTTAAATATGGAACAGTTCTTTGGTCTGGCCTCTTTGTTCTTCATGCTATTGAGTGTGAAGAGTGTAAGCTGCGTGTAGTGTGAAATGATAGTGTCGGTTTGAGTTTGTCCTGTTTCCTCGTGATTGTTTCCGCAGAAGTGATACAATGTCCTCCGTGCGTCCTCGCCAGAGGCACCTGCTGTCTATCTGCCTCACCGGTGTCTTGCTTAAGGTGGTGCCATGAGGTTTCTCCACTGCCAAGTTATCATTTGTCCCTTTGTGGTTAGTAAGTAGTTCATGGAGAGATATTTCGACTATTCTGCTCTTCATGATGGAAAAGGTAAAGTGATTTATTGCTGATGTCCCACCAGTATTTCTACAACCTACTCCTCTCTCTCGCAAAGGGAAAAACAAAACAAAACACTAAAATATAAGCAAAGGTGTGCAAAAAAAAGTACATTGGGAAGTCAGAAGCCAACAGCTGGGGATATATATCCCAGGAGCCCTGAAGAGTAACAAATGTATTTTGGAAATGTGAATAGTATGGGTAAAGTGTGCTTTTTGGGGAACCAGGAAAGAAGGGGAAAAAATCTTATCGGGATATAGGGGCCAACTTGTGGAACTTTTCTTCTCTGTCCAGTCAAGTTTGTTTATATCTCAATATTTTTAGAAGTACAGGGCTTTGGCAACACAGACCTTTAATCTAATAGCCGGATCATGAACCACACAGCCTCATTATACTTTGAAAGATACCATATAACAACCTAAAGTTAAGGTTGCTTCTGAAGATTCTGGCCTAGCAGAAGAGCCCCCAAGAGAAAAATAAAATCTCGGCTTCCATCTAGGCAGGTAAAAAGCCGGAAGCATCTTAAATGACTGAGAAATAAAACTTGAAGCTGAAATGTAAGAAACATAAGAGGTTATAGGTCATTCTGGGAGGAAAAATAATGATCTTATCCAGCAGAGTAGAAGGCTGCTGCCAGCTAAATATTTTTTCCTGTTCCCTTCCCCCGCTTGAAAAATACACTTTCTTTAGGGTGAAAGTCCAGGGGTTGAAGCAGAAATCCTTAGGAGTTCTTAGGAAATGACAGGTAAGCAAGTTAATAACCTCAGGTAGCAACCATTCTATAAAATACACTGGGGGAAATATTTCTGACTTTTTGATGCATTTAAATCTAGGATGGGGCACCTGGGTGGCTCAGTTGGTTGAGCATCCAACTCTTGGTTTCAGCTCAGGTCATGATCTCATGGTTCGTGAGTCTGAGCCCTCCATTGGGCTCTACGCTGATAGCTTGGAGTCTGTTTGCACTTCTCTCTCTCCCCTTCTCCGCCCCTCCACTGCTTGTGCTCTCTCTCTCTCTTAAAATAAATAAGTTTAAAAAAATAATAAATCTAGGATAATCTTACACGCTTTCTAAAGAAATCTGCTCAAATGAAGGCTCCAGCTGACTATCACCCAGGCATTTTCCCCTTAAGACATTTCCCATCTCCTGGTAGCACATTGGTCAGCGGATATGTAATTCAGTGTCTTCCATGAGCATTCCTGGGAAGACAGGGGCAAGCCAAATAATCAAGGTATTGTACCATTTAGGATTTTGTTGGTCACAATAGATAGAAAACTTGATCTAAACTGGCAAAAAAAAAAAAAAAAAAAAAAGGCAGGGAAGGAATCCATTGGTTAACATAACTGAAACATTCAAGGGCAAGGCCCACCAGGTCTGGTTTGCTCCAGAGGTACATGATGTGTAGCCTTTGGGTTCACCTTTCTAGGACCTTTAGACCTTCCTGCTTTGCTTCATGATAATATTGTGGCAATGTCAGTTCCACACATCGGCTCTTAGTACTTAGGTTGACCAGGGGATGACAACAGACCTATGTTTCTGCCTCCCCAGTGAGAGGGTCCAGGCTCGCTCTGCTGGGGTTGTCCTAGTCAGGTTCTCATTCCTGAACCAAATAGTAGGGTGGGTGGCCAACCACACCGAAACCATATGGAAGCCTGTGCGGTTTGGCAAATCAATTCTGCTTTCTGTTGCCTTCATAGAGCCCACAGCCTAGTAGGGGAGGCAGACAATAAATAAATAATTGGGTACAAGATATGAAGTAAAGGAATGGACCTGTGAGACTCTATGCCAGGGGGATGCAGTCTGGTTTGGGAAGTGGGGAATGACATTTGAATTGATATCTGAATGGGAGAGCAGGAGTTAATCAAGAAAAGAGATCAGGGAGAGACAAGAGCCATTTGGGCCTTTGGGGGGAACATTTATCATTTTATTTTCTTTTGGAAGAGTTGGTTCATGATGCCGCAGTTCCTATGAGTGACCACATGAGGACGACTGCAGGAAAGCACCAGCTGACCACAGGTGACCACAACCACAGGGGGCGGGATGAGCACCCTGGATTGGCCACTGTGGTGCCTGGGGCACTCCCTTTCCTGCAGGGGTCTGAGGGCCAGCAGGGCTGGGGCTTGGATGGTGACAGTGAACTATGTAGGACGGAAGTAGATAAGTAGGTAAACAACTGTATAGCAGCAGAGTGTGTACTTGCTGGATTTCAACCCTGAGTGTATCTTGTTCTTCTTAGCCTCTTCCCACTGTCAAGGGACCACCAAACCTTCCATATGTGATATCCAGTAAATGTTGGCTAAACATAGGGATGACTATATTGACAGCCATTGGAAAATAACCTACGTTCATGCCTGATTGATACTGATAAGATTTCACCCCAGAACAAATTAGCAAACGCTTCCCTAGATTCTGAAGTGTCTTAGGCATTGATTCTCTACTAGAAGCTTCTGGAAGTTGAATCAACATCTGCCCGAGGTTTGCAGGGTGAGGAGCTCTAAGCATGGAGATACATGTTGATTGCGTTTTTCAGTTTTGGAAGCCCATACAGAGTGATAAATTCAGTTGTGTTTTGTTTGAACCATTTACTACTTATTATTAAATTAATGGCCACATTAAAAAATCATGAGAAGGAGCATTCTTGATTCTTGTCTTTTCTTGAAGGGGTAAAACATTCCGGCCTGGTGTGGTGACAAACGTCTGGAACCAGTAGATGCTGCTTGTTATGGTGAGAAAGGCTCTAATTTGCCTTTCTTCTACCTTGCCCAATTTTGGGGTCATATTTGTTACCCACCTGGCCTTGGGTACTGGGTCTGCAAATGGCAAGGTTTAAGCTTTCTAATAGAAAACCATCCCAAGGCAAAAAGCATAAGACATCTTATCCTTGGTACCACCCTTCTGGCCTCTTCCGCCATTTTTACCTTTGCAGAAGTACAAAAACGAGCTTTATAGCTGTGTGAAGGACTCTCAGAACTGAGCTAGGGCAATCCCCAAACCAATTGACGTCGGTCTGTTGGCTCTGTGCAGCCTGAAAGCATGAAATCATTGTTGCCAGTTACGCCCTCTTGTCATTCCCCTTCGTTCTACAGTTTCCTCTCATGGCCTGAAAGCCTGGCCCAGAACTGACCCTTTCAGCTTGGTCTCCTTTTATTACCTGAAGTGTCTTTCCTGTTTAGGTCTGAAGTCCAGGTCTTTAGAATTTTTTAAACTTATTTGTGTATTTGGAGAGAGAAAACCGAGAATGAGAAGGGAAGGGACAGAGTGAAAGGTGTGAACGGACAGAGTGAAAGCGAATAGAGGATCCAAAGTGAGTGGGTTCCATGCCGACAGCAGACAGACCCGACGTGGGGCTTGAACCCATGAACCTGTGAGATCATGACCTGAGCCGAAGTCAAATGCTTAACCAACTGAGCCACCCAGGCGCCCCCAGTCCTTTAGAAGTTTGAGTAAAAATCCCACACCCAAGTCATTCATCCATCCACCCAAGACACTCACACTTACCTATTCATTTAACGAAATGGGGAACAGCGTTGGCAAGATCATTATCCTGAAAGGATTTGGAGCCTGGTAGGAAAATGAAAATGTTTATGTGCAATTGTCATACTCCGGGTCAAGTGCAAAACCAGGTTGGGCTGCCACATAAAATACAAGAAGTCCAGTGAAACTTGCATGGTTTATTTGCTAAATCTGGTAACCCCACCACCTGAGAAAGTGTCAGGTGCAAGAGAATACATACAAGGGGGCTAGTGAAAGCTTCCTAGAACTGCCACGGAGGCCCACCCATCAGGGGTTAGTAGGGAGAGGGTGGGGGTAGGGCAGTCTTCCATGAAGAGCATGATATACTGCATGTGTGAAGACTGGGACTCAAGCCACCCCAGGGAACTCAGGGACATGAAGTTCAGGACATGGTGGGTGGAGGAGTTTTGTCATAGAAGGAAGACAGTGAGGCAACGAAGTCCTGCCACGGAATCTGGACTTGATCCTAAGCACAGACATTAGCCATTGTAGGCCGTTAAGCAGCATAGCGATGCAAGATGTGCATTCGAGAAAGGTCCTGATCAGAGGGGGGAGTCTGGAGATGGGAGACGGTGGGTGATGGTGGTGGCTGTGGGGAGGAGAGGGGGATGGACGAGCTCCCACTGCATGTGGGAGGTGAGGGGAAGGGACAGACAAGTGTGATGTGAAGAGTGGAAGATGGTCCCACTCACCGGGATGGGGGAACGCAGGGAGAAGGTGGTACCGTGCTGTCATTTGCCTGTTTGCTCCCTGCCTTTCCACTGCTGTGCTCGGGGCTGGGGCTGCCCCTGCAACCCGTCTCTCAGATTGGCTCGCCAACTCTTCCAGACAGGGTCAGCCGTGGAAAGCGTTGGCAGGGGCTTGGAGGGTGGGAGGAAAGTCAAGGACAGGCCAACTCTCCCTTGGGCCCTCTTCTCTCTTGGGGCACCTGCAGCTGGGCCTCTGAGTCCCCGGCCCACCAGGCAGCCATTCCCACTGCGCCTTCAGGTCCTTCCTGGCAGCCTGGCTCTGGCCTCGGCAACATCATCCGCTTCTTTGTCCCTCCAGCCATGAGGTGACTGTGGCTTCTGCTGCTGTGACTCTGGGCTGTCTTGCCATTCCGTCTGGCTTTTTAGATTTCCATCACTGGATGAAAGTTGCTCTATCAAACTGCTTGTCTTGGGGCTCCTTCCTTTCCCTTCCCTCCCCTCTACTCCCCTTCCCTTCCCTTCCTTCAGTAGGCTTCACACCCAGTGCAGAGCCCAACATAGGGCTTGAACTCACCAGCCCAGAGATCAGGACCTGAGCTGAAATCAGGAGTTGGATTGCTTGATCGACTGAGCCACCCAGGTGCCCCGGGGGGCTATTTTTCTGAGTGGCCACGGAGTAATATGGACACGGTAAGTTCGAGGGGCCTGCACGAGACATTTAAATGGAGCTGTTCAACAGGTGGTCACATCCACAGGTGGAAAGCTGCAGCAAGTGGTGACTGACGGAGACGGGTTTCCACGGTAGTTGAAGCCGGGGGAATGGGTGAGATCCTCTGAGAGGCAGCGTAGGGGAAGAAAGGCAGAGAGCCGCCTGAGACCAGGTCTCAGGGGACGACAGGGCAGGGCGAGAGAGAAAACCTTGGGGAGGGTTGGCCAGCACGGAAACCAAGAGAGGAAGATACTGTCCCCATAGAGACATTGTGTGAGATGGTAACTTTGCTTACAGGTCACATAGATGAGGCTTGAGAAGCACAGCTTTGAACCCGTCAACCGAGAAATCACCGCGCGTCCAGGAGAGCGCATTCAGGCAAGTGGTGGGGCAGCAACGGCGGGTATCTACTTAAAAAAACGCATTGGGGCGCCTGGGTGGCTCAGTCGGTTAAGCATCCGACTTCAGCTCAGGTCACGATCTCGCGGTCCGTGAGTTCGAGCCCCGCATCGGGCTCTGGGCTGATGGCTCAGAGCCTGGAGCCTGCTTCCGATTCTGTGTCTCCCTCTCTCTCTGCCCCTCCCCTGTTCATGCTCTGTCTCTCTCTGTCTCAAAAATAAATAAATGTTAAAAAAATTTAAAACAAAAACAAAAACAAAACAAAACAAAACAAAAAAACGCAAAAGGGGAGACACTTCAGTGTGAGCCTGCAAGCCCTGAGGTTTCCCAAGAGGACGGCAGACTCACACCTCATGTCCCTCTCACTCTGGCCGTGAGCTCCTCCTGCACAATGAGAGGTACAATCACTGACGTGGCTGAAATGATAATTTTCGTCTCGTTTTTATTCAGAGCAGATCTAACAGAATTTGTGTAAAGTATGTGAATTAAATGTCCATATGGTGGGACTTGACTGTATCCTCACGATCCCCCTTCCCTTCTCGGTTTTGACACCCGCCCTCTTTGGCTCTTCAGAGCTGGACCCTACTTCTTCAGTCCACTGTCAGTTCACTGTGCGTGGCTTCTTTCTTGCCCGCATAGTCCTCATTGACATCTTGCTCTCTCCCCTGCCTCCTGGTGGTCTCACCCCTCTCTGGCAGCTGTTAGGCCCCTTGAGATTGGTTCACTGCGGGCAAGGAACTGTCAACAGTGTAGGTAGGGGGAGATGACGGGGCAGCCAAGTGAGCCAGCCCTGAGTCTATGCACCGGTGGATGGGGGTCAAGGGCAACGGGAGAGAGAGCGGGTGGGCTGTGCTTCAGTTCTGAGACAGGTGTGCTTGGATCCGCGCCCAGCTTTGCCTTTTTAAAAAAAAAAGAATTTTTTTTTTAACATTCAGTTTTGAGAGAGAGACATAAACAGAGCATGAGTGGGGAAGGGGAAGAGAGGGAGAGGGAGACACAGAACCAGAAGCAGGCTCCAGGCCCTGAGCTGTCAGCACAGAGCCTGACGCAGGGCTAGAACTCACGGACCGCAAGATCATGACCTGAGCCAAAGTCAGATGGTTAACTAAGCCACCCAGGTGCCCCATAGCTTTGCCTTTCTTTATTGTCTCTTTGTTTAAAAATTTTTTTTAAGTTTATTTATTTATTTTGAGAGAGAGAGAGAGAGAGAGAGCGAGAGCAGAGGAGGGGCAGAGAGAATCCCAAGCAGGCTCCATGTTGAATCCACAGTGTGGAGCCTGATGCGGAGCTTGAACCCATGCCATGAACTGACAGATCATGACCTGAGCCGAAGTCTGACGTTTAACTGACTGAGACTCCCAGGCACCCCCCTTCGTTTTCTCTTTTGACCCCATCCGGTTTTCTGTTGCCCTTGTCCTTCAGGGGACGGAAGTCAGCACCAGCCCAAGACTAGTCCCCAAACGCTTCCTACTTCTGAGCCCTAATGAGACTTGTGTACCTACCTCCTGCTTGGGTTGCCCTGGCATTCTTTATAATGGGGCGAGTGATTCCTGCCCTAGGCTATCTTTCCTGGTATCTTTCCTTGTTTTTGTTGATACTGCTGGAGGAGGTCATCGAGAGGTCATGACGCCAGTTGACCCGCAAGCTGGGTCTGGGCCAGCGGAGGCTCTTCACCCCACACCCTCCTGCCAGACATTCCTACGGCGGCACACAGTCTTGGGAGAGCAATATGTCGCTGAGACCTTCTGAACCCTGTTAAGGCTTCAACATAAACTCTGAAGATTCTGGCAGAGACGCTCTTGCCTCGCGGCCGCCCGAGACCAGCCTCGTAAGTTCCCTTGCTTGTTAAGACCAACACCTGTCCGTCTGCAGCGGCCTGCCCCTGTCCTCTTGTCTTCCCCGACCTCCATGGCTGCGGCCAGTGTGCAAACCAACAGGTACTCTTTATTTTTAAGTTTATATTTTTATTTGAGAGACAGAGAGAGAGAGCGTGCACGCGTGAGTGCTCAAGCACGAACAGGGGAAGGGCAGAAAGAAGGGGAGAGAGAGAACCCCAGGCAGGCTCTGCACCCGCACAGAGCCCAGCTCGGGGCTTGAGCTCACAAACCATGAGATCATGACCTGAGCTGAATCAAGAGTCTGATGCTTCAGAGACTCTTAAAAACTGAGAACAAACTGAGGGTTGATGGGCGGTGGGAGGGAGGGGAGGGTGGGTGATGGAAACCAATTTGACAATAAATTTCATATATTGAAAAAAAATTAAAAAATAAAATAAAATGTGAAAAAAAAAGAGTCTGATGCTTAATCGACTGAGCCACCAGCAACAGATAATCTTAATGCTTTTTCTTCCAAGTATATACAAATCAAATCACACTTTTGTGATCAAAACTATGCAAAGAACCAAACATATACTTTCCATTTTATCCTTCAGGCATAGTTGGTATTATACCGACCTGTTTCTTCACCCTCGTTTGTTCTTTGGATTCTTTTTTCATCGAAATCTGTTTTTCTTCAGACAATTGTCTACTAATTCATAAAAATCGTACGTGAATCTGGCTGTGCTCGGTATATTTTACTCTCAGTAGTCTTTGAACAGAGTGCTGCCTTTAAGATGCCCATGCAGGATTCACAACAACAGTAAAATGCTTTTAAAAAGTAGTATCTTGGGGCGCCTGGGCAGCTCAGTGGGTTAAGCGTCTGACTCCGGCTCAGGTCATGATCTCGCGGTCCGTGAGTTCAAGCCCCGCGTCAGGCTCTGTGCTGACAGCTCGGAGCCTGGAGCCTGTTTCGGATCCTGTGTCTCCCTCTCTCTCTGCCCCTTTCCCCACTCACACTCTGTCTCTCTCTCTCTCTCTCTCTCAAAAATAAATAAACATTAAAAAAATAAAAAAATAAAAAGTAGTATCTTATGTTTGCAGAGCAGCTTAAATATATTTTTTTTAATTTTTAATTTTATTTTTGAGAGAGAAAGCATGTGAGCAGGGAGGGGCAAAGAGAGAGGGAGACAGAATCTGAAGCAGGCTCCAGGCTCTGAGCTGTCAGCACAGAGCCGGACGCGGGGCTCGAACTCACGAACTGTGAGATCATGGCCTGAGCTGAAGTCAGACGCCCAGCCGACTGAGTCACCCAGCACTCCTGTTTGCAGAACAGTTTATACAGCATATGGTATGCTGTTTATTATCCCTTAAAACCCAGTTTATCATGGCTGAGATTGCTCGCACACCTGTGGGATCAGCTCGGGACTGTCAGTGGGGCTGGGGCCACGTGTCTGTCATCCCTCAGCAGATCTTGTGCTCACGGTGGTGGCGGGCTTCCAGGAGGCAGAGTAGACACTGCGTCTTGAGGCCTGGCTCTCAACTAGCACACCGTTGTCCCTGCTACATTCCACTGGCCATCGCCTGCAAAATGGTGAACCCAGATTCTAGGGTGGGGAAACTGCGTCTACCTCTCCATGGGAGAAGCTATAAAGTCACCTTGCCACGGATGAGGATACAAGGAGATCATGTGGGCCATTTTTGCAATTTTGGAAGACAACTGTTTCCTTCCTCAAAGAGGTGGTCAGGAACCTTCATTTTCCAGACCTCTCAGATTCCTAGAATTCTCCATCTCTGGCTTGGTGGTCCCTTAAGATTCCCCATCACTTTGGGTGAGGGAGCGTTTTGAGACCAGTGTTGTCATTCCAAATGAGGAGTTCTGGGATTGACATCCTACCACTCCTCATACATTATTGAGAAGGTTCCCTCCGTGTATGAGCAATTATATTTCTGTGTATATTTTGAGAAATAAATTGTACAGGCCTCTTTTCTTTCACACCCCCTAGAGATGTTATAGAGGTAGTAAAAGTGTCCAAATTTGTGAGAAATTGGAATAATCAAGAGTTACCTGTATGGAATGCTATTAACGATAGCAATTCACGCTAGAGTACCTTTCATCTGAGACGCTCAGGGTCTGTTAACAGATTAAAAGTAGTAAAAGACACTGATCTAGAGAATTTTCATTATCTTGTGCTCTGCAAACTCAGATTTTCATTGGTTTGAATGGGCCTGAAAATACATTTTTATTACTAGGGGCCTAGAAGCCTCTAGCAGTGTTCTTAATAAAGCAAGGTGAGTTATAAGCAATCATCTGATGAAGGGTAAATGTACCATACTCCATTTTAAGAAAAATACAATATAAAAGTCTTACCATGGAAGAAAATCTTTATATGGTCTTTTAAGAAAACTTCAAGAAAAATGAAGACATGACACTATATTAAATTTAAAGCCAGTGACTTGTAAGCAAAGAAAAGCAAAGATGGTCTGATTAAAGCTGTTGCATTGTTCTGGCATTTTTTACGTCTCCCCCATTTCTGTGGCCTTTTTAGATCATAAGCTTTTAGGGCACAGAGAACGAGTCCATTTTGATGTAGTACTGAGCAAATGCACAGAGAGGTTCTCAATAAATAGGTATTAAATTCTCCGTCCAGAAAGGGCCTTGAGACACCTTCTCTTTACTCCCTGGTAGCACTATTTTAACCAGCCCAGAAAAAGAGTTTTTTTTTCTTCTTTAAATCTCGAAATTCAGAGATTCCATGATAAGAATTTCCTTCTCCCCTTTGTTTCGTGCTCTGCTGAGGACATTGGCAGAGTGGTGTGAACCTGCCGTCCTGACGCACAACTTGGGCCGCTGTGCTGTGGCCCTGTGCTAAGGGGCCTTTCTGACAGGGGCTCTGGGCTCCAGTGTGCCTTGGTCACGTTCTCTGGCAGAACGTTGGGTGCCTGACCACTCTGACCCTCGGTATCATTTGCAGTCCTGGGGGGGGGCGGTGTTCAGTGAGCTTGTGTGGTACCAGGTGACTGAGGCAGAGTAGGCATGGAATGAATCTTTTCCTCCTTTTAATGAGTGGCAGCGAAGAACCTGGCCCTAGGGATGGGCCACTTGGACTCTAGCTTGGTGCTTCTCAAACTTTAATATTGTCTGCATCTCCTGTAGATCTTGTGAAAATGCAGGATCTGATTCAGTAGTTCTCATGTGGGGCCTGGATCTGTTCCCAGCAAGCTCCCAGGTGATGGTCATGCTGCTGGATCGTGGACCATACTTGTAATGGCAAAGACGAGGGGCTCTTTGTCCCAGCACCAGATGTCTGCTGCTGAAAAAGCTTCTGTGATGGGAAGTATTATTTTTTTTAATGTTTATTTATTTTTGAGAGAGAGAGAGCGAGTGAGCGAGCATGAGTTGGGAAGGGGCAGAGAGAGGGAGACACAGAATCCGAAGCAGGCTGCAGGTTCTGAGCTGTCAGCACAGACCCTGACACCGGGCTTGAACCCATGAACCGTGAGATCATGCCCTGAGCCAAAGTCGGACCCTTAACCGACTGGGCCACCCAGGTGCCCCTGTAATGGGATTTCTGAAACCTATTTCCCTCACAGGCAAGAGGCCTGTGCCACCAGGTCAAGGAGAGCAAAAGAGACCTGTAGGCTGTGGGTCTGGTTTCCGGCACCTGGAATTGGAGGCAGAGAGTCTGGGTTTATTTTTATTTATTTATTTATTTATTTATTTATTTATTTATTTATTTATTTATTTATTTATTTTTGAGAGTCTGGGTTTAAAAACTAGGAGCACCTGGGTGGTTTAGTTGGTTGAGCCTCTGACCTTCAGCTCAGGTCATGATCTCAGGGTTTGTGAGTTCGAGCCCCCCGCATCAGGCTCTGTGCTGACAGCTCAGAGCCTGGAGCCTGCTTTGAATTCTGTGTCTCCCACTCTCTCTTCCCTTCCCCTGCTCACGTTCTCTCTCTCTCTCTCAAAAATAAAAATAAACATTATAAAAATACAAATAAAAACTGGCTCTCATATCCCCTGGCTGTGTGTTCCTGGGTAAATTATTTAACCTTCTGTGTCTGTATCTCCATCAGCAGCATGGAGATAATCATAATCTCCCAGGGGCTATTATGGGGATTGAATGAGATAACAGCACAGGCACAAAGTAAACACCCAGGTTGTGTTACCTTAGCTCTGATTTTTACCAGGAGACAAGTACTGTTAGAAGACGAGGTGTCAGCAGAACTAAGGAATCTGTAAGACAAACGTTCCTACAGAATGTGAGCCTTCTGGCCTCCTGCAGCTGGGACGCACAGCGGAGAAATTGGTGGCATAAATAAGTCCACACCAGGGGCCTCTTGCCTCCAGCAGGCAGGGTCAAAGGTTGGCTTTCAGGGTCAGAAGGTCAGCTCCTGTCATTCCTGTTCTTTATTTCATTTCTTCCCCTTCTCCCCTGTGGGTGGATTCACCTTTTATTGCAAGAGAGAAGGAGCATGCATTAAAACAAACCTATGCTTACTTGGAAACTTCACGACTTTTTAAATTGAAAAAACTCCCGACCAAGAGAAAGGAGCCGATTTAGGACAGACTTTAATTGGCTATTAGCACGCTTACTGGGCGGTGGAAATTGCCTGGCCTTTGGCTTCAGACCATGCCGGGCACCCACGGCAGGCATTAATAGCCTATTAATGCACACCCTGTCACTGCTTTATTTCCTAATTAATACTTCCTGCTTTAGGGGTAGGGGAACACAGCTATAAAATTGTTTTATCTATTGCTTCAGCAATGAGGGAGAAAAAGTGTTATTAGCACTTCATGCCTGTCACATTAATGGCTGGACTAGAAAATCAGAAGGATTAGTATGGGTTTTATTTTCTTAATCTTTACCTCAGGGTGGAGAAAGGTCAATCCCAAACCCAACCCCAAGTTTAGGTCAGGAAGCTAGAATTTTGACAGTGTAGTCAGCTCTCAGGTTCCTCATAGCGTCTTAGAAGTATGGGAAATAGAAAGGAATGATGCAGTGTGGGGCAAATTAGCCTCATTCTCTTTTGAGTCTTGAGAGGGAACGAGGAGGAAGAGGACTGCTCTGTGCATTTGGGCAGGTTGTGCACTCTACAACAACACTGATGTAGAACATTTGCTTGTGTTATTATGACAGCTTTCTGACAGATGGAAGTCGTGTCTTGAGGAAGTACTGTTTGCTCTTTTTCTTAGAGGATAGAGAAGCTCTCAATGGGTGCGATTTTATCCCCGAGGGGGTATTTGACAGTGTCCAGAGACATTTTTGGTTGTCACAAGTGGGTGGTGTGCTACTGGCATCTAGTCGGTAGGGGCCAGGGCTGCTGATAGACATCCTACAGCATACATGGCAACCGTTCCCACTCCCAACAAACAAAGATCTAGCTCAAACTGTCACTAGAGCCAGGGTCAAGAAACTTTGGCCTGGAGGACGAAGGCAGTCTTCCCTGCCTCTCAGTCTGGCATCTTTTCCCTTACTCGTTCTGGAGGAATAGCTGTTGGAGAGGGAGGGAGCCACTTCTGGTCCACATCAGGTATATGTGCTCACTGGAGCCAACATGCCTGGAAGACCCCAAGGCCCCTTGCCGGCAGGGCTGTGGCTCAGGATGACCGCCATGGTGGGGAAGACCTTCCTGCCTCTGGGCCCTCAGTGCATCAGGCCCACGTGGAGCTTCCTTCCGTCCCACGGGCCTTCAAGAGGAGCCGGCTTTCCTGGTCTCTCCAATGCTACCCAGCTGGCAATTCCCAGCCTCTCAAGAGGCAGCACGGTATCCTCGCGTTTGCTTTCCCTGCTGCCTCCTAGACCAGTTTTGAAAGGTTTTGTAGATGGCCGTTAGGGAGATACAGGCAGAAACTTTTTTCAGGTTTATTTATTTACTTTCCGAGAGACAGAGTGTGAGAGCAGGGGAGGGGCAGAGAGAGAATGGGAGACAGAATCCCAAGCAGGCTCCACACTGTCAGCACAGAGCCCAGTGTGGGGCCCGAAGCCACAAACCGTGAGATCGTGACCTGAACCGAAATCAAGAGTCAGATGGTTAACCAACTGAGCCCCTCAGGCACCCCACAGGCAGAAATCTGAGGAAAAATAGAACTCCCAGACCAGTAAGTGTCTTCACGATCCAGTTTTTCCACATGCTAGACATATGGCCTTAGGCACTTCACTGAACCCGTCTGTGCCTCAGTTTCTTCATCTGTAAAATGGGGCTGAGAATAATAGTGCCTTGTGTTTAGTTCAGTGCTTGTCATGTACCGGCTGTCCCATACTTCCTTCCATGTTCATTTTTTGGGCACCGTATTAGTTTGCTGCAGTTACCATAACAAAACACCACAGTCTGGGGTCGTATAAACAATAGAGATTTATTTTTGCTCTGTTCTGGAGGCTGGAAGTCCAAGATCACGGTGTCAGCGGAGTTGTTTCCTTCTGCTGGCTGTGAGAACGATCTTTGCAGACTTCCCACCTTGGCTATTAGACAACCACCTTCCCTCTACATCCTCACACGGTCTTTTCTCTGTGGGCATCCCTGGATCCTAATCTCCTCTTCTTATAAGGACACCAGTCAGACTGGACTAGTGCCAAATTTTAACTTAATTACTGCCTTGAAGGCCCTGTTTCCGAATACAGTTCCATTCTGAAGTACTGGGGTTAGGGCTTCACATGAGTCGGGGAGACACAAGTCAGCCCACAACACCTGACAAGCACCTGGTAATAACACCAACATGGTCCTTAATGTTTAACTGTGATACCAACTGAAAAAGGCAGGATGGACCTTGAGAGCATCATGCTAAGTGAAAAAAAGCCGGAGAAAGAAAAATACTGTATGTTTTCACTTATATGTGGAATCTAAGGAAACTGGGCTTCTACAGGCAGAGAACTGCCCGGTGGTTTTCAGAGGTAGGGGAGGGGTGATGTGGGTGAAGGGCGTCAAAGGTATAAATATCCAGTTATAAAGTAAGTCCTGGAGGGGCGCCTTGGTGGCTCAGTCGGTTAAATGTCTGACTTCAGCTCAGGTCATGATCTCATGGTTCATGAGCTTGAGTCCCCTGTCCAGCTCTGTGCTCACAGCTCAGAGCCTGGACCTGCTTTGGATTCTGTGTCTTCCTCTTTCTCTGCCCCTCCCCTACTCGCACATTAAAAAAAAAAAAATTAAAATTAGTCCTGGGGATGTAATGGACAGCATGGTGACTGTAGCTCATACTGTGTTGTTTCTTTGGAAATTGCTAAGAAAGTAGAAAAGTGCTCCTCACAAGAAAATTGCAACCACGTGAGGTGATGGATCCTTTTAAAAGTTTATTTATTTACTTAAGCACTCTCTACACCCAATGTAGGGCTTGAACTCATGGCCCTGAGATCAAGAGCCGGCCAGGCGCCCCAAGGCGATGGATGTTAACGAGATTTGGTGTGGTGGTCATTACACAAGTACACATATATCAAATTATTATGTTGTATAACCTAAACTAATGTTATTCCTTAGTTATATCTCAATAACACTGGGGGGAAAGCCAACATCTCAAGTGGAAAGCCTTATGTTTCAGGTGCGACCTCAGGCCCAGGTTTTATATCTGCCTTAATGATATTCGTGTGTCAATAAATGACAGGTGCTTCCCTTACCAAACCTCCTGCTAGTTGTTTGAGAGATATGTCAGAGCCTCACTATTAGAGTGATCATATAACTTAGATTTTTTTGGACAGTCTTGATTTCAAAAATTCTGTGCTCGTGTCCATTTAAGAACACTTGTATTTTTTTATAAAACAGCTTCCAAAATTTGGTCTAGGAATTATGGCCAAGGTGTCTAACATATCAAGATGGCCACTTGGAGGATGGGGAGGGATGGGCAGGTGACAGGTGGGTGAGGTCAGCCAGAGGGAGGAGAGAAAAAAAAAAGAGCGAGAAAATCTATAATTCTAGAACAAATCCCCAAATACTACTAACAGTTTTCTATGGCATTGAGTACTAGCCTCTAGGTTATTCCTTAAATATCATACTAGTAGGAACATTTAATACAAAATTTCCTAGCTAAAATGGAAGTATTAAATTTTTTTAACATTTATTTATTTATTATTGAGAGACAAAGACAGAGCGTGAGCAGGGGAGGGGCAGAGAGAGGGGGAGACACAGAATCTGAGGCAGGCTCCAGGCTCCGAGCTGTCAGCACAGAGCCCAACGCGGGGCTCGAACCCACAAACTGAGAGATAATGATCTGAGCCAAAGTCAGATGCTTAACCGACTGAGCCACCCAGGTGTTGCCTCCCCCCCAATATTTTTTTAAGTTTGTTTATTTATCTTGAGAAAGAAAGCACAAGCGGGGAGGGGAAGAGAATCCCAAGCAGGCTCTGTACTGTCAGTGTGGATCCCAATGTGGGACTTGAACTCCTAAACCATGAGATCATGACCTAAGCCAAAGTCAAGAGCCAGATGCTTAACTGACTGAGCCACCCAGGTGCCCCAAATGGAAGTATTAATACTTGCTTGTTTGAAGGTTATTTCAAGGAGTGATGCTAACATGAATAAAGCCCTCTGAAAAGGAACCAAAGCAATGTAGAAAGTATTACCTTTCCTCTCACTCTTTATCACTCACCAAGCATGGTTCTATCTGTCCTGACTCCTGGAATTCTCTCTGAATCCTGACAGTATTGCAATGAGCCTCTTCATACCCGCACACACATTGTGTATCCGTGCACACTGCGTGCAAATGATTATGGCTGGGCTCTTGGACCTCATCTAGGAGCTACTGCACGAGGGGATCCAATCGATACCCATTACGGCATCCTCAAGTGTCTTTGGCAAGGCCCTATGGATTATTTTGCTGAAGCCATTTGTTAATTTGTCAGCAGACCCTGAATGGACAAGCGCAGTGCACTTGTCAGCCGGGAAAAAGCCCCTTCAAAAATCAACAGACACAGCCAAAGTCATCTCAGTGTGAAGGCTGATTAGAACATGGCTTGTATCTCGGACAATGAGCTCTATTTATGATGGTCTCCCTGTCGTTAAGTACCTCTGCTACAAGAGGAAACTGGGGCTATTAAGTCTTCCAGACAGAACCAGGGGGAAGAGCCATCATTTCTTTTATAAGCAGAAGGGAAGGTTCTGCTCAATAAAGATCAATTAAACATCTCTGTTAAAAGGTTGCTTGGGAGTCGGTGCCAGTAGAAACTCCATTGTATGAAGCCACACACCCTCCTTGCCACCCGCCCTCCCACCTCTGTGTCTTGCACTGGGGGGACATCTTAAGAGGTTGTTGGCTGTTGTAAGCTGTATAAGGTGACAGAGGCCCTCACACTCGTGGCTGAATGGTCTGTGATGTTGAGTGACTTTTCATGCCTTTGGGCAGGGGCATCCCTAGAGGACAACAGGCACATGACACGCTTTTCAGGCTTCAGCCAAGTATCAGTCATCCTGATGTAGGAGTGAAAAGTAGGTGCCCTGAAAGATTACTTGGTGGTCAGAGCTACTAGTAACCAGGACGTAGGAAGAGATCTGGGGGCCCTTGGGGTCCATTACACAAAGAACATAGTCCAAAGCCCCCCACCATCTCTAACATTTTACCCTTACAACCTCATTCTAGTTCTTTAAAATACTGTGCACTTCTTTTCTCTGGCTTAGATGGTGGCCTCTCAGGTAAATCCCATCTTTTTCTGATGGGAATTAACTGTCCTGCTTTCCAAGCCCCTGTACGGTTTTCTTCCATTTCAGTTATAACGCCTCCCTGGCAGTTATTTTTTCAAACATCTGTCCCTCACTCATCCAAGATGTAAACTTCATCCCCGATCTCCCATCCACCTCCCTATACCTGGTTTGATGCTTTGCATATGACAGGTGTGTTGAATGAAGTCTGCAAGTTGATCTTGGATAAACGTCATTGCAGTAGACATCTTTTTTTTTTTTTTTATGTTTGTTTATTCATTTTGAGAGAGAGAGAGAGAGAGCTGTGCCCAAGTTGGGAGGGACACAGAGAAGGAAAGACAGAATCCAAAGCAGGCTCCACACCATCAGAGGAGAGCCCCATGCAGGGCTCGAACTCACAAACTGTGAGATGGATGACCTGAGCTCAGATCAAGAGTCAGACGCTTAACTGACTGAGACACCCAGGCACCCCTTGCAGTAGGCATCTCTAACTAGACTCCTGAAAGGTGGGCCGTGCACACAGGCCTGCATCACAAGAGGCAGGCATGATGGATGAATATGGCTATAAAGGACACATCCACCTATATTTAAACACAGAAATTGTTGGAGACACCAAAGCCCTGGGCCTCTCTGTAATAGGTTTCTATTGCTGTGTAACAAATGAGCACAAAGTTGGCAGTTTTCCATACATCACTTTATTGTCTCACAGTTTCTGGAGGTCAGAAGCCCAGGCGTGTCATGGCTGGATCTCTGCTCTGCTGGAGTCTCACCCAGTTGATGTCAAGGTGTTGGCTGGGTTCGGTGCTCACCTGGGGTCCCGCGTCCTCTTCCAAACTCACTAGTCATTGGAAGAACTCGTTTCCTTATGGTTGTAGGACTGAGGACACCTAACCTGGCTGCCTATCAGCTGGGGAACTCTCAGCTCCTATAGGTCACCCACTTTTCCTGCCTTGTGGCCCTCTCTATCTCTAACGCCAAAAATAGAGACTCTTCCCTCAAGTCATATCTTCCTCTCATGTTGGTTCTGACTCTATGACTTCTGGATTCAGGGTTAAAGCACTTAATTGATTTGATCAGGCTCACTAGGGTGATTTCCTTCTTTGTTTTTGTTTTTATTTATTTATTTTGAGAGAGACAGAGGCAGTGCGATTGGGGGAGGGGCAGAGAGAGAGAGAGGGAGAGAGCACACGCGCGAGAGAGAGCGAATACAAGCAAGATCTGCACCATCAGCTCAGAGCCCGATGTTGGCTCAAATCCATGAAACTGTGAGATCATGATCTGAGCTGAAACCTAGAGCCAGGACCTTCACTGACTGAGCCGCCCAGGCGCCCCAGATGATTTCCATATCTTAAGGTATAGATTAACTGATTTGGGGCCTTAATTACATGTGCAAAATTGCTGCAGAGAGGCACTTAAATTCCTGTGTAATCGGATAATTGGAAGAAGGTGTGTATTCAGGGAGCTGGAAAACGTGGGGGCCATCGTAGAATTCTGCCTACCACACTTACCAACAGGCGGAAGTGAAAGCTTTGCCTATTGGCCTGTGCCTGACCTACGTATGTCTTCCCCTATGTCATGAGTTGCGATGACAGAGTTGGTCACAAACCTGCATCCGACATTAGAAGTGCTGCTCCCCGAAGAGGGAAGGAAGACACAACTTTGACTATACCTCTTGATGTAGGTGATGCCTCATGGTGTTGGGGAGATTTTCACTGGATCAGTCGCCCAATTGAGAAGCAACCTTAGTACGGTGACAAACAGCAAGGATTAATGGCTCTTCTTAACGACACCATGAACGTCTGGGATAAGGACTAGCAAACTAGAGCCAGCCACCTGTTGTTTGTGAATTAAATATTGGACCACAGCCACGCCATTCATTTATGAAATTTCTCTGGCTACTTTTGCATTACCATGACAACTGAATGGTTGTGAGAGAGACCATATGTTCCACAAAGCCAAAAATACTCCCTGGCCCTTTACCTTGCTGACCCCTGGTCTGAGACCATTCCCGTAATTTTCTGAGGATAAGAATCACCTGGATCATTTGTTAAAAGCACGGTTTCTTGGTATTTGAGGAGTCAGAATCTCCAGGGCAGGGAGTTCAGGAAACTGTAGTGGATAAGCTTCCCAGGTGATTCTCATCACCAGAGAAATACTGGTCTCAGGTGCGCTTTGTTGCCTGGTAAGGGAGGAGCTTTTAAAAGAGGTGGTGTAGGGGCATCTGAGTGGTCCAGTTGGTTGAGCCTCTGACTTTGGCTCGCGTTGTGGTCTCGAGGTTCGTGGGTTTAAGGCCACAGCGGGCTTTGTGCTGGCGGTATGGAGCCTGCTTGGGATTCTCTCCTTCTCTCCCACGTGCTCACGCTCTGTCAGAAGAAGTAAATAAACTTAAAAAAAACCCAAAGAGGCGGCGTTGCCCTCAAGAGCACAGACATCCAGTTTCCGTTGTCTAGGACCGTGGCTCTGCCTCTCACCTAACCTGCCGTTTCAGGTAAGTTACTTTAAATTCTCAGTTTCTTAGGCTGGGAAAGAAAATAATCGTGGCTCATTGTATATGTGCACGGTGCTTAATACAATGCTCAGTAGTGGTCAGGAGCAGCACTGTGCGGATACCAGATCACCCCACCGTGGAAACAGTTCGGAATTAAAGTGGGCCCAGCAGTAGTCCATGGTGCACGGACATCTGCCTCAAAAAGAAAAACTCCCTTAAAGGAATCTTCCGTGGCTTTATGGAAGCATGAGGCCCTTTAGAAAATTCACAGTGCCCTGCGTATCCCTGAATATTGCAAGAGGTCATAGTTGATTATTTTAGGATATAACTGAGTTTACAAAAAAAAAAGAGATTTCTGATACTTGGCAGGAAACTTGAGTTTCCACCCCCCCTAGTTTTGAAGTTAATGCTTTCAAAAATCATTGCCTGATTGGGGCGCCTGGGTGGCTCAGTCGGTTGAGCGTCCGACTTCGGCTCAGGTCACATCTCACAGTCTGTGAGTCCGTGAGTTCGAGCCCCGTGTCGGGCTCTGGGCTGATGGCTCGGAGCCTGGAGCCTGCTTCCGATTCTGTGTCTCCCTCTCTCTCTGCCCCTCCCCTGTTCATGCTCTGTCTCTCTCTGTCTCAAAAATAAATAAACGTTAAAAAAAAAAAAAATCATTGCCTGATGAGATCATGCAAATTCAGCCTTCTGTATAGCTGTTGAAGGAAAGTTTTTAGATAAATTGCTATGTCTTTGCCACATAAATTCTTGCAAGATACAAGCCTCCAGTCATACTTCAGGTTGCTGGGGAGTTTCGTATTTGACTGAAAAGGGGAGAAAAATCAATCTTGAATCTTTTAGTCCAGCGACCAAGGAATCTCTCCATTGATTTTGTTCAGTTATCCAGGTGGTGTGCAATTTACCCTGATTTTTTTCTGATTTAAAGTTTATTTTTTCTGGGAAGTATTAATCTGAGTGTTATATGGATAACACTGTAATACCAGACTCTCTTTAAAGCCACTTTACGCAGCTTATGTAAACATCCTAGGGTAGAGTTCCTCATGAGAGTTTTCTCAAATTTGGAATTTGGATTTGCTGCATGTCATTTCTCTTTTCAACAGAAGAGGGAGGCAAAGACTTGGCTAAACAGTATACTTGAACCCCCAGGTTAGAGAGGAATGAGTTGTTTTTCTTCTTAAAGGAGCAGGTAAACAAGAAAAGGAAGAATTCTGCCAGCTGTGATACAGCCTCCGTGAATGGAAACACACACAGACACACACATTTAGCAAGCCAGAGTATTTTTCCGGTTTCTTTTTTTTATTTACTTCAGTTTTAAAAGAGTACCATTGGGAACAGAGAAAAATCAAATCCTCAGAAGGCAGGGGGGAGAGATAGACTTCATTTTTATCAAGTGCAGTGTTGGGATCTTGCAATACCCTAAAACGGCGCTGGACAGAAAGGGCCGTTCAGGGGCTGCCTGAACTAACGCCCTAAGCAAACTTCCAGGTCACCAGGCCACCTGGCTGAGCTTTTAGGTTTGCGGCTGATGGTGTTATATTATCCCTTTTGCTAATGTCTAAGAGAAACACTGGACGTGCTGGCCACCAGTAGTGGCTTGCATTCCTGTTAGCTTTTTCTAACTCAGATTCTCTTAGATTGAGGTCTCCTGGGCAGTGCACCCCTTCCCCCAGGCTTGCAAAAACTTTCTAAGGCTCACACCTGGTCTCAACCCACAGCCATGGACCTGCTTGTAAGCCCTCATGGAAGGTTGCTCCTGGTGGTGCGGCCATCTTGACTGGAGGGTGCCTTCATCTTCTATGGGCTTCTGCTTGCTGTGGTTGCTAAGGGAGCAAGGCGGATGCACAGCCTTATTTGATGGAAGATGTGAATATCTGGGTTATGTTTCGCTTCAGAGATTCACTTCTCTTTGATATGAGAACAGTATCATTTTTTTCGTGTGTGCCCAGTGCCATGGAAACACTAGGGGGTGGGAATCATTGGAGTCAGCTGAACTGGGTTGAGTTCTATGCCACTTAGCAGTGCGCCCTTGGATGGGTGTCTTAACCTTTCTAGTCTTGCATCTGTAGAATGGGAATTACAATACCTATCTTGTTTTCCTCCAAGATTATTGTAAAGAATCAGTGAAATAGGTATATGAAAATACTTTTGCAATGACCACGTGCTCTGTATTGTGTGTGTGGCAGATAGCATCCAGCTTGAATTTAAATGGGACTCGGGGGGCATCTGGGTGGCTCATTTGGTTGAGTGTCCGACTTCAGCTCAGGTCACAATCTTGTGGTTCTGTGTCTCCCTCTCTCTGCTCCTCCCTTGCTTGCGCACTCTTGTGCTCATGCTTTCACATGCTCTCAAATAAGCATTACAAAATTAAAAAAAAATTGGGATTCAGAGCTCTGAGAGTTAACTGGAAAAGCCAGGACTGGGGTGAGGCCAGCAGGGTGGCTAGGGTGCTAAATTTAAGCAAGCAGTCCCTCATGGGGGCGTTTGCTGACTGAGCTGGCAAGACCCTGAGAGCCAATGTTTCCTTAAACTCTGCACCCTACTTGCCTCACCCAAATTCCTGTCTGAGTGTTAGTAAGAGAGCTGTTAAGAGCATGAATATAATACATGTTCATTGTAACAAAGTCCATTAGTACCTAATCTAACTTTGCAGAGGTAACCACTGGGACCATTTCTGGAATGTCTTTCCTTGGTCCTTTCTTAAACCTGCAGCCTTCGACTAGGCTCCTTATTCTCACCTCATAGGCAGCACAGAAACCGACAAAAGAAACACAAGCCTGATTCCCAAACTTCACTGGTGTTCTAGATCTTGGTCATGGGTTTATTGGCAGACTCCGTGGAGGGGTTACATGGGACTTGACCAAGCGGTGGATGCTTACATCCTACTTCAGCCAGATTTTTCTCCTCCCATGGTCCAGATTTTAAGCAGTTGGAGACAATTCAGCCAACTGAGGGCTCTTAGCACTTGTCTTTGTCTCCCAGGTAAGTTCTAAAATGGATCCGTGTACTAAGAAACCACTCCGCTTTAGGAATGGGGGTGGGGGAAATGTCAGTACTACAACGTATAGCATATATACCCCTTTCTTTCCTCCTCCACCATCCTCCATTTTGAAATGGGATCACATTATGCCTAATGTCTCCTGATCGTGTAACTGAACCCACGTTTGTCCACGCATGCAGCAAAAGCCAATCACTGAGACATCAAGTACACAGTGAGGAAGGGGTTTATTCAAGACGTAGCCACAGGAGGGGACAGGATGGTAAGCCTCAAATCCACCTCTGGGAAGGGGAAGAGTCCGGGATCTTTTTTTTTTTTTTTTTTTGAGAGAGAGTGAGAAAGAGGCACAGTGTGAGCAGGGGAGGGGTAGTGAGAGGGGGAGAATCCAAAGCAGTCTACAGGTTCTGAGCTGTCAGCACAGAGCTCAATGTGGGGTTTGAACCCACGAACCTCGAGATCATGACCTGAGCCGAAGTTGGGTGCTGAACCAGCTGAGCCACCCAGGTGCCCCCCATGATCTTTAAAGGCATGTGGAAAAGGGTCTGGGTGAAGGGGATAGGAGCTGTGTGACTCAAAATCAGATAAGGGAAGTTACTAAGTAGGGGAGGGTTTTTCATTTTGTTGTACTCAAAGAGGAGGTCAGTGGTCCTGACTGGTTCTGGCCAGCTTCTTGAAACCTGGAGTATCTGCAAAAACGCTTAACACTTGCCTATCGTGGTGTCAGGCAAGAATCTGGGAGAAACGTGTAGTATGCTGCGTTCCTAGAATGAGCAGATTGGGGTAAAAGCGTGGGGCTGTGCCTACCTGCCGTGTTAACTCTCTGGTTACCGGTTTCGACAGACTGGTTTTACTGAATGCACCTTGGATCTTCCATAGCAGTACTGTTGAGCTAACCTCCTCGTTTTTAATAGCCCCCTGTCATCCTACCATAGAAATGTCACAACCCTTTCTATACCTGGTATTCTTCGGCATGCTAACTAAGGATCTGTAGTGAACATCCTCCCACACTTTTCACTCACACGCTCTGATATTTAATTTGGGTCAAAGAGGATCTGCTTTCTGACAGCAGTGTATGGGAGACCATGATGAGCATAGCATGGGATCTGTCCCTGGTAGTTGTCTTCCTGACCCACCTGTATCGGATGGTTGTCATTTATAGTTTAGGGGCTGTAATGAAAACCTTAGAAGTAGTCTTTTTGTTTAAAAAAAAAAAAAATTCCCTGGTGGGGCACTCAGTCTGTTAAGCGTCCCTCTTCTGCTCAGGCCATGATCTCATGGTTGGTGAGATTGAGCTCTGCTGCACTGACAGCTCAGGGCCTGCTTTGGATTCTGTCTCCTCTCTATCCCCCTCCCCCTGCTCGTGCTCCCTCTCTTTCTCAAAAATAAATAAACCTTAAAAAAAAATTCCTTGATAAAATATTACGTGTGGCACAAAGATGCCCGCTTTGGGAGGGGTAGCTCAAAAGCAAGCAAGCAGGGTTTTCCCCTGCTCTCGATGAACCAACCATCCTGCAGCTTCTGGCCCTGCAGGGGTGTAGGGCAAGGGGTGCGAGAAGGAGCTGGAGACAGAGCCTTGCAGACGCAGCGCCACCCAGCGGCTGTCTGGAGAGCATGAACTCATTTGCAGGCACAGGTACAAAATTCCCGGAAACTTCTAGAAATGCTTGAGGGTCATTTTATTTATTTGAAGAGTGCATTTTGGTGGAGGCTGAAGTACGGCTGAATAGGGCAAGATTGGTGCCAGTGACACCGGGGCTGGTGCCTGGGGTGACTCTGGTTACTGTTGCTTTTCAGTGAATTTGCATTTTAGGTCTCACACTGTGTCTACGCTTATGAGAACACGATAGCGGCCATGTTCCGGGAGCAAGTCATTCTCCAGGCAGCGTTTACTTGACTTCGGGGACTGCTGCCGTAACTCTGTGGCCTGTAAGATGGGAACCACTGAGACAGGATATTGAAAAGCTGAGTGCAAATGAAATCACTGATTCAGTGTCAAGAGGAGTGTGTTCTTTAAAGCAGTCCTGGGGTGAGTTCTCTCCTTCCTGTTGGAACACCCTGTTACTCCTACTCAAGATCCTAAAATGATTCCCTGAGGTAACAAATCAACTTCTCAGACAGCTTGTTAGCTTTTCCTCTATGGCCAGCCTCCACCCTATAATGAGCCCTATTTCCTGCAGCCCTGGTCAGGGCCGGGGCTGTCCTAGCTATTGGCAAACAGGAGGCTTGTTTCTGCTGCTAGATCTTGGCTTGTGTTCTATCTCTTCAAAATGCCTCCTCCACCCCTTTGGTAATCTAAAGCCTACCATCTTTCAAGGCCTTCAACACCCACTGCTCCATATCCTATCAGTCAGCTTGGTCTTGGAGTGACTTTCTTTTTTGTAAACTCCTGAAGCTTTAAAGTTGGTGTCATATATTTGATATGATCTTTGTTTTGGGCATATCCCTTTATCTTAGCTGGGTTGTCTATTCTGACATAAGTGATGTCGAACGTCTTCATAGCTTCTTGAAGGAAGATGTTAGACACAAAAATAGTGTAATGTTTAACTTGTTACATGATAAAAGCCAAGGGTTTTTTTTTTTTTTTCAAACTTGTTTTTGTATATTGGATCTGCTTCAGGTAGATGAAAAAAAATCCATTCATCCATTCAGTTTGTGTGTGTGTGTGTGTGTGTGTGTGTGTGGTGCCAGATATATTTCAGCCATGTCTCTGTTTGGCAGAGAGTGGAGAAAACACCTTGGTTTTCTAGAACAGGGGTAGATGAGCCAGTCCATGCTCTATGGACAAGACCCTCATGACTTGTTAACCATGGCTTTGAAGATGCCTGTTTCCCCAGTTGTGGTGATAAAGTTGTTCTCTAATTCTTACCTGTGCTCTGTAGACCTACATTAAATGCTCATATGAGGCTGGGCATGGGTCTAGGGGCATAGTCTTCCTCTTAGGATGGACATGTATTCCCATGAAAGGCATGCTCACCAATATAGAAAATCAAGCCATTTACTCACAAAAAACAAAGGTAATCTGCCTGGATCAGGGACTGAGAACCCAGACCACCTGCATCATGTATCCCTACATTCCTGCACCTGCTCCAGCAGCCCAGGAAACACGTGTTGGATGGGCGGTGTTCACATTTGGTTGGCTTCAGCTCTGCTGCCTCTTCTTCTCTGTGTGGACTTCTCTGTGCATACCATGTTTTGCTGTCCCCTGGGTTAAGAGTAGTGATTGAATGCACACAGGTCAACAGACAACTGCTAACTGGTAGAAGTTCAGGGGATCGAATACCTTGGGAGGATTTATACTAATTCCTTAACTGCCTGAATACCAAGTTCCTTCACATGAGCTTTATAACAAGATGAGCTAGGTCACACATTTATCCCAAGAAGACAGACTTATCCAAATCATCTATATTTTAACAGGGAGAACCAAACTTGAGGCCTCAGAAACACGTTTTAAATAATTCTTGCTGTGCCATATATTTTAAATATCATTAAAAAGCCATTTTCTTTTAAAAATATGTGCACGATATATTTTATGAAACCTATAACAAGTCTATGAAAAATTGATTATTTTTTCCACAGGGATGTGTTCAGATGATTTCTCATTCTGCTGGCCAAATGAGAAATCTAGCATGTGCTAGGCCCTTTATCTTATTCCCTCTTGTGAGTATAATCACCATGTTCCCAAACAAAGAGAAAGGGGTTACACTGTAGGAGTAACCAAATAATTTCCTGGGGTGGGCAAAAGTGTTGGTGCAGATCTAAACTAGGGTTTCCCTTTCAAAATCCTGCTTTTCCTGATCTGTGCCTCTTTTCAGTCAGCTCCATATAAACTGGGTCAGAAGAGAAGACACGTGCTGAGGTAAGTTTCAGGTACTGGGCAATGTACATGTGATTGAAGTAGGTCAGTTGAGGACCTGAGGAAGATGAACTTGACTGTCAAAGATGGTAATTGTTCTGTCTTTTAGTTAGGATATATATATACATATATATATATATATGTATATGTATATATATATATTTAATGAAACAATAGGTGCTGATGCTCTCACTTACTTTGGTTTTGGAGTTCTTTGGTTATCTTGCTATGAACTGGTTATGGCAGCCCACATCTACTCCTTAGGCTCAGAACCATATTGTGCACAGAGGATAGGGAAGGATGGGCTGTCATTAATGCTTCTCTGGCGGTGGGGGGCAGGGTGGAGAGGGAGGGGTCTTTTCTGAGCTAGTCCCTCCACCCTTCCATCTGGGAGTCCTGGACACTCGTTATGTCCCCAGAACAGGCAGAGGCTGGGCCTTCAGGGGTGACCATGGACTAGAGGTAGAGCCTCACCCATGACTAAGGTGGGAATAGAAGTAGCCTTCCCAGCTGGGGTAGCGGTTGAGCACCACTGCCTTTGTGTCACAGTGATAAACGAGGCATCACAGAGAGTCCCGGGGCTCCATTCTGGTGGGAGTCTGGGAAAAGAAGCCAGGAGGCTGGTGTCTTAGGCTCTTGCTCTGCTGCATCAGGCAGCAACACTTCGGTTTTACTTAGGGAGCCTCTAGGTAAGATTTCTTTCATTTTTATTGTGGTAAGAACTCATAACATAAAATTTACCATCTTAATCACTGGAAGGCTCAGTAGTGTTAAGTATATTCACGTTGTTGTGAAACACATCTCTAGAACTTGTTCATCTTGCAGAAACTGAAACTCTAACCCCTTTAAACAACAACTCCCCTTTCCCCACCACACTGCCCCAGCCCTTAGTAACCACCATTCTACTTCCTGTGTCTATGAATTTGGCTAGCCAAGTAGAATTTCTTTTAAGAAAACAGTCCTGGGGCGCCTGGGTGGCTTAGCTGGTTAAGGATCTGACTCTTGATCTCAGCTCAGGTGATGATCTCACGTTTTGTGTCTTGGGGCTCCACATCCGGCTCTGTGCTGATGGTGATAGAGCTGAGCCTGTTTGGGGCTCTGTCTCTCCTTCTCTCTGCCCCTCCCCCACTTGTGCTTGCACTTTCTCTCCCTCAAAATAAATCAACTTAAAAAAAAAAAAAGTCCTGTAGTTGAGGAGGTTTGGAAGGCTACTGATCCATCATCCCCACCGCCCCCTCCCTACTCCCCCCCCCCCATTTTTCCTACCCTCTTTAGAGAGGAAACAGGGATTCTGGAGGTCCTGGGAGGCCAAAGTGGCCACAGTGGTGATATCTGGAACCCAGATACTTAAACAGGATTCCCTGGCTTAAATTCTGGTTCTGACCCAAGCTAGGTATGTGAAAATGGGCAGTTAATTGAACTCAGTGCCTCGGTTTTTCAGTCTGTTAAAGGGACATGATAACAGTATCTGCTTGACAGGCTGTTCTGGGGATTAAGTGAGGTAATTTACACAAAGCACTTGATTAAAGCCTGGCATTTATATAAGTGTTTGTTGTTATTAATGTTAAGTGACTTCCTAGCACGACATAGCTCTTCCTGAGAAGAGCTGTTACTTTGAGCCTCCCACCAGCTCCTTTGGTGCGTGTCTCTTGAGAGTTTCCACTTAAGGCTAAATAGATAGTTTTGGCTCACATGCTTTCCTCCTACACATCTCTGTTTCTCATCAGGGCATGCCATTGATCTTGAAGGAAGCTCCATCAATATCTGAATTCTCAAGGGGAGAGTGGTGCCAGACCTATCCTGCAGCACAAGGACTGTCATCCTGTGACATTAATCAACTAATATCTATTGTATTCTTTTGATTTGGACACACTGGGTTAGGTGCTGGGGTCACTGAATGAACAAACCAGGCAGAAATTCCTGCTCTCATGGAGCTCGTGGTCTCGTGTGGCAAGTCTTCGCCCTGCAGCCCATATAATAAATGAAATGTTTCTTCTTGGGCTTATCTAGCCCAGGAAGATGTAAAGTTTGCATAAAAATGCTCAAGTTTGGAAATGAACGCTCTAGACTTATTGCTAGTGGTGACTTTTGAAAAATGGTTTGCAAAAATAGATACTAAAAATGGTGCAGAAAAACTGGCGCTCTCAGGTTGAGACCATTTTTCAGAGAGAAAGTTTCCCAATCAATTTATCTCAAGTTCTTATTCAAGGGTTGTGTGTATAGCACAGTCCATCATATTTAGAACTTGGTGAGGACAGCATAAGGCTCATTTCACTTGTGCTTCAATCAGATGTCAGAACGAATGAGGGGTTCCACCTGCCTGTGCCTCTCCTGGGCTTTATCCTTTCTTCTTCAATGTGAGTTTCTGACATTCAGACACAGAGGAAGCAGAAGTTGGCATAGCAGGGTTGAGAGACTAGCCTTGTTGGGGAAGAAAATCGGAATTGCCATCAGAGCGGGACACGCTGAGGCTCACCTGTCACAGGCTGGGGACTAGCTAGCTAGGAAGAAAAGATTGTGATCCAGGCACTTCTGTTGCTTGTTACTCCCCTGTGCAATGTGCATCACAGCTTTTGATAGAAAGTACCGTTGACCATTGAGCTACCAGGGACAGGGGAGTTAGGGGCACCAACCCCCACCCCCTGCACAGTTGGAAATCAGTACATAATTTTGGACTCGCCAAAAACTTAACTGCTAATAGCCTACTGTTGACCACAAGTCTTACTGATAACATAGTAGATAGAGTGGGGGCCAGTCATGGGATTCCTCCTAGATGCTTGCGGGGACGTGGCTGTGCTCTGCGCCACGTAGGACACCCCAGGGAAGTTGTGAGCTGGAGAGTCATGTATCGGATCATGTGTTCGCCGCGATGACAGAGTGGGGGGTGGCACAGGAAGGGGAGACGGCCGGCAGGTCATTTCGATTATCCAGGCAAGAGGTGACCACTCTGACCAAGGTGGTTGCAGGAGGAGAAGTGAGAACTGACTGGATTCTGGTATATTTTGAAAGTATGTGCAGGATGTCATGACGAATTGGAAGTAGTTACACAACAAAGTGGACTCAAGGACGATTCTAGGTGTGAGTGTGTATGAGCGCGCATGTGTGCATGTCTCTCTCTTTTTTTTTTTTTTTTTAACTAAGCAACTTTAGGGGGAAGAATGTGGAGGAGGGATCAAGTCTGAAGGGGAAACAGCTCAGTCTTGGACAAGCTAAGTTTGACTTGCTTGTAAAATATGCAAGTAGAGGTGTTTACTAATCACTTGTCTGTAACCCATTGGAATGCACATCTGGAGTTTAGGGACAAGGTAGAGGCTGAAGACATGCACTTGGAGATGCGTTCAGCAAATACATTGTACTTAATGTGGTAGCCTGGATGAAAACCCTTAGGAGTGAGCATCTGAGGAGAAGAGGTGTAACTTCAAAGTTACAGGTCAGAGGGTGACTACAAACTTGAGAAGGAGCAGCTAGAGGAAAGAGGAAGAGTGTGAAGAGCTGGAAGCTGAAGATATTTCCAGAAGGGTGGAGTGATCAGCTGAGTCACATGCTGCTGGTTGGTCAAGTAGGATGAGGACCGAAAGTTTCCCTTGGATTTAGCAAGGGAAGTGCTGAGAACTTAGCTAAGTGACTCCATAACATAGCTGTCTTGGCATCCATTTGTTTGGCTAAGTGGCCCACAGAACTGATGCTAGCCCCTCATGCAAACACATGCCCTGGATAACAGCCCACAGAGTTATAAGAAGATGTCAGTTCTTGCTAGAAATTCCCCAATAGCACTTGTGATCAAGAGTCTTCCCCTGCCTCCTGGGGTCTTCCCCTTATGTTCCCCTTAGATAAGACCCCTGTAGAGTTTATCAAACCTCTACTCTTTTGGTTTGAATTGACCAATCCGGTCATAGCCCCCGAACCCCAAAGCACTCTACCCGCAGACCCTAATAAAGGCATGTGCCCCAAGTCTTGCCTCTCTGCATTCTGCCTTGACTTCCCAGGGTGGCCACACAAGGTGTACCACACCCCTCCACCAGAATCTGTGAGTAATCATCTTGATGATCTAAATTTCTCTTAAGATCTGTTGAAGTGCAATTCACCTATGGGCACTCTGTGCTCCACTTAATAAGTGTTGATTTAACAAAGTCCTAATCGGAGTTCATCAGTGAGGTCGACTGGGCAGTTTTGGTGGAGTGGTGGGTACAGAAGTCAGAGTGGAGTGGGGTGGACTGGGGGACAGGATATACTCAAGTCTAAGAAGGAGTTTTGCTGTAAAAGGGAACAGAAATGGGGGGAGGGGTTAGCTGAAGGGGAATTCAGGGTCCAAGAAGGAAGAATATTTTGTCAAGGCAAAAACTAACCTGTACAGAGCAAAACTGGCAAGGAAGATTTTGTTAAAGGCTATTGCAATAGAGGAGAGAGGACACAATTTGGTCTGCATTCAACTGTCCTCAACTGCTCTCATCCTAGAAACTGGGTGATGAGGGTATATCTCTTTTGATTGTATTTCAGGAGATGGTTCCCAAGTCTTTAAGACAGTCCTGGACTATGAAACTGGCAAGAGGCTTTTTACCAAGATGTATGTATACTTCAAACGGGCAGAGAAAGAATTTATGTTTTCTAAAGAAAATGCTCTAAGAAAAGAGAGGTCAGGTGCTTAGGAAGAAATTTAGTCAAGCCGAGGGGAGTATTGAGGCAATCTTGGTTGATTTCTAAAACAGATACATCATTAACTTAAAATTTCTTTTGTGTGTAGGATAATCCAGGCTATTTCCAATGTCTGCCTCTATAGCTTCATCTGTTGCCATACTGCCTTTTCCTAAAGCCTACTAATGCTCCCTGGCGTTATTGGCTGTGCCTACACCATTCTAGAAAGGGACCTGAAGTCTTACCTTGTCCTGGCTGTTCTCTGCTCTCTGGATACCTTTCATAACTCTCTGGGACCTCCTGTCCAGACACTGCTCCTGACTCTCTCTGGTGCTCAGTTCCAAGTGATCGGTGCTTCCTTCCTCCATGGACCCCTAGAGTCTACGCTGCTTTTATGGCACTGTCTCTCAGTTTTAAGGGCCTCAGTTGATTTTGAGTTCCTCAGGGCACAAGCATATTTTATTCATCTTACTGGTTCCACCTGAAGAATGTTTGGTTCTCAATAATCCATGTGGTATAAGGTATGATATATCTTGTGGGAAGATCTGTCAGTTTTTTTCCTCCTAAAATTTAGATCTCCCCAACTAGGGAAAAAGGCCTAGAGTATTTTATTTATAATACTTGCCATGCTATGTCTCTAGTGCTTTTTGGAGTACAGGTCTTACAGTGGCTTCCACTAAGAAGCATGTATGATATAAAGGGAATAATTGCCTGCGTTTCTGTTTAATGGCAAGAATTTTATTCTGAATATCCAAACGCTGTTAGGAATGTGTTTAATAATCCTGCTACTGCAAAATGCTCTTGTTAAGATCTCAGGGTGATGAGGCCTTACCCACCATAGGGGTTCTGAGTAAAACAGTTCATAAATTATTAGAATTTTAGATGGTATGGAAATAGATGTAGAGGGGTCATGTGGGTGTCGGTCAGATTCTTTGGCCAAGCTGCATGAAATGAGAGTGTGGAATTGCGCAATTATGGATTGACAAGTTGGTTTAATATCAGCTCGAGAGAAGGCATCCACTATAGAGTCGCTGCATTGATGAAGCAATACAGCATCGCAGGCTCTAATGGCTTTGGGTCTGCAAAAGGTTTCATGGGATACGGACCTTCAGGGTTCAGCTTTGGAACCCATGAGAAGAGCCAAGGTTTGCACCTATAATTGTTCTGGGGGCATCCTGTGCTTATAACTTCAGACCTTTGAATGGGGCTGAAGAGGGGAAAAAAGACTTTAGAATTAGCAGAAGAAAATGAACATGAAGACAAACCAATAAGTGGTCACTGAGCTGCCAAGAGTGAAGACGGTAATGAGACAGAATTAGTTCTTACTGACAACTTGAAATTGCCTGGAACATTATAAAAATCAATCAGCCTGTTAAAAGCAGACTTGGTGACCACTGGATGGTGTGATGTTTGCAATTTGTCTGCACACAAATTTAGAGAAGCCAGTGGAGATTTAACCTAATACATAGCTTTTGGTTGGTACACAGCTTTTGGAAGAGAAGGCTCAAAATTAGTTTCAACCCGGGTTATTTTTCTCCAGCAATCTTAAAAATCCGTAGGACTGAAGTTAGTTGATTACTTAGTTCTCCAAAGTATATCTATTGCTGTCTTGATGTCCTTACTACGTATGAGAAATTTCACTCTTTTTTTTTTTTCCTGCTGAATATTCCTTTGTGGCTTATGTTTCTCTTTTTCTCCCCCGCTCTAGTGGCATTTAACCTTATTATTGTAGCCCTCAAAATTTCGATTTTGAAGAGGTGTGGGAAAGTATTAGCCTACTAAATTCTATCAGAGGTGGTGGGTGCTGAATATGTAGAAACTCTGCAAGGAATTTTTGATCTCTAGGAGAAGATGAGTAAGCCAATAATTGCAATTTGTACAAAGTCTTGACAGGAATTGCCTAGCCTTGAACTTGTACAACTTGGCACATGGGTAGAATTTTGTCTGATGGCTTAAAAAACTCTCAGGGAGATGGATGTGTTGAGAAAGGAGATTGTTGACATAGGGGAAAGCAAATACAAAGTATCAAGAGTATGAACAAATCTTGAGGCCATTATGTGATGTTCTGGGATTGTGAAGGCTGCAGGAGGTCAAAATGCCAATGGAGGTTGACTCAACTCACAAAGGGCCTGTGGTCAAAGGGTGCCCTCTGAAGGCTGCGAGGAGCTATGGAATTTCCTGCCTGCCCCAGGTGTTCATCAGAGCTCATCATGCGGCCAGGGAGGCTCGTGGTTAGCTTGTCTTAGATTTCTCCTGCCTCTATGGGAAAAGGCCTGGAAGGGATGAGTCTAGAACAGCGTTCTCAAATAGGAGCATTTTTTCTCCCCAAGGAACATTTGGCAATGTCTGGAGGTATTTTAGGTTGTTACAATGTGGGGATTGCTACTGGCACTTACTTTGAGAGACCAGGGATGCTGCGGCCCCTCAGGATGCACAGGACCCTGGCTTCCCTGCCTCTGCACCCCTACCCTGCTCCCCAAACAGTAATCCAGGCCAACATGCTGTTAGTGCTGAAGTTGAGAAAGCCTGGTCTAGAATGAGAAGGTCATTAGGGAATACATAGAGTTGCAAATTTACTTAAACTACAAATGAGGTGTGTGGAGAAAGCAGGTTTTTTTTTTTTTAAAAAAAATGCTTATTTGTTGTGGAGTGGGGGCAGGGGAGGGACAGAGAGAGGGAGAGAGAGAATCCCAAGCAGGGTCCATGCTGTCAATGCAGAGCCTGACATAGGGCTCAATCTCATGACTGAGATCATGACCTGAGCCGAGATCAAGAGTCGGGAGCTTGGGATGCCTGGGTGGCTCAGTCGGTTAAACGTCCGACTTTGGCTCAGGTCATGATCTTGCAGTTTGTGAGTTCCAGCCCCAAGTCGGGCTCTGTGCTGACAGCTCAGAGCCTGGAGCCTGCTTCAGAATCTGTGTCCCGCCTCTCTCTGCCCCCGCCATGCTCCTGCTCCGTCTCCCTCTGTCTCCCAAAAATAAACGTTTAAAAAAATTGAAAAAAAAAAAAGTCGGAGTTTAACTGATTAAGCCAGCCAGGTGCCCCGAGAAAGCCTAGCTGCTTAGACTTGTCTCCAGCTGATCTGATATTCCTCAAGAGCCCACTTAGAGTGAGAAGGAAAAAAAAATGAACATTATTTACTTGAATGCACTTTAGAACTTGTATGACCCAATAATTTTGGCAAATCCCTTTAGAGAGGGATCGGTCTTTAGGGGATCATTTCAGTCTCTTGGCTTGTAAGACCATCTCCTCCCCTACTTTTCCTGATCTTAAAGTTAGTATCTGAGTTTATTGGAGGAGGGGGGCTCATGAGACCTCATATTGATCTCAGAGTCTGGAAAATTCTTGGAAGAGCTCAGGAATCACTGCTGGGTGGAAGGAACTGCCATCCTATGGTTTTGAACCCAGAGTGACTCAGCAATGTTTTGTCTTCATTTATATATTTGAGTTCCATCTAAGATTTTGATTGAGAAAGGGTTGCGCTGAAAACATTTAAAAACTGCTTGAAGCAGTTTGAAGCCATCTATGCTGGAATGTGAGATAAAGACTTAGCTCAGTGTTCTGTGACCCATCAAGGCATTTTTATGGGTATCATGACATTTGTTTCTAGGTTTTGTCCCTGAGAAGTAGACTGCCCGAAACCTTTTAATCACAGCCAGTTTTGTCATCACTGCGTAGATTTGGATAAAATCTTTCCATCATGGTCAATATGTTCTTTACAAATGTAGCAATTTCTCATTGAATAGTGCCCTCCTAAGGGAACATAATAGATTTCATGGTTCTCCAATGAAGAGAGAAGGTGCTAACTAGCCGTGTGGCTCAAAGTACATCATTACAGTAACTACTTCCCTTTGAGGAATAAAGAGCCGGTATTACAGCCTGAAAATTCCCTTTTAATGCCAATAAAAAGAAATTTTCACACTTGTTCTATGAATATCGTTTTTTCAATAGACTCACTATTGCTGAGTCTTAGGTTTCAACTATGATATCAGAGGACAGTTAAATGAGACAAGGGTTGAACAGGGCTGAAAGGTTTATGATGAAGAATTAATATGTCAATTACTATAAATAGCAGTCAGTATTTTTTAAGCTTGTTTTGAGAGAAAGTGTGAGTAGGGGAGGGACAGAGAGACAGAAAGAGAAAATCCCAAGGAGGCTCCTCGCTGTTGATGTGGAGCCCGACTTGGGGCTTGATCTCATGAACCATGACGACATGACCTGAGCCAAAATCAAGAATTGGATTCTTAACTGAGCTACTCAGGTGCCCTGACAGTCAGTATTTACTGAGTACTTACTATGGTCTAAGAACTGCTGTGAGCACTTCTCATTTACTAATGCTAATCCTCTCCACAACCCTACAGGTCAGTGCTTAGACAAGAAACTGAGGCATGAGGAGGTTAAGTACCTGCTTATGGTCACATGTGACTGACTGTGATTCAAACCCGGGTGGTCTGGTTCCAAAGCCCAAGTGCTGTGTTTTTTTGCCTTGTGGATGGATTGTTTTCTCTGCTTTAAGGCTTTCTGCAGTGAGATAGTCCATCTGTCCTCAGTAGGAAAACAACATTGTGTCATCCATCAGTGTCCTTAAGCAAAGATCCGGAACAGTTGGATCTTTAAAGGGCAAGGCACAGAGATGTGTTTTGTGGGGGGATTTAGTGAAAATTCTAGTAGGAGTTGTGAGCTCCAGAATTCTACCCATTTGTGACCATCATGTTGTCCTGGACGGTCTACCCTGGATTTGTGTGACTCCAGGATGTGGAGCCAAGAAGGCGTTGAGGATGCATTCATGCACTTAGCAAATCCTGAAAGTCTGTGGTGGAAACCACTCCTTGCCAGTGTTGTGGGTAGATCTATGGCTATTTATTCACAAAAGATTTATGATCTATTAGAGAGGATGCGCATTTATTAAATGCCAGTTTTGTGCCAAGTAATGTGCTAGGCATTTTACATTGATCTTTGGATTCTTTTGGAACCTTTAGATTCTTCAAATGAGAGAATTCTTGGGAGTAGGTACTGTCCCTATTAGATGGATGGAAAACTGCATCTCAGCCGAGAGACTTGCTTAAGGTCACATAGCCAATAAAGAATGAAGCTTGAATCCAGTCCTAGAGTCAACCAAATAAAAGTGTCATTTTTTGATGAGACCTGTTTATGTATGGAGCTCACAGAATCCAAAGAAATGAAGAGTCTGATAGCTCTGGAGATGAGTGTTTTTTAAACTACTTTGCATAGAATTAAATTCCAGAAGATGTTTCTTTGGGGAGGGGAAAACACCCCAAGTCTTTCTGTAGTCAAATGAATGTGAGAAGTAGCATACCATTTTCTTCTCAGGGTTTCACAAAGTTCATTAGCATGATGAGACCCCCAAAAATCCTGCAGAAGGAAGGTTTTTAACATGTTAAATCCATCCAGTATTTCCAGACTTCCTGAGGAGTGGTTATCAGCAAAAGACCAGGGTCAGGGATTGTGATTTGAGGGAAGAAAGCCTTAGGAGAAACGAAAACATGGGTAACCTGCCATTGCAGAATTAAAGTACCAATTCATTTATGGCATCCAGAGTCTCTCTGAGTCATCCTAGATGTCAAAGGAGAAGGCACCAACCCATGTGGCCCAAAGTCCTCTCTACTCGAAGTAATTCTATAAGGTCATTTCCTTTCTTTTAAACTGACAGATGATTTTTATTTTAGTTTGAGGTAGAATTCACATACTGTAAAATTCGCCTTTTGTACAATTCAGTGATCTTAGGTTATTCATAAGGTTAATATAAGAATATTCATAGGGGCGCCTGGGTGGCTCCGTTGGTTAAGCATCCCACTTCAGCTCAGGTCATGATCTCCTGGCTTGTGAGTTCAAGCCCGGCGTCAGCCTCTGAGCTGTCAGCACCTCTGCCCCTCCCCACCTCGTGCTCGGGGTCTCTCTCAAAAACAAACAGTAAAAAAAAAAAAAAAATAAATAAATAACTCACAAGTGTAACCATGACACGAATTTGAGAACATTTCATCACCCTGAAAAGAAACAACATGCCCATTAGCGGTCGCTCCCCTGTTGCCCTTCACCCCACTGCTTGGCAACCACCGGTCGGCTTCCTGTGTCTGGATTTGCCTATTTTCGATATCTCCTATAAATGGAACCACAGAGTATGTGGGTTTTTTAGGACTAGCCTCTTTCAACTAGCAACATGTTTGCAAGGTTTGTGTATGTTGTAGCATGTGTCAGGCCTTTATTCCTTTTTATGGCTAAATAAAAGGGATTGTTGGATGTGCCTTGCATTTGCAGCTGGGAAAGGATAGTGATGGGAGAGGACCCATCTTATCTATGGTGGGGGAAGGGCAGAGGTGGGCCATCTGTTTGTGTACACAGGTTCCTCACTCAGAGGCCATGTTGGTTTCATTGGAGGAAACCAGTCCTCAGGCCAGGGGAGGGGAACCAAGCTTGGACCATCTGAGGTTTATTCTATTTGAGGCATGTGATCCACACATGCCTGGATTCATAGGAACAGAGGCCTCTGTCCCCTGTTTAGGGTCACTGTGGACAAGTGTGTTGACCTTTCTGTCACAACTTACAGTGGATCTGTTTGAGTGGATAGAAGATAAAGGAAAGCAGAGGTCTTATAAATCTACCTACCAATTAAAAACCCTTAGATGGGTTTTCTTTTTTATTTTTATTTTTATTTTTATTTTTATTTATTTATTTATTTATTTAAAATTTTTTTTTTAACATTTATTTTATTATTTTTGAGACACAGAGAGACAGAGCATGAACAGGGGAGGGTCAGAGAGAGGGAGACACAGAATCTGAAACAGGCTCCAGGCTCTGAGCTGTCAGCACAGAGCCCGACGCGGGGCTCGAACTCACAGCCCTCACGGGCCGCGTGATCATGACCTGAGCTGAAGTCGGCCACTCAACCGACTGAGCCACCCAGGCGCCCCGGGTTTTCTTTTTTAAAATTGAAGTGTAGTTGACACACAGGGTTATTAGCTTCAAGGGTGCAACATAGTGATTTGACAATTCTGTATATATGTTGCCCTATGCTCACAAGTATGGCTATTGCTATACTCCCTAGAGGTAAAAGCTGGAAATGATATATACTACTCTTAAAAGGGATAGGAACATCTTAAAAATACTTGGCCAATCCATATAACTGAAATATCTTTAATTTCACCATGAAAAACACTTTCCTGAGGTGCCTGAGTGACTCAGTCCTAAGCATCTGACTTCAGCTCTGGTCATGATCTGTCGGTTCAGGAGTTTGAGCCCTGAGTCGAGCTCTGTGCTGACAGCTCAGAGCCTGGAGCCTATTTCAGATTCTGTCTTTGTGTCTGTCTCTGTGTGTCTCTCTCTCTCTGCCCCTCCCCTGCTCATATGCACTCTCTCAAAAATAAATAAAAACATTAAAAAATTAAAAAAAACCCAACATTCCTAACATCCATCGTGATAGTTAGCCACTATTTACTCATAATCATTTTTTTTTTTTAACTTCATTTATTTTGAGAGAGAATGTGCTGGGTAGCATGGGGGAGGGGCAGAGGAGAGAGAATCCCAAGCAGGCTCTGCACAATTAGCACAGAGCCTAACTCGGGGCTCCATCCCACAAACTGTGAGATGGAGACCTGAGCTGAAGTTGGACACTTCAAGGACTGAGCCACCCAAGCACCCCTGTAGTCACTGTGTTAATTGGCAAAGCCTTTGGTGTTGACAGACATACAGATCATAAAAGTGTATGCATTTTTGCCTCTGGTGGGTTTCCCTTTTTATGCAATGTTTTTAAAAAAAAATTTTAATGTCTATTTATTTTTGAGAGACAGAGCATGAGCGGGGGAGGGGCAGAGAGAGAGGGAGACACAGAATCTGAAGCAGGCTCCAGGCTTTCAGATGTCAGCACAGAGCTTGACACGGGGCTTGAACCCATAAACTGTGAGATTGTGACCTGAGCCGAATTTGGACGTTTAACTGACTGAGCCACCCAGGCACCCCTTTATGCAATGTTTCTATCAGGACTGCACATTGTCTCTAGAATTAAAGCTTAACCAACATATACATGATTTCATATTGTCTGTGCTGAAGCATATGTGAGTTACAGATCTAACTTCTGACCGTTGTAGAAACCCTGGATCAAGCTGTTCCCGATGATGTATTTCTGTGAATTTGACAATTATGTGAGTCAACTCACTTTACGTTTTAGCTTAAGCTGATATGAATTGAGTTCCTGACGGTTACTCTGAAAATATTTCTGAAAAAGTGGAGTATTAGAAATGTAGAATGGAGGGTGGATGAGCCTATATTGGTCCCTCTTAACTCTTTTCTCAATTTTCAACTAAACAATTTCTGATATTTGTAACTTAATGCTTACAGAAAATAGTAAAACCTTCAATATTTTAAGCTAGGCCCAGTTTTGTCCTGCCAGAAAATGCAAATATCCTCTACTGTGACGTTAAGTATTTTTCTAAATTTTAAAGCTGCCTTAGTGAAACCATCTTCTGAATTTATGCCCCTCCCCACCAAGCCAAGCTTCATGGGTGGGCACTTTGTTAAGCAGCTTTCCTAGAAGACTGAAGCCCTGGGACAAAAATGGAAAGCTTTATTTCGTAAACACATGTTAATAGCACAGGAAGTACTAGGATCCTCAAAACTAAAGATCATCAGGAAAGAATAATTATTTCTTTTTTTTCTTTCTTCCATGGAAATCACTTGCAGAAGGCTCCAACATTAAAAAAAAAAAAAAACAACCCAAAACAAACAAAACCCAACTGATATTGAAAGCTACTGAATGGTCTCCTCATAAATCCCTATCCCTTCTCCAGGGTGAAGACATGATATTTTCAATTGGATCTCTGCCTTTTTGGCTCTGGGTCTATCTATGTTTCTTACAAGAGGAGCAAGGGTGGTTCAAAAGCCTCCATGCAAAGAAGGGGTGGGCACCCTGGAACTTGTAGGAGGCCTGTGGTTCATGTACCCCAGTGGTTCCTTTGCTCCAATTGCTTTGTGATGGTGAAAGGCAAGACCCTGTGCTGCACTGATGAGATTATTGGGGCCTGGAAATAGACATGCACTGGTGGACCTTACCCTCCGGTGGGAAGCTGGACAATAAGCAAGGAAAGGGTTATGTCAACTGTTTGTTTTTGTTGTTGTTTTGTTTGTTGGAATACCACTACCCCATTTTAACAGTCACTGTAACAGTGCCCGGAGGGAGACCGTTGATAGTCCTGTTGGCAGAGGCAGGGTTGAGAGACTGGGGTTGGGCAGGGGTCTACTTCCTATTGAGGTTGGCCCCACAAGCCCTGAGATGAATAGGGGACAAATATCCATTTGTCCATGTGCCTGAATTGTTTGTAGTAACAAGAAGCCTAATTATATGAGGTCCTACTGTGGGTCTATTAGACCTAAGCCTTGGCAGGTGGACTTGGCAGCAGGTCATGTGACAACCATGGCAGGGGGAGGGGGGAAAGAAGTGGGTAATCATTCCAGCCTTGTGTTCTTAGCACCGAGGTTGTGACAGAGGCCTTCCTACTCGGGGTGTGGTCCACTGACTGGCAGCAGTGGCTTTCCTGGCAGCCTGTTAGAGTGTCAGGCCCCACCCCAGACTTGGTGAATTGGTCTGCTTTAAAAAAAACTTTTTTTTTCTTTTAATGTTTTCATTCATTTTTGAGAGAGGGATAGAGTGTGAGCAGGGGAGGGACAGAGAGAGAGAGAGAGACACAGAACCTGAAGCAGGTTCCAGGCTCTGAGCTGTCAGCACAGAGCCCGACACAAGGCTTGAATCCACAAGCTGCGAGATCATGACCTGAGCCAAAGTTGGACTTAACTGAGCCCCCAAGGCACCCCTGAATTAGTCTGCTTTTTAAATTTTTTTTTTTCAACGTTTTTTATTTTTATTTTTGGATAGAGAGAGACAGAGCATGAACGGGGGAGGGGCAGAGAGAGAGAGAGGGAGACACAGAATCGGAAACAGGCTCCAGGCTCCGAGCCATCAGCCCAGAGCCTGACGCGGGGCTCGAACTCACGGACCGCGAGATCGTGACCTGGCTGAAGTCGGACGCTTAACCGACTGCGCCACCCAGGCGCCCTAGTCTGCTTTTTAAAAAAGATCTCTGATTGCTGACTGAGGCACCTTGAGAAGCATGAGCAACAGAGCTAAGAATGAATAGGGCTGAAACCTGCCCTCAACTAGGTCACAAATTTGTTGATGGAGACGGAAATGCAGGTGTGTGTGTACTTATGTGAAAGCTACGGTCAGGTAACAAGGGGCTAGGAGCACAGAAGTGGGTGTGAGCAATGCTTAACGGGCACAGGTGCAATGAACAGTGGAAGAAGCTTGGGGAGGGCTTTCCTGGGTAATGGCACCAAAGCTAAGATGTGGAAGAACTGGTCAAATGCAATGTTTCAGGGTTGCATAGATTTGAAGAACTCTGGGTTTGTACAAAGATGGGCTGAGGAAGGGTGAAACAGAACTCAGAAGACCAGTGTTCCAGATAAGACCAGCAGGACCTGAAACCATGTGGTTGCATTCTTCCAGACTTGGGAATGGTCCTAGGACCACTGCTGGAAGGTTTAGGGAGAGATAGTACAGAACAGGGCAGGACTGGAAGGCTTGGAAGGAGCATGATGTATCCTCTTGGTGCTCAAGCTGACTTTACTGAATCTTTCCAGAAAAACCTGCAGGAGTCTTCCCCTCAGTAGTAATGATGGATTTCCCCCCAGCTGGATTGCTCCCTTTCTTTGTGCACTCACCCAGCTTGGAGCTGGCCCTAAATGGCGGTTCCTGAGTTTAACGGCAGAGGGAGAGGGCAGGCTGGCTTCCGTTATTGGCAGATCATCACCCCTACTTTCCACTTTAGGTTTCCTGCTCATAAATATATGTAGACGTAGACTTTCTCAAAGTGTTGGAGAACTTTGGAGGGAAGGAGGGAAAACAGTGCCATTGATAGCAATTGAGGTGATTCTATTTTTAGCAAACAAGATGGGCGATTGAATGACCATTGTGAGGGACCAAGTCTGAATGTCTCCTGGACTTGATTTGAGAACAGTGGTTTCTCAAACTATTGATTTGAAACAGAAGAACTTTTATTCTCCCTTGACACAAAAGCTCAGTATGTGAAATAGTTAAAGATACTCCAACTTAGGAGACAGATGGCAACTGTTAGCAAATCATATATACTCCTACAAAGACACTCCTATTGTCTTTGCATCCTAAAACTAAAATAAAAAAACAACAGTTGTTAAGCATTTACGTGGTGGTCAATTTGGATTACAAAAAAACACATTAAGCTGTCAAGTGAGTGTTTAAATCATGAGGAAGTGAAATAACCGTTCTTGGGAAGGTGATGAGATGTCTCCCAGTGCATCTCACTCACAGCTTCCTGGGGAAGAGCCTGGTGTGGAGTGTAGCTGAGATAAGCTGTCTGCCTGTACCTTATGAGTAGGTGCTGGCTCCAGCCACAGAGTGTTCCAGAAAACAGCCTCTCGGGGTGAGTCAGCGTCTTCAAGGTGGCAAGCCTTCAAGAGGCTGGACTAGTGAGTCTGTTTGCTTCTTCCCACTCCCAAGCTCTAGCCTTCTCTCAAGACAGAACTCGTTTAAAAAAAAAAAAAAGTGAAAAATAAATAAAAAATAGGAAAAAAACAAAAAACAAAAAACAAAACCAACAACAACAAATGAAGGAAATTCCCCGAAGAATCTTCCCTAGGAGCAACAAAAACATCCATTGTAAACAGCAGGTTTGTCTTCTGACAGGTTTTGTTTGCAAATGATAACAATTACAGGTAATTTTTCATTTCAATTGGAGGAGCAGGTATTAAAAGGAGAGCAGGGGGGAGGGGGAATGAGAGCGGGAGGATCTCCCAAGTGCCTTATTCACTCCCGGGTCTACAACCTAACACGAGTGTGGAGGGCTAGGTAGTGTCTCCTCATTCCATTAAGTGAGATCTAATTGTGGCTGTTCGGTCTGTTGGCAGATGCAGTTTCTACATAACAACAGCCCAGAGACAGAGCTGCGTGATTAATGCCTCCAGCTGTCATATGCCCCATTATCTGTGCATTTGCATAACTTAATGGTTTAGGACAGGGGAGAGAGGATGCTTAATTTAATGTTTAGCAGGCCCTTGATAGCTGAATAATTTAAGAACTGTCAAGGGGGGTCAGTCCTACAGCGATTCAGCAAAGACAGCTATGATTTCTGCATATCGTTAAAATTCTTACTTAGGATAATTTTTTTCTTCAGGAAAAAAAAAAAACAATGCCTTAAAGGAAGCACGGACTCCCCCCCCCCCCCCTTAACCGTTTCCTCCCTGAGGCAAATGGAAGTTTCATTTTTGACAAAGGTTAGATGGCCTGAGACAGCTGGGGTGGGGTGGGGGGATGCGGTTAGACTCACCTCCTATCTCCTTCCCCCTGGACCCCCGGGCACCCTCTCTCCACCACTCTGATTTTGTCTCCTGTTCTCTTTGTCTCCTCAACCGTCTCACCTCACGCACCCGGTTTCGTGACCCATTTACAATCTACCCTCCTCCCCTCGCTCACTTAGCCCGAAGGCTGATAGGGGAGGGGGCCCACAGGCTGTTGGGGAGGACCAGAATTTGCTTAAGATCCTCGACCTGCTTTCTGTAGGAAACACTGTCAGTTTCATTAGTTGTTAATGAATATTATTAAACTAATCTGTCATTTGTTGTCTAATTACGTGTCACCAGGCATCACAGTGGCAGCTGAGGTGACTGGTAGTGAACAATTTTCCTCCTTGAATCCTTTTTTTTTTCTTTAAACAGTAACAGGGAGAAATGATTAGCAATAAATTGAAGCTAGGTAACATTTTTTCCTTTTCTCCACTCTTTCAATAATTGTTTTCCCCCACATTCCGAACACCCCCAGGGGCTTTATCACCCCCTGGCCTGGCAGCCCACCCCCACGGTGAGGTGAGACCCCAGCCATGCCAAACTTGGGACAGCCGTACTTCTGACGTCTCCATCTTGCCTGAGACCCCAACTTCTCATGTTAGGTCATGATTCCGTGGGCCTGGAGTTTGGGTAACACTTAGTGGCTCTACGTTGCACAGACTGGGTGCAGTGCTCAGGTAGTCTGGAGGGTCCAATTTAGCTTTGGCACCTTGATGGCTGCAGCTGGTTGAACGCAGGGCTTAGCTGGGCACCGTTTTCTGTGTCGACTCACCCTCTCCACATGGTCCCTCCAGCAGGTAGTTGAACTTCTTTATATGGTGGCTCAGGGCTACCAGAATGAATATTGCAAAGACTAGATGTAGAGGCCGTTTCTACCATATCTGTTGGATGGTGCAGTCAGGGTCCACCCAAACTCAGTGTACTCCTAACTTGAGCTGTTGGGTGCAGTCCAAAAAATTGCACATCCCTACAAGGTGGACCCTCTGAAAAGTGGGTTCAGATCTCAGTTGGGTCCTCAAAGCTGCCTGGCCGACATCTTGTGTTTGTGATTTCTCTCCAACTTCCCACGGCAGTTCTCTGAAATGTTCACTCCTCCCTGGAATGCCAAATCGAGCTTTTTCTCTCCAAGGATCTCATTTGAGTTAATCCTTAGGTGGTTTGGCTTCTATTTCTCAGAGGTGGCACGAACCTTCTGTTGCCTGAACACATCTATTTCAAACCCCAATCTATCACACATGTCCTTGCTTCCTTTCAAATCAGTCCTCCCATTGACTACATCCTTCATTTCCACTCTTTTCCTCAGGGACTGATGACTATTAATCCTTGCTTTTCTGGGTCCATTCTCTCCCCCTATAAACATGCTCAATCTCACCATGCAATAATAGCAATACAGTTTTTGGAAGAGTTGTCTGTGTAGAATACAGTTGCATGTTCTACTCTTGTTTTTCATCTATTGCTTCTTGTAGTCAGATTCTAGGACCTTCCCTCCCGGACGTCACCTTAGAGAAGGTTACTGGTTACTGGGACTAATCAAGTATCCAAAAGTTGTTGTATCCAAAAGTGTTGTGTGTGCGTGTGTGTGTGTGTCTTTTGAAAGAGAGGGAGAGAGAGACTCTTGAGCAGGCACCATGTTCAACACAGTGCCCGACTTGGGGCTCAATCCCATGACCCTGGGATCATGACCTGTGCCAAAACCAAGAATCGGTTGCTCAACCAACTGAGCCATCCAGGTGCCCCCAAAGTCCGTTTTAGCCCTTATCTTGCTTTCTTTGCACCATTAACCTCTTTCCCTCTCAAACTTTGTCTTCAGCTGCTTCAATTTTACCAGCTCTTATGTCTTCTATCCTTCTGTTTGCTTGCAGAATCTCTTTAAGGTTTTCTTGTTACTTATTTTTTATTGTATGTATGTATTTTTTAAAGTTTTTTGCACGTTTGTTTATTTTAGAGAGTGGGGGAGGGACAGAGAAGGAGAGACAGAATCCCAAGCAGGCTTCACACTGTCAGCACAGAGCCTGATGCGGGGCTCAAACCGAGGAACTGTGAGATCATGACCTGAGTTGAGATCAAGAGTCCAACGTCCTACCACCTGAGCCACCCAGGCACCTCAAGGTTTTCTTTTTAGATTTCTCTTTCCCAAATGTTAATGTTTCCCTGAAGTGTGTCCTTATGTCTTTACTCCTGCCTTTCTCCCTACATGGTGGCAAGTCATGGGCATATCAATTGCTGCCTATTCTGATGAAGATTCCCAAGCACATCTGGCCCAGATCCCTTTCCTGAGCAACAAGCATTCCTATGTCTATACGTGTGCATGTGGATAGTTAGTTACTAGACTTTTTTTTTTTTTTTTTTTGAGAAAGCATGTGCATGAGAGCTGGGGAGGGGCCGAGTGGCAGAGAGCCCTGATGCAGGGCTCCATTCCATGACCCTGGGATCATGATCTGAGCTGAAATCAAGACTTGGACGCTTAACCAACTGAGCCATCCAGGTGCCTGACTCAATAGACCTTGTGACCTGGATGTCTGCAGACGACTCAAACTCCACACATCTGAAGTAGGACCCACGTTGGGGCGCCTGGGTGGCTCAGTCGGTTAAGCGGCCGAATTCGGCTCGGGTCATGATCTCGCGGTCCATGAGTTCGAGCCCCGCGTCGGGCTCTGTGCTGACAGCTCGGAGCCTGGAGCCTGTTTCAGATTCTGGGTCTCCCTCTCTCTGACCCTCCCCTGTTCATGCTCTGTCTCTCCCTGTCTCAAAAATAAATAAGAAACAAACGTTGAAGTAGGACCCATGTTCAACCTGCTCCATTTCCACGTTGTTTCAAGCCTATAATTCTTCTACTCCTTTCTTTTCATGTTTAGTCACTAAATTCTACAGACTCCCTGAGTATGTCTCTTCTTTATGGCCTTCATATCAGTCCTTATTATCTTCCCAGCATGATGGCAACCAGTTACCTATGTTCCTTCCTTTGCACCTCCTCTACCCTTATTCTGTTACTACATGGCCACCAAAGAAATGCTTCCAAATTGCAAATTCGAATACATCACTGCCTTACTCAAAATCCTTCAATGATTCCCCAATCTAAAAGATTCAAGTTCAAAGTTTAACCTTGAAATAGGACATACTTTTTGCCTCCCAGCTTTATTTCTCCAGGTTCCTCCCCATGCCCTATGCTCTAGCCCTATGCTCTAGCCCCATTGCTGCTTTATGCATTCATGCCTTGGCATGTGATTGGTTTTTCTGCCCGGAGTCCCGCCCTTCCTCTTTCACTAGGCAATTCCTTCCTATTCTCTAACTCTCTACTTAAATTTAAGATGCTTTAGATCTTGCTTCTTGGGAAACATTTGCGAATGGCGGGAGGAATTCGTGGTTGTCACAAATTTGGGTAGTACTGGCCAGGAATGCTGGTAAACATCATATAATACCCAGGACAGCCCCCTCCCCCTCCCAACAAAGAATTCTCTGGCCTAAAATGCCAGCAGTGCTGCGTTTGAGAAACTACTAAGGTTTGCACTGTACTACTACTCCTTTTTATTTGCCTGTTATATGTATTTGCCGCATGGCGTTTTACTTATTTGAACTGTTTCTCCCTTTAGATGATACGAACTGGAGGACAAGATTTTTTATCCTGGAATAGAGAACATCTTAAGCATTATTTTAGGAAATGACTTTTGTTGATATTATTTATACATTTCTCCTGTCTACCCTCCTAGCTGTTCTCGAAACTGCTATCAATCATTTGCACTTTAGAGTGAATGAGACTTGGTTTGTTTCTTGAACAGCTTGATTGGCACAGAAGGGTAGCTTAAGAAGGAGATGGAATGCAAAGGGAGCATTGAAGGAACTCCTGGCTTGTCAGTCAATTGAGCCTGTGACTCTTGATCTTGGGGTTGAGTTTGAGGCCCACATTGGGTGGAAATAACATTAAATTTAAAAAGTACTAAAGTTGTTGATTGTCTCATGAGCTTTTCTTCCTCCATTCTCTGGATTTTGATATTCTCTTTTTAATTTTTATTTAAAAAATTTTAATGTTTGTATTTTTGAGAGGGAGAAGGAGAAGGGGAGAGAGGGAGAGACAGTGTGAGCAGGGGAGGGGCAGAGAGAGAAAGGAAGACACAGAATCCAAAGCAGGCTCCAGGCTCCGAGCTTTCAGCACAGAGCCCCATGCAGGGCTCAAACCAATGAGCCATGAGATCATGATCTGAACCAAAGTTAGACACACAACTGACTGAGCCATCCAGGTGCCTCTGTTTTAATTTGAAAGAGAGAGAAAGAGGGAGAGATGGAGGGAGAGGGAGAGAGAGAGAATGCAAGTGGAGGGGAGGGGCAGAGGGGGAGAGAGAATCTTAAGCAGCCTCCATGCTCAGTATGGATCCCAATGTGGGGCTTGATCCCATGACCCTGGGATCAAGAGTCAGACACTCAACTGACTGAGTCACCCAGGTGCTCCTCTTTTTTTCTCTTAAATTTCAAATGCTTTTCAGAATGTCTTCAGGCAGGCTTGATTACTGTCACTTCCTAGGACTTCTAACAGTGAGGACCAAGATGAGGGGTGCTGTTCGTATGTTGGTTCCTGGTTTATTCTCCCTTTCCCATGCTCTCTGTATTGCTGGGGGTGGGATGCAAAATCTGCCAACTCCATTATCAAAATTCCCTTGCTGCATGGCTTCCTCGGCAAATGGGAGGCACTGGTAGAGATATGAAGGCAGGAGAAAGGAGATATTTACTGTGCTTCTGAAGTAGAGGCAGTAGTGGTGATAGAAAAGTCTAGACTCCTGGCATCCTGCCAGGCAGTGGGTACTCCTGCAACAAAGCCCTTGTGGATTCTGGGTCCAGTAGCAACAATGACTGCTGTGGACAACTTGAGGCTCCACAATTTCTGCAAAGAAACCACAGCTATGGTTCTAACCCTCCCCAGAGATGGGTACAGTGGCAGTGGTGTGGGGAGGTCATGGAATCTGAGAGATCTTTTCCTTTTTGATGCCCAGTCTTGGGGATGGGAGCAACATTTTGCAAATACTTGGAATTTCTCTAACTTCATCTGTTGGCCACCACCACCCCCTCCAATATCTCTTCCCAGATGTTTTCATTTCCTGTGTTAAATTCCCTCTCTTTGAAATACCTAGAGTGGTTTCTGTTTTTCTGATGAGACGTGGAATGGTACAGTACGAGTATGGCACATTTCCTTTCCCAGGAATGTTTATTTCCTGGGTTATTGATGTTTAGATTAATCCTTAGGAAATTTAAGTTCCTGGAGATGAGTATGAACCCTAGGAACTGTGGTGTTTGAATTCTAATGCAAAGGGAAATGGTCTTTGACCATCAAAGATGAGATTTGCTACCTTTTTTGATAGGACATTTAGGATTCAAGGCAAGATTGCCCACCTCACTACTTTAAATCTTGATAGCCTTTTCCCATTGAATAAATCAATAGATTTGATAGAATTTTCTACTCTGTGAAGTTAGAAACGAGTCACTATTTTTTTCTCATTGAGGAAAACACATTACTTGGATACAACATAAGTCTCAGAAGTATGTGGTGCTTTGATGATCTCATGTGCTATATGAGCATGAAATGATTATGCAGGAGCTAGAATAACCTCATTTGCTCCCTCACATAACCATGCCCCTATCAGGTATGTTTTCTGGAAGCTATTTAACACATCGTGATGCTTTCTTATCATAATCAGAATAAAATTCAAACTATTTACCCTAGCCTCTGTTTGTGATTTTAAGCTCTCCTAGATCCCCATGCCATACCTTCTCCCAGTAATCACTGTGTTTTTGCCAATACTGGCTTTTCTGTGCCTCAAATACTGAAGCTTGTGCCCATCTCTGGGTTTTCATCCTTATTGCCTAGAACACGCTCTCTATGGATCCTTTCTTGGTTGACGCTTTTTGATCCAAATCTCCACTTCTTCAGGGATGATTTCATTAATGATTCTATATTAGATCACCCCTGTAAGCCTCCACTTCCTAGTTCTCTTGGATGTTTGGTAGCTCAGACTGCTGTGGTGTCATCTAAAGTTATCATTGGCTAGTTTACTTGCCATTTGCCCTTCTCCTGCTATGAATGTAACCTCCACTGGGGGTTGATGCGTTTTCTTCACAGCTTTACCTCTAGAGTTTCAGATATTCTGTGGGACATAGTAAATGCCTAATAGACAGTTGGTGAATGACTTAATTATATGCCTACTGTGCTTTCTACTCAATTTCAGTACTGAACATGTGCTTTGTGAACAGGACTATGGTGAGGGAGAAAGGTGAGACATGACACCTCTCTGAACTGGTGTTGAATGAGGTGGAAGGGGTCAATAACCACAGTCCCCACCCCAGCAGCAACCAATTGATACCGAACGTGATATACCAGGTACTTTGCTAAGTGTCTATAGATCTCATTGAATTCTCTTAACATTGGATGAGGTCTGAATAACCCCAAATTACATACGAAAGCTGAAATAGAGAGGGGTAGTAACTACCCCAAATCACATAGGAAGTCGATGGCAAAGCCCAAAGTTGAATGTTAAATCAGTTGAATCGAAAGCTGTACTTGTAACCTCTCACAGGTTTTCAAACACCTAATTTTGCTTTTCAGGATCCTTGTTATATAAAAAAAATCTGGATTTGATTCTTTAGATCATCTCCATTTAAAATTTTTTTTTTTCAATGTTTTTTATTTATTTTTGGGACAGAGAGAGACAGAGCATGAACGGGGGAGGGGCAGAGAGAGAGGGAGACAGAATCGGAAATAGGCTCCAGGCTCCGAGCCATCAGCCCAGAGCCTGACGCGGGGCTCGAACTCACGGACCGCAAGATCGTGACCTGGCTGAAGTCGGACGCTTAACCGACTGTGCCACCCAGGCGCCCCTAGATCATCTCCATTTTAAAGAGGTAGATGAGAGAAAGATAATTCTATTTTCTATTGAAAGGCAAAAATATTAGCTAAACAACGAAAGTTTCCTCCAAACTCTGGGTCATTGCCCTTGAATTTATGGCTAATTCAGACCTGCATCCTATTCCTCATCCTTTAGGAGAGTTGAAAGAGTGGTGCAGAGAGGAAAGGTGAAGGGGGTACACACAGGAGGTAAAGATAATGTGATAAAATTTAGAGTCCAGTTTTAAAATGTGCTTTTTCATGATGCTTCAGAAGATTCTCTCCTCTTTATCTAGTTTGCCTTTCTGCCAATCAGAAATTTATTTTTATTTATTTTTATTTATTTAAAATGTTTATTTTGAGAGAACTAAAGTGGGGAAGGGGCAGAGAGCAGGGAGAGAGAATCCGAAGCATGCCCCATGCTCGGTATGGAGCCTGACACGGGGCTCAATCTCACCACATGTGAGATCATGACCTGAGCTGAAATCAAGAGTCAGACGCTCAACTGACTAAGCTACCCAGGTGCCCCCCACCATTTTAAAAGAAATTTATTCTCATTACCAATAATCTAGACTAGCTGTAGAATAGCTGTTGACATCAGGGTCAATTGGTTTAATCATTAGAATGCTGTCTGCCTATTTCATGTGTGTTGATTAGAGGAAACAGGAGATTGGATAGCAGAGAGTTGGACACCTACATGGGGAGGGCAGGTGAAGTTCTAATCTGTTGTGGTGTTGTAGGAAGGTGCTGGCTGGTTGGGGTTCAAAAATGGGGAGCAAGATCTAGTGGGATTGAGGCATAGAGATAACCAAGATAAATGGTTTTCCAGCCTCAAAGGACCGCAGGTGACTGAACCCTACAGGGCATACGGAAGCAGCTCTTGATATAAGCAATGATCCCCTCTCTTTCTGCGGGCCAGCATCGAAACCCCTGCTTTCATCTTCCTTTTGACACACTTGGCAACTGATTATTGATCCAGGGTTCAGGGCTGGGGAGAGGCAAGATCTTAGGCTCTGCTGGGAAGGTGAAGGTCTCTGAGATGACTACCTATTTCTTGGACTTTGCAGAGATTTCCCTGATTAGCCTGAGTCATTCACCTCTGGCCAGAGTTAAACCCCATGGTGAGTAAAGAAATAGAGAAAACAGGAGAGGCCACATGTAAGCATTAAACTCACAGAGTGAGCATTCGGATATTCTTGTCTTGGCTCTTTGTCCATGGCTCTAGAATGAGCTTCAGGTGGGGGTGTGGGGAAAATCTCTCATTTTAGGGGGAGAGGAGCAGAGGGAACTCTGAGCTTTCCCCAAATTTCTGTAAGAAACAGATCTGCTTCACCCTACTGGAAACTATCAACTTTAAACAAACAAACCCGAGGAAGCTTCTCCGTAATGGCAGAATAAATCTACGCTTACATTTCTCTTGAAATAACAAGGAGATGAAATACAAAGAAAAAACCTTGCGCTCACTAACATAAATCAGCCCTGTTGTTGTGATCAGCACATATGGTATGGTAACGTTGCCCACTGCTCTGAGACCCGCTAATAGAAGACCATATGTGCTTCCGCAAGATCAAAACACAACAGGCCTGGTTTAAGACTCCGTGGTGGCCCTGACTCTGAACTTACTTGTGTTTATTGGTTTGTGTTTCTGCTTTAGCACATTCTTACTGCCATAGTCTCTCTCCTTCCCTCATTTTCTTCTTTCCTATCTTTCGGATGCTGAGAGGGCTGGATAATTTAAAAACTTGTGCTTGGACTTTGTGGAGTTCTGGTAGTGGGCTGAGGCCTTGAGACACAGGAGCCAGGAAGGGGAGTCATTATTGATGATGCCTGTAGGATAGAGCCCTCTCTTACTGCTTGAAGGTTTGTCCTTCTTCCCCCCAGCTTTGAAATATTGACAGGGGTTCCTGGGTGGCTCAGTCGGTTGAGCGAATGACTTTGGCTCAGGTCATGATCTCATGGTTTGTGAGTCTGAGCTGCCGCATCGGGCTCTGTGCTGACAGCTCAGAGCCTGGAGCCTGCCTATGATTCTGTGTCTCCCTCTATCTCTCTCCCCCTCCCCAACTTGTGCGTGCGCTCGCGCACTCTCTCTCAAAAAAAAAAAAAAAATGTAAAAAAAAATAAATAAAAAAAGGAAACATAATTGACAAAAAAAACTCCACACATTTAAGGTGTCAAAGGTGATCACTGGATATGCATATACATGGTGAACAGATTACCAGCCAAGCTAATTAACATCTGTCACCTCACATAGTCCACTTTGTGCCGAAAATACTTCAGATCTACTTCCAGCAAATATCAAATAGACAACACAGTATTATTAACAAGTCACCATGCTGTACGTTAGATCACCATGCTATACAGAAAAACACTTGACTGTTGGAATACCCTAATTCCAAGGAGTTTAGAGATTGAGGTTTAAGCAATGAAAAGAGGCTTTGTTTGGTTTTTCTGTCCCCCTTTGATTGAAGTGTAGGAATACAGATTTGTGGTGGGGCAGAGTGAGAGGACCCACTGTTTACTTTGCTACATAAATTTAAAGTGAAAGAGGAGCTTCTGGGTGGCTGAGTCAGTTAAGCCTCTGAGTCTTGATTTTGGCTCAGGTCATGATGTCATGGTCCTGAGATGCAGCCCCATGTCGGGCTTCGCGGTGGGGGTGGAGCCTGCTTAGGTTTCTCTCTTCATTTCCCTCTGCCTCTCTCCAGCATGTTAACTGTCCCCAAAAAAAAAAAAAAAAAAAAAAAAAGTATCCAGCCAGCAAACGTATACTGAATCCTGACTATGCACAAGGCTCTATGCTAATTATTGTTCATTAGACCTTGTAATGCTCCACAGCCACACGTGCACAGATGCCCTCTCCATCCTGCCAGGGTCAAAAACAAATTCTTAAATCCATGAAGAGCATTCTTGCCACTCTTTCCTGGAGCCCGTTGTCACTGTAAGCAACATGCAGAAAATTAAATTGAGCTGTTAAATCACATTTCTGTATCCGGTCATTCACTTCCTAGAACCTGACTCTTCTCCCAGAGACACCACTGACGATCAGAAGAAATGAAAACACCATCTGTGCTCCAAGTGTGTTCTCTTCCTTGAACTTCAAAGTGACTGGAGATCCATTTGCATCGAGAATGAGAGTATCTTTGGGGCACCTTGGTGGCTCAGTTGGTTAGGCTTCTGACTCTTGGTTTGAGCTCAGGTCATGATCTCACGGTTCCTGAGTCGGAGCTCTGCATCCACATCTGGCTCTGTGATCGCAGTGCTCTGTGTTCACAGCACTGAGCCTGCTTAGGATCCTTTGTCTGCCTCTTTCTGTCCCTCCCCTGCTCGTTGTATGTCTCTCTGTCTCTCAAAAATACATGTTAAAAGAACTTTTTAAAAGTAAACAAGTGAGGATGCACAAATGAAAACCCAAGTTATAAATGGGACTGGATGCACGGTGCATCGTATTTTGGGAGCTGAAAGAACCGTGGGAACATAAATGTGTTTATCTTTGGGATGAACGTTTGAGAGTGGTGCCTGGTTAACATGTTACCTTCTGACTTGTTATGACCTGTGTTTACCTGCTTTTCCTGTTCACGGGAGATCCCAGATAGGTCTGAATAAGCTCCTGATGGATGCTGGACTTTATGGGAGCCAAAGATTCTGATGAGAGGGGGGAATAAAATGCCAAACTTGTTACTGAAGTAAAACTTGGTTATCGTTTGAATGAAAAAAATATCCTCTTTGTCAAATTAATAATGACTTCATTCAATGATGTCATTTTCTGAGTCCTGGGCCGTAGCATCCCCATGAAACCAGGATATCTGCCAAGACTCCTTCATTGCAGGCTGGGTGACCATGGTTTCATTAAGTTTGATGTATCCGGGCTTTACATATTTTCCCATGCTGATTAATCCTATGCCATGTTAGTGCCACAGAATTATATTGTTTCAAAGTCAACATTGACACCTTAATCCAATTTGGGCTAAAAGGGGCAACTACCTTGAAAATGGTGTCCTTTATTTAGAAAATTTTGCAGTGGTGACTTGGGACATCATTGACTTCCTAACTGTAAAGGGGGTTGTGGCTCTCTGTGTAGCGACGTGACACAGTGGAACAAATGCCAAATAGTTCGAGGTGTGTTAGGAATGAAGAGGTAGCATTGTTTAGGGCAGTGGTTCCTAAACCCAGGTGATCACTGGAGTGAATGGGGCGGGGAGGCTGTTAACATCACCAGGCTCCCACATCTGAGGATTCCGATTCAAGAGGCCTGGGCTGGGTCCAGGCATCTATCTAGAAAGCTTCTTTAGGTAATGCTGGTGATCACTGGGGTTGGGAAACACCAGCTGGAAAACCCTTATCTCGAGTTTCAGTTCAGGTTCTGCTATGTTTTCATTCAGTCAACTGCCCAGCTAATCAACCAGCTGTTACATGCCAGGCCCTGGGCAAGGGGCTGGGGGGCAGAGGTTAACAAGACTGATGTCCCCTGCCAAACCATTTAATGGCTCTGGGCTCCATTTTCTCATTTCTGAATAGAGGTTAGATGAGATTTCAAGTCTTGCCCAACTCTCAACCATCTGTGATACTTAAGAAACCGAGCCCCTGAACTCAAGCGCCTGTCAACTTCTTTTTGGTTCTTAGTGCCAAGTTGACATTTTCCAATTCCAGTTTTCTACCTTGCGTTAGACCTTTGCCTCAAAGCAACAGAGCTTCCTGTCTGCCTGATGGAAATGATAAAAGATTTCCTCTCTACTTCTGGAAGCTACTGAGCTGAGAACTTCCCCAAGGCTTTATCAGGGCCCTCTTACTCCTCTTCATCATGGTAGCACTACTGACACAACTTAAAAAAAGGTGGCTTCCTCTTTGTTGGGTGAAAAGCCCTTGCATTTTCCTCTTCTAGTCCCATCAGAGGCCCAGATGAGCTAGATACAAAGCTCTAAAGGCAGGTGAAAATGGTACAAATGTGGACCTTTGAAAGCAAAGGGGCTGAACTAAGGGGGAGAGCACATTTTCTCAGCACCTACCAGGATGGGATGGAGAGTGAGCCCAGGTGAGGGGGTTGCAGTCAGAGACCCCATCTGCCTTTAGTGCACAGTAAAACCTAAAACAACATGCAACCTGAAAAGTAAAGAGGTTTTCACCCACTGGCTCTATGTGAACTTGGAACTTTCAAAATGTAGATAGAATGGAGTTTATTGTTTTCTATAAAACTCTTTCTATAATCCAGGGAAGTTATTGTTTGTTAGTGTCATTAGAGTAAAGCTGATGCAACTTCTTAGGATCAAGGAAATTGTCTCTCATTCTCAAGGGTCTGAAAATTTCAGGACTCCTCAGAGTGAGCTTTGAAGGTTGTTGTATCCCCTGAAAAGTGTCTTGTAGCTCTGCCTTGGAGAAGGGAAAGGTCAGGAACCTACTGTGTGTTTTCAGGCTTGCCCCACTCAGATGGTTCTAGAAGCTATCAGTTAACATAGGTTAGTGAAGCAGGTGGTGAAATTCCTGGTCTAAAGGGCGGTACTGTTAGCCCCAGTGATAGTGGGTTTTTGGGGATGTGAAATCAGTGTTGCTAGGTCTTTGGAATTTTTCCAACTAGAGATCCAGATTTTTTTTTTTATGGTGGCGGACAATTTTTTTTTTCTTCTCATCTACTTGAGAGAGCATGAGCAGGGGCAGAGAGAGGGAGACCCAGAATCCAAAGCAAGCCCCAGCCTCCGAGCTGTCAACGCAGAGCCTGACACGGCACTTGAACTCAATGAGCTGCAAGATCATGACCTGAGCCTAAGTCAAACACTTAGCTGAGTGACACCCAGGTGCCCCTATTGTGGTGGACCATTTAAATTATAACTGCACACATACCCCTGACAGCTTTTGAAGCTAGTCTTATCACAGCCCAATTTCTGTTTGTTACTCACATGGAAGACTTTGGCTACTCGGAAGTAAGCTGAGGGAATGCACACACCCACAATCCTCTGAAAGGTTGAACCTCTTCTTCGTGTTTATTGTGATGGAATCCAGTTACAGAAGCTTGAGGTTGGAAAGCAGAGCATAACACCTGGTCTAGGTAATCATTCTGAGGTACTGTGTGAGGATGTGCGATCTTAGTTAGATGCAGCAGGGCTATTTCTGATATGGCCTTTCTGTTCAGTAGCACAGCGTGTGGTGCTCCTGGGAGTTGGATGTTAGAAAAGCTGAGTAACTGTCCATAATGGTTTTGTATCAAGGCATCTCCACATGGAGGTTCTTTCAGCTGGACGTGGAGTTTAATTGTGAACACTATTGCTTTCTCCTATCCTGTGCCTGCTTAGTTCAGAGCTGGGTTCTTTTAATGCATTCCCCTTCTCTGAGAAGTTACCACCTTCCTTCTCTTCCGAAGGTGTGCTTTCCCCAGATCCCTCCTTCTTTGACTTACAGAGTAGGGTGTAAATTGCTTAAGTTCTTTCTCCTCCTTATTTGTGCTTTGGGGTAAGGGTGATACATTCCATTTCAAGAGTTGTGAAGAGAGCAAAGAAGTCAGGGTGCTTTTCAACTGGGTGTGGGGACTTAAATTTTTTTCCCTTTCAAGTTTCTATGGAGATCAGAAAAAGTTCTTAGATGGCAAGGTGTTAAATCTTACACAGGAGACATTAAGTCAAAATGTAAGACACATCTCCTACAACTGCGTAACTTTTGAATCTTATTTTTTAATAGAGCATCTATATCCTTGATTTCAAGTTGCATTACAAAATCAACTGAGCACCATGTTGGTGACAGTCAGTGTCCTGAAAAAAATCAAATGTCATACTATAGTTGGATAATTTGTAGTGAATTTGGTAGAATCTTTATAAATGTGTACATCAGAATCACAAGTGATTGTGTGGTATGCTCGGATTAGAAACGGTGAAGTACTTGTGGGGCTCTTTTGCTAGTATCCAATCTCCACAGTGGAAATACTCTTGAGTCTGGGGATAGGGTAGGCGGGCTGGAAGTGGCTGACAACCAGCTGTGGTGGTCTTGCAGAGGAAGAGCCAGGGAGGTAAGTATTCCACCCTCATTGTCCTGTCTACTGTCTGGTCTCTGTATTGGCCAAACCCAACTGGAAGCTTATTGATATTGTCCATTTGGGTCACAGAATAGAAAGGGTGGAGAGTGGGTGTGGAATAACAAATGGAAGTTATCTGACAGATAACAGACTTCCAGATAAAGTTATGAGATGCCAGTTTGTTCTGGATTCAGGTAAGTGTAATATTTAGCATTTCTGTATTGGAATGTTCAAACTGTATTCAAAAGAAGCATTTGAATAAAGACTGTTAAAGGATGTAATTTCTTTGTAAGGGAAAAACTGTATGGTTCATAAAATTCAACAAATATTTAGTGAATCTTTACTGTATTCCTAGTATTGTGGCCGTCTCTTCTGTGACCCATATTGACACCGTAATAGAGGGTAAGATTAAATGATAATTACGTTGGGAGCAGCTGGAACTACCTTTGCTTTGTAAATCTGTTTAAGAAGCTGTCCCTCTGCCTTTCATATGTCGTATAGAGTGATTGTTTGATATCAACGAACCTTGGTCCTGTTACATTCTGTAAGAAGATGGTTTCCAGGAGCAAGCAAATGAGTCTTCTTAACAACTCAATTATTGTGCAAGTTTTAAATTATGGATCAAACAACCTTAGAGTTGCAGTTAGTTTCCTCCTTATAAAATGAAGGTTAAATGAGATAATACATATATTTGACCTTTTAAAAAGACTTTAATGAAGGTTAACTGATTTAAAATAAGAGCAAAAACCTATCCCTGTCACTACCCTCAAAATTCAATATTTTCAGGTTTTCTTAGTCTTTTAAACCTTAACCTTCTGCGTGGTAAGAGATTTTTTAATTTGCAAGTGAAATAAACCCACACTTCAAGTGGGATTAGGTGTGAGAGCATCAGGGCATTGTTACCATTTCTTTCTCAGGAGGTCTGCCCTTCTCCAGAGGTCTCCATCCCCAGGTTGACTTTCTTCAGGGGATAAAGATGACTGCTCCATTTCAGACGTCACCCCTACTTACCGATGTCTCTGTCAGTTTGGGTTCTGTAAAATGGTGCAGAGTGAATGGTTTCAACAACAGGAATTTAGCTCTTAACAATTGTACAAACTGGAAAACCAAGATCAAAGTGCCAGAAGGGTCAGTATCGAGAGTTTTCTCCTTGGGTTGCAGGCAAATGGCTGTCATCTTGGCCTTGGTGTGTGTGTGCGTGCGTGCGTGCGTGTGTGTGTAGAGATTGAGAGGGAGAGGGAGGGAGGGGAAGCAAGCTGTCTGGTGTCTGTTCTTATAAGGGTGCCGTCCTGTCATGAGGACCTCCCCTTCGTTACTTCATGCAAACCTCGTTACCTCCTGAAGGTCCCATCTTCAAATACTATGACACAAGGGACAAGGGCTTCCACACAGGAATTTAGGGGGAATGCAGTTCAGTCTCTAACACCGGATTTTGCCGGCAGAGATCTTCTCCCCATTGAACAAAAGTGGTTTTCAGTTTGGAGTAAACTAAACCAGTCATGGTAGCCAGGGAATACCCCTAAGTGATGAGCAAAGTTTTGCCCACAGTTGATAGAATCATTTTAGCAAGGAGTAGGGGGATGAGCTGATGTGGACTGGCTTGTTTGGGGGTGGGAGGAATTCTGTCCAAGCAGTGTGGCTGCTCTGTAAGACGGGAGGGGAAGAAAGGCATCCGCAGGGTGAGCTGAATTTAACACACCTATTCCCCTTGCATGGGCTAGTCAGCTTGTTTCAGTGATAGATTTCTTGTCAGTAACATAACTAAATTGAATTTCAGAATTTCTCATGAATGTGTATTAGTGTTAGGGTTTCAGAATTTTTGTCTGATCCCCTCAGCAGTGATTGCTGCATAATGCACAAAAGCTACTACTACTGAAACCATGGGTTCTAGAAAATCCATATTCCCACAGCAGTGGAGCCCCTGCTCCCTTAGTGGTCTCCCCTGAAGAAATCCAGCCTTGGCATGATTTTTGAGCTGCTTTTCTCAGGCCACATTGCTCCAGAAAATGTTAGTAGGTTACTGTCAAAGCCTAAGGCTGTCAACTTTTGTCCTCTCATAGAAGGAAAGGATATCTAAAAATTATTTATTTTTTAATTTCTTAAATGATGAATCAGGTCATTGGGATTGTGTTGGCTACAATTAAGTCTTATATTTGCTTATTCTGGAGAAAGTGAATTTTAATCCTTACATTTATGCTTTTGTCATTCTATTCTCAATATCTCATTACACATGACTTTCTTAAAGATTTAAACAGAGCCTCTGCTATGTCGTCTGTATCATGCTAGCTATGCCGGGAAACATACGTGTATAAGAGACCGTTGCTAAGGATACTATCTAGATGGCAGAACAAGACTAATTGCAGAGAAATGATGACAAACCAACCCTATCCTAAGTGTGATAAAAGATCAGAACAATAGATACTTATAGGAAGAAAGATCCCAATGGATTGAGCTTTCATGGGGGCTTTGTGGGGATAGTGGCTCTTGAACTGGGCTCTGAAGGATACATAGGAGCTGAATCTGAAAAAGAAAAGAATTGGGGGGAAGAGCTTTTGAAAGGCTTTGGGAATAAGTACTGGCATGATGTGTGTTGGGACTTCTGACAAGTCCAAGCAGAGAGAGACTCGTGTGGGAAAGGAGGGTGAATGGATAGTTCTTGATTATGTCTCTTCCCATTCCAAAAGGTAACAGCTTTCAGTTGCTTTAAAAAACAACAACATGTAAACCATGAAGTTTGGAATTCTTTTAGATTTTTATACTCAATGGACATGACCTTCTGTAACTGTCTCATTGATGACACCCTCCCCTCCACCTTTAAGTTTTTTCTGGTTGATTCCTTGGACATTTTTTAAAATTATTATTTAAAAAAAATTTTTTTTTTAACGTTTATTTATTTTTGAGACAGAGAGAGACAGAGCATGAACGGGGGAGGAGCAGAGAGAGAGGGAGACACAGAATCGGAAGCAGGCTCCAGGCTCTGGGCCATCAGCCCAGAGCCTGATGTGGGGCTCGAACTCACGGACCGTGAGATCGTGACCTGATCTGAAGTCGGACACTCAACCGACTGAGCCACCCAGGTGCCCCAAATTATTTTTTTATTAAATATAATTTATTGTCAAAATGGTTTCCATAGAACACCCAGTGTTTATCCCAACAGGTGCCCTCCTCAATGTCTATCACCCACTTTGCCCTCTCCCCCACCCCTCCATTAACCCTCAGTTTGTTCTCAGTATTGAAGAGTCTCTTATGGTTTGCCTCTCTCCCTCTCTGTAACTTTTCCCTAACTTTTCTGTTAGGTTTCTCAGTATCCACATAGTGAAAATATATGGTGTCTGTCTTTCTCTGCCTGAATTATTTCACTTAGCATAATACCCTCCAGTTCCATCCATGTTGCTGCAAATGGCCAGATTTCATTCTTTCTCATTGCCAAGCAGTATTCCATTGTATATATAAACCACATCTTCTTTATCCATTTGAATTCCTTGGACATTTTTTATGTGTTTAGAGGCACAGTTTACTAAGGTTTGCAGATGGCACCCCCCTCTCCTAGTGGGGGTCTCTGTCCTTCGCTGAAATTCAGCCCTGACTCTAACCGAAAAAGCATGAATGCTATAGGCTAGAAAAGGAGGGGAATTGAAACCAGGAATGAAATGCAGAAGGGAAAGGCAGGTAGATTCTGAAACTGCAACAATTCCATAAACTGTAAAGCAAGCCCATAGTTTTGGGTTAAATTAAAATACGTATTTTCATTGTCGGTACTTAGGATGAGTTAACGCTTTGGAAATGTTAAGACATGGTGCTATTGTCTTGATAATTCCAGTTGGATTTTCTCAAAGCATAATAAAATATGTACATGTGTGTATATGTAGATACTTGTCAACTTGATTAGAAAATGTGAATTTTAATTTACCAAAGAATCGTTTTTCATGTTTACTACTTGAAATTTTGGATTTAGATCTATGTTCCTTACTAACTTCTGGAGATGTCTAAAATCACATTCTGAGAATGTCTTAAAAGGGGTGATGTAGGTGTTTGTTTCTTAAGGGGCTCCTTAGTTCTGTTTCAGTGTTATTTCTTGGGATTCTTTGATTTACTCTCCAGTGGAACACAAAACCTGGTATTCTAAACAAACGTATGGTCGATAAATTTCTGAAATTTTTGTTGGGGACTCTGTGAAGTTGGTATCTGGATTGTCATTGGAAGTAAAATATTTTGAGGTTAAAATTCTCAGTGTCCTACTCAACAGGACCACAGGTGATTATTCTCAGCGTGCAAGTAGGCAAAACTTTCCTATCCTCATGTTGCTGGTGATATGCTCCATTTACACAAATGTCATTTAGTTAAGATAACTGCTCATTTATTTGTCCATTTGTGGTTTCTGACCCGTGACTCTTCTGGCGTAAATTGCTGAGCATTACGTTGGAGGCTTCTCCAAAGGTGTCTACTTATAATTGTCAATTGCCTTAACTCTCTACCTTAAGGCTTTCTTACTCCCTTCTTCTTTCCTCCTTTTGACTCCACTCTTGATTATCTTGATTATGTAGCTCACCTTTGGCTTTTTGATTTCATTTTTCTTTAAACTCCATCCCCTAGTAGCCACATGGTGGTTAGGAGTGCAAATTCTGGAGTGTAATCCTGGTTCCATGACTTAGTTGCTGTGTGATATTGGACAGGTTACTTCTTTGTTCCTTCCGTGAAGTGGAATCGTAATGGACTGTATCTTATCAGGTTGTTTTGAGGAATAAGGGAGATAATGCATGTGAAGGGCCCAGTACTGACTCCTCTTAAACACCATGTAGGTCAAGCTGTTATTATAACCATCAACACAGGGTTTAAGTATCTTTAAAACACATTTGTTTTACATTCACTTAATATTGCCTGTGGGTCTGGAACATTCTTCCAAAGATTGGCTCAATGATAAAGTCTGGTCTGACCTTGTGACATGCCTATCTCAACATGTATTTTCTTGGTTGAGGGTGCAGGTGGGGGTAGATGGAGGGTCTCACTGTCAGTCAAGTGCTTGGGCTCAGAAATGACAGGCATCAGTGTCATGCCAAATTGGCCAGAGTTAGTCCCGTGACCCAAAGGTAAAAGAAACAGAGACATCATCTTCCTGTGAGTCCAGCACTCAATGTGGCCACGTATAAAGAAAAATTGACAGCGCTGAGTGCAGCCACAGATTGGGAAAACATCCTCCAAGGAGCCTGCTGATGTTGGAACCATAGTCCCATTAATAAAAGGACCTTAAATGTTCCATTAGTTTTCAGAATTCTGAGGCTCCGTTATGGCCTGGGCAATCTGAAATAATGGCTGAAATTTAGAGGAAGGCTGTTGCTTCATGGAGAATGCATGAAGGATACAATGAAATGATCCCGAATGGCTTTGAGAGATTCGGTGCTGGTGATGAGGGTGGGGGCGTGACAGTTATCTGTCGGAATCCCATCTGGTGTGGTTCACTAAGGGCATAGACCTGGCATTTTGATCTTTCCCTTAATGCTGTTTTTTCAAGGGAAGAATGGATGGCGCTCTTGGTGGAAGAAAGACAGCCCAGCAAGGCTTTGGGCCTGGTGGCTGAGAGAGTTCCCGCTCCCTGACAGTGGAATCAATTCTGTCACACAGGCACAGATAATTAAAGAAGTACAAAATGACCAGCGGAAATGGAGCCAGGCTTCATGTTCCAACAGGATTGGCACCAGCTGGTGGCCACGCATCACTTCTGGGGTTTCTGGGAGTATTTCAAGTACTGCCTGTCACCAATATCTTCTGTAGTAGGGGCCCCTCGTCTGCTTCTGCAGTGACAAGTATTGGCAGTCCCTTGAAATGGTGAGCCGTTCTGGTGCCCAGGGGAGAGGTCCCTCTGTCAGCACTGATTTTGTTTGGAGTAAGTGTGTAAAGAACCCTTACCTGAAGAGAGGCAGGATGGAGCATGGGCGTTTGAACAGAATTGTGCCAGAAACCGAGGTACCTTGATTTTCATATAGCTTCCCATAAAAGGTTACTGTGAGAAACTGGACATGTCACTTTATTTTGTTTGGACCTGTTTCATTAAAAAACAACCCCCCCCCCCCCCCAACAAACGTCTGCCTATTTTGGAGCATTAACCGGAAAGGCAAATGTGAGGAATTTGCAGATGTGTAAAAAGCATAAAGATCATGGAATGGATATTTTTCTCTTTTTTTTTTTTTTTTTTTTTTCAACGTTTATTTTATTTTTTGGGACAGAGAGAGACAGAGCATGAACGGGGGAGGGACAGAGAGAGAGGGAGACACAGAATCGGAAACAGGCTCCAGGCTCTGAGCCATCAGCCCAGAGCCTGACGCGGGGCTCGAACTCACAGACCGTGAGATCGTGACCTGGCTGAAGTCGGATGCTTAACCGACTGCGCCACCCAGGCGCCCCGCGGATATTTTTCTCTTTACAAAGTAATAGAGGGGTGCCTGGGTGGCTCAGTCGGTTAAGTGTCTGCCTTTGGCTGAGGTCACGATCTCACGGTTTGTTAGTTTGAGCCCCACATAGGGCTCTCTGCTGTCAGCCTGTTGGTGCAGAACCCACTTCTAACCCTCTGTCCCCGTCTCTGCCTCTCCCCCACTGGTGTGTGTGCTCTCTCTCTCTCTGTCTCTCTCTCTCAAACTTAAAAACACAATACATTTTATTATAAAACTTTGGAAAATATGAATAAGCACAAGTAAAAGTTTAACACAAAAATAATGAAAACCAAACACGATGCCAAGGCATAGAGATGACTGCCATTAACAAAGCACTGTGTATCTTTCTAAGAATTCTATAATCTACTCTGTCCATATAAATGCACATTTAGAACATCTTTTTCTATTGTTACATGTTTTAAGTGGATGTGTAGCAGTTCACTGAATGATAGTTTAACTTGTAAAACCAATGCCCCGTGAAGGATATTGAGGTTGTGTTCAGTTTTGCCCTGCTTTGTAGAACTTGTCCACTGTTATTGGTTATGCGGTGTGGGTGGGATTTTCCTTCTCCCTCTCTCCCCGCCTCAGATTAGCCCTCTTTGGCTTCAACTACTTCATGGAACCCCATTCCCCTTGCTGCAGATTTGTTGAGGAGGGAACAAGGAACCTGAGTTACTTCAGTTGGAATGAACTTGAGCATGTGTTCTTTGGTTGGGAAAAGAGAAAAATCTCTCTGCTTCTAGAACAGCTGCAGCCATTTTTTCCTTAAGTCCCGCTGAAGCCAAAGGAAGGACAAAGTCAGCACATGGAGAAAGGCAGAGCCAGGGAGAGTGGGAGAAAATGAAGCTGGGTACACCTAAAACTATGGTGGAGACTCCAATTACTTTGGGGTCTTGGTGTGTGCTAATGAGCAGATTGCTTCATTACTGAACCCAGTTCGAGTCGAGGTTCTGTTGTTTGAAACATGCTATGTGATACATCCATTTAAAATTTTTGTTTGGGGTGCTTGGGTGGCTCAGTCGGTTGGAGTGGCCGACTTCGGCTCAGGTCATGATCTCGCGGTCCGTGAGTTCGAGCCCTGAGTCAGGCTCTGTGCTAACAGCTCAGAGCCTGGAGTCTGTTTCAGATTCTGTGTCTCCCTCTCTCTCTGACCCTCCCCCATTCATGCTCTGTCTCTCTCTGTCTCAAAAATAAATAAACGTTAAAAAAAAATTTTAAATTTTTGTTTACTTTTAAGAGAGATCGTGAGCAGGGGAGGGGAAAAGGGGGAAAGAGAATCTCAAGCAGGCTCCATGCCAGTGTGGAGCCTCATGTAGGACTCAATCTCATGACCATGAGATTAAGACCTGAACCTAAATGGAGTCAGATGCTTAATGACAGCCACCAGGCACCCCAACACATTCATTTTATTTTGTTTATTGTTACTTTTGTGTAGCATTTATTTTTGGGAGACAGAGCACAAGCTGGGGAGGGGCAAAGAGAGAGGGAGACACAAAATCTGAAGCAGGCTCCAGGCTCTGAGCTGTCAGCGCAGAGCCTGACGCGGGGCTCGAACTCACAAACCGTGAGATCGTGACCTGAGCCAAAGTTGGACACTTACTCAACTAAGCCACCCAGGTGCCCCAAGACACATCCATTTTAAATAGCACTGCAACCTGGGTGGCTCAGTCGATTGAGTGTCCAACTCTTGATTTTGGTTCAGGTGATGATCTCATGGTCGTGGGATCGAGTCCTGCATTGGGCTCTGTGCTAGGCATGGAGCCTGCTTGGGATTCTCTCTCTCTCCCTCTCTCTCTCTGCCACTCCCCCACTCATGCTTGCACTCTTTCTTTCAAAATAAATAAGCATTTTTGAAACACTGCAACAACATACCGCGTTAAATTGTCATGCACATCCGTGACTTTTTCCTTTGTGTACGTTTTAGGAAATAGGGCGTACGTAGTTCAAATCCCCTTGCGTTTCTTTTTACAGTTTTTGTGTTCCCTCTGGCTTTGATGGGCTTTCACTGCCGACAGAAGTTTCCTGAAGCTCCTTCTAGGACAAACTGCGGTTGGACTACTAGAATTTGCCTGGATAGCCAGAGGGACTGCAGTGTCTGGAAATCACTCGGGTGCAGCCCTTAAGCAGTGATGAGTGGGAGAAAGAGTAGGAAAACCCAGCTCCTCTGTCCCAGTTCTGAGGCAGGCTTTGTGTGTCCTGATGGCCTAGCTCCTCGAGGGACCTCGACGAAGCTATACGTTTTGCAGGACTTGCCACGCATGCACCTTGTTGTGGACTCCTCTCCACCCTGTCCTGCCCGGGCCCCCTCCCTTGCCAGGTCTCCCCTGGGAGCATGTGTGTACTAAACCACACGTGCACGAATCTTCATTCCAGGTTCTGCTCCTGCAGCCCCATCTAAGCCAGCTAGTGAACAATATTCAGGTTTTTGATGGAACTAGCTTTTAGTTAAGATGATGAAAGGCTACTGCACCTGCAGGGCGGGTCAGATGGTTTGATGGTCTGGCCTGTGACATCGGATCTCTGGTATCTCAATAGATGAAGAAGGCAGGGGCTTCAAGGCGTCTGACAGTGGTCTGCTGAACATACTTCTGTGCCATTTTGAAACTGGCTTTGGGTCGCTGAATGAATGTGGCAGTTCTTACTTCCTTTGGGAAACTGAATATTACCCTGTCTTGCAGAGCTCAATATCATGGTCTTTTTTTGCTCAAGTCTCCATTCCCTTTGTTTAATTTCATCCCATTTTCCATAGCTATAGTCTCTTCCACAACCCTAAAAACTCCTCATATTTGGTACTAACAATTCATATATAATAAAAGAGGGGTTGTTTTTGCATTAGAAAAGTCAGGAGTCTCCCTGTGGGGGAGTGGGGGGGAGCGTAATGGCATTTTAAGTCCTGCAGGGGGCCTGCTCTGTTGTGGGAAGCATCTCCACCCCCCACCCCGTGCTTTTGGGTTGGTAATGTTAGTATTGTTTTGGATGCCTCTCTACCCTTCATAAATATTTTTCATCTATCCTTCCAAAGCCTTTTGCCTGTCCCTTCCCTTGCTTTTCCGTTGTAACTATTTGAGTCGAAGCTCATACCTTTTATTAAGGACTGTTTGTGTCCCCTCCCCAATCCCTATGTTGAAGCCATCACCCCCAATGTGACTGTATTTGGAGATAGGTCCTTTAAAAGAAGCTATGAAGGTAAAGGAGGTCCTAAAGGTGGGGTGTGTGTCTGAAAGGATTGGTGGTTTTATTTATTTTATACACACACACACACACACACACACACACACACACACACATTTATTTATTTATTTTTAAATTTTTAAAATGTTTATTTTTGAGAGAGAGCATGAGAGTGGGAGGGGCAGAGAGAAGGAGACAGAATCCAAAGCAGGCTCCAGGCTCTGAGCTGTCAGAAGAGAGCCTGATGCAGGGCAGAATTCATGAACCGCGAGATCATGACCTGAGCCGAAGTTGGATGTGTAACCAACTGAGCTACCCAGGTGCCCCTATAGTTATTTTTTAAATTTGTTTTGAGAGAGTGAGCAGAGTAGGGGCTGAGAGAGAGAATCTCAAGCAGGCTCCGTGCTGTCAGTGTGGCACCCAATGTGGGGCTTGATCTCACGAACTGTTGGATCACAACCTGAGCAGAAACCGAGAGTTGGACACTTAACAGACTGAGCCCTCTGGTGCCCCTGGACTGATGGTTTGATAAGGGGATGAAAGGACACCGGCAGCTGTTCTCTCTGTGCACGCCTAGAGGTAAGGCCATGTGAGGACACAACAAGATGACAGGCGTTTGCAAACTAGGAAGAGAGACTCCGAGGAAATCAACCTTGCTGGCACCTTGATGTTTGGACTTCAAGCCTCCAGAACTTTGAGAGAGAAAATTTCTGTTGTTTAAGCCACCCAGTCTGTGGTATTCTGTTACGGTGGTCTGAGGAAACCCATACACCATTTTACATTGGGATTTTTCTTCCCCCAGCAGTTACAGGATTTATAATAGTAGACTTGTCTCCCAGTCCCCAGTTCATTCTGGTTCTATTTCTTACAGCATCATGTACATCTTAAGCTGAAATCCTTCCATAGCGCATCAGTGACACATAGGAAAGCTTAAATGGTTTAAGCTGGATGTTCAAGGTTACCATAATCGAGCCCTGGACCTCCCTTCCAGCATCTTCTCTCTCTACTTCACGTTTAAACTCCATGTTCCACCTCTTGCGCTGTTGGTGGGAATGCAAACTGGTGCAGCCACTCTGGAAAACAGTGTGGAGTTTCCTCAGAAAATTAAAAATAGACCTACCCTATGACCCAGCAATAGCACTGCTAGGAATTTACCCAAGGGATACAGGAGTACTGATGCATAGGGGCACTTGTACCCCAGTGTTTATAGCAGCACTCTCAACAATAGCCAAATTATGGAAAGAGCCTAAATGTCCATCAATTGATGAATGGATAAAGAAATTGTGGTTTATATACACAATGGAATACTACGTGGCAATGAGAAAGAATGAAATATGGCCTTTTGTAGCAACGTGGACGGAACTGGAGAGTGTGATGCTAAGTGAAATGAGCCATACAGAGAAAGACAGATACCATATGTTTTCACTCTTATGTGGATCCTGAGAAACTTAACAGAAACCCATGCGGGAGGGGAAGGGAAAAAAAAAAAAAAAAGCGAGGTTAGAGTGGGAGAGAGCCAAAGCTTAAGAGACTTAAAAACTGAGAACAAACTGAGGGTTGATGGGGGGTGGGAGGGAGGGGAGGGTGGGTGATGGGTATTGAAGAGGGCATCTTTTGGGATGAGCACTGGGTGTTGTATGGAAACCAATTTGACAATACATTTCATATATTAAAAATAAATAAACTCCATGTTCCAGTCTCTTCCCAGTCCCTGAAATATGCCTTCTGCTTCCATGGCCCTGTTGGAATTACCTCCAGTTTCCATGCTGATTGTCCATATCCATCTGTTTTTTTTGTTGTTTGTTTTTAAGTTTGAGAGACAGCACAAGCAGGGGAGGGGCAGAGAGAGGGAGAGAAAATCCCAAGCAGTCTCTGCACAGTTAGTGTAGAGCCCCATGCAGAGCTCAAACTCACAAAACTGTGAGCTAACGACCTCAGCTGAAACCAAGGCTTGAAAACTTAACTGACTGAGCCACCCAGGTGCCCCACGTACCATCTGTTCCTAAGCTCATCCAGAACCCGGCTTCCTCCTCCTGTCCTCCCACTGACTCTTTGTTGCCCCAGTGGTTCTTGTGTGTTCCAGCTGGATCCATACTGAATGCTTGGATTTGAAGTGTTTCTGGTTCTCCGTCTAGGTAGACACTTACTGCTGCTTTCAGCTCTATCCCCAGTGCTCGACACCCACATCGTAGACAGAATACACGCCTGTGGGCGAACGAGTGGTCAGCATTGCCGACAGGTAGCAGCTGCATGCTTCTACAGACAGAGCTGGGCCTAGGGTCCCATCTCATGAGCTGTCTAATAAATGGGGAGGGAAACTGCTTGTGCAGTGGTATGGGCGTCCCCATCCCCGCCCTACTCTGGCCTATTGTTTTGTTGACCTAGTCGTCTGTTGTTGCCACTGTGAGGTAGAGTCAGTACTTGAAGAAATTTAACAGGTAGAGCTGATTCAGGCCACTGGGGCCCAGGATCTCCAATGGATGGGAATCTTCCCCACACCTCTAGTGTCAGACTATAAACAGTGCCTTCAGGGCCTACCTTGAGAATATGGACAGAAAGTGACTTGACCTTTGTGTGTATGTAAGTCTGTTTCTTGGTGTGTGAAAAGCCGCCCTTCATCTGGAGGAAAAGCTTACTGCAAATTCCCCCTCTGGAACTAGGAAGTTTGCCCCTCATGAGACCCCCCCCCCCAGAGATTATATATTAACACAGGATTGGGAGGGGCACCCTGGCTTTTGTAAAAGCATGTCACCTGCCAAATGCTGTTGGACGTAGAAGGAACAGATCAAGCATGGGGCTTCCAGACTACAATCACTTAGCACGTGAAATGTGACTGGCAAATAATTTAAATGTTTGTTTACTTTGAGAGCGAGCCAGCGGGGGAGGGGCAGAGAAAGAGGGAGAGAGAGAATCTCAAGCAGGCTCCCAACCATCAGCACAGAGCCTGGTGCAGGGCTCGAGCCCATGAACTGTGGGATCGTGGCCCGAGCTGAAATCAAGAGTCTGATGCTCAACTGATGGAGCCACCCGGGCACCCCTGAATGAAAAGTTTTGTTAGCCAGTAGTGGTGTTTTGATGTACCGTCAAGATCCTTTTGGCGAGGCCCTCGGGAATTTGGTATAGGAGAATCTACACCAGATGGAACGAGAATCCATTTCATCTGTTAGCAGTCTGGACAGTTTGAGTGGAAAGGACATTTCCTGAAGGGTCGAGGTTGAAACCTTGGCGATGTGTGCAAGCATTCATTGAGAGTTGACTGTACGTGGGATGGGTCATCACAGATACACCTCCTTGAGCCTTTCTGTAGCGATGATACCCCAGAAACCTGGGGGCCGGTAGGCTATTTATTTTCATGTTGGGTGGAGAAAGACACGATGTTAAAAAGAAAAAAAAGAATTCATCTTTGTTACACCTTTGTTTTAATTTCCAGAACGGTGCACGTGCCATACTCGTGACTGTAGGTACCTCACTCCCCTTCCGCAGCCCTGTCTTCTCTCCTGTAAATGGAGCTGAAGTGCATCCTTGAGATTCTCCCACGGAGTTGAGGTCCAGGCCTTGGAATTGTCCTGATTCATAGCCCCTTGGCTTTAACTAGCTCCGCGGAAGCTTTTGTCCAGGGCGTTAACCTCCTTCAGGATGAGAACTGTCATTCACCAGGCAGGAAGTGGTCTCTTGTAGCTGCTGGCTCTTCCTGCCTTTAAAGCCGTGGGACAGTGACTTCCTGGAACCCACTTCACACAGGGAGGAATGTGTCATCTCAAAAGGAGTGAAAGTCCTCAACGCTTGGAAGCTGGGGCAATTGCAGCTCTCTCCCCTCTTGGGGGTGTGGGAAGCTTGGAAGGGTTAGGTCAGGCACAGCTGCTTCTTGTGGTGGCCTCAGCACAACCTCTCGGCCAGGGCAGGTCACCCGTGGTGTCACCTCGTCTCCTGGAGTGTGAGAAGGCTGAATGTGGAAAAGGGAAGTCTGGCTTAGCATAACCTGGTCCTCTGAGCACTTGGCAGTCCAGATTTGAGGAAGGGAAGATGGCGAAAACCTTCATCTACCCAATGAGAGACCATTGCCTCTGTCTACACCGGGATTTCTTATCCTCAGCACTGGGGACATTTTGGGTCTGACAGTTCTTTGTTGCGGGGGGCCCATCCTGTGCATTGCAGGATATTCAGCAGCATCTCTGGTCTCTGTCCTGTAGCTGCCAGTAACCCCTCCCCAGTGTGACAACCAGAAAGGTCTCTTGGCATCCTCAAGTGTTCCTGGGTGTCAAAGTAGCCCTGATTGTGAGCCCCCCACCCAGGCTTAGCAAGGGCATTAGTGAAATCAGCTTTTCCTTTTTTTATTTTTTATTTCATTTTTTGACTTTGTGTCCTTTCTGGCTAATGCTATCCATGGAGTTAAAATTAACAGTGGCTTGTACCTGGTCCCTGGGATAGCAGCATATGCACCGATCTGCCTCGAGAGAACAATTTTCCTGCGTTTGGCCTAAAAGTTCTCTGTGATGCCTGGATTCTGGGCACCCCAACAAAAACAAGCGTGCCGATAAGGCAGAGGGACCAAAAACAACGCACTCCTTGATTGCCAGGGAGGGGGCATGCTTCCTTCCCCCCACCCCTCCTGGATCCATGCAATAATTAGCTAAAGTAAAATGAGTATTAGCTCATGCTTAATTGCCTTTACAGCGTACTTGCCGGCACTGACCCAGTAGTGCTAAACCAATTATTTTTTGAACTTTATGGCTTTAAATAATCCTTTGCTCTAAAATTCCCCATACCCCTCAGCTACTTAACCACCGGCCCCTCTGCCCTAAATCCTTTTCTTATACTTTGTAGCTTTTTAAGCAAGGCCCCTCTTTAAGAAGACATAATCCCTTCTCTGTAGAAAACATGAAAGACCTTGAACAAATCAAGATTTCTCCATGGAGAATTCAGCTAATCCTGTGCTTAGCTCCTAACAAGGAAATCCATCTCTCCACCAAGCACGCCATTACCCGGACTAATGCCTGACTTGAATAACAAGCAAATTATTGTGCTTTTAATTGTACCCTGCTCGGTCACAAAGCACCTCAGAGAGAGGAATGTGCCCAGCTTCTCCAGGAGAAACAGGTCATGTTTCTAATCCTCCTTTTCTATTGCCTTCCCCTCCCCCATTCCAATCCTTTCTCTTTCCAGCAGCGGCAGGGAGGGAGAAAAAGACAGCTAAATTATGTTCAAAAATGGAAGAGTTTAAAGGTGGTAAATACTGATTTGGGAGAAGTTGAATTCTCCATCTACGGTCTCTGCAGTGTGACTCATTTGAGGACCATCCATCGGTGTCATCATAACCCGATTACTGAGGGCAATCTTTGTTGTCCTAAACCAGGCTTCCTAAGCCCTGTTAACATTTTGGGGTGGATAATAATTGTGGGGGGTGGGGCGCTGCTCTGTGTGTTGTAGGATTTTTAGTAGCCCCCAGGTTCTGACAATCCAGCAGGTCCCATGACATTGCCAAATATCTCCTGGGGGCAAAACTGCCCCTAGTTGAGAACCACTACCCCAAAGCCTTCCATATTGGGATTTATGTGTGCTCTCCCTTTCTCTCCTTCCTGTACACAAACCCCAAGAAAATCATGGTTACTGTAGTAAAATGGGCAACTATGATCTTCATATAGGGTAGAATGAGTGGGAAGGAAGAAGGCACGAACTCATGTGTCCTCAGGGGTCAGAGAGGGAACGCTCCTCCCCACCAAGATTAGAAAAAGTCTTAGGATTTGGTGGTTTCTGGCTTCTGTCCTGAAGTTGCACAGCCCCTGGTGAGCAGGCTTCTTCGAATGCCTCTACATTGTGTGCCTTGGAATTGGCCTTGCTCTGGGGGAGATGAGAGGTGATGGAGAGGGGGCAGCGGTGAAAGAGGCTGTTGTCTGAAGGTGATGATGTTCTCTGCCCTCTGTACTTAGGAACACAAGAGAACTACCCAGATTCAGGGATACCCATTGTGCAGGCAGTGACTGTCCCACTTAGGACCTGGAAGTCCAGACCAAAGAGAACTGCCCATAAGAGAAACATTGCGCAAGTACTGAGTTGTAGTTGCATTACAGCCATTGAAGCAAACATATACTCCCTCCTGGAGATGCAGAGAGTCCTTATTATTTGTAGTAACTTAAAAGAAGCATTATTGCTCGTTCTTACTGGCCAGAAGCAAAAGCTGGGAAACGAATGCGTTGCAGTGAGCCTTCATCTCCACTAGATGGCGGTGTACATCTTCCTCAGAAGCCGGGCCGGCCGGCTGCTTGCCCAGCCTCCTTGGTCTAAGCAAGACAAGTGCCACTCGTCTTTCGGAGACAGCCATCTCCTCTCATTGTTGGCACAAACAGCCCCAAACAATTGTACTGACCACACAGCTCTAAGCCACATTCCAGGGCGCTGCAGTCTGCTCAGGAGTGAATGCTGGGAAAATGAACCAAGCTGCTAATTTGCTTGATTGGGGGGAAAAATAAGATCTCCCAGTAACAATGGGTGTAATTTATTTTTCCAACAAGAATAGGGGCAGTGCCATTTCATACCCCCACTCCCGACTGCTACCATAAATGAAAGCAATCACCTAATTAGTCCTGAATTACCCATCAGCTGAAAATCAAGATGAAGTGAGGAATCTGGAAAAAGATGTGATTTCCTTGGGAGAAGGGGGAGGGGGCACTGAAGGCTTGAAGCCCATTGTGGGGCCCTGGGGCCCTGCAGTCTGGGGGCTGCACTGGCCCTGACCCTGGGAGAAAAAGAGGCTCAGTGATTTCTCCAGGCCATTCATTTGGTGCAGGCGAATGACTTTCTAAGCTGCGGAAAAAGGATCTGTTGGAGAAGACCTATCTGTGAGTTCTTTTTAAATGTTACAGATGTAGATGAAGTGGCTTGGGAAAGAGAACACAGCCCTGTGGGGCCTGGCCACCCCGCTGATGGAGCTGGACAGGCAGACCCCACAGAGAGGTTTTGGAATGCCCTCTTCCCCGACACACAATGGGAAATTATAGGCAAATCTGAAACTAAGTTTGGATTTAAGTGGTTAAGAACCCCCTCCCCCCATCCCCCTCCAAAGGAATAACATGACATCAATACATAGTTTCAGATTTTGGTTTCCGTACGTATCTTTAAGAAGGCCCTCTTCCCCACCCGAAATGGGGAGCTGTCTCCACACCACTGTATGAGGCACTTGCTACAAGAAAAGCAAACTAATGGAGTAGGTAAGCGCTGAAATCTTCCACTTGAAGGCTCCACAAATTGAAGTTACTAATTTATTTGTTCGGAGATGACTTCTTGTTTTTTAGTTAGATATGGCTTTAATTGAAATACTTTACTAATTCGATTTATCACCACTGTAAACTGTCAGTTTCCACAGCTGTTGCTTTTTTAGAGCAATCTGGCAACTGTGTGTGGGTAAAAACACAGACTTGGAAGGTTGAGGAAGAGCCCGCTCAGGCTTCCTTTCTCCCACTTAGCTGGCCCACAGGCCCCTCACCCCCGCCAAAAACATATGCTCCCCTTCCTTAGAGACACTCACTTTGGTTCTCGTGGGCATCTGTTGTTCTTGGCTGCTAAACAGCCATTCCCTCTCTCCTAGGAGGGGCACCTCCCTTTGCTTTGGAGGGCTACCCTTCTTTCAGTTAATGGGGCTTAGATGAAATTGACCCCACTCTCCTCCCATGCTGTGGGGTCGGCATGCAACCCAGCTGTGGCCGAAAGCCTTCTACTGTTTCACCCCTCTTGGCCACAATGGTTAGCTCTTAGGGTTATTGGAATTAAAACAACGAGCAGAACAGGACTTTTGAACTTCAGATAAACTGTTACGATTTTTTTAGTGTCCGTGTGTCTCAAATATTGTGTGGAATATACTTAAAAAAAAAAGTGTTTATCTGAAATTCAACTTGAAGGAGGCATCCTGTATTTTATCTGGCCCACCCTGTTAGTTCGAAGGAGAATGTTTGACCAAAGCTGGACAGATAAGAATCAGCCTGGGGCTTTGCAGAAAAAAATACTTAAAAAAGTCTGTTGGGGGGCACCTGGGTGGCTCAGTCGGTTGAGCGTCTGACTTCGGCTCAGGTCATGATCTCACAGTTCGTGAGTTCGAGCCCCGCTTTGGGGTCTGTGCTGGCGGCTCGGAGCCTGGAGCCGGTTTCAGATTCTGTGTCTCCCTTTCTCTCTGCCCCTTCCCTGCTCATGCTCTGTCTCTCTCTGTCTCAAAAATAAATAAACATTAAAAAAAAAATTAAAAAAAAAAAAGTCTGTTGGGGTTGGTAGGCTGGTCATAGGGCATATGCTCGCGATGGCCGGTGGCCATCTCCGCTCCCAAGTGGGGGGCAGCTGTGTGCAGAGCAGACCTGTTTCATTGCAACGGGTGGATCCAGCTGTTCCCGAAGCTGGCCCTGTGGCTAGTGAAGTCAGGGTGCTGATGGCCAGGCAGGGTTGTAATTGTCTACCCCCTGAGCCGGGGCAGTGAAGACAGCAATGCCAGCATGGGCCCACCGGGCATGGCTTCTATTCAACTGTAAGAGTGATAAATGGGTATTGCACGGCAAAGGTAGCTGATGTCTCATAAGCTAATGTCTTATATGGTTTTCTAATTGTTTTGCTGCATATGAGCTCTTTGTCCTGTTGTGTTAGCCCTTTGAGCCATCATGGCTGGATACAGGGCCTGATACAAGTTGGTTTACAATTGGAAAGTAGAATTTCGAGTTTGTTTCCACCTGGTTTGGGATGGTTTTAGGGTCATTGTAAACTCTACAAAGCTGAGTTTCTTGGTCTGAAAACTAAGGACAGGGCTTATCTTCCTTCATGTCAGCTGACAAACTAGAATGCCAGAGACCGGGAGCCTTCTAAACAACAGCAATTTATTTCTCACAGTTCTGGAGGCTAGAAGAGTCCAAGATCAAGTTGCCAGCAGACTGGGTGTCTGGCAAGGGCCCACTTCCTGGTTCACAGGTGGCCTTTTTGCTCTGTCCTTGCAGCTGAAGGGTGTGTGAAGAGGCACTAATCCCATTTAGGAGAGCTCCACCCCCATGTCCTAATCTCCTCCAAATACTGTCACCTTGGAGGTCAGGGTTTAAACACAGGAATTCAGTGGAGGGTGGAGGGGGACACCAACATTGTCTTCAGCAGAAGTAGTGTCCCTGTAGGATTGGGGCGAGGATTCTGTGAGGTCAGGTGGGCTAGCACCTGTCACAGGGCCTGGTATGGAATAGGTGCCCCATACTGGTCTCCTTTCTGCCCTTTCCCCTTCGGAGAGAGAAGATTCTTCTCTCCTGCATAACTTACAAAGAACGATAATCAAAACCTGTGGACAAGTATTCCTATTACCAACACATGTCAGGTGATAGTATGCACTTGGTGGTTTTCAAGCATCTTCCCAACTTCTCACTTCCTATTTGGGCACAAAGTCTCTCTTCCCTCGATTGTGGTTTTCTGTTCGTTGTACTTTCAGGACAAGGGCTTTGCTTTGTGTTTTATATAAAAGTGGAGCGTTTGAAACTTGGTTGCCATTTACCTGGTTTTAATTATTTGGATATGTAAGGTTAACTGTCTTCTGTTAAAGCTGGTCTGTTTAACTGAAATGACAAAGTGGAAGGCGACTGCATGTTTCGATAACGACGACTCTGGGGTCCACTTGGAATTTTCCAGAACTTAAGAGGGTATGTGTGGGGCATCTCCTTGGGGAACAGGATAGCTTTGGAATTTGCTTTTTCAAGTTGGAAGAATCTTTAAGATCACCTCCTTTTCTCTTTTTACAGGCCGACCAATGGGTCTATCGAGGAGGAGATTCCAGAAACTTCCGGGGTTGGGGGAGGGATCTTGCCCCTGGGGGCTGGTGACAGGAGTGGAATCCAGGGCTCCTGCCTCCCAGGTCCCAACTGCTGGAGACTTAGCTTGCCAGCACACATCTCCCTGCGGACACTTCAGAGAGCTTTCAGTTGGCCAGATTGCTTTGTTTTGAATCTCAGAGGTCTGTCAAATCCACGTGGATATGTGTCTCCAGTGGGGAGGAAGGTTTGGAAGGGGCAGAAGGTTCTGGGAGGGTCTCCAGGAATGTGCAACAGGGGGCTGGGGTGTGGAGATGGCAGAGATGAACTTTAGACACATGTTCACAAGGGATATTTGTCTTCTCCTGGCTGTGAAGTGGCAAAGCAACAGGTCCTCATGGAATTAAGAGATAAGGCGCAGTCACCTTTTAGAGGGCTTCCGATGGCACTGCTCTCCCACAGTCTGTTTTGTGCTATCTCCCCCTCCATGCCTCCCCCTCCTCCCTGCTGTTTTATTTTGACTGCTGAATCCATCTGCGAAGGGATCTCCTTCCCCTCCCCCCCACCTCCCCATCTCTTCCTTTGTTTGGCTCAGAAAGGGAAGGGGGAGAACCAGCACACCCCAGTGAAGGGACACACGCACTTCACAGTCAGTGCTAAATCTCCTTTTTAGCTCTGGGTTTGGACAAGTTCCTTAACCCAAGCCTCATTTTCCTCATCTGTAAGATGGACACAATCATGTCTACTTTATAGGACTCTTGTTTTTTAATGTTTATTGAGAGAGCATGAGCGAGCGTGAGAGAATCCCAAGCAGACTCTACATGGTCAGCACAGAGCCCAACGCGGGGCTTAAACTCGGGAACTGTGTGATCATTACCTGAGCTGAAATCAAGAGTCAGATGCTTAACTGACTGAGCCATCCAGGTACCCTGTATAGAGCTCTTATAAATGAGATTAAAGTCGTAAATATGAGATTAAATGTATTTTCTGGTATATGATAGTCGGTTAATAAATAGTAATTTGATTGTCTTCACTGTCTCAGGAGGCTAGAGAGAAGGGTCATGTGAGAATTTCTTTTTTCTTTTTTTTTTTTAAAAATTTTTTTTTTTTTAACATTTATTTATTTTTGAGACAGAGAGAGACAGAGCATGAACGGGGAAGGGTCAGAGAGAGAGGGAGACACAGAATCTGAAATGGGCTCCAGGCTCCGAGCAGTCAGCACAGAGCCCAACGCGGGGCTCGAACTCACGGACCGCGAGATCGTGACCTGAGCCGAAGTCGGACGCTTAACCGACTGAGCCACCCAGGCGCCCCTCATGTGAGAATTTCTGAGGTGGATGGATGTTTAGATGCAAATGATAGTGTTGGCTGCTGCTGGAGGAATCGCTATGTGTTAGACACTCCCCTGAAAGCCTTAGGTTTAATTTATTTAATCCTCACAGCTCTATGAAGTAAGTATTGCTATGTCCTTTTTCCCCCCTTTTTTGCAGATGTAAATACAAGGGCGCAGAAAGGTTAAGTGACTTGCCCAGAGCCACACAGTTTGTAGTGCAGGCGTGGTATTCAAACTGTAGAGGCTCTGGGCCCCTGGGATGGCAGGTGAGGGGTTACAAAGTAAGAGAAAGCAGGGTCATTGGGAAGAAAGGTGTGTGTCCAGTCTTTGGATGGAGTTTTTACTTTAGTAAAACTTGAGTCATTTAAGTGAGCTGGGGTCAGCTACAGGTGCAGCTTTTAGAGGCCAGAAAAGGACCCCCTCCAGTCACCCCTTGAAACACAGACCTGTAGCCTCATTTGGAAACTTTGAAGATTAACCTCTCCTCATTGTTTCCCAACACCTTTACTCTATGCATTTAGTGCTTACATGGCAAAATCCCTTTTTTTTTCCGGCCAGTTGTAGAACATAATTCTTGAAATCCTCACTTGGTGGATGGAAGGCTAGCATCACAAACTCAGTGGAAGGGAGGAACTTCCTCTGGCAAGCTCCCACTGGTAAACAAAGAATAGACCTTCCTCCTTATGTAACAGGCAGGACCCTTTCGCCAGCCTCAGGTCTAGTCAGATCATGCTCGGGGCTCCAGTCCCTTTTTGAGATCATTTCATCTTGCCCCAAATAGGCAGGGGTTGAGTTTGCCTGTGGGCATGGGTCTAGGCGTTGACTTGGTCTGGTTGGGTGGGTGCTGACTCCACACCCTAGGCAGAGAGAGACAGTGAAGGGGGGGATCTGTTCAGATCACCAGCAGTCCCAGAATCTCAGTCTCTCATGTTCAGTAGCTTCTGTGAAATGTTACTCTTTAAAATTGGGCCAACCTGGAGAGTGCTGTCTTGTCCATGAAGCCTGTACAGTCCAGATTCCTGGTCAGGCCTCAGGGTCATGGGGTTGCAGCTTTCTTTAGCTAATACTTAGGGGTGGGGCTTTGAGAACCATTGTGTTAGAACCACTTCTTTCCATGAACCTTCTGGCCCTGGAGTGGACCTGGGTCTGATCCTGCTTTCCTTTCTTCATGGTGGGCGTCTGTGAGAACTTCCCTGTTCTTTTCAACTGGATACCTAGAGTTTTCAGTCAGGTTACAAGTCAGGAGCAAACAAGTCAGGGCCTTCATTTTTTCCACTCAGAAAAACGCTTTGGTCCCTATGGTAGACACCAACGTTGCTCACAAGTGAGCTCAACGGGAAGGATTTTCCTTCTTTATTTATGTCAGGCTCAGTCTCGTGACTTGCTTAGGTCAATGAAATATGAGTGGAAGAGTGATGTGCACCACATTTGAGAGCTTGTGTGAAGTTCTGCATGTTTGCTTTCCTTTGCCTTCTTGATTACAGAAGCCCATAAGCCTGTGTCAGAGTAGGTTTCTGTCAGGCTGGGCCCGAATGCCGACAACATACAGGGCCATCTTGCTGACCTAAGATGTAAATGTCGTGTGGGACAGAGATAACCTTTGTTGGTTTTTAAGCCATGGAGAAATTCTGGCTACTTGTTATTGCACCTAGTTTCACTAGTTCTGACTATAGTTGTGTGTGGGCTTTAGTTCCCCAGTTCTTGCTTGTATGCTAATAAGTAATCTCATTTTTTTAATATTTGCATTATTAGGAGGGGCTACTCAAGCCTTCAGAAAAGGTCTGTCTGAAGGCAACTCTGGGTCTACCTAGAAACATTTATCTATTTATAAATGAACTTGAGTGTGGGAGAGGCAGGAGATAGAGAATCTCAAGCAGTCTCCAGCTGTCAGTGCAGAGCCTGATGCAGGGCTTGATCCCACGAATTGTGAGATCATGATCTGAGCAGAAATCAAGAGTCAGACGCTTAACCAACTGAGCCACCCAGATACCCCTAGTATCTTTTCATTTTATGAAGACCCCTAGAGTCTTTTCATTTTATGAAGATAGACATATTCATCAAATGACTCCTGGACGGTAACTATCACTGTGTTATGGACTTCTGTTGCTTTTTCCTAGAAGAGCACTGTCCCATTTGTGAACTAATTTAATCTGTTGAGCAATTAAAAGCATTAGATTTAATTTTATATTTGTACCCATTTTATAGAAAAGGGATCCAGAGCTGGGCATTGGTCAAGTCTGGTCTGTAGGCCAAATCTGGCTTACCACCTGTTTTTTCAAATGGATTTTATTCAGTCTCAGCCATGCCATTCATTTATGTATGGTCAGGGACTGCTTTTGTGTTACAATGGCAGAATTGAGTATTTGTCACAGAGTATTTGTCATATGACCCAAATTGTCTAATATCTGGTCCTTTAAGAAAAAGATGGACTCCTGATAGAGAGCAAACAGGGGTAAATGACTTGGCTAAGGTCATGGAAAATCTCCCAAGTGGCAATGCATTATCTTCTAATTTGCCATTTGTGGGGAGTGGTTTGTTCATTTTGCCCACCGTTACTTCCCTTATTTCAAGTATCATAAAGGAGAGGGAGGCTGCCTCCCTCACCAGATCCCAGTGGAGAAGCAGACTTTGAGCAAAACTTCTGCACCATAAAAATGCCACAGTATTGTCAAGGCATGGGAGAGTTGGAACTCCAGGGATTGTGGGGGAAATGGAAGAACACGCATCACATCTCCTGGGTATCTTAGCCGCAAGTGATAAGTTTTGAGACTCTAAAACCCAGATTGACATGGTTTTGTGATTTTTTGAATTGCAGGATTTTAGTTTTCTTTTACTCTTGGGTACAATTAGTCTCATGTCATGAAAAAGAAATCCTACTCTTCTTGTAGAACTCTCCCAACCCCCCATTTCTCAAGAAGCTCAAGGTCATCACAAAATTAGAGATTTTAAGCTTTAAAGATACCTACAGTGGAACCACATGTATTTACACTGGAAGGTTAAGACATCAAACCTCACAAAGTACCCTGGGTTTTGAAAGTGACATGTGCGTCCCAGCTCTGCTTGGATTTCTTCCTAGAAGCATATTGGGTGGACTTAATTCCAGTGTATTTTATAGGTTCTCGCACAGCCAGAGATTGCTTTATTTCATTGCATAAATAACAAAGATCTTCTGTACATTCCTTTATTTTCCTCTTTGGGCAACCAGAATTGCGGCAGCTCTGAGATTCGTACAGATCTACTTGAAATAAATGTGTACCGAAGATGGGGGAATAATAAGGACTTTTATAGACCTCTCTCATTAAAACTCACCTTCAAAAACACCCCTGCTCCTTCCTTATAATCAAATGACACCTCATAACCACCTAACCATTTTTAATATTCTCCAGACTCCACTGAACTAGGCTGAAGCTCAGATACTGTCTAGCTAGTCAGGAGAAAGAGTCTACCGTCATATTTAAAAGCGGTTATTGGGATAGGTTTTACAGGCAGTGGGCTAGGACAATTCAGAAACAATTGCTTATGTGATCGTTGGAGGATTTGTCCCTGTCAAACAGTTAATATTGCTTTAATACATGAAGTAGGCTGTATAAGACGGCAATAATGAAAAATGTCAGGAAAGACAATATCAATTGTTATTCAACATCCACATTAAAGATTACTTTTTTGTCAGTAGCTTTCAGAAAATGTATTTTCCATCAGATCTGATTGCGTTCGTCTTTGAAGTGCTCCAACCTCCCGGTAGATTTAATGTGACATCTAGGCACTTTTTAGTCCCCGGGCCTCTGAGGCGATTCGGAGAGGCACAACAAGCCATCACAGGTTTATCCTCAAAGGCCGACACTGTCTGTCTGATTTATTGTAACTTTAAGAATCATCTCCAGCAAAGCATGAGACTTGCTACCCATCCACAGCATCAGACTTTTATCAATTCATTTGTATGCAGCCGGTACCTCTTGGAACCGAGGGCCCTATAGCCACTCATGGAAAATGCATTACCTGCGACTAATCCTTTTTATCTTTAAAGTCTGTATTTTTTATGTATAAGTCATTTTGGGTTATCATAAAATATACATAATTCTCCCTTCCCCCTCCCCCCCCAAAAAAGACAAAATGGGAAGGGAATATATAATAAGTTATGAGCGTGTGGTGTTCTTATCAGCAATGATTCTAAATAAACAGCTCTCTTTATGTAAACACCAAGGGATATAAAGCTCTGATTACTTTCAATGGGAAATAGGAATGCTTCCATTTTTTTTTTTTTTTTTTTTCCTGTTAGCTTTCAAAGTGAAACAGTGAGATTAATCATTGAAAATACGCTTGTGCGTGCCGGTCTCTTCCAGCGTGTTCATTTGGTGGACGGTGGTGTCGGAGGGAGTGGGGGAGGGTGTGGAGGCTAAGGGCTGTCTGTTCCATTTCACGGGTTTCCCAAATTGTTTCGCTCCACAAACATTTTCCGAGCCATTTGTGGATGGCCTTAATTAAGAGGACTGGAAATGTGTCTCCTGGAAGGATCAGAGTAAAGCTCCTTCCCTAGCCCCAACCCAGCAAGGTTCCAGTGTCCGCATTTCAGTGGGTGTTGAGGCCCCTCTCCCCAACGTTACACCTGATACTTGCAGTCTTATGTGGTTCTGTAACTTTCAGATAATTAGATAAGTAAACTCTGCTCAGGTCTGAATCTCCACAGGCACGGGAAACTTTATTCTAGTCTAAACAAAATACAAGTGCCCACAGAGTTCAAGGTCTGGACCAGGGGTCAGCAGACTGTGGCCTGTGGGCCAGATCCTGTTGTGGCCCGTTTTTGTTAATAAAGATTTATTGAGGGGCGCCTGGGTGGCGCAGTCGGTTAAGCGTCCGACTTCAGCTCAGGTCACGATCTCGAGGTCCGTGAGTTCGAGCCCCGCGTCGGGCTCTGGGCTGATGGCTCGGAGCCTGGAGCCTGCTTCCGATTCTGTGTCTCCTTCTCTCTCTGCCCCTACCCCCTTCATGCTCTGTCTCTCTCTGTCTCAAAAATAAACGTTAAAAAAAAAAAATTAAAAAAAAAAAAAAGATTTATTGGAACCACAGCCATGTTCTTTTGTTGATGAATTATCTACGGTTCCTTTCATACTGCACCGGCAGAGTTAATGGTTCTGACAGACTGTATAGCCAGCCCATAAAGCCCCAAATAGTAACTATCAGGACACTAAGAGAAAAATTTGTTGACCCCTGTCTTGGGCCCATACCTGCCATTTTAATTTAGCATGTGATTTAGCTTAAGCAAAGATTTATGTGGCCTAGGAGTGAAAAGTCCTTTTTTGGGGATAGAGGAATGGTCTTGAAGGATATACTAATAACTCATAACAAAAACTTCTACGTGGCGATTGAGACTATGGATGAAGGTTGAAAGGGGTGTTTTTATTTTATGCTTTAGATTTTTATGGAACAATAGGATATTTTCAGAATCTTCCTGGTTTGGGAGGATGTAGTCTCTCTCCGGGCTGTACCCTGCTTTAATCTTCCGCAATGGGACAATAGTTTCCAGGACATCAAAAGATTGTATCCGATCGCAGGGTGTTTATTATCTTTTTATCTTTTATAAACTTGATATTTAGAAATTATCTGCATTGCTTTCAGTCCTCAGCCAAAGGTGGGGTTTCTTTGCGTTCAATCATGAGCCGCCAAGCTGACAGGACTTAAAGAACAGAGAGGGTGACCAAGGAGGGTGTGCCTGCAAGCCACAGCCAAGCTCAGTGGCATTCTCAGGGAAATTGTTAAAAAGGGGGTAGGTGGTCCCAGGGGCAGGAATCCTAGGCACATCTCTCCCCACTTTGAGGACTCTGGGGGACTCATTCAAAACAATGGGCTGAGTCTATGAGCATCCTCTTTTCCACAAGAAAGAAAGAAAAATCACTTCAAAGTAATATCAGAAGATGTTAAGATTTTATGAGGCTTTTCCATAACCCTCCCATACATCACTTTGGCAATGAAAAAAAGTCCGATTTATTCATACAGTTGTTGCTGACACATTAGCAATTTTGGAAACTCCTGTAACAAAGTCCGAGATCCTCAGTGTGATGTAGGAGCTTACCTTTTGGCCCTCCTCTTGGCTGTTCCTTTCTCCCTTGTGGCACCATGCTTTCTGACATTTCTTAACTTTGGCCTTTGTTTATGTCTGTTCTACCTGGAAGGTTCTCCCTCCCCTGCCTCCCAGGCCTTGTTCATCTGGAAGCTCCAACTCCTCTTCCATGACCCAGTACAATTGTCCCCCTTTCCCCATCCTTCCCCACCCCCCACCTCCAACCTCACTGCAGATGGCCATGGCACTGGGATATGCTCGGTCATTGTATTTTTTTGAATCTTGGGGCCACTTGATTTACATGAGATCCTTGAGGGTGGGGACTGAGGCTTAATTGGTCTCTGCATCTTCAGTACTTTGGACAGTGGTTTGCTTCCATAGGTGCTCAGTAAATGCTGAAAAAAAAATACAGGACTATAATTTTAAAGCAGTTAGAAACATTTAAGAACATCAGTTATTGATTTGGTAGATGGAGTCTGAGGTACAAAAAAAATTAGGAATTGTTGAAACTGTGTGCTTCCTTTGGATCCTTCCAGGGCTTCAGCAAATGTGTCCATTTGTCTCCAGGACTGGTGGGGCTGGTTTATGCAGAGCTGGCTACGTGAGATGAGAAGAGGAAGGGAAAGCTCTAGAAAGGTTTATTATTTGCCTTCACACCTTCTACTCAAGGAAAGGAAGAGCTAAAACAAAACAAAAAATGCAGGACAGCAGCTCACTGGAGGTAGGAGTTGCTGCCCGAGGGGTTGAATTTCCCTTCTCTAAGAAGAGTGAGGACAGCACTACTCAGAGGAGAGGCTGTGAGGAATCCAAACCCTGTCTCCCTCCTTTTCCTTGCCTTCACTGCTAGGCTTCCCGTGGGAGGCAGATGCCAGGTGTCCATGTTCTCCCTTTCAGAGAAACCCCATTGACCTAGTGCCTTCCCTTGGCTTGCTATTTGGCTCTGATAAGGCGATGGGACAGAATCCCTTCTGGGGCCAGGGAGAAGAGAATGCAGATACATGGACAAACCAGCAAAGGGAGAGAGGGAATGGCAGGCATAAGTGAAAGTGAGTCTGCCCTGGTGCCATCATTTGCCGGAGGTTAATAGGAGGGAGAGCTATGCCTCCATCTAGAAAGGTTTTAGGGATATTCAGAGGAAGTGTGATCTCTCCAGGGAGTGTTCTCCCCTCCCCCACCAACTCTGTGTGCGCCAGTGTGTAACAGAACTTTGTCTTCTGGGTAGGTAGAAACTTTTAGACTCGGGTCTGTGGCTGTGTGGGTTCTGCTCTTGGCTGGATGTGCTTTTCTGGCTAATGGTAGAGCTCACCTGACACTCCGGTCTTCGAGCGGGGCGCTGTAGGGATGAGAGCTGGGGTAAGAGCTGGACGATGAGGGTGGCAGCACGGGAAGGCAAAGACAGTGGTCCGAGGTGCTGGCGATAAAGGAGGGCACCACAGGGACACTTCGTCTCCATCTGGTGGCATCTGGCCCAGAGGCAAGTGCTGAGGCTGATCCTGACAATCCCCAGTGTCAGGCAGGGCCCAAGCCCTGTTCGTGTAAGAAAACCGGGCACGTGGTGAAACACTCTGGCCACCCGCTTTCTAGTTCCGGCTTTGTCCTCGCCAGCTCTGGGGTCCTGGGGAGATGACTTTTCCACTCTGGGGCTCGGTTTCCTTTTCTGCAGGACAGAAAAGTTGGGCTACGTGATTTTTCTGAAGCTCTGTCCAGTTCTTGACATTGGCAAAAGATTTAAAGGAATTAGACAAAATATTAGTATTTGGGGGACTTTTGGGCAGTATTTAGTATTTAGTGTGAAATAAATTCTTTACTCCTTTTTTTTTTTTTTTTTGGTGCCTGAATGGATGGGTGCCACTATTTATCTGAAAAAAGGCAATCAAACTCTCCAGCAAATTTCTGAAGAGCAGATTTTATTTCCCTTGCTATGGATCTTAAATGCTACACTTGTTACATTTGAGTGCTAATTACTAGAGATTAATTAGTCAGCATGAACGTACTTCTGCAGCAGACCCCCGATTACTCAACTATACTTGATATGTGCTACCTGCAGGCTCTTTGCAGTGATCCCAGGAGGTGACACGTTTTGGAGGCCATAGGCAAACCTTTTGACAATTCTCCAGTCACGTTCTCGGAAGAACAGCTGTCAGAGGCGTATGTCCTGAAAATAATTAAAGGAAAAACATAGCTAACTCCCAAAATGGAGGTAGTCTGGCTAACAATCCCAAGGGGCCAGGCTATTTCCTGGTGATTAAAGGTGAGTAATGGGAGGAGATTCTCTTGGGTCTATTTCTGCCTTAGTTAGAGCCCTGTGCCCTGAACCTGGGTGATCCGATCTCCTCTGTTTCTCTCTGCTTCTATCCGGTCCCATCAGAAAATACCTTCAGTAGGGATATAGTGAGATTTAATCAATTATTATTTAAGGGCAGGCAGATACTTGGATGAAAGGCATGAAGATAAAAGCAGAGTCCAGCCGTATTGTTATCACTTCCCTATGCTCTTTCTTCTATTAGGGACAGGGGAATACAGCTGAAGTGTGCTTTGTGCATTTTGTAAAAGAAAAAAAAATAAGCAGGGAAATGATATTTTCAAACCAAGTGCCCATTTTTCTTTGTAACTCGTGCACACTAGATTGGCTGGCGTCTGTGTCTCATTTATCTCTCTCTATTGGGTTGTCCTCTGTGTCTAATTTTCCCTTATTAATGAATCTCCCCTTTTGTCCTGCACAAATCTAGGAGGGTGACATTTATACAAGGCAATCATTTCCATGCGTTACCAAAAAGATTATTTATTGGTGGTTAGCCAGTGAAAGTAAGCACATCTGTCACCCAAATCTGACCAAGAATGGGCTGCTGTTCCTTAGCAGAATTATTTGCTGATAAGTTTTTCCTGGTCTTTAGACTTGTGGTTTAGAGGGAAAGCCCACAAATCTCTGAATTTTGAAAAGGAGAGCCCTCTTGGCAAGGTTCTTAACTGCTCTGATGTCCATCTTCCCAGTCAAGAGAAACTACCCCAGACCATGGTTCAGACATAGATGTTTTAAAAGAAAACCAACTGTGTGCCTGTTCAGATTAAGCACGGAGTGTCCTATGGAGGCTCCCTTTTACTAGTTCTGAAATGACTTTGTTGGAATTAATGCCTTAAATTCGGAGTGGCTTTAACGTATGTAATCTTCGAGCTATGTAAGCACTGGAATGAATATCATCATACACTTGAGTGTGTAAGAAACATACCTTGCCTCATTTTTCTGGAGCTCAATTATAATTTTTATTACTCTGGCATGGCAGAAATCTTACCTCAGTCAATTCCGAGTGTCCCACTGTCACCCCACCACCTTGGCCCAGATTGTAGCCAAGTCCCAGGTTGTGGTCAAGACATTGCAGGGTGCACCTTCAACTTGCCTCAGCCATTCAGGCCATTGTTGAGGGCTCATGGTTCACTTGCTACAGCTGTGCCCCCTCAGTAATGTTGGCATCTTGGTAAGGCTGCCCCATGGCTCAGTCTACCAGGACATTTTGGGATGTTCCTCTTCGTTTAGATTTCTGAGAAGCAGGGTATAGTTCCTTTCTGCTCTTGGGCCCTCCAGATATTTTTGGAGGCCTGGAAGTCTCTGTGTAGATAACAGGAATCTGAACACTTACCTCAGGACACCTGAGGGACTCAGTCCTTTCAGTGACCAACTCTTGATTTTGGCTCAGGTCATGATCTCATGGTTCATGAGATCAAGCCCCACTGTCAGCACAAAGCCTGCTTAGGATTCTCTCTCTCCCTCTCCCTCTGCCCCTCCCCCACTCCCTCTCTATCAAAATAAATAAATATTAAAAAAACAACAACACTTCCCTCTAGAACCCAAATCTTCTCTTTCTCTTTGGCTCTCCTCAAAGCTGGGGAAAGAATTTGCTCTTCAACTTCTATTTCTTCCTCATATTTTGACTATATGCCAGGTCTTCTCCAATTCCCTGAAAACTCAGATCTTTTGGAAGGTAGGACCAGGAAGGCATTAGTAAGCTCTTTCTGCTTTGTATGTGTCACATCTCCTGAAGCAATAAATGTTGGTTGGACTCATGGGAGGGAGAAAGGGAGGAAAAACATAGTTAATATCTCAAAACTATAATTCTCCCAGTTTTCAATAATAATGGGTTTTGAGTGCCAGACTGTGGGCTTTGTAGTGTGGCCCAAGGCTAGTGGGTGGCATGGGAAGTTTATGAATGGAGCATGATATGGTAGAATCTCTGAATCAGAAATTTGTATGGTGGTGAGTTGGGAGCCTTAGGGAATTAAAGCTTTAGGAGGCTATTCCAAAAGACCAGGTGAGAGATGATGAGGTTTGGATTCTTAAATGACATTGATTGCACAGTGCATCACTTTAATAGAAAATCTTAGGGTTAAAATTTACAATAAACATATCTCAATTGGAGGTTGTATCTGCATTTGAGAATTAAAGTATGCATTATTGTGAAGCCAATGCATCTTAAGCTTCTGGGCCCTTTGCACGGGCTCCTTCCAAGAGCCTGCTGTATTTTTTGTTCCCATAATATTGTATACTTAAAAAAAACTTTCCCTAAGTTGTATAAGCATCAGGACTCGACATTTGGGTCAATTCCTGACGATAAGTAAAAGAAAAAAAAAAGCATATTATAGAGTAGAGTTTAACAGATGTGTAACAGATTAATTACCTACAGTGTTGTTGGTTTTTGACAAACAAAAAGATGATACAATATAGTCAATGCTGTTAAGACCTCAAGGACAGCAGCAGGAAAGTAAAGAAAGACATTTCTTGGGGGGAAATCTATAAGACTTGGAAGCATACTGGATGTGACAGAGCACAAGGAGTGCAAGTGAAGCCAGGCATCTGACCCCCTGAGAAGGAGAAAATCCAGAGCAATGAGAGAGAAGGCAGTGGAAGAGCAATGTGAGACTGCGGAGTAGGTTCAGGAAAGATGATGAATGAATTTGGACATACCAAATCATCCATTGGCATGCCTGTCGCACACGGGAAGATGTGTGTCTGTGGTTCTGGGGACAAGTTAAGGATGAAGATAGCTATTTGGGCATCATTAGAGGTAATAACTGAAGCCATGGACATGGATTAGTTCCTAGAAAGAGACTGTAGGGAGAAGGAGGAAGAAGGCAGGAAGATCATGGTGAGGTGTGGCTACTACAGAGTGTCAAAGTATCTTGGATACTTTGAATCTGGATTTTGAATTTGACCATGATGATGATAGGAGATGGGCTGAGACACACTCTCATCCAGATGCAAAAGAAGGGTGCAGCATAGAGCATGGCCAGGAAGCAGGAAGCAACTAACTGTAAAAAGGAAGTAGGGATGGTGGGATGGGTGGATGTCATGAACTTTGAAAAAGGAGAGGTTGTTGAGGGGGTTGGTCAGGAGCATGCTGAGGCTTAGGAATGGAGAAAGGGAGAGTTGAAGAGGGAAGGTCTTGGAGATGTTTTGTTTGTAGTGGGGGAGTGACTTTGTTGGTTAGATAGCCATGATGTCAAAACATAGCCAACTTTGGTCTTATAATTTGAGTTTTGATGCCAAGGAGTTGAGTCTTGCTAATGCAACTATCCTAGGGTCTGGTTCAGCATAATTGCAAAGGAATATGATGGGAAGCTCATACCCTGTACTTGTTTAATGGTTTTATAAGTTCCATAATGCCTAACCCAGTGCAAAGAATGTCATAGATTTTCAGGCAATACCTGCTTTTCATGTTTTTAAGATAACTGTTTCTGCAGTCCTCATAGACTAATGAAAAACCTATTTTTAATGACAAATTATGGCCAAAATGGAAACTGAAAACACGATGATTAATATATCACATTATCTGTTACATCTGAGCTTATATATATGAAGGAACATATGCAGGTTTCTTTAGGGTGGAGACCACATTTTGTTCACCTTTATAGTCTCAGTATCTCTCCTCATGCTCAATACATAAGTCAGCATTCCATAAACATTTGTCAAATACATTATTGTATGGTGCTAGTTATAACATGACTTTTAAATGAATTAAAATATCTGTCATTGTTTTAAATGTTTATTCTGAGAGCGCTCGAGTGAGCGAGTACATGAGCAGGGGAGGGGCAGAGAGAGACACAGAATCTGAAGCAGGTTGCAGGCTCTGAGCTGTCAGTACAGAGCCCAACACGGGGCTCAAACTCTCGATCTACGAGATCATGACCTGAGCTGAAGTTGGACGCTTAACCAACTGAGCCACCCAGGCACCGTCTGGCAATTTCTTAATAAAAATCTAGGGTCAATAATACCTTTGAGAGTACAAAGAAATGTCACATGTCCATATCCAACTTTCTTTGACAGTTTTACAGTGTTATCACCATGAAAATGCCTTCCACGTCTGTGTCTTCTAGGAACACTGACATTTCTGTTGTGGGGTTCAGGGTCCTTTTTCTGTTTGTTTTTTAAAATGTTTATTTTTGAGAAAGAGATCATGAGTGGGGGAAGGGCAGAGAGAGAGGGAGACAGAGAATCCTAAGCAGACTCTGTGCTGTCAGCACGGAACCCAACACGGGCTCAAACCCACGAAACCAGGAGATCATGACCTGAGCTGAAATCAGAGTTGGATGCTCAACAGACTAAGCCACCAAGGCACGCCCAGTGTTCTTTGTTGATTCATTATTTCTCTAAGGTTATTTGTTGCCATTTTATTCATCTGAATTCATGCTAATGGCATTGGACCAATTAGATTTTTAAGATTTTAGACTTGAGTTGCTTTGAGAATTATCCTCTTAGAACCTCTGTTTTCTGTGATTTGTCAAATAAGGCTAATAATTCATTGACATTAGTGTCGGTGTGAGAGGATTATATGAGATAATGTTCATAAAGGACTGACATTGTACTAGAACAAGTAGACGATGTTTCTTTTTTTTTTTTTTTTCTTCTCACAGAGGCTCAAAGAACACCTGGAGAAAAACCCAAAGATCACAGTGGTAGAGGCTGAAAAATTGTATAACTGGGAAATAGAGACTCTACTGTGTAGAGTGTCAACTTAGTGTCTCAGAGTCCCCCTTATTAGCGCTCTTGGGAGAAACATTTCCCCAAACCTGCTGGTCTTCTTTATCTTCTAGTTGAGCTTTGTGTTGTTTTTTGACCTAAAATCTTTACCTTAAAAATGACTCTGTGTGTGTGTGTGTGTGTGTGTGTGTGTGTGTGTGTGTGTGTGTATGCATGCACTGGCACTGTCAGTTGCCTTGAGTCCTTCTTGGAATGAGGGAGAGGGAATGAGTCCCTCTTGGAATGAGGATAACCAGGGTTGATAGATAGTGCCCAAGTCCCACTGGGTAAGTATTTTGGGTATCTCCCCTGGAGATAAGCAAACGTGTGTTCTTTCTGTACTTACAGTAACCACAAGATGCTGGTAGGAGGAGGTAATAGTCTTATTTTATAGACAAAAATTAAGACACAGACAGAAGGTGGCTTGACCAAGCTTTTAGAGCCCTGGTGTTCCTAGGATTAGAGTTCTAGTGCCCTCCTCCATTTCCTGATTTTGCCATTTGAGCTCACTGCCACAACGGACAGCACATGCCTTATAACTTCCCTTGAAGAAATTCCTGGAATATTTAGCACTTGTCTAAAAGAATTTGTTTGTGGTCTATCTAGTCAGGAATCCATTTATCTTTGGAGAATGTGGTTGATGACACAGAAAAGCCTGAACACTTGATTAAGAAGTACATCTTTTTCTGATTTTGCTGAAGAATACAGGGGTTACTGCAATTGCTATGTAATTAAAAAAAAAAAAGTGTTATCTGTCTCTGCCAGTTTCTCATTTCCACCCTACAAAGTCTTTATGTCCCAGGGCATGCTTCCTCTGAAAATACTTTTATTCATTTATTTTTCCGCAGCTATGTTCCATGCCAACATTCATTGTGAGGTGCTAAATTTCAATGTCAGGAATTAACTGGAGTTAGATAGTGAACGCAAGGTCACTGTATAATTTGTGGAAAGGTCTGATGATAGCAATGTCGTCTTCATGTGATAAATACTTCCTGTGTATCTGATTTCTTAGGTATCTGTCAATATCTTTGATATTATAGGTGAATGGCGACTCTGCAAATGATAGTCTTCATAGGTTCTTTTCAAGTCGATTAATTTTTAGGTTATGAATAATATTGGCAGGATCACATTCAATTGGGATACGTTTCAAGTAACATAGTAGATTTGTCTTGATTTGAGATTACCTCACAATTTAGGGGTAAATGCAGATTTTACTTTATGAGGCATATGCCCTACATTTTAAAACAAGTAATTTATTTTGCTGTTTTCAGATTAACTTTGCATAAACATAGGGGAAAATGAATGATGAATTGTCTATTTGTCAGTGACAACTGAAGCAGACCCTATGTACTACAGTGCAGGTAAAATGGTATAGGGATTTTTTTTTCTGCTTTAATATATTAAGGGGACATCTCCTTCCCAAATAAGAGGTACTTAAGTGGATTGATGGATGTCTAGCTAAAGTGTTTAAGTTACCAAAAACATCTGAATGTTTAGGTAAATGTCTGACTTAGAGGCAAAGCCAGGGTTTGAGGACCGAATTCAAGTTTGTCATTGATGATGGAAAGAACCTGGGCCTTGTGTGAAATCTGTGCTGATTCCTACAGGTACGGCTGTACTAGTGGTTCATAGCTGGTAGGGTTGCTTATTGATTTCTGCATCTGCTCTGATTCACCAGTGTCCATGCTGTACTGGCTGATGAAGACCAGCTTATACCAACTGGGTGAAAATCCTTGCTCAGCCACCTAAATCCTTGCTCAGTAGCTGTATGACCATGTGTTCATTATGTAACCCCTCTGAGCCTTCCTTTACTTTAGTCAGACGACTAAAATGGGGATAATGGGATGCTTGGGAAAGTCGAGGTACACGCTTTGTGTAAATGTATACTATCTTCTCTGGCAAATAGTCATGATTAATGAATGTTAGTCCTCACTTTCCATTTCCTTTCCATTCCTGTCAGGAATTCCTGTTCTTTTCTGTCCCACCCATCATAGAATCACAGGACCTTGGAGACTGAAGGGAATACTGGGGTTATCATGTCCAGTAGTCCTTGGGTTTGGGGATGTATCCCATTGATAAAAGTTTTGCCTGTAATTCAGACCATCATCCTTGGGCGCCTTTCCCATCTCTGTACATTTCTGATGCAAGATGCAAACTTGTATATACATTGTTCTGTATTTGTTTGGATACTCATTGCATCATGAACCCAGTCAGTCAATTTTCAAACCTGTGCCATCATTGGACACAAGAAGATGAGAGATGGTGGAAGGATCAAAGTAAATTCAACCCTGTTACTGGAGGAAACTTTCATATTGATCCCCTATGGAAAGAGGGTCAGTAGCATTATTTTGAACAACAGCAGTTTTAAACGAACAGTTTAAGAATTCTTTTTGGGGCTCCTGGACATCTTAGTTGGTGGAGCATGAGACTCTTGATCTTGGGGTTGTGGGTTCAAGCCCCAGATTGGGTGTAGAGATTACTTAAAAATAAAATCATAAAAAAAAGAAATCTTTTTGTTCTAAGAAGGACCTTTTTGTTCCACAGCTAATTTTTACGATGGGAAAAGGATTTCTTTTTTGAGTTTCAGCTGCCAGATAACATGGCAACTCTGTGGCATCACTTATTGTAAGCTACTCTTTTTCCATTCTTATCTAGAAGATAAGATAACCTTATGGAACAAGGCTAAACAAATGAATCTAGTGACCTTAAATCTTTCTCTCTCTCTCTCTCTCTCTCTCTCTCAAAAACCCATATATATATATATATATATATATATATATATATATATATATATATACACACACACACACATATATATACATATATGTATGTATATATATATATGTGTGTGTATGTATATGTATATATAGCACACTTTGATAAAGCTTAATTTTGGCATTTGTCTTACAGTAAGTAGTGTAAAAATTTCATCATGAAATCCAAAGCCATCAAAAATAGAGTTGACTGTAGATCCAAGCTAGGATTAGATTTGTTTATGTAAATTCAAAGTATATCTGTATTTACTGTCAGGTGCTACTAAATATGCAGGTTCAATGAAAATGTGTGATAAATACTCAGATTTTGATAATTTCATTTGTGTGTACATGTGTATGTCTCAGTTTTTAAAATGAGTCTGCCTTGTTAAAGGCAAAATCTATCTTACACTTTGCTTCTTTCACATACATGCCTCTGTGTTGCTTGAGCTCATTCCCCTCCTCTCCTACAAAGCCTCTTCTTCACAGTCCATCTGGAGTCCCTCTTGCTCCCTAAAAACTGCTCCCAGGACCAGTCTATTCATATCCTCACCCGTCGTGTACACAACATTTACTGTCTAGGCAGCTCATCGTGTAGTGCGGTAATTAAGGTTTTGTATTTATTCTTTATCCCTGGTTACGCAACCCGGCAAATGTTTGTTATTTTCCTCAACAAAACAGTTTCCTCAACCGTAAACTTTCTGAAGGAAGAAGCTCTCCCATGTATTCTTTGTTTCCTGTGCTGCCCGGCACAGGGTGTGCTCGATACCTGTTGATGGGAGCGATCTTGTCCACGCCAAATAACCATGGAGGTATTTAGAGAACTGTCTATTACCGTGGGATTCATGTTTAGCGGCCTTACTGGTGGGATTTATTTATTTTACTTGTCTCCTCATCTTGCTTCATTTTCTCCAGAGCCCCCGGGCTAGTTCTCCATGCTGTGTCCTGGGTCTTCTGTTAGAGGGATGGGTTGGAGCCCTGAGGCTGGAGGAAGCAGCAGCATTGTCAGAAAGAAACAGGAAGGCTGTTCCTCATCCTAATCCAGACACACTTCACCAAACACGGACTGAGCAGGAAGCCGAGCTTTCAAGTCAAGCCACTGAAGCATGGAGGGGGGGAAGCATCAGAAATACACCCCAAATTGACTTGGCGCCTGTCGCCTGGGACTGCCAGGGCTGTGAATGGAGAACTCGTGTAGATTAAAGAATGTCGGCCGCAGATGTATTTCATACTCCCTGTCCTTTATAGAATCCCTGCGAAATGGTTGACCTTACAGGGGGCTCTTGATGATTACACCTAAGTCTTTTCAACTTGTTGTTTCTATTTACACGTGTGCTTTATGGATTCCTTCAGGGAGAAGTGTTTTAAAGAAATACAGAAAGCTTTCCACCCGTCCCCCCCACCCTGCCCCCGGGATGCTCCAAGGTGGCAGTTCAGGCAGATAGCTTTCATTCCTTTCTTTGTTATTTTTCCTTCCAAGATGAAATATTTCTTCTTCCCCCAAGTGTCTGGATTTTGTGATCCGGGACATGGTCAGATTGAGCAGTTTGAACTTTTAAAAATAATTATTTGAGGATATTCTGTTCTTTTCTTGGTGGGAAGACTTGGGAATCTGGAGTTCCTTCTGTAGCTTTTCGTAAAAGCCTCGCTTTTTCCCAAAGTGCTGTTTTTTAAACTATCATAAGTCACATTTATCATGGGGATAATGTAATAAAGACAAATATTCAACCAATAATGAAAAGCTAAGTAAACGGGTATGTTTAAGCTCTATTATATGCAGGGGAGTACATTAAGGCAGATCTAAGAGACACTTTAATGGATTTAACATTAGCAATCAGACCTGGACTTGGTATAAATCAAACACCATCACATTTCAGTCCAATGCACACCCACTCATTCATTAGCACTATTCAACGCAGATTATAAATATTAGGCAAGAAACCTTCAGTTCTTGAGATTCTTTCCACAGACACAGCAATAATTGAACAATAATGATGACAATTTTATTTTTATGAATCGCTATGGCTTACTTTTATTGATTTGCTCTTGGGCCTGGAGAAAGCTTCCTCAGCCAGTATACAACAGGAAATGGTTATAGCATTATCAGGCTGTAAAGAGATAAATAAAATAAAGGGGGGGAGGTCGGTGGTCGGGCACAGCAAGCTGCTGACATAAGCAAGAATTACTCCCCTCCCTCCCAACTGGAGAGCAACTTAAATTACCTCCTTTTTCCTTCCCTGCTTCTCATTCCCAATTCAGCGAAAGGAAAATACTTCTCGACTGTAAATGTGCATTAACTTTGGAGCTGAACATTTTGGGGTTCTTGGTATCAGCTAGAAGGAAATGAATAAGATGGGAATAAATGAGCCTGCTTAGGCATTGCATAGGAAGGAGGGAGAAACCCTGTGGGAATATGGCCTTTCGCTGCCTCCTTTGATGATGTACGGCTTCTTGATAACAAAGGCAGTGTAGCCTTCTGAAATATTCCATCCGTGCCTATGAAAAGGAGCTGAAATCTCACTGTCTCGAACAGATGTACTGGTGTTTTGAGCCAGCTCACCCTGCCCTTTGGCTAACAGTGGTACCAAATTGCATGTCCCGGGCTATCAGGAAGCAGGAGACCTGGATATAGATCTGCATGTGTGTTTCAATGGCTGCCATGATTTTTTCTCCTTCTCAGCGACAGATCCCAAAGGTTTTATTTTCATACTCCTGCCCTTTCATCCCCAGTGATGAACTGGATTTGTGCTTCTCTGTATTGGTTGGATTGAGACCTCACCATGACTTGTAGTGAAAGAAATAAGAGCTCTTTTAGAATCATCTGCCCTCTGCAATTCCACACAATGAGGCAGACAGCCAGGCCTGGCCGTGGTGGTGCAGTGGCAAAGAGATCCTATCATTTGCAGTTACTTTCCCAGTGGATTTTTCTTCCCTGGCCAAGAATGTTCAGGCTGGTTTATATGGAGGTGTGGACAAGCTGATATCTGAGGGCTTATGTGTTTGCTGGTTCTATGAGTCATCTGTGTCCCCATCTGTCCATGACTTAAAAAAATTTTTTTTCATCTTTATTTTGAGAGCAGGAGTTGGAGAGGGGCAGAGAGAGAGGAGGGGCAGAGAATCACAAGCGAACTCCTTGTTCAGCACAAAACCCAAGTGGGGACTGATCTCTTGAACTGTGAGATCATGACCTGAGCCGAAATCAAGAGTTGGAAACTTGACCGACTGAGCCACCCGGGTGCCCCACCATCTATCTGTCACTCTTGAACAGATTCTGATCTGCCCCTACAGTAAGAGGAACAACTCCAGGACTGTCATGACAGCTGTGGTTGCCCAGAGTCTAGTTCATGTTTAGGATACCTTTATGGTCACATCTCTAAGGCAAGCTTGCCTGGGTACGTTAACTTTACTCTCTCCCTAGAAGATAAGTTGTTGTGACCTCAAAGTTAATTAAACCATGGTTACAAGTTAATGTTTACTGAATTCATAGGTTTTAAACAGTGTTTTAAAGAATTCCTAGCTATCGGTCCCGCATGGAGCTATCATGTCAGAACTAGGAAAGACTTCCAATCTAGTAACACTAAAACAACAACAACAACAACAACAACAACAACAAACCACAACAATTAGTCGCCCTATTTTGTTATTAGAGAACAGGAAGATGACAGTGTGTTCTGTGCTTGTATTGAGATGTAGGATCTTGGATCTCTGAAACTGGGGGGAGAACAAACAACCTCTCAGCAAACCAAAAATATTACAGGGACCACAACTTAGGTTGAGCTTAACCACACTTCCGTGGTGGTTTATGAAGCTTTTCAGTGCTCACAGGTTCAACGAGCTTACTGGTTTCTAAAAGTTTAAAAAGGGGTAATTACTAACATGACCAGTCCTGGGACGGTGGCTGAGAAAGTGGTTGTTGGGACCTCCCACTGGAAAAGACAAGAAATTTTTTGGATGGAGGATGTGCCCCTCCTCACCAGGAGTGTTTGTAAAATATTAAGAGGAGCAGACGTCCATTTTTCAAGTTACTAAAGTAGCTCATTAAAAAATACTTATCGAGTGCCTACTATGAGCTGCCTACTCATAGTTAGGTACTGAACAAAGGACAGCACATGAGGCAGATGAGCCCTCTGGTCACAGAGGACAAGGCTTACCCCATTCTAAGGAGAGCCAGTTACACAAATGATGAAATAATTTCAGATGGTGATAAGCAACAATCATGTGATAGAGCTATCAAGGGACTATATGGGAAAGGTAGTCTTAGAGATGATGGAGGCCTTATACCTCCACGTAAGAAATACCATTTCCTTCTAAGAAAGACGAGTGACAAGATTTTATTTGCACTTTATAAAGATCACTGTGGTTGCTTTGTGGGAAATCTGCGAAGCTTTAATAAACCTTTGGAACAGATCATTACTGATTAATGGGAGACTGCAAGATACCCCCATTTTTGATGCACATGGACCTCTAGGCGCTTTGAAGCTCAAGGAAGAAAATGGACTCAGAGCACAGGTGGTGGTTTCATTTCTTCTGATTGTCAGTGGTGTCTTTGAGAGAAGAGGGAGGTTCTAGGAAGTGAATGACCGGATATAGAAATGCAATTTAACAGCTCAATTTAATTTTCTGCATGTTGCTTACAGTGATGAGATAACGGGCTCTAGGAAAGTGTGGCAAGAATGCTTTTCATGGATTTAAGAATTTGCTTTTGACTCTGGCAGGATGGAGAGGGCATCTGTGCACGTGTGGCTGTGGAGCATTACAAGGTCTAATGAAGAACCTAATAATTAGCATAGCAACTTGTGCATAGTAGGGATTCAGTACACATTTGCTGGCTGGATAAAGACTGTGGTTGTTTTTTTTTTTTTTTTAGAGGGAGCATGTATGCCTGAGCAGGGGAGAAGGGCGGAAGGAGAGGGAGAATCTGAAGCTAGGTCTATGCCCAGCATGGAGCCCGATGCGGGGCTTGATCCCTTGAACGTGGGGTCATGACCTGAGCTGAAATGAAAAGTCCGATACTCAACCTAATGAGCCACCCAGGTGCCCAGATTTGAGACCTTTAAAAAGGGCTGGGAGAGTCCCCAAACGGGATAGGTTCTAGTCAAATATGGCCCCGTTTGATATACTGAGTGTGTGTGTGTGTGTGTGTGTGTGTGTGTGTGTGTGTGTGTAGTAACGATAGAAAATTCCAGGCATGCAGAAGACCTCGACAGAAAGCATATGTATACTGGAAACCATCGGCAATAATTGCTCCCTAAATCCGGGTGGGATTAATTTCCTGACCCTTGGCCCTCCCAGTACAGTGCTTGTCTGGGAGTATGGGGTCTTGTGATATTTTGCCAGTCTGCATTCCACTGGTCCAGAAAGCTGAGAAGTAGCACTGAGGATCAGAGACTCTAAGAGAGATAGGGTGTCCCGAATGCATTAAGCACTGAGTTATGGAATGACAACATCTAGGCTGTTTTGCCAGGAGGAATGAATGGTCAGTGAGGGGAAGTCCAGGGATCTTTCTTTTTCCTCCTCCGGGCCAAACTTTAGCAAAACCAATTTTTCCTCCAAGTGGTAGGAGCTTCACAAAGGGAGGAGATGCTATCATTTTACTGTATTTCCCAAATTTTCTTGTTTGAACGAGTGTATCTTTTATGTTATCGTGAGGTAGAGAATTGACTGTTGATTTCTACAAATTGGGCTTTTGAAGAAAAGTCTTCTTGCCATTTACTCCTTTCAGTCAGTATGTATATGTGCAAGTGTCTCAGCTGGGCTCAGGTGATAAAGACCAACATGGAGTGGGAGAGGTTTTCCTCTCCCCCCCCCCGTCATTTTCCCTCAGGTGCCAAGGCTTAGTGGGGAGGGAACAGCAGCAGAGGATAGCTGTCCTTGCAGACCAGTTATTTTGTGTAGGCCATCAACTGGAGTGGCAGCGGCCAAGTGCTGTCTTTAAATAACTGTGGCCAGAAGATTTCCTGAATGAGGGCGGAGTGGAAAACAGGTGAACAGATTTAGTCTTGACCACACGGCTCAGTGACTCTGTGCTGCGTGGAGGCATTTGAGGGCTGAAATCGGAAGGCAGAATGGAGTGTGAAGGGGGAATGTGGAGAAGCTGGACATGGGACGATGAATAGGGAGCCAGAACCCTGTGGGGGCGTGCGTGGGAGTTCGAACAAACAGATGTGGTGCAAGCCCAGCTAGGTAGAGAAGTTGGGTGCGTAGAGGCCCCCACGAGGCCTGAGTGTGTGTGATGCTGCCCAGTATTATACTGATGGCTTACAGGCACAGGCAGGGCAAGAATCCTACAGGAAACACATTATATAGGGTGATTTTATTGTATTTTTTGAGCTGCCAGAGACCCCAGTAAAAAGGGACCTCACTGAACAGTTGAGGAAGGGTACAGAGGCGTAGCAACGAGCCCAAACCACAATCATTCAATCATCAGTTAATCCATAAGTTAATCATAAGCCGCAATCCATAAGTTAACCAGATGGCTTAGCTCTAAATGTTTATTTTTGAGAAAGCATGAGTGGGGGAGGAGGAGCGGTAGAGAGAGGGGGACACAGCAGCAAGACCAATGTGGGGCTTGAACTCAGGAACCATGAGATCATGACCTGAGCTGAAATCAGATGCTCAACTGACTGAGCCACCCAGGTGCCCCAGATGCCTTAGTTCTAAGTGACAACTGCTCTGTGAAAATTCTTACCACATAAAGTAGCTTGGTCACCCAGAGGCTCATGAGTACACATCCCAGAACCTTCTCATTTGTGTCAAATATACAACAATTGCCTCACAGGAAAAGCATGTCAGGATTGACCTTAGCAGACCTCAAGACACCCCTCTTGAAGGCATAGAATCCTAGGGTGTTACATAATGGCTCTGTCCTTTTTCCTGCCCACTGTTGTACTTACAGGGTCTTTGCACCGTGTGACTGTTCTTTTCTTCTTAAATGAAACAAAACTAGCAGGAGATTCTCATAGGAAGCAGAAAGCTGTGTTTTAACTGGCCTGAACATTACAAAAAGGTTAATATTGAATAACAGGGAGGTCAAGCGACACAGGGCTTTATTAGCGGGCTCACTGTGGTCAATGATAACGAGGACAGGGCCTCCTTAGTATGAGGCTGGCTTCCTCATGGTGGCAGGATGGTTGCAGCGGATCCTGCTGTAACATCCAGAATCCTCTTGTGGGATGTCTCTTTTTAGGAGCTGGAAAAATATTTTCCAGACACTCTGCCTAACTATTTGTATCAATCAGCTATTACCACAATGATGCTAAATAACAAAGTATCCCAAAACATTGTGGTATATCAAAAGTATTTGTGTACTCACAGGTTGACTGACTGTGGTTTGGCTGTAGTAAGCTGGGCAGATCTGCCTCAGTCTGCAGGGCCTGCTGTAAAAAGCTCTAGGCTGTGGGGTTGGTGTCCGTGCTGCTTTACAGGTGTGTGTTTGGGGTGTGGCGGAAGGACAGAAACTAGTAAGGACAGCTCTTCTGATGGCAGGTCAAGTGAGAGCAAGAGCTGAGTCATACTGTGTAAGCACATTTAAATCCTGTGACTTACCTTCTACTGGCCAAAGAGAAAATAAATAGCCAAGCCCAACACAAATGGGATGGAGAAGTAAACTCCACTCCCAGTGGGGGAGTTGGGTACTGAGTATTTACTGAACAAAGATCCGTACTATCACACTTCTTCCTCCCAAACTTTTGTCTCATGTGACCTAAGCCAGAATTTCTAATTGCTAAACTGATTGCTGCAAAGGGGGAATGAATATTACCAATAACGCTTAAACTAACACCAGGTGTTAGGTCTGTTGATGTCAGTCCTGACATTCTTTTCCTGGGAGGCAATTGGTGTATATTTGACACAAACATCTGCATTACCTTTAAATCTCACGGTGACTTAATGAGGTGGCTGCTGTTATTACTCTCTTTATAAGGACATTGAGGCTCAATGAAATAAGTTTTCAAGGTTATAAAACTAGTTAGGGGTAGAGCTGGGATTCAAACACAGGTGCATCTCGACTCCACAATTATTCTCTTAAGTGCTATGCAATTTTGTTAGATTTATAAATAGTGTAGTGAAAGAGAGTGGTGTAGAGTGAAAGAAATGTTCTTATTTAGATACTGAAAATCATAAAGCTTAGTGCTACTGTATTCTTTTTCACAGCATGGATATATAGTAGAGGACTTTAAGTGAAAAAAAAAAACGTCAAAAGTATTTTTATGGAGTAGTTAATTGTTTTATGGGGCAAGCTCATAAAAATCACAGACCACAAAACATAATTACAAAATGCACTTGACATCAATTATAGGAAGTATTGATTTCATTAACTCACATCTTGTCCAGGGGCTATAAATTACGGGAAATGGGGAATACGCATGCATATCTCCTTTCGGAATGGCCAATCCTATACCACGCACTACTCAGCAATCATGGGGCTGGTGTTGAGCATGGGGTCCACCACATCCCATGCCACTCCCTTTATGACCCAGAGAAGCATCTTTTTTCTCTCAGAACTCATTCTTCAAAGGACCATATACCTCTTGAGCCGTCCCTGCTTTTGTCTTACAGGACCTGTATTTCCTAGAACTTCGTGGTTCCCACAGTGTCTGTCAGGAATCCATGGGGATTCCCAGGGTTCAACAAACAAACCTGCGTTCCTAGTAATAGGGAGATTGTATTTGACTTTTGCATGTTTGTGAGTGAACGCTGGAGTTTTTAGGGGTTAAACAGGTGTGATGTCACAACAGGTTAGATGCAGAAGCAGATGAGAATCCAGCTGACTTGTATTAAGCCAGACCTTAACAAGACAATGTGAATGGCAATCTTCTAATTTTTTTGGAGAAAATATACTTTCAAGAAATACATTTTATTTATGTTAATATGTGATAGATTTATTTTAAAACGGGCTTATAAATATTTTAAAATTTTGTTTCAATTGCTAATAAGATAAATATCGATAGATGTTAACCTATACCCCCACAAGAAAAAGCTCTTTGAGTCCACCAATAAGTGTAAAGAGATTGAGACCAAAAAGTTTGAGAACCACTGCCGTCCGGTGTTTCTCATCTTTGAGAAGCTGGGAAGCCAGGAGGCAAATTTGCAATCCACCTTGCACATTTAACTGAGATCATGAGACATAAAACTCATAGACCAATATTTCTTCATGCTTTATCATATGTTTTGCTCTTACTTGACTCCTAAATGCTTTCATTGCTTATTTTCCGTACTGCTCTATTTAAAAATGTTTCATCATAAGATTCAGATAGGTTATTATAGACTGTCAGAAAGGAAACAGTTGGTACAGAGGATAGGTTGGTCTCTGAGAGCAGGGCATAGGAATGCACTATTGTAGACTTCCATATAGATGTGCCCTCAGATTCGGATGCTGCTTCTTAGAGGCTGCAGACAGGAGCTTCATGGGTATAGTGGAAATCATTGTCACCATCTAAATGGATGGTACTTTTGTTCTGGAGTCGATTCACTTTCTGTTCTCTAAATTATGCATATCCTTTTAAGACACAGCTTCTCCCTCCCTCTGCATTTCTCCTTCCCCAGCCCAGCCGAGATTTTCCCTCTTTCCTTTCTTCTACTTTGCATTTATGTTCTCCCTGACCTATTCTTAAAACATATTTTCTAGTGCATTTCTTGAGTTCAGAATAAAAGGCTGGTACTTTCAGCATTACTTCATCTTCATTATTAGCCTCTTATAACTCTCTCTGATTTAAGGTTATTGTAGAATACTTGAGCTCTCCGCTAATGTACATTACATTGGCACTGTAATCAGTGCACATTTCAAGGGCTTCAGTCAACAATAGTACCCAAAGCTTTGAATTCAAATATGTATAATTATTTTTGCAAATTGAGAGTGGGATAAGATTGGTCTAAAGCTCGCAATAGGGCATACCCTTCAACTGTAGCATTTGTATGTGATGCACAGATGACTGATATTGGGCATTCGTTAATTATTATCATAGTTACGATAAATGTGCTAGTATTTTCTTTTTGATTAAACTTGGGAATAATTCCTCCCTCTCTCCTAGTCGAACTCCATTGTAAACCTTCAAAGGGGGAAATAAAACTAGAGTAATGTTTGACCATTATGACATTATCTCCAGTGAATGGGTAGTCCCTGAGAAGATTTTCTGATCTCTTGGTAAGGGGGTGGGAGCTAGACTGAGTTAAATTCAGAGGAGCTGAGGATGAGGGAGAATAGAGTTAGCTTGAAGGTGCTTTACTACAGTACAGATGAGTTTGTTTTCCAAATGATGAGTGTCTCTCATTTCTCTAAACCTGTCTTGATGGTCTATAGATCATATGAATACTGATGTTTTGACCACAAAACTCAATGACATGGACCAACCACACTGAATCACAACAGAGACTGCTCACAAAGAGGTCTTGTTTCCATTATCCATGTGACACGTCACATCGTCATGAAAGCAAGGGGCGTGGAAGGAAGAGGAAGGGGGAGGGAGGGACAGTGCTCTCCCACACATAACAGAATAACTGCATTATAGTGAGTTTACTAACCATAGTTATTAAGTATACCTTAGAAAATGATTCATTGACTTACAAAGAGCTATCAGAGAAGTGCTTTCAGTCAGAGTATACTTAGGGTATGGAGGAAAATGCCAAAAACTTGAGTCTGGTTTTTAAGATCCTTTGTCCCGAACTTTCTGATCAATAATCTCATGCTACCCCTGTGTGCATTCCCTTCTGTGACTTGCTTTGTGTCTTTCTGTGTGAAAGGACTTAGTTGTCTTTCTCCCCATTAATGTAGAGTGGTGTAGTGGCTAAGAACTCAGGTCCCGGAGTCAGGTTATCTCTGGGGTTGAATCCACTTGCTGCAGGCTTCTTAGATATGTGACCTTGTTGCATGATCAAGCTCATCACTAATAATGGAAAATAAAGGGACAGACTTCATGGGATTTTTATCAGGATCAAATGACATTTGTACATACGTATTTAGCATCATGCCTGATATGGTCTAGGCCATGGTCTAGGCCAAAGGGCATCCAGTACATGAAAAACCATATTTCTCTTTTAAGAACTTAATTGAATTAGAATTTCTTCAGGAACTGCCAGATAAATTTTCCATCCTCAATTCTCATAGGACACTTCTCGTTTTCTCACAGTTTTGCTTGAGTCAGACTGACTTATGTGCCTGCCCATCTCATACGTTGGAGGGCGGGCTTTGAAGGCTGAATGTATGTCACTCACTGGAAGATTCTTCCGTGACACCCAGCACCGTGCCTTGTCCATGGGGATGACAGTAACCTCACATGCTCCATGTTGTTTGCCAGCTTTGCTACTTGTGCATAAAGTGCAATTCCTGCCCTCAAGAAACTTGCCATCCATTTGGGGAGATAAAGCTGAAACACATCTAACGCTTGAGAGATGGGGAAGTTCCATGAAAACCTGTGCTGCCAAGAAATGCTTTCTGGAGGAGGGAGAGCTTTTGGAGGGTCTGGATGGACTCAGGAGTTTGGTTTGCATAGAGAGGAGTGTTTCTAAATGAACGTGAACGATGTCAGCTAGGGTCTCTAAGTGCAGATGAAATTTACATACAGTGAAACACACAAGTCTTAGGAGGAACGTATGTGCTTGTGTAACTACCATCATTATAAAAATAAAGGCAATCTCTGTGCTCTCAGAAAGTTTCCTTTTGCCCATTCCAGTCTTCCCCTGCTCTCACAGCACTCAGTTTTCTGGTTTCCATTGCATAGTTTAGTTCTGATTCTAGAAATTAATGTAAATGAGATTATGTAGTACGTGTTCCTTTGAGTCTAGTTTCTTCATAATGTTTTTGAGACTTGCCCACATTGTCAGTAATTCATTCTTTTTTACCATTCACTTGTATTCCATTGTGAGAATCTGACCTGATTTGTTTACCTGGGTTTTGGTCGATGGACATTTGGATCACTTCCACTTTTCAGCTGTTATGAGTTATGAATAATAAACATTCTGTATTGAGTTTTTTGTGGACATATATTTTCTTTATTCTTAGGTAAATACCTAGGTAAGGAGTTGCAGGTTTATAGATTAGGTGTGTATTTAACTTCATGATAAACTGTTCAATTGTGCAACCACTTGAGAAACAGTTTTAACACTCCCACCAGAAAATTAAGAGAAGATGTAATCGTTTCTAATTAGGCCCATATTTTTCATTCTTGGTGCTCTTTATTCATTCCTATAGATCTGGGTTTCCATTTGCTTTCATTTCTCTTCAGCCCAAAGAATTTTCTTTAGCATTTCTTATAATTTCTTATTTTGTGTTTTCAGTATCATGCAGATCAGGAAATATGAAGAATATTTTCACTTGATATAGAATTCTAAGCTGATAGGTTACCACACCCCCTACCTCCCATTTTGCAGCTAAAATATAATTCTATTGTCTTCTGGTCTCTTACTGATAAGAGCTCAATTTTCATTTTTAAGAAAAGGTTATTTATTTATTTTGATAGTGTGTGTACATGAGCAAGGGAAGGGTAGAGGGAGAGTGAGAATCCCAGCAGGCTCCACTGACAGCCCAGAGCCTGAGGAGTCAGTTGCCTAACTGACTGAGCCACCCAGGTGCCCATCAATTTTCTTTTTTCTTTTTTTTTTTTTTGGCATTTATTTATTATTAGAGACAGAGTGCTAGCAGGGGAGGGGCAGAGAGAGGGGGAGACAAAGAATCTGAAGCAGGCTCAGGCTCTGAGCTGTCAGCCTAGAGCCCGCTGTGGTGCTCGAACTCACAGACTGTGAGATCATGATCTGAGCTGAAATTGGATGCTCAACCGACTGAGTTACCCAGGCACCCCATCAATTTTCATTTTTATTGTTGTTTTTTTGCATCCGACCCCAGCCAATATGTCTTTTTTTCCCCCTTCTGTGAATGCTGTTAGGATTTTCAACAATTTAAATACCCTGTTTCTGGAAGTTTTGTTTTGTTTTTATTGCTTATAATTCAGTGAAGTCTTAGGAAAGTAAATTTTTTTTTTTAAACCATATTTTGGAAACTTTTAGTGATTATTTCTTCAAATATTTTTTTCTTCCACGTTTTATTTTTCTTGTACCTCTGGGGCCCCAATGTATCATAGAGCTTAATATTGCCCCACAGGTTACTGAGAATCTCTTTGTCTTTTGAATCTTTATTCTCTTTGTTCTTCATATTGAATCATTTATTATGATTCATGTTCACTGACTCTTTTATAGTCTATCTGTTAAACACTTTCAGTGAATTACAAAATTCTAGCTATTTCCCATTTTAGTTCTATTGTTTCCCTTTGGTTCTTCTTTTAAATTTTTTTATTTCTCTCTTCATGTTCTTTATCTGTTACAGTCATTCTGACAAGTTTTTCCTTTAACTCTTTGCATGTACTGAAAATAGGTGCTTCAATGACCTTCTTTGCTAATTCAAAACTTCAGGTCATTTTAGGATTAAATTCTATAGACTGTCTTTTCTTTTGATGGTCACATTTTCCTGTTTGTTTTCATGTCTACTGTTTACTATATACTGGATATTAGAAATAATCCATTATAAAATTTCTGGGTTCTTTGATCTTCCACTGAAGACTATTGATTTCTGTTCTCCCAGCCAGTTAAGTTACTGACTGATCCCTTTGAACTTATGGAGCCTTGGTTTTATTAAGGTATGTCTGCTTAATTTTGCCCTTAGGATTAACAGGATGAAGCCTTTAATTCAGACATACATTTTATTTTTTTAATTAATTTTTTTCTTTTAGAGAGCACACAAGCTGGGGAGAGGGGCAGAGGGAGAGAGAGAGACAATCTTTTTTTTTTTTCAACGTTTTTTATTTATTTTTGGGACAGAGAGAGACAGAGCATGAACGGGGGAGGGGCAGAGAGAGAGGGAGACACAGAATCGGAAGCAGGCTCCAGGCTCTGAGCCATCAGCCCAGAGCCTGACGCGGGGCTCGAACTCACGGACCGCGAGATCGTGACCTGGCTGAAGTCGGACGCTTAACCGACTGCGCCACCCAGGCGTCCCAAGAGAGAGAGACAATCTTAAGCAGACTCCATGCTCAGCACAGAGTCTGACACGGGGCTCAATCCCAATGACCCTCGGATCATGACCTGAGCAGAAATCAAAAGTCAAATGCTCAACCAAATGAACCACCCAGGTGCCCCAGAGACATACACTTTAATCCTAAATATGTCCAATTGCGTTTTCAGTGGAAAGCCCAAGGTGTATGGCAAAACTCCCTAACTTGGAAACACTTAAACTTCAAAGTCTTCTCACTTTACATTAGACGGCACCAAATATTTCTGCTCATTTCTCCTAGACTGGAAGCTACTGCTTTCTGCTGGGTTCCTTTAGTCTTCCTTGAGCAATTGTAGTATAAACCTCAGCCAAAGATTTTTTTTTATATATATATAATTTATTGTCAAATTGGTTTCCATACAACACCTAGTGCTCATCCCAACAGGTGCCCTCCTCCATGCCCATCACCCACTTTCCCCTCCCTCCCACCCCCCATCAACCCTCAGTATTTAAGGGTCTCTTATGGTTTGCCTCCTTCCCTCTCTGTAGCTCTTTTTTCCCCCCCTTTCCCTCCCTGCTGGTCTTCTGTTAAGTTTCTCAGGATCCACATATGAGTGAAAACATATGCTATCTGTCTTTCTCTGTCTGATTTGTTTCCCTTAGCGTAATATCCTCCAGTTCCATCCATGTTACTACAAATGGCCAGATTTCATTCTTTCTCATTGCCAGCTAGTATTCGATTGTATATATAAACCACATATTCTTTATCCATTTGTCAGTTGATGGACATTTAGGCTCTTTCCGTAATTTGGCTATTGTTGGGAGTGCTGCTATAAACATTGGGGTACAAGTGCCCCTATGCATCAGCACTCCTGTATCCCTTGGGTATATTCTTAGCAGTGCTATTGCTGGGTCATAGGGTAGGTTTATTTTTAATTAAAAAAATTTTTTTTAAATGTTTGTTTATTTTTGAGAGAAAGAGAGCATGAGCAGGGGAGGGGTAGAGAGAGGGAGACACAGAATCCGAAGCAGGCTCCAGGCTCTGAGCTGTCAGCACAGAGCCTGACACGGCGCTTGAACACACAAACTGTGAGATCATGACCTGAGCTGAAGTCGGACGCTCAACCGACTGAGCCACCCAGGTGCCCCTATTTTTAATTTTTTGAGGTACCTCCACACTGTTTTCCAGAGGGTCAACCAAAGATTTGAGGGAGTTTATGTATCAGATTTGGGGGTCCCTTGTTTTGGCTCTTTCATTTCTGGATTTTCTTTATTAATATTCACCCACTCTGGAGGTCCTGAACTTTGTCCCTAGACACTTCAAGGCCACAAGACTTCAGTTCTGCTTGAATTTTAGCTGCCCAGCAACCCTTGGACTGGGGAGTTTGATGAACTCTGGATAAGTGATCTTAACCAGTCCAATTCTCTATTTTTCAGGTGTTTACTGGTTTCCAATTTATGTGTACTTTTAGTTATTCTCCAGGGCCTTCAAATAGTCTTATGTTTCTTTTATTTCTCTCTCTCTTTTTTTTAAGAGAGAGAGTGTGCAAGTGGGGGAGAGGGGCAGAAGAAAGAGAGAAAATCCTAAGCAGTCTCCAAGCTCAGCACGGAGCCCAGTGCAGGGCTAGGTCCCACAACCCTGGGATTATGACCTGAGCTGAAATCAAGAGTTGGGCCTTCAACCGACTGAGTCATTCAAGCCCAGTATTTTATTTCTTAAAATTTTGCCCAAGGATTATAATTCTTAGCTGTGGGAGATTTATTCTGACACAAGCTACTCCTCCCTGACTGAAGCTGCCATGTCTCTGTGTTTCCCAGTAAGGAGTCCTGACTAGAGAGGAGCTTTGTGTGGAGAAAAATTGGTTTGGTTACGGCGGGCTAGAGCATATAAGGCCTTAAAGGCCAGGCAATGGATATTTTACATGATGGAGTAGACGATAGGGAAAGGGTCATGTCTGAATTATAGATAGCTTTTGTTTTTAAATATTAGAATGATGCTGACATTTATTATAATTCATGGAGAGACTTGACATGTATTCAAATGAATTGGTATGGTATTTCCATCATTTACATGAAGCAAATGTCAGAACAGAAGACCCTCAATTTATCCTTGTAATTATAAGTCCTTCCCTCCTCCTTTTCTCCCTGTTGTCTTTCCCCCTTTCCCTCCCCCCTTTCTTCTTCTTCCTTGTCTTCTCTCCCTCCCTTTCTCATCCTCTTTATTTTCAAGTTTGTGACTAACATACGAAGAAGAGTATCAGAGCTACTCAAAATGTGACAAGAATTCAAATTTAGTCTTCAAAACGAGTCCACAATTTTTTACTTAGTAAAACCATTTATTTTGTTAACTTTACCATTCCCAGTGCTTCGTGAAATGCCTTGTACTGGTAGAAAGAGGAAAAAATTAAAATATTAAAACCAGAGAAATCATTAAATTGTAATGTATCAATTCAAAAAACACTGTGAAGTGTCTACAGTTATAATTGGTAATTCTATGTAACAACTTGGAAGAGTGGTTTTGATCAAAGCATGATAGAAAATTATATGTATACTGTAATGCAGACTGGAAATGTTATGCACATGACAAAGACTGAAAAGGAATACACAAAATGTTAATAGATGTGTGATGATAGGATTAGGAATGTTTATTTCCAAAACATTTTCAAAACAGAGGGAAAGATGACTATTTGAAATTCCTTTTTTGTTAGAGGAACTTCAATAGGAACACACAGGCGCTATATTTGGGGTTCTCCATTTAAACATCAAGGACTTGGAGTTTAAATATTTCAGAATGAAGCAAGGTTACGCCCTTTAACCTGTAATTAAAGAAAAATCTATTAGCCAGGGTCTCCTGGTGACAACCTCATTTCCCCCTGCGGTAGAAAGCTCGTACCTCTCCCTGGCTAACACATGGGGTGTAATTCTGGGTATTAACTGACTTAGTGATGCTGGGCATGCAGGAGCCAGACAAGCATCATGGTAACTGGTGAAGCCTGAATCCTTCTGTGGTTTCAGATGGATAATCACAAGATGCCAAGGGCACACAATGAGAAGAAGCGATGTAACCTCAGGCCCGAGGGTGAGGTTGGTGTCCGCTAGCTGATGTATTCCCCCAATCCTGGCGGTGTTCCTCTGCACTCTTGTGCCTGTGATGTGGTGCTGGCTGGAGGAGGAGATAAGAAGACTGGTAAGCTGTCCTGAGGGCTGCCTGTGGTGTCTCTAATTTCTGGTAAAAAAACGTTGCTGTTGGTGGAGGGTGTGTGGCATTGTAATGCTCACAACTAGGCTAGGATAATAGCAGAGATGCTGTTAGTTGTGACAGCAGGCACAAACTGGGATATACCAGGAAAACTGAAGCATACAGCGGATCCATCTGCAACCCATGTGGCTTTTTGGTTGCATTCGGACAACATCTTCCAGTGCGGTTTCTGTCCTCCTGTGACATAAGGTCACAGGCCATCCCCCAAACCACCAACGTAAGGAATCTTTCCACAGGAAGAACAAATGGCACTTCCTTGCTCTGGCTTTCCTCTGAATCACTGAGGGTTTTGAGCTGGGACTGGAATGATATACCTCTTTTGTGCAGAAATGTCTGGCAAAAGAATGTAGCATGGATTTAGAAGGGCAAGAGTTGTGAGTGGGGATGGTCAACAAAAAGGTTGTTATACTGACTCGGCTATTTTGTGTAGGAATAAAAAGCTCAGTTACCACCAGATCTTCTGGAAGCAAGGCAATATATTGATGATAGTTCCCTTGCTCTTCCATTGCCCCACACCCACTAATTTATAAACCTGTGTGCTTCTCAAACAACACTTTTATTTAATAGCAGAGATTCATGGAGGACAAATCATTGTTTGCTTTCTTAACCATTTAGAACCATTGTTTTTCCAGTGTGATGTGCTCGCCTCTGACAGCTTGAGTAAGTTTTCTGAGTGACCAGAGAGCTGGAATTGTGTAGGTTTATTGCTAAGAGCCTGACCATGTCACTGCTTTCACTTCTGGTGTGAAGTGATAATTGACTTTTAAGTGCTAATAAAATGCAGACTAGGCATTTGTGTTTTATATAAGGTGTTCTTTTTATTATATAAATCCTGGTAAATGTTTTCATGGTTGTTTTTGTAGGTAGGTGTTCAGGGCAATCATTTTTCATGATGATATAGGTCAATAAATATTGTTCTAGTAAGGAAACCAGAGCCTACAGCCTCTCAAATGGGAGACACCCAAAGGTCTTAATCATTACCATTGTTTTGTGTGAATCTATTTGTAGTGCATCTACCGAGGTTCATGGAATATTTATGTCCACCGTGTTATTGAACTAGCAAATATGTTAACGAACCTTTTGTACTTTTGTAGCATTTGTTGGAGGCCTATGTTGTATTCTGACTTTATCTCTTGTTAGCTGTGTGATTTTGGTCATAACTTGGCCTCTTGGAGACTTAATTTTACCATTACCAGTCAAAGGAAGGAATTGACTATAAATGACCCATCAGGCTACTTTATGTTCTAAAATTCTGTCACTTTCTTACTTGATTTGGGGATCATCCAAACAGATGTGACAATAGAAGCCACCGGCCTTGATGAGCAGCTACAGGAGAATGAGAAGGAGCTATCTGATGAATCATGATACGTCTATCATACGTGATACGTATGATACGTGATACGTGACCATATCGTTTGACCCCAAATTCAGGGTCCAGAAACTAACAGGTACTAGTACTCTTAAGCAATGATGGGAGCAAGCATTTTCAGAAATCCTAGTTCTCCTGGAAAATCTGGACATAGGATTACTAAAGACAAGGACAGGCCGCTCAACTGGGCATTGGAAAAAATAGGCTGTGGTCCCCGATCTGTCACATTAACCCCCAGAGCTTCAGAGTTCTCATTTGAAATAGAAGGAAATGAAACAGATGGCTATCAGTCTCCTTTCCTTTCCCCAAAACACTGATTCTAAACTTTTCTGGAATAATAGAGTTTTATTTAGTTGTTTAAGTCCCTCTGCTGTCCAAGAGAGGTTGTGGTCAGGGTCAGAAATGGCAGTGAGGAAGAGATCATGTCCAGATAGAAACACACTGACTTTTTTCCCCCTCTTCTTGCCTGAGTTAGCTGAGAGGTTGACTAACTGAGGAAAAACATGCTATTATTGATGCGTTGTTAGATCATTGATGCGTTGATGGTTTTGGAAATGCATCCGAGATTTAGGGTATCATCTGCTGTCTTGCTAATAACAGACAAGTGCCATACAAGTACTAGGTTCACTAGAGGAAATGTGAAAGAAGCATGGGTAGAACCCTTACAGTCATCTCAAATGATCTGAGAATAATATAGAGCGACCCCAGGGAAGTATTAACGTCAGTACTCACCTTGTGCTTTGGTCAAGTTAAGCCCCTCACTTTCCACTGCACAGATCATGTCTCTTCCCACCACCCGTCCACCTCTATCCTCTGTCAAGCCCTTATTTGCTCTAAGATCCTTCACTATTTGTATCAAGTTTGTGCCTTTGTCCTAATGCAGTGAATGACCTGTCTGATTGCCCCCTTGCCTCCAAGGATGGGAACAGAAATTAGAAAAGGACAGATGTCGATTCTCTTTGTTCTTTCTAGTTATGGTCTAGAAAGTTACTTTGAATGGTAAATTAGCAAATGCTGAACTTGCTTCTAAGGGAAATACAGAATTGGGTTCTTGTGAGCCTCTGTTTCACTTTTTTTTTTTTTTTGTGAACTGATCAATTCATTTGTTTGGTTTGGGTTTCTGTTAATTTGTTAACATTGAAACTCATGACCAACAGCACCCATAACTCATGCCTGAACAAAGCCTATCTTATATATGTGTCTTCTCTGCAAGGCACATCACTGCCTTCTTGCACTTAGGAACACTAGAAAGCGCTCCAGCACTCTCCTTGGGGCCATTTTATTTACTTATTTTTTTTAATTGAAGTGTAGTTACTATACAAATATTATATTTCAGGTGTACAACATAGTGACTGGACACTTATGTATATTACAAAGTGTCACCATGATAAATCTAACCACCATCTGTCACCATACGAAGTTTTTACGTATTACATTATTACATATTGTGTCCGTGTGTCTTATATATTTTATAACTGCAAGTTTGTGGCTATTGATCCCCTTCCTTTATTTTGCCCATCTCCTGCCCACTCTGGCAACCACCAGATCGTCTGTATCTGAGTTTGTTTTGTTTTGTTTTTTTTGTTTTTAGATTCCATACAGAAGTGAAATCATACTGTATTTGCTTTCCTCTCACTTATTTCACTCAGCACAATCCCCCCTAGATCCCTAGATATTGTTGCAGATAGCAAGATTTTCTTCTTTTTTAATGACTGAGTAATATTCCATTGTATATACAATATCTGTAGAACATATATTCCACACGTTCATTATTCATTCATCTGTGGATGGACAGATTGCTTTCTTACCTTGGTTATTGTAAATGCTGCAGTGAACATAGGGGCATGTATATCTTTTTGAATTAGTATTTTCCTTTTCCTTGGATAAATATCCAGACACGGAATTGCTGGGTAGTATGATAGTTGAATTTTTAATTTGCTGAGGACTTTCCACATGGGTTTCCATAGGGGCTGCATCATTTTGCATTTTCACCCACATTGCATAAGCACGGTTCCCTTCTCTCTACATCCTTGCCAACTTTTTATTATCTTTTTTGATAATAGCCTTTCTGACAAGAAAGGTGATACCTCATTGTGATTTCAGCGTATTTCCCTCATGATTAGTAATTCTGAGTATTTTTTCATGTGTCCACCAGCTGTATGTCTTCTTTGGAGAATTGTTGATTCACGTCCTCTGCTTCTCTTCTTTCTCTTCTTCTTTTACTTTCTCTTCTCTTCTCTTCTCTAGAGAGTGTGCATGCACAGGGGAGGGGCAGAGAGAGGGTGAGAGAATCTTAAATGGGCTCTACACCCAGTGTGGAGCCTGATGTGGGGTTCCATCTAACGACCGTGAGATCATGACCTGAGAGGAAATCAAGAGTGGGATGCTCAAATGACTGAGCTACCCAGGCACACTCCTCTGCTCATTTTTTAATTGCTTTGCCTGTTTGCTATTGAGTTGTGTGAGCTCTTTACGTATTTTGGATATTAACTCCTTATCAGTTATATCATCTGCAAATATCTTCTCCCATTTAGAAGGTTGCCTTTTCGTTTTGTTGATGGTTTCCTTTGCTATGCAAAAGCTTTTTAGTTTTAGTCTCATTTGTTTATTTTTGCTTTTGTTGCCCTTGCCTCAGAAGACAGATCGAAAAAATTACTACTCACATCAGCGTCCGGTAACTTATGTTTCCTTCTAGGAATTTTATGGTTTCTGGTCTTATATTTAAGTCCTTTATTCATTGGGAGTTAATTCTTGTGAGGTAATTCTTGTGTAAGAAGGTGGTCCAGTTTCATTCTTTGGCATGTTGCTGTCCGGTTTTCCCAGAACCATTTGTGGAAAAGACTGTCTTTTACCTGGGGACCATTTTAAGCAATGAAATTATCAAAAAAAAAAAAACAAACAAACCACAAAAATGTGAAAGAGATTACACCAAATAGACAGTGAAAAGGACATTTGTTTATAGTCTTAGAGCTGAAACAAGAAGGTAGGGTGTCACCTTGTTCAGCTCAGCTGGGAATGTGTGCACTGGGTGACTCCAATTTTTCTCCACTCTGCGTACATCTGTGGATAACCACAGAAATGCCACAAGCGTTGATTTGTTGATTACAAACAAATTTGAGTGAGTAGGTGAATTTGTAAATATGGAATCCACAAATAAAAAGAACTACAGTACTGACTACGGATTTTAGAGACATTACACTGAAATTTACCCTTAATTAGGTATTCAGTGTTGCTTCCGGAGGATTAAAACAAACCAACATTCATATCTACCAAATACCGGACACCATGCTGGACACTTCCATGTCATAATGGCTTTTCCTTTTATATGTCAGTCCTTGCAATGAAGGAAATGGAAAGTCCAATGAAACAGGCTGAATTCGCACAACAAATACATGTCCTAGGTCTAAGTAAGTATTTACGGCTCCAAAGCCCATTCCTCGTGGGATGGCTGTTCCGGCTGTTACTGTCACTTACTTGGGTTTGTTGGGGTTGGGTAGGGGATGGAGGAGATGGTAGAATAAGCCACATTGTCAAGGTCCTGAGTCTGCAGACTGCTAGGAGCAAGCGAGTTAAGGAGCACACCGCTGTGATAAAATGACAGGCAGGGTGGCTGATGCCTAGCTGGCAACCAGGAGGACCTTGCCTCGGGCACCGCTGAGAAGACAGGGAAGAATAGCTGGAATCCTGACCTTCGGCAGCCCAAGGAGGGCATCACGATGGAGTGCCTTCTCTGTGCTTTCTCCCTGCTGTATTTCTTTTCTCTCTGTTGGGGGTAGATTCTGGGTCCTCAGATTCCCACTGGGCATGGAGACCTGGGGCAAGAGCTGTGGTTGTGTGTACCACATTCTGTGTCTCTATGACGGTGGGTCTTATCCAACAGCTAAAGTTTAGGAGTCGCCTGTCAGGTTTTCGCAGCCTTTGCGATCCCTTGGGTGGTGGGTGTCACGCACGCAGTGGAGACTGTACTTGGTGAAACCAAGGTTGATTGCTTTAGTTTCCTGCTGGAGGTTTCGTGACTGGGAAACAGGCGTGATTTGATTAGATCATTGATCTTCCGTAGTGGGGATGTGTCGTCCTTTGCCACCTCCTGGCAGCCTGCCTCCTTCGGCCTCCTTGCGTTTGTCCGCGTGTGTTTTTCTCTTTCTGCCTCTCCGCCTCCTTCCTCTTGCCAGTGTTGATTGTGTCTCCCCGAAACATCAAGTCCTTCTGTCAGCTGATACTGTCCTTGAACTGAACAAAACCCTCACAAGCAGGCCAGCAGTTGAGTCACTTACCTCTGTCTCCAGAGGAGTTTATCTCCCTTGACAAGGGTTTGTCTGGTTTTAGTGGCACAGTTAGTGACAGCCCATGCATGTAGCAGCATGTGACCCGGCTCCTTGCCTCAAACTGTGTAGTCGTCAGAACTGTCACACAGTCAGAACAAGTTAATTCCGCGCCGGCAGAAGGGCAGGCTGTAATAATCCCGGGCCTCTGGAGAGGGTGCTGTCAGGCGGTGTGTGAGCTGCAGCCACCCGGAGGCTCTCCTCTGTGGGCAAGGATGCCTGCTGACAGGCGGCGTGTTATGCCCAGGGATCCGGATGGGTGCAAGCTTACTGATTTTCTGTCGGTTCCGTGGTGCTCCCGGTCCTGCCAGCTGTAATCTGGGAATGACAGTTTCAACAGGCACCATTTGAAGCTTTGGAAAACCTGTCTTTTTTCTGGCAGAGGCAGAAAACTGCTGTTGACCCTTTCCCTATTTTAGTTCTTTGTATTTTTTTTTTTTTCTATCATGGCAAATGAGACTTATGATTGGGTAGGAGTGTATTTGTGGGTTTCCCAGGAGACGGTTGCTGATGAGCTGCTGGTCTCATTAAGGTGCATTTTTTCTCCCTATGTTCTTTAAGACATCTTTGGTTTCTGATCCTGGGGGGTCAGGTATGTGTTTCTTGGAGATGAGAGAACTGAGAGTTCACCCGGTGTTTGAAGACAGAACAATGTAGCTATGTGTGGGGTATTTCTCTGCGGCAGAAGTTTGGGGATATATAGGGGAAATGCCGACAAATATCCAGAGATCCACAGTGGGGACTCTAGAAGTCCATGGTCACGCAAGAATGAAACACAGACATTCAGTTAGCCAGAGTGGAGAGGTCCAGATTCCCACTGAAGGCAGAAGTCATGGTTACCTCTCATATGAGGGACTGATGACTAAGGGGCTTTTTTTTTTTTTTTTTTTTTTTTTTGTTCTTCTAGACAGACAAGAAGATTGAGGAGAAACACGGGTTTTGCTTGTAATTAAATAGTTACGAAAATAAAAGATCATTTTCGCCTAATGGTGTATATGATACCTGTGGATGTGTTATTTACGTTAGTATATTTGAGTCTTTTGAATGGCTATAATGTTTCCTGAAGTAATTTTAGGAATTGATAAGCAAAGAGCAGTCTTTTTCAGAAATGAAGACGTGTTGCTGGATTTACAGATTCAACCCAGTGCCTAAGTCGATTAGCTCAGGACATATCTGTGAAAGGCCACAGAAGTCTCTCTGGTTGGTGTAGTGAAACTGGTGTGAGATATGCTATTACCTTGTGTTTCTCTAGTTCTTGTCTAAAAGGGAAGACACCACAGAGAGATATTCTAAAAGAAATTCACAGCGTAATCCTTACCGATAACCAAAGAGGATGCAAAGTGAAAGGTAGCTAAGGAAGCTGATGTGGTTGATGGAGCTGTTTTCCTAAAAAAGCAAATCTAATCGTGTCACTTTTGTAATATCCCATGAATTTGCATGTGCTGTTCTCACTTCTATGTCTTTCACACGTTCTTTGTGTGTCAAACTTTACTCATCTTAAAACAATTGTCTTTAAATGTTTGTTTATTTTTAAGAGAGAATGCGAGCCATAGAGAGAAGGGGAGACAGAATGTGAAGCAGGCTTCAGGCTCTGAGCTTTCAGCACGGAGCCTGATGCGGGGCTCAAAGCCACCAATAGAGAGATCATGACCCAAGCCGACATTGGACCCTCAACCAACTGAGCCTCCCAGGCGCCCCAAACTTTACTCATCTTTTAAGATTCAGATCACAAGTCTTAAATGAGTCCTTCTTATATGCAACATTCCCCATGTCCCTAAGAGTGTTCATAGGACTTCTGAAATGTGTGTTTATAGAAAATGAGTGTATGTATTAGGCAACACTTAAATGTGTCTCCTTTTATATCTACCGTTTCTACTAGTCTATGACTCACTGAGGTTAGAAGCCATCTATTATTTGCCACCTTATCTGCAGTGACTAGAAAATGTCTAGGGACACCTGGGTGGCTCAGCTGCTTAGGCTTCCAACTCTTGATTTTGGCTTATGTCATGATCTCACCGTTCTTGAGATCGAGCTCCGTATCGGGGCTGTCTGTGCAGAGCCTGTTAGGGATTCTCTCTCTTCCTCTCCCTCTGCCCTCCTCCTCTCACACACACTCTGTCTCAAAATAAATAAATAAAGTTGAAAAAACCCCAAAACGTCTAGCACAAAACAGATGCTAACTCAGTGGTTAAAGACTGAATGAAGGGTACTCTGTTGGGCTCTGGTGTGAGAAAAAAAAAAGTTAGATGAAAGGTGAAATTTTAATCAGATGGATTTAAAAGAGTTGATATTTGTAATAAACTGTCTATTTGTAATAACACATACCCTTAAGAACGCCATTAACAATGAGTTCAGACATTTGAAGAATGCAATAGACAATTACAAAATTAAAAGGACTTGAAACAGCTATGATTAAAATAATGATTTGTGCAGGTGGCAAAATGTTGACACATGGTGGGGAGCTAGTGGAATTACCAGAACCTTGCTTCTGTGATCTCTGTCAGGGATCATGATCTACAAAGACCCACATGGTCAAAGGGAAGTATGAGATGACAAAGTTGGCTGCTTTCAGTGAATTCAAATTTCCGGGGACAGAAGAGACAGTCCAGCATGTTGAAAATTGTAGGTGATGGTGGGATCATTTAGAAGAGAAGGGGCATCCTGGTCTTGTTGAGTCCTCCTCATTTTCTGTTTTACAAATTAATCCAGGTGTCTCCACTCTTCCTGTCATCACTATTAGTCTTTATTTTCCAGTTAGTCATCACCACCCAGACGACAGAAGAGCTGAATTCCTCTCTGTCCCTAGAGTTGCTTTTTCCAGTGCAGTCCTGTGTAGGAACCAAAGTGATGTAGATTTGATCATGTCACTGTCTCATCAGGACTGCTGTAGGGACTTTGCATTTCGCATTTATTATGGCTGTCTGCCCTGCCCCTCTGCAGCCTCTCCAGGCTCGACTCTACCCATCCTCTTCCTCTGCAATCCCCTTCCTTCCCTGGAAGGTCCTGCCTTACTGAAATCTTTCCAGCCTCAGGCATGTGTTGTTCCTTCTGAGCCTTGGCACATGCTACATTAACTTACTCAAAAAATGTCTTTATTAAACCTGGCTCTGGTTAGGCACTGGAAGAGATAAAGGAGGATAGAAACAGGAAGTCATGGTCTTTGTAAGGAGAGATGGTGATTAATCAAATAATTATCAAATAATCAAATACACTATAACATTGTAACAGGGATAAGGAGAAGAATGGTGCAATGAGCACTTGCAACCTTGTCTACCAGATCGAAATCTTCCCTGGTAAAGGGATGACGATGATGAAGAGGCATTAACTAGGGGAAGAAGGGGAAGGAAGGGTATTCCCAACATGCAGAACAAGATTTGCAAAGCTTCATTCAGCAAGGAATCCCCATAGTGGTGATGAATTGGAAGGAAGTCTGTGTGGCTGGAGTGGGCAGGGGTGAGGCTGAGAGCCAGGGGTGACTCTGATCATGTTTGTCTTAGTACAAGGAATGTTTGTCTTAGTACAATAAATGGTTGAGAGTCACTATGCCATTTTCAGAAGGGTCAGCAGGGCCAACTCTCTTATGGATCATTGTGTCTATAGAGTGAATTGGGAGAGGGAGGCTGAAAGAATGAGAATCAGGCATTTGTGGGTAGTTAGAGTTAACCAGGCAACTGATGCCCTTGTTGGGATGAAGGTGGTTGTGGGAGATATCAGACTAGTGAGTTGTTTTGAGAGAGATTTGGGGGTGGATTAGACAGGAGGCATGAGAAAGAAGGGCATGTGGAAGGAAACTCCCAGGTGTTGGGCTGGGTGGAGTGGTGGTGGAGACAGTCTCTGGAGAGGAGATCCTGGAAGAAGATCAGAGAGCATTCATGACCTTGGTGTTGGACAGGGTCTGAGGAGTCGTGCAGGTAGAGAGGTAATGTGGGCAGGAAGGGGCACTGCTCTACCACACAGAGGGGAGGTCGAGGCTGGAGACCTACACTGGTAAGACCCTTGCATAAGTTGTAACTGAAACTGTAGACATTGATGCAATTAATTTTGAAGAGAACACAGGATATGAGGGCTCAGGATCAAGCCTTCGGGAAAGTCAAGATTTGATGGAGGAGGAGAGGATGAGATTATAAACCATGGAAAGTCAGTTTCAGAAGACTAGTAGCGTGTTGTGATGTTACAGAAGCTAACAAGTCAGGGTTTCAAGAAAGAGGGCCAGGGGACATGATGATGAAAAATATCTCTTGGATTTTTGCTATGAATTGGGGGAGAACTTTAGGTCATGGTTGGAGGGAGAGGAGACATTAACAGCAGTGCCTTCTGCCTTAAATACTGTTTCCTTCTCTTTTTGCTTGGTTGATTTCTCATTCAATCCTTGGGGTCTTGACTGAAAGTCTTCTTTTTCTAGGAAGCCCTCCATGATGACTCTTTCCATTTTATCTTTCTACAAGACCAGCTGGGGCTTTTAAAATGTGCTTCCAGAACATTAAACTTGTACCTATTAGCTTGTGTCTTTATATGCCATATCATTTCCATGCTTATTGCCTATTTTTTCCTCTCTCAGGTCCCGTCTGAGAGAGCAACATAATCAAGTAAACTCTAACACTGTAGTTATAACCATGTGCATTAAAATTTTTTCTTAATGTTTATTTATTTGAGAGAGAACGTGTGCCAGTGAGCGCAAGCAGGGGAGGGGCAGAGAGAGAGGGAGACACAGAATCGGAAGCAGGGTCCAGACTCTGAGCTGTCAGCACAGAGCCGGCTCTGAATTCATGAACCCTGAGATCATGACCTGAGCCGAAGTTGGACGCTTAACTGACTGAGCCCCCCAGGTGCCCTAACCATGTTGTTGAACAAGTCCGTTGCTTAGCAAAGTGCCGCACTCTGAGTGGATGCTTAAGAAATCGGACTGATTAACTGAATACAGTAAATGCTGTTAATTTTTCAGATTAGTTAAAAAGCCTGGGCTGATGAGTTTTACGGAGTTATTTCTCCCATTATAAGAACAAAGTATAAGCAGATGATTTGTGATTATTTAGAGGAGAAACTTACTACTTCACTGAGCCAGTTTGGGTCCTCGAGAGCCGGTCATTTCAGGCTAATTGAAGAGAGCCTCTTAATAGAGGATAGGAAGCTTCTAGATCATGGGAATATCATGGGCCTAACGCATCTGAAGTTTAGCAGTCACTCATGACATCCCCATAGACCAAATAGTCAGGTAGATGGCAAGCTGGCCCACACCAATTGGTTCAGTGCTACGGTTTGGGAAAAACTGTTGTGTGTGCTCTTGGCCCTGAGATGTGAACTAAGATAGATAGTCCATAACTTCTGATGTAAAAGCCTTGGAGTCTGTTTTCTTTTCATTTTTTTCTTTTTTAAGTTTATTTATTTTGAAAGATTTATTTTGGAAGTGTGTGTGAGTGAATGTGAGGGAGGGGCAGAGAGAGAGAGAGAGAGAGAGAGAGAGACTCCGAAGCAGGCTCTGTACTGTCAGCATGGAGCCCACTGTGGGGTTTGGTCTCATGAACAGTGAGATCATGACCTGAGCCAAAACCAAGAGTTGGAATCTTAACCGATTGAGCCATCCAGGCGCCCCTGGAGTCAGGTTTGTCTTAGAATTTGCAGTTCTTGAATATTCTAATAGTAACTGAAAACACTGTAATAGATGAGAAGGGTGGCATCGTTTTACCTTTTTGCACATCTCTTTCCTATCTGCTTCTGCATTCAATCTGTTGCAATATGTTATTCTTGTTGAAATATATGAAGAGAAGTAGGCCTCACACAGATATGTAGTTGGAAAGGAAGGAGAAACATTTTAATGGCATTTCAGGTAATTATGGATATGATTTTTGGATTCGATACCAAAACTTGAAAAATGGTTCAAGTCTTTAAAGTTATGTGGAATCTGAGATATTAATGAACTTTTCTTATTCAGTTACATTAAAATTGATTAGTCTGACTTCTGCTTTTAGGAAATATTTTTTTTTTGTTAATTAAAAATCTTTTTTTCATTTTATTGTAGAGAGCATGTGGGTGGGAGGCAGTGGCCAAGGAAGAGGGAGGGAAGGAGGGGGAGAGGGAGAGAGAGAGAGAGAGAGAGAGAGAGAGAGAGAGAGAGAGAGAGAGAGAATGAGAATGAGAATGAGAATGAATCTTAAACAGGCTCCACACTCAGCACTCAGCACAGAGCTCATCTTGGGGCTCAGTCCCACGACCCTGGGATCATGACCTGAGGTGAAATCAAGAGTCTGACACTCAACAGAATGAGCCATGCAGATGCCCCAAGAAATCTTTCTCCCATGCTTGATTTTGAAATATTTGTTCATTTGGTTTACTGAGTTAAGAGATCTTCCAGATATTGACACAGTGTATCATATAAAAAGAATCACCTTTATTTATATCCTCGCTGATATCAGAAATATCTAAGAGTTGGAAGCTGTTAAGCTCATAGTGGTGCATACAAGTTTTTCCAAATTCTAATTTTCACTTGAAAGCTCAAATTTTTCATTGGCAATAAATACTGTCATTTGTTTTTACCTGAAGTGACAGGCCTCCTTCATTCATTTTCAAAAAAAATTTTTTTAAATGTTTATTTACTTTTTGGAGAGAGAAAGAGAGTGTGGGGGAAGGGTCAGAGAGAGAGGGAGACACAGAATCTGAAGCAGGCTCCAGGCTCTGAGCTGTCAGCACAGAGCCCGACCCGGGGCTTGAACTCACAGACTACAAGATCGTGACCTGAGCCAAAGTTGGATGCTTAACTGACTGAGCCACCCAGGTGCCCCTCCTTCGTTCATTTTCAAGAAAATGTTTGCCAGTAGCTAAGACTGAATAATCATCATATGACTGTCAACCATTCTTTCAAGTAAAGATGTTTCATGAAAAAAGTAGCTGGTGATATTCAAACAGTTGCACATGTGCTTTTGTTTGAGACAAGCGTGGCAGCAGATGTACTTTATATTTCCCATTTCGTCACACAGAATATCAAAAAGATGTGTACTCAGGATTTGAGATTTAGTGAAAATAATAATTTTTACTATTTCATCAAGGATTAAGTGAACCTACTCTACATGCCCTGCATTCTCCCTTACCCGCCTTTTAATGTGAGCGCATACGTTGACTTACGCCAGAAGTCAGCCATTTAACTACCATTGATTTTGTACCATCAGTACAAAGGTCAACATAATAAAACAAGGCAAATAACATTTTAATATTATAAAAATGTTCATGACTCCTTTAGTCCCCCTGAAAGGATCTTAGGGACCCCTAGATGTCTGTAGACCACACTCAGAGAACTTCTTGACTAACTGTTCTATCATCCCTACCTGTTGCACTGTCTTGCTCACCTCATAGTGATGCATCATGGGAAGGGAGATGGTAAATGAGCCAACCTGCATGATACAACAACATTCTGTATCACTGATGATGTAGCTAGAATATACCAATTGAATGAGCAACGGAACAACTGATTCAGTCCTATCTCTGTCTCTTCTGTTTTCTCACATCTCGCTTGGTATTTGCTTCATCAACCTGAAGTTGAGTTCTGGCAGAGATTGCTAGATGTCCCCCAAGTCCATTGTTTCTTTCTCCTAGGCAGCCTCCCTTGCTTTAGATAAGATGATTGGGTTGATCATCTTATTGTTTCCACAATAATAGTAGTGGAAGGGGGGTGTGTTCCTTCTGGGCTTGTCCCATTAAAATCTAAGCATGCTACTCTGTGATTTTGCCCTCCCACTGGCTGGATGTGGATCGGGCTAGAGGCCAATGAGGTGATAGAAGGAACTTTGGAAAGACCAAGTGCAGTGATTACTGCATTCTGAAAATGCCTCAACACCCATCTAGCACTGTTAAGTGAGCAAGGAAGAAATTTCTGTTGTCTTGAACATCACAGGTTTAGATCTGTTTGTTATAGCAATTAGCCTACCTTTAGCCCCGGCTTGAATAATAACCTTTTAATTAGAATTCACAGTGATTCATATTCCTCAATGATATGTGACTTGAAGCTACACTAAAGGGTAATATCATTCATCATGACTTTTCATAGAGCTAGTCTGGAAAAGGACATATCTTCCTAAACTTACGGAGGTTCTGCTTTTATCTTCTCAGCAAAGGATCTATTTCCAAATTAGTGGGTGATACAAGGTACAATGAGGAACGAATATTTGTTCCTTAATTATTTGGGGGATTATAGTGCTGCATTATTACTTCACATATGTTCCAACCCTAAAATTCATGGCCTTGGATACCCATGGGTGTAGACAGGGAATTAAGCTGGACATTGGAAATGTATTCCGTGAAAGATACAATGAAAAAAGTAATTGAAGATCAAGTATTATAAATGGGATGACTCAGGAGCTTGAGAACTGCTTTAAAAAAAATGGATACAGTTTTTCAAGGGGAGGTAATTGAGTAGATTCCAAATTTAAAACCCTTGGGGAATTGGTACTTTTTCCTAATACTGATCCTTTCTCTTTGGTTTGTGAGTATGAAGCTAATTCCCCCCTAGTGTCAGTTTGATAGATGCAATTACAAAAATCATGGATGGGATCCAGGATGTTATTAAACTTTTTTCACTTTGCTCTTATTTGTATTAGACACAAATCCTCACTTTAAGCAAATAACTGGGCTATTTTCATAAACATTATTGTATATTGTGTGCTATGTGATCTGTGTCCCGTTCAGTGATGTTGCTTCCATTGATTCTACAATGATCATTTCCCATCTTGGCGGTCTGCGGTGATCAATTTTATGATCATTTCATTGTTTTTAAAAATAACGTCTAAACTGAGTTGCCATTAACTTCATTAAGAAAATTTTAAGCACCTTTATGTGTTACTCTGATAAAAATTTACTGAGCACGTACCATGTGCTAGGCCCCGAAGATACCAAAATATATAAGCAGCTCTTATTTTTCAGGAGCTCACAGTCCACCGGGGAACTAATATACTATAATGGTCAACTAGACTAAGTTATGGAGCAGTAATAACCCTCCAAATCTCAGTGTTTTAATGCAACCCACATTTATTTCGTGTTCATACTCCACATCTGATAAAGGAAGCAGGGGGGTTCTGTTAGAAGAGGAAATTGAGAGGATGTGATCACTGGTTGACCTGTGACCTGGATCCCAGGCAAGCAGAGGCTTCTTACTCCCTCCCCTGTCCACGTGATGTGCTTTCTACCTACTATTCCCATACGGGCAGGTATTTCAAAGGAGCCTTGAGAGAGTAAGGTGGCGTTGAGACCACTTGGATAGTGTACACGACTGAATTCAGCTGAGAGCTCTGTATGAAGTCTGAAGATCCCGCGGGACTGCTGCCTAGGTCCACTTGTCTTGTGGTCACCTGTGACCAGCTACATGTGTAACATATGCTCGTTAAAAGTGCTACCTACCAATAGGAGTCACTGGCCTCTTTCTTTGGTCTCTCCTTGCCCTTGTGTACAGAGGGCCAGTTTCGAATTTTCTCTGAGGAAGCTCCCAAGGGTGTGAACCAATGGGCTCCCAGGCTCAGGGACTTAGTCTCCTGGTGTGACCTCCACAGGGTCTCTCTGATGGGGGAAAGGACCCCTGTCACTTGCACACTGATTTTTAAAGCTTCTGCCCCAGGGGACATATGCCATGTTTGGCTCACATTTTGTTGGCTGAAGCAAGGCAAAAGACTATTCTTACAGGAGAGTGAAAGTCCAATCTTAAAATGTGCCCTGGAAGGAAGGAGCCATGGAATGTTTGTGGACAGCCATTTAACAACCACATGTATAAATGCACAGTTACAGTGCAGAGAAGGGTAGACAGTCATGGCACCGGGAGATCTGATACAGCAGCAAGTGTTGTGAGAGTTTGCATAGGATACTGATCAACACTGAGGTGGACTGAACTTCAGATTAGAGGAAGGGGCTGCGTGAGCAGCTACATAAAAATCTCTTACCTAGGCACGCGTCCAACGGTGGCTCAGGTTGTGATCTCACTGCTTGTGAGTTCGAGTCCCGCGGCAGGCTCTGTGCTGACAGCTCGCAGCTCAGAGCCTGGAGCCTGCTTCGGATTCTGTGTTCTTCTCGCTGCCTCTCCCCCGCTTGCTCTCTGTCTCTCTCAAATATTTAAAAAAAAAAAAAAAAAAAAATCTCTTCCCTGAACAAGCTTCCTTGAATCCCTGGACTCACTCAGTCCTTTCCTAAACCTCCCTCTCTTTGCTGCCTCCTCTCTTCCTTCTCCTTAACAGTACTTTTGGTTTAATGTCTATCTCCCCTGCCAGATTATCATCACCACCAGGGCAGAGACTGCGTCTCTCTTCTGCACAGCTTTGTCTGAGAAACGTTTGTTGGACGAGGGCACACAGAGGGCACACAAGGACTGTTTGTTGAGTAAAGTCTCAGAGGAGCTGAATTTTGGATAGCCAAGGTAATGGTGGCCCAAGAGTGAAGGACTGAGAGCGTCACAGACTGAGGGTCATCCTGCAAGGAGGCACTGACACACCAGTGGCAAGGCCTTTTTGAGAAGGGAAAGTACAAAGCTTATGGCTAGCTCACTCCCTCCAAGACACGTTTTTTTCTCACGCGTAGCCTAATTGCCATTTTGAGAGAAAGCAAGTTGGTGTTCCATTTCTAAAGCGCTCTGGGGTGTCTAACTCCCCGTTTTTCTCTGGTCTCTCTGCTTTGATGAGCTGAGACCACCAGCTGGGTGAAGTTTCTCTACTGTGGATAAATGTCCACAAGGGGCGTTATCCAGGCCACCGACCTCATTTTCACTAGTGAATCACAAGTGATTCAAGCCCAAACTTTAACCTTTCTCCAGAGGAGTAGATAATGCATTAACACCTCTAACCACTCTACTGGCTCCCAGGGCACGATGGTATCTGTTGTCTCCCAGGCCTAAGCATATCTGCCATTTGCTTCTGATAATCACAGCCCGGGAAACTGTTTCAGACACCAGGGAGGGGCTGTGTAGAGAGGGAAGAAGTGTTTCTCCTAGAAATGAAACTGTTTGCTCTGGGCACACCTGGCCTAGAGACGTCCTTCATTAAAGTCATCAGGCAGTTTGATTTGGATTCCACGGGTGTGGAGGTCTCCCCTTATTTCCAGATAGGTTTTCAGCAGCCTACCCAATTCTCACATAGTTGCTGATGAACTGGGCGATTTTGCTGGGGGTGAGCAGTAGCATTTTTCCGGGGTGGGAGCTGCTGATTTTTGGTCAGATGTTTTATTTATTTACTTATTTTAATGGTTTTTTTTTTTTTTTGAAGTTTTAGTTAATTTGAGAGAGGGCATGAGTGTGCATCAGTGGGGGAGGGGTAGATAGAATCCCAAGTAGGCTCCACACTGTCCGTTCAAAACCTGATGAGGGGCTCGAACTTAAGAACTGTGTGGTCATGACCTGAGCCGAAGTTGGACGCTTAACCGACTGAACCCCCCGGGACCCCTGGTCAGATGTTATAAACGGAGGCTTAGTGTTCCTGGGAAGAAAACTGGCAGACGTTCACTTAAATCAGGACTGAGCTGGTCAAACAGCAGCAGACGGCAGGCCTTGTGTCGGCCCCTTGAGCACCTGCCCTGGCTAACTCACTGTGACAGCTCAAAGAAGTGGTGTGGCAATGCTACTGAATATTTCCTTTGACGAGAGGATGAAGTGATTTAAAACAGCAACAACAAGTTACAGTGATTAAATTAAATGGCTCCTTGCATATGTATTTTCTTTATTGTTGCGCACTAACTTTCTCAATGAAAACAGAAATAACCATTCTGGACCCCTTCTATCTGCTCACTTGGGTTACAAATCGCTCATACCTGCACTGGTTGCTTCTAGTCTCATGTAGCTATTTAATTAAGTTCACTGCCTCAGTTGTACAAGTCACATTCAAATACTCCATGGCCATGTGTGACTAGTAGCTGCCATATTAAACATTTCCATCATTCCAGAATGTTCTCTCGGGCAGCACTGGCTTTGAGCATTCTTCTCCAAAATGGGATGAGAATAACCCAGGGGGTTTGTAGAATACCCCACGGTGGTGGGAGAACAAAATGTCAGACCTCTTTATGCCATCTAGTTCTAGGAAGTATATTTTGAGATGGAGTTTAACATACAGCGAATGTATTAGGTAGTGCTCTCAGGATTAACTCCTGTACAGGAGGTGAAGGAAGAAGGGTTTGGGGAGGACAAAGGGGAAAAGCTGGGTCATGCTTCAGTCCCAGCAAACACCTCCACTAACCCACAGGGAGCTCCGAAATTAGAAAAGACTCAAGAGTTATTCCAACTTATTGCGAGGACTCTGGCCCTTCATACTGCTGTAAGTGACCAGTCGTGGACCAAGGGTGCCCCTGGGAAGGGGTGTGGCCTCATCATCCCATTTGGTTTCCTTATACTAGATGTTATGAATGTTCAAAATTCATTAGTGCAGTGATAAATGAACATAATTTATAAACAAATACATGTACATATATATAAAAGGGCTCATGCTAAGCAGAACTGATTAAGATGCACAAATTTATTTTTAATTTTTTAATGTTTTATTTATTTTTGGGAGAGAGAAAGCAAACACGAGCAGGGGAGGGGCAGAGGGAGAGGGAGACAGAATCCAAAGCAGGCTTCGGGCTCTGAGCTGTCAGCACAGAGTCCGATGTGGGGCTCGAACTCACAAACTGTGAGATCACGACCTGAGCCGAAGTCAGATGCTTAATCGACTGAGCCACCCAGGGCACCCCCCAGGATGCACAAATCTAAAAGCTTGGAACTCAGATTTAGACCCAGAATTGAAAACCAGATTTTTACTTTTGCATTTTTGAGATACTTTTCACAAATTTGTGGCCAGCTGGTCTAATCCAACAGTGGACTAGCTGGTTCAATCAGAATAGCACTTCTTTCTCTAAATTACATGTTTGTGGCTGTGCAGTGACTTTAGGCTGTGGCCCACTCCAGTTCACTAGATGGCTGATGTCTTGCTGTTGTCTTAAGCTCAGTGATTTCACACCTTTGTGTGGTCTCCTTGAGCCCTGATGGCATTCGAGTCTGCCATTCCTGGGTTTGGACAGTTGCAGCAGGGAGCAGTGTGTCCCATGCTTGAAAGCAGCAGAAGAAACATACACATATAAAAATGTCACCTAATTTTCTTGAGTACCCACTGAGCTAGGTATGAGTATTATGGGATTAGAAAGGTCGCCCCACCAATGACAAGGAAATGGTGATAAGGCTTTTAGCAGAGAGGTCTTACAGGTTTTTTTTTTTTTTCACCCTTAAAAACCTTTACTTTGATCTTAGCTCTCAAAGAGTTTGATGCAGAGAAATTCATAAGCCAGGGGCCACAAAGTCCAGTGCCTGCTGGAGGCTAGTAGTCAGTGTGAACAAAGGAGCCAGTCCAGTGTGAGCTAATAAGGAGTGGTGGTATCTGTCGTGATATGGGGAGTCCCTTTCTCCTTTTCACAAGGTGGCTTCTGTGGCCAGGGAGAATAATGGCAGTAGTGTTATTGATATCTCAGTTTTCAAGACACCCTGGGTATGTCATTCAAAGTCGGAGATACGGTGAACTCTGACATTTACACATTGGTACTCATTTCAAAACTGTGGGTCAAAAGAAACACATAGGGGCTACAAGTCAATCTCTGAGACTCCAGATGGCTGGGACCGCTGCCCAACCTCAAGGCAGGGGCTCAGGTTTGAGAAGTTGGAGGGCCTTTCACATCTTCCTGTCTCTCAGAGGGTGCTGACCCTGAGACATCTGTCTGATATCTGGTCTGAGGCCTCAGCCTCAAAGTCAATAGAAGTTTGCTTTGAAGCTGTTGGAGCCCATATCATGAATATTTCCTGACTGCTGCTTCTGTCAATTTCACAAAAACTAGGCTGGCTTCAGCCTTCAAATGTAGACTCCTTGGCTATCAATGAACATCACCTTGGACCTACAAACTAATGACAGAATGACACTGTTGTTACTACCTGCTAGTGCAGTACTCTCAGTTGTTAGCAATTCATGAGGTGTGTGATCTTTGGCTTAGGAGGGGAGGAAAGAAAGAAAAGGGATATAGTAAGATGAGCACATCCGCTTACTTCCAATTCACGATGGTGGCTTTGTGCCATCACCACCCTGGTCAGAAAATTTTTATCCAACTTGTGTTTTCCCCATTGATAAGGACATAAGAAGGTTGAACAGTTAATTCTCCCAGACGCAAAACCCTACAGCCCTGGGGATGTTCCCTAGAACAACACAAATCATAACTAGTGGGTAGTTAATGGGTGGTTATTGTTTTGTTCTTTTGAGCAAAGGATGATGGGTGGGGCCAAGATTCTGAAGTAACCGTATGGATTTTGCTCTCTTGGGATAAGAGCCTAAGGAAATTCCAGAGTCTTCCATTATCATGGCATGGTATTGAAAGGAGGGATATTGCAATAACCATTTTGTTGAGGTTTACTCTTTAATACGGGATCTTCCTAGTAGTTTCCTCTATATAGTATTTGTAGTTTCTTAACCATTTAACAAAGTAGGGTTTCTTCCTTAATTTTAATTCCTTTTTAAATTTTTATTTATTTAAAAAAAATTTTGTTAATGTTTATTTTTGAGAGAGACTACGAGCAGGGGAGAGGCAGAGAGAGAGGGAGACACAGAATCTGAAGCAGGCTTCAGGCTCTGAGCTGTCAGCCCAGAACCTGACACGGGACTCGAACTCACAGACTACAAGATCATGACCTGAGCCGAAGTTGGATGCTTAATAGACTGAGCCACCCAGACACCCCTAATTTTAATTCTTCTTAACAAATCCTTTGACCGGTCTCTATAAAGCTCACATTAAAAAAATCCCATTTGTATTTAGTTCCAAATAGTTATCTTGGACAAGGTGGCACAAATGATAAGTGAAGTTATTTATCAGGCTGTATCTCTACAGCCTGAGTGATCAAAACCAGAGTATTGCCTGAACCAGGCCTCTTCTTCTTTACTTGTGGTCCCTGCAGTTAGTAAATTAGGCAGATGTGGCCACCGCCCTGTGGTTTCTGACATAGACCCATACACGTCTATTCAAGTAAGTCAATAAATATGCTGCTGCCTCTTCTCCTCCTCCTCCTCCTCTTCCTACAAGTTTATTCTGAGAGAGAGAGAGAGAGAGAGAGAGAGAGAGGATGGAGGGGCAGAGAAAGAGAATCCCAAGCTGGCTTTGTGCTGTTAGCATGGAGTCTGACACGGGGCTTGAATCCATAAACCGTGTGATCATGGCCTGAGCTGAGTTGGATGCTTAACTAACTGAGCCACCCAGGTGCCCCTGCTTCTTCCATTTTGTGTGGGATGAAGAGTGGGGAACCTGTTGCTGAGATGTTCAGAGTTTGGCAAGAAAAACCTTTCTCAGTAAGCTGTAAGCACAATGGTTTCTCAGAGGAAAGGAGATAGAATTTCAGAAGCATTAAAAAAAAAAAAAAAAGAAACGAGAGGATATTCTTTCCTATTGTATAAAATTTATCCATCTATGTTACCAGTATTTACTGAGTGATCATGAGTTTATCCAGGGGATTCAGCATAATGCTGTATTGTAACGTGACCAACCACTTCTGTACCCCAAGTTCTTTCAGGCCATCACCCTCCCTTTTGACCACCCCACCCTGGCCCCAACCCCAACCTGACTCTGTTCCGTGTCTAGGCTGGTCTGTATCCACTGCCTTGCTCATTCTCTGAGTTCCCCTCCAGGGTCACGTGGATTGCCTAAAGAGGGCTCTGATATTAGCTTGCCGTGCCTTGTCAGTTCAAATCAAGTCACGGCAGCTCAAGCCCACCCTGCGGGCAAGTGCTTGACAGTTCTCCTTGTCAGCCCACTGTTGAAAGGCAGGCAGTGGCAGCGAGTGGGAACCAGTTAATTAGCAGTGACGACTACCAGGTTGGGATTTTTTGTTTAATGCTTAGTTAATTTCACAGTAATTGAATTTAGACTTGGCTTACATAGACTGGGGTGAAAGGCTCTGTGTGGAGCCCCAGCATTCTGCAGCAGGAGAGAGAAAAAGGCTATTGTTCTGAGATGTGCCTGGCCTCCTCTCATGAACTCTGTGAACATTTGGAGGCTTGGAATTTCCCACAGGGGGATTTTTAGGTGTGTGTGAGGCAAGTAGAGTACAGGGACACCTTCTGTCCGGAGGGGTAGGTACCAGAATTGGTGGAATCTGCACATCTGTGTAAGGAGGAAACAGTGGAGCTTGAGTGGTTTTTCTAGGTGCTGGTCACAGGGGATGGCTCTTCACATATGTCCTCTCATTTCTTCTTGGACAGAAGGTATCTGGGACATCTTGGTCTTGATTACGGGCACACGACTTGCAGGGTACAGTGACAGAGCAGAGAGATCGCCACAGCTTTCAGAGCACATGGCTTCTATCTGTGTATAGTGTAAAGGTGGTCTGTGATCGTTGTTCTTTGGAGGTTAGTATGAGTGTTTTTTGAGAGCACGTGTTTTGAGTTTGTGAATCCTGGGGTTTTTATAATTTGAGACTATAATTTTCATTGTGAATAATTTATAAAGGGCACCATTATGAAAGTGTGCAAATCCTGTGGTTACAGAATCACAGTCCCTCAAGGGGAAGAGAATTGTCTTTCTTGAAAGGACAATGAGTTGGCTGAGTTTTGGTGTGGGTTCTGTGGCGATCATCTTTGTTAGTGCTGATGGCTGCCCCGTCAGTAGGGGGGTCCACATAACAGACTGGGGACCATCCAGGGAAATCAGGACCTATGCTTACTCTATCCTTCTAATCGTCCCCACATGTGACATCTATGGCATGGATAGGAGTCTCTTTATCTTGAATTTTAAGATTCATAAAATTTAGACATCCAGGGAAAAATATGGTAATGTAAGGCTAATTAGTGATTAACTCTTGATGCCGTAATATATGAAGTTTTGCAAAACTTTTCTGAGAACTCTTTCAATTTCTCGTTAGAGCATCTTTTCCTCTCATGAATTCAATAGATTCTCTTACCTCTTTTAAGCTACCAGTGATAGCTTCTAAATTTTACACTTATTTTTTCTGCAAACTTCCCATTTCTTTTATTTTGATCTCTTCTTCCGTTTTAAAGTTTTCCCTTGATATCTGGTAATCCTTGGTTGCTTGTTCATGATTTATGGTGTGAGATTGAAAAATGAATTAGAACCTCTGAATGTGTGGGGAATGGAGAACTCACTGATTTTGAGCTTCACCCAAGGGGCGATGTGGGCAAATTGTTTGCTGTGGAACCCCTAATGTCAATTTCTTCATGTCCGTCTTCCGGGTGAGTCAGGTTGCCAAGAAGACTGTTAGATCTGTTAGATAAGGGGCTGGCAGCTGATGGTCCTGGGGTACAGTGCTAGGAGCCAGTGGAAGGAGGCTGACGGTCTCTGTAATACATGCATAGGGTGTATAATCTATATACATTGGATACAGTACTCAGGACCTCACCTGGCTTGGCATCCCCCAGTCCAGAGAGTCTTTGTTTAAAAAAATTTTTTTTAATGTTTATTTATTTTTAGAGGTGGGGACAGAGAGAGAGGGAGACCCAGAATCTGAAGCAGCCTCCAGGCCCTGAGCTGTCAGCACAGAGCCTGACACAGGGCTTGAACTCATGAACTGTGAGATCATGACCTGAGCCGAAGTTGGATGCTTAACCACCTGAGCCACCAAGGTGCCCCAGAGAGTCTTTGTTTTACACAGAGAATTAACTTGGAGGCTTTTGTCAGGGTTGGTGAAGAGCACTTACCTAGTGGTGTAGGAAAGAGGTAGAAATCTAGGACCTGACTGGTTTTCAAACAAGTTTCACATAATCTTTTTCCTTAGGACCTTCCTTCCCCTCCCGGATGCTTACCCTCTAGTTCCAGAAGTAGGTGATGAAGCTTGTTCCTTAGACTTTTAAGGATTCTGCAGTCTGATTTGTATTTTGAAAGGGAACAAAATTAGACGTGCATGCTCAGTCTGCCATCTTAACCCAGAACAGTGTATCATGTCTTTCAATTCTTTTATTTCTTTGAACATATTAAGCATTTTGTATGTTAAACATTCAATATATTTCATATTTGAGCATTCCTGTACCTGAAGTCATCCTGGGCTTGCTTCTATTGATTGTTGTCTCTGTTGACTTTGGTGAATTGTGTGAACTTGATTGTGAGTTCAGGTTAATTATAACCTGGAGGGAATTTGTTAAGGCTGGTTTGGCGGACACTTTGCCTAGAGATTTAAGGGCACTGTTATTTTGGATCTAGTGTAACTTCTCAATTTCAGATTCTTTTGTCCACACAAAATGTCTGAGGGCCAAGCTGGTGGTCACAAATTCCCAGCTGCATGCCTCTGAAGGGCAGACTTTTTTCATTAGTTAGATCTTTTTTGGTTGTTGTGGTCCTTTGGGAGGCTAGCTTCATAAGGGGGCTCAGTTCAATTCTCTGCCTAGGGTGGGCCCCAGGTGTCTCCATTTGCCCCTTAGATGTGAGGTTCTTAAAAATGAAGCTCTGACCTGAGATCGATGTTTGGCATTTTGGCCTCCAGTAGCTGCAGGGCTTGCTTATCTCATTGGCTACCCACGCTCTCTTTTTCTCAGGCATCAGAGAATTTACTCTGCTTGCATGCATGTTTAGATGTGCACATGAGAGTGTGTTTACAGGAGCCGGGTACCTGTTTTCTGCATTTCTGCAATGAATTGAGCAGGGAAAGTTGACTTTACCTGATGGTCCTATCTCTTGTTGCCACCGCTCCCAGGCCCAAGTTCAGGGTCAGCAGTGGGCCATTTGCCATGGTAGTGTCCTCACCCCTTCCCCAACCACTGCACACTGCTGTGGACCATGTTTCTGCCGTGCTCAGAAACCTTCTGGGGTTCCCTGTTCCCTTTCTTGCTCCCTGGCTGTTCTATCCAACAGGTCTCCCTTTGCTCTTTTATTCTTGCAATGCCCTCTCCTGGAATGCCATTGTGCGGCCCACTTCCAACCACCGTGGTCCCGATCTTCCCACCTTCACTCTTGCTCACAGGGGATCCTCTACTTGGCATTGTCCTCACTTTCTCTGTCCCGTGTGGCTGGTCTCTATCTCAGTTATCCTTCATGGCTTGTTTCCAAAACTACCTCCTCCTGGGAGCCTCCCCACCAAAAATGAGCTTTCCCTGGACACTTTTTCTAAATTCCATGTACTTCTTTGTACTGTTTTGGGGGATACACGCTTTTATACACGTGCCTTCAACCTCTGGCTGGTGAGAGCTGGAAAATTTGTAAAAGGGAGATTGAGAAAAATGTATTATCTTGAAAATGCTTAAATCAGATGAGTTGAAATTAATATTAATCTGGAGTGTTAATATTTAACTTTATGTCTCTCTGTATTTAATAGTCACATTGTTTACTTAAAAATCTACATGCAGGTAAGTGTGCAAATCTTAAATGTAAAGATCCCTGATTTTTATGTATATACCTGTGTAGCCACCACTTCTATGAATATAGAAAATCTCCATCATGTCAGAAAGTTCTTGCTGAAATCAGTAGCCTCCTCCCTCCCATCCCAAGGTAACCACTTAAATTGAAGATAGCAAGATTAAGAAAATCTAATCTCAACATCTTTCTTTGGGCTGATGGGTTTATTCTGATTTGGTTTACTTTAACAGTGATTACGCATATGTTTGGATTTATGCTAGGATCTAGTAATTTTGTATTTTCTATTTGCAATAGTTTTGTCTATTTTAAAGTAATTTTCCCTTATATTTTATTTAAAAAAAATTTTTTTAACACTTATTTTATTTTTGAGACAGAGAGAGACAGAGCATGAATGGGGGAGGGTCAGAGAGAGGGAGACACAGAATCTGAAACAGGCTCCAAGCTCTGGGCTGTCAGCACAGAGCCCGACGCGGGGCTCAAAATCACGGACGGCGAGATCATGACCCGAGCCGAAGTCGGCCGCTTAACCGACTGAGCCACCCAGGTGCCCCAATTTTCCCTTATATTTTAATAAAATTTAGTTTGATATGTATATGCTATTTCTTTTTTTTAATATGAAATTTATTGTCAAATTGGTTTCTGTACAACATCCAGTGCTCATCCCAACAGGTGCCCTCCTCAGTGCCCATCACCCACTCTTCCCTCCCTCCCACCCCCATCAACCCTCAGTTTGTTCTCAGTTTTTGTTTTTTTTTTTTAATTTTTATTTATTTATTTTTGAGAGACAGAGCACGAACAGGGGAGGAGCAGAGATAGAGGGAGACACAGAATCCGAAACAGGCTCCAGGCTCTGAGCTGTCAGCACAGAGCCCGACGTGGGGCTTGAACTCAAACCGTGAGATCATGACCTGAGCCGAAGCCGGATGCTCAACCGACTGAGCCACTCAGGCAACCCTGTTCTCAGTTTTTAAGAGTCTCTTATGCTTTGGCTCTCTCCCTCTCTAACCTCTTTTTTTTTTTTTTTTTCTTCCCTTCCCCCATGGACTTCTTTCAAGTTTCCCAGGATCCACATAAGAGTAAAAACATAGAGTATCTGTCTTTCTCTGTATGGTTTTGTATATGCTATTTCTATTGATGAAAGAATTCTCACGTACTTGTCTTAAGCCTAAAATTAATTAATATCTCTATTCTCCCTTGAAAACCACAAGATCTTGGAATGCTTTAATTCCAATATCTTCCCTGCATTCTTCATATTATTTAAATCTAATTTGATTTCACTTTAAGAAAAACTTATTTAATGAATCAATATTAATTTATACTATCATTTCCTGCTTAGTTTTTAACTTCTTTGCTGTTTCTTCTCATATCCTGCTCCATATGTTGAAGACCTGTTTTCTTCTTCCTCATGTACATCCTTTCATATTTTTCTCAGACAGGAAACATCTGTGAGTAAGAAACTCTCATATTTTTGAATGAAAACGTTTCTGTTCTACTTGCACTCTTGAAGATTTGAGACTTCTAAACTGATACTTTTCCTCAGTGTCTAACTTGTGGGAGGTTTTCTGTGTCTTTTTTTTTTTTTTTTAATTCAACTATTACAGATGGAACAGACTTTTGCGACTCACAGCATTTTCAAAGAGATTATTCCCAGCATTGGTTGAAATGCAGGTAAAGCCACATGCTCTTGTCCCTGGGGTGGCCTTAAAAAGAAACTAAGTCCTAACGCCACATCTTCTCTGACAGCTCTGTAGATCACCATCACCCCAACTTACTATTCTGGCTTGAATATGGGTTTATAAATGGTGTAGGAGAGTGGAGGTGCTGTGTTCTTTCATGCCAGTGCCCTCTGTCATGTCCTCATCCACCATTCCCTATTGTCTTGTTCTCATATTTGCTTTTCCTGCCTTGCCCTTGAAGGCATTCGAGTTAATCTTGAGTACCACTGGGGTATCCCTTCCTAGAGCAGATCTACAGTCATTTTGTGTGTATGTGAATTCATTCATTCCACTATATTCTAGGCACCCACCGCGTGCAAGGGGGAAAAAGCAGCGAATGAGAGAGACCTCAAGTCCCTAATCTTGTACAGCTTACATTTTAGTTGTGGGGTGCATAGAATCAACAGGTAAATAATTGAGATGTATTGTGTTTTAGCCTGTGGTGACTGCTAAGGAAAAAAAATAGATCGGAGAAGTGGGCTGGGCAGTGTAGAGGGTGGAGTGGTTGTTATTTTAAATAGGTAGTCGGGGAGCACCTGGGTGGCTCAGTGGGTTAGGTGTCCAACTTTGGCTTAGGTCATGATCTCCCTGGTTGTGAGTTTGAGCTCTGTGTCAGGCTCTGTGCTGACGGCTCAGAGCCTGGAACCTGCTTCCAATTCTGTGTCTCTGTCTCTCTTGGCCCCTCCTCCATTCACACTCTGTCTCTCTGTCTCTCTCAAAAAATAAATAAACATTAAAAACAATAGGTAGTAAGGGGAGCTCTTACTGATAGAGTGACGGTGGAGCGGAGACCTGACATGGGGACCAGCATGCCTTTCAGGGACCTGAAGGAGATACCTGTAAAGCAGAGTGAACACTGAGTACACAGCCCCTGAGGCAGGAATATGAAGGCCAGTGTATCTGGTATACTGAGTCAGGGTGAACGGTTGCACCTGAGACTAGAGAGGGGAGCCAGATCACAATGGCAGAAGCTACTAGAAGGCAGAATGGAAGTAGTTTTGGTGCCTCACTATAGGAAAGCGTACTCTCACGAAATATCTGATATATCAGGGTAAAACTAAGTATTATCTGAACCATCACTCAAACTAGGAAAATACAGAAGAATGCTTGAAGATCACGGATGTCTCATTTCATCTAAGCCACTTGAGCTGTAGCTTTCAAAAGCACGTGGATGTTTTTAAAAGCTAATAACAAGGAACTTGAGAGAAGTGGTCTTGCTACCTCTTAGGAAGAGCAACTTGAATAAGTTTATCATAGAGCACTGTTTTATTCCATGAGACTGTTAATATGTGGCCTTAAGCGTCCATTATTTTTTTCTTTTACTCGCCATGAGAGCCTATTTTGGGGGGAAGGGTACACGAGCAACCAAGATTTAATTTTTGTTTGTACAATGTACATATAAGTCTTAGTCCATTTGGGCAGCTATAAAAATCCATGGGGTACGAGGCTTATAAACAACAGAAAGTCTTTTCTCACAGCTCTGGAAGCTGCAAGTTCAAGATCAAGGCGTCAGCAAATTTGTTGTCTAGTGAAAGTGTATTTCTAGGCTTATAGGTGGTCATCTTTTTTGCTGTGTCCTTTCGTGGCCAAGGGGTGAAGAATCTCTATGGTCTCTTTTCTAAGGGTACTAATCCTATCACCTCCCAAAGGTCCCACTTCCAAATACTATCATTTTGGGGCTTAGGATCTCAACATGTGAATTTTAGGGGGATATAAACATTCAGTCTGTAGCAACATAATAATCTGATTATAATATTCTGTTACTGTGAGTTACTATGCCATAGCTCGTTCTATTATTGGATTATAGTAATTGTTCTCTTTTCCACGTTAAACTTGAGATTTGAATGTGACAGACTCAGGGAATCTCAGCGATGAGAATTTGTTCTCATTGATGACTCATAATGATTATTCATTATCTCTTATTTAACTGGCACATGCTAGGTGCTCCACAGGGCATTAAATATATACAAACACACATGTGCATGCATGCACACACCCACACACATTCCTTATTAGAATGGATGAGTAAGAGAATTGGTTTGAATTTCCTGTATCATTAGTAAATCCCTGGACACACATAGTGAAATTAAGAAGAAAAAGAAATATCAACAAGATTAAATAAAACTTATGCCAGTTTGGTTACATCAAGCTAAAGAAAATGTCCATTTCCCATATGTATTTGTTTGGAAAATTGTGGGAGATTCACTCTTGTATATTTTTCAAGGTTCTGTCAAATGTGAATGTTTTCTAAAGCTTATTATAGGAAAGAGCCAGTTGGGGTAATTTTGTTCCTTTAAAGTCTCCCCTTCTGTTGCAGAGAAGGGATGCCAATGTGTTTAATGTGTGCCCAGAAGTACAAAATTGCCTTGAAGAAGGTGCAGGTATAGAAGAGTGAAAGTGGGGAGGTAGCTGGGAACCAATATTAAGAGAATCTGGTGTACTTCTGTCTGATTCCATTCAATTAAAATTTATTGACCATGTGCTGTAATCATAATTTAAGTGTGGAATGTAAGATGGACTCATTCTCAAGTCATTTAAAGTGTTTATCAGATAAGATAGGATTCACAATAAAAGAGCGGTATGCAACAATATAAAGCGAGCTGATACAGTGACCATAGGGCATTCTTAGCTCCCAGCAGAAGGGAGAAGGAAGAGGTCCGTATGGGCTGCAGTGCTGGGGGACACCAAGGGAGGGGAGGATGCGAGCAGGATGGATGGATGGGCTTTTGATGGTCATAGGGGAGGCAAAGGAACAGTGTGAGTGAGGAGAAAAGTATAAAAAAAAAGGCTAAGGCAGAGATGAAGTTCATATATTCAGGAAACAGGAAGGAGACCAATGTGGTTGGAGTGGGGAGTTCCTTTAACTGAAGGAGAATGAGGAAGAAAAAGCAGGTTTGACTAGGATACAGTTTGGGGAGAGATTTGAATCAAATTGAGGAATTTGGATTTTTGTTAGAAAAGGGGGATATTTGGAGTGACGTCAGTGAAAATGATGATAGAGTAGGGACTTCTAAAAATTCTCTCCTCCATAAAAGCAATAAGAAAACTGGAAAAAAAAAATGGCCAGAATCAACTTTTCAGAACTCCAGGGATTAACCAAATTCTGGCAGCAATCTGAGGAGCAATCTGAGGCACAGTCTCTGTAAGAACAGTGACCTTGTGGCATTTTAACTTATTCCCTGGTAATCACAGTAAGCTACCAGTGAGGACAGTTAGGAGTTGGAGTTCCTTCAAAGTCTTATTACTAAAAACTTTTTATTTGACTTGTCTCATGGTTTCCTGGAGCACTTCACTTACAAGGCTGCCCTTTTGTTCTGACTCAGAGTTTATCCAGTAAGAAGTCTTTTTTCAAGGTCATTTTTCAAAAGTATTTAGGGCCAATAGTTTAGCTTGGAGGCTGTCTGACATGAGGGACAATAGTTGGGGTAGAAAAAAAGAATACATGCTTAAAAGGAAAGGATGGGGAATGAGGTATCTATTGGGGCTTTGAAAAATTCTGACATATTCTTGGTAATCTATAAGGTCATGTGTGGATATAGTGGTGTGAATGCTGAGGGCTCCATGCATATTGAGTAGTAACCTAAGAAGGCTCCAAACCCTTGCCTCTGGCTCATCTTGAGGCTCTGTGTACACAGGAAGTGAAGGCTAAGGCAGAGTTGTCAGGTGCCTGGCTGAGTGAAGAAGGCATGCCCACTGTATACTATAAACTACAAAATGCAAGTGAAAGAAATTAACGAAAACATCAATAAATGGAAAGACTGTGTGTGTTGCAATAAGACACTGCTTCATACCCACTAAGATGCCATCGTCAAAAGGTGGACGATAACAAGTGTGGGAAAAGATGTGGAGGGTTTGGGACTCCGGTGTACTGCTGGTAGGAATATAAAATGGTGTAGCCACCTTGATAAACAGTTTGGCAGTTCCTTAAATGGTTAAAAGTAGGTTTACCATATGATCCAGCAATTCTGCTCTGTGGCAATACCCACCAGAAATGAAAACATACACCCACGCAAAAACTTGTACACAAATACTAATAGTATTGTTTATAGTAGCCTCAGAGTGGGTACAACCCAAATGTCCATTCAGCTGATGAATGGATAAATAAAACATGGTATATCTATACCATGGAATATTATTCAGTCATAAAAATGAATTAAGTCCCTTTACATGGTGCAACATGGATGCACCCTGAAAATATGGTTAAGTGAAAGAAGCAAGACAGAAAAGGCCACAGGTGATATGATTTTCTTTATATGAAATCTCCAGAATAGGCAAATCCAGGGAGCCAAAGGAGATTAGTGATTATCAGGACCTGAGGGTGGGGTTAATGGTACTGACTGGTGATTGCTATGGGTTTCTTTACTGGGTAAAAATATATTCTGAAATTAAATAGCCACATGGTTGAATAAAATGGTGAACAGAATAAGAACCACTGAATTTTATACTTTGTAAATTGGAATTTTAGTATATGTGAATCCTATCTTGTTAAAAAGAGGAATCTTTGAAGGCTTTTCAACATAAAAAATTATATATTAACAGTATAATGTACATTCCTAAATAAATAGCTAAAGATTAATAGATAAGGTCAGAGCCCAAAGAGATTAGAGTCAAGAGAACCCCAGCTAGGAAAAACTTACTGCATCCTGGCAAAAGAGTGTTAGACCAGGAGTCCAGGCAATTTCAATAGTTCCTTTATGGGATTTTCTGCTTACAAGCTTCTAGTACCTGACAATGCTCAGCCATGGGATATGTTAAATACATTTCTATTGAAGCTTAAGTCAAAAGGCCTGTATTGTAATCTCTAGGGGTGTGTGTGTGTGTGTGTGTGTGTGTGTGTGTGTGTGTGAGAGAGAGAGAGAGAGAGAGAGAGAGAGAGAGAGAGAGAGAGAGAGAGAGAGAGATGCTGTATATTGCAACACAGGATAAATTTCCTCTTCTGTAAAAGAGAGATTCTTTGTGGTGAGAGGCAAATTATATCCAAGTATAAGGATATGCTAAAAAGCCCAATTCATTTATGAATTAAAAATAAACATGACAATAACAGAAATAACAAAAAGGAGACTGTTCATCCATAACTCCAGTCCTGGAAGATTGGCTTGTGATGTTGGACTTTTTTTTTTTTTTTTTAAAGAGACCAAAGCCTTTGCTTTTTTCCCAGCCATGGTTTTGTCTAGTTGAGTTTAAATACATTACAATGGATGTATTGGATATTTGTATATATAATTCTATAATATATTGGATATTATGAATGTATTAGGTATTATATCCTATAAGTGTTACATATCACCTATTCTATATATCCTATATATGTGTATATATTATATACTTGTGTATACATATATGTTTGTAAATGCGCATACACACAAATGATATGAAATTGGGAGAAGTAGCATCTTAAATTCGGTAAGAGTCTAATCTTACCCAGTACTATTTAGAGATGCCCACGTTTCAAATGTGTTTCTGATTTTTTATGTGAAAATATAAAAAGCCTCTCTAAGAATAGGAAGCCAGTTCAGGAATGAAACTTCCTCTCTTGCTTAAAGGGATGTGTTTTCCTATGCAAATGTAGCAAAGCCCAGAAATTAGCAATGACTGCTAAATTAACACACTTGAAGAGCTTGGCTGGTTCTAATAGGCAGTCAAATGGTCTTGTTACATTGTAATAGTGCCAAGCTAATTGAAGTGATGACTGTTGCTCATGAGCAGCCTTTTTGAAGTAGAAGTCTTTTAAATTATCCATAGACGTTAAATGTCAGACACTATTGTGTAATTATACTTTGTAAATGCTGAATGTCATAAGGCATCACAGGTAATTGAGGTTTACAGAGAAGAGCTTTTTCTAAACCTAATTGGGCATCAACTCTTTGTCACTTTTTCTAAATCTAATTGGGCATCGACTTTTTGTGCCAGGGGACACTCCAGCGCCTCCCAGTCTCCCTTTCTTCCCCACCTTCTCTGGCTAGGCTTACTCATGGGGCCCCACATGTCACGATGGTTCCAAATCATTGAGCTTAAAACCCTCTCTGCACCATCCTTTGGGATCTTTGGGGACTGTTTCACTTGTTTGGGATATCACAGGCTGAAGCCTTCTGGGAAGCCGAGTGTGGCTAGCTGATGACAGAGTTGGACCATCTCAATGGAACATCAAATCCTTTAAAATCTCAGAGGGATTCCAGAATATTCTGCATGTTCTTTGATTTTTATCTGTGTGTTATTGTTATTTGTGTGTGTGATTTTGGAAAATATCTTTTTATGACATTAGAAAAGGAGGTGTCTATGGCTCTGAAGTAGTCATCCACATTTTCTCCCATTTTTATTTCTTTAAGATTTTTTTTTAATGTTTATTCACTCTTTAGAGAGAGAGCGAGAGCGAGCACAAGTGAGCGCATGAGCAGGGGAGGGACAGAGAGAGAGGGAGACAGAATCTGAAGCGGGCTCTAGGCTCTGAGCTGTCAGCACAGAGCAGGACACAGGGCTTGAACTCATGAACTGTGAGATCATGACTTGAGCTGAAGCTGGACGCTTAACTGAGCCACCCGGGTGCCCCTCTTCTATTTTTATTTCTTAGCTCCTATTGGAACAGACATTAGAGTTCCAAGTTAAAAAGGATTCGTAGAAAGCAATTTTCTGCATTGCTTTTGCGACAGTAATGTTAATCATAAACTAAACTTTGGAATCTTCAAATGTCTTGCCTTTGTGGGTCACACACTTGAGAATAACTGAAAAGCCAAGTTGGGCTTTCTTTTTTTTTTTTTTAATACATTTTTAATGCTTGTTTATTTTTGAGAGAGAGGGAGGGAGACAGAGGATCTGAAACAGGCTCTGCACTGTCAATGCAGAGCCTGATGTGGGGCTCAAACTCACCATGAGATCATGACCGGAGCTGAAGTCAGATGCTTAACCACCTGAGCCACCCAGATGCCCCCAAGTTGGACTTTTTAATGCAGACCTCAAGGTGTCCTGCTGTTGGCTATGAATCTTCTGGCTTGGCTGGTGGGAATACAGACTCCATTTCTGGCATAGTGGCTGGCAGGAAGTGCACAAAAAGGCATTCTTATTGCATAATTCTTAATATGTGTGTTCAGTTGGTCACCAAATTTTATCAAATCAAACTATTATGTCGCTGTGATTTCATGATGGGCCCCCCATTGTGTGCCTCCAGTAGGTAGCAGTTTATGAAAGTCCTAGCTTATTTGTAAAATTGTCTCTATCTTTGCTTTTTAAAAGCATTCGTTATTCTCTATGATAAATGGAGTTTTGATGAAAGCATTTTCTGCCCCATGCAAGGAGACTGTCTGGGAGAAGCGTCAGTGTGTGTAGCAAAGAGGATGTGGATGTTTTCAATGTGATGAAAACAGAGGAGTTGGGTAGTCTTGCCGAGTGCGTTGTGGACAGTCTGCTGATTTCTGTAGATGGAGGCAGAGATGTTCACACAGATTCTCAGAATGGTCAGGCCTTATTACAGGCTTCAAAGATACATTCTTGTTCTTTACGATTTTTTTCATTGTGATATTGAAAAGGCAAATGAGGACTTTTTATACATTACAAGTAGTGTACAGATACTTGTCAGAAATAACACTAAGCAGTGAGTGTAGTTTTTCTAGCATCACTTTTGAAGGTGGCTTTTATGATGTGCCTGTCGGAGAATAATTAGGTTCAAGGATATTATTAAAGTTGTTAAAAGTTTAAAGCAATAATGTGCAAGGTGCCACACAAAATGTTGAATTAGACATGGTTTTTGCACAATGAGCTTATGCATACCCTCTCATTTTACTTCCCTCCTAAACAAATTATAACCTTCCTGTTAAAGTTCTTACCCCTGTGGCTGGTAAGTCTTGCCTTTCTTACTAATCAGTGTCTCTGTTGCTCCTGTTATATCAGGGTGACTTAAACTGGTGGGGAAAAGCATTGTTCTTACTGATGTGATATTGATGACTAAGATGTGCAGGGGCTCATCGTTAGCCACAAGTTTGAAAAATCATCAGTCATCTTACACTCCTTCAGGAGTCCTTAAATATAAGCAACAAGGTGGGGCTCTTTGTGCAAAGCTTTGCTGGACTGTGGCTGTCCAGCTGAAGATCAAGGTAACATATCAGAAAAGTGACCACCACTGGCTGCTCTCCATGTTCCAAGGGAGGGGTTAACATTCTCAAGGGGACGGTACTGCTGGCTTCACGGGGGTGGCCATCAATGGTGTTCGTTACTTACAGCTCGTTCCCCTCCGATGCAAGGTGGGCTTATACTTCCTTGTGGTTAGGTGGGACTCAGGTGACTAATTGTGGCCAATGAGTTATGACTAGAAGTTACATGTGTCGTGTTCAGGCTGGAGCACTTATTGCCAATGTGAAACCTCTCAAAAGCTCTTGCTCTACTTAGCATGGTGATTGGCAGTATTCAAGATGGTGGGAGCAGAGCTCTCAGCTGACCCTGGATGGGCATGTAGAACAGAACAAGAAATAACTTGTGTCGTTACTGGCATTTCTTGGTTCAACACAACTTAGCTTACCTGACTGATAGACCGTAGCTAGGCCAGTAGTTCACTTAGGGCCTATATTAAGGGTCACAAATGTGAGTGCCCATGAAACCCCATATGGGTGAATGAGGTGGGCAGGCTGTAAGAAAGGCACGGACGTGCTTTGTTTGCATGTTAAACATGTAGGCACATTCCTTGCTTTTTACAAAGGCATGCATTCTCCTTTTTTTTTTTTTTTTTTTTGGGAATAAGTAAACTTTGTGGTATCTCTTTTGATACTTCCCCTTGATAGATGATAGTCTCTTTTGATACTTCCCCTTTATAGATGATAGTCTCAGCAACTGTTTCTCTATTAGTTGTAAAAACAGTGGTCAAGTGTGATGATAAATGACTATAATGCTTGCTGGGCATCAGTAAGGGGAGGGGGGCACCATAGCAAAGGTGGTTTCTGTGAAAATTGGACTCTTTAAACCCTGTCTAAAGGAGGCAGCTGGTTTCATTCAGCCCAAAGCAATTTCTGACCTCTGGGAATGTGCACAGAATTCCTAGTTCTCAAGATTTTCTAAGAGAAGATTTTTTTTTTTTTGAAGAGAAGATTTTATGTGAAGTGTTTTAATTTTGAAATAATCAATTTTAAAAATTGCCAAAATAAAAAAAATGTCATACAGCTAATACCTTACAGACTTTGGCCTATATCCCCCACAGCTTGTCATTCTCGAACTAATAAAAAATCTTCATTTGAAGAGGTTACATCTTAAAAACAGAACAACCATATATCAATTGACAATGTAATGACACGACAAAATAATAACAAGCAATCAGCAAATATTTGATTTCTTACTCTATGTTAACATTGTGCTATGTGCTGTGGGTGATACTAGAGAAAGAAAAAAGATGGGCCTTGACTTTTGGGGAACTCACAATTTCACTGGGGAACAAATGGAAAGAAATAATATAAGAAACAATGGGAGCACCTGGGTGGTTCAGTTGGTTACACAACCGACTTCTGCTCAGGTCATGATCTCGCATTTTGTGAGTTGGAGCCCCACGTTGGGCTCTGTGCTGTCAGCTCAGGAGACTGGAACCTCCTTCAGATTCTGGGTCTCTCCTTCTCTCTGCCCCTCGCCTGCTCACATTCTCTCTCTCAAAAAAAGAATAAATATTAAAAAAATAAACAATATAAACAGTATAAAAAGAAACAAGAGAAATTGTATTAGGGTTCTCCAGAGAAACAGAGCCAATAGGATATAAATATTGTATTATATGTATAGTTGACCCTTGAACAGATGGGCTTGAACTGCATAGTATGTGCAGTATATGTGAATTTTTTTCAGTACATATAGCACAGCCCTGCAAATGCATTTTCTCTGCCTATTTCCTTAACATTTCCTTTAGCTTTATTGTAAGAATACAGTATATAATACATATTTAAAATATGTGTTAATTGACTGTTTATGGTCATCAGTAAGGACTCCAGTCAACAGTAGTCTATTAGTAGTTAAGTTTTGGGGGAGTCTAAATTTATATATGGATTTTTAACTATACAGGTGTTGGCATCCCTTACCCCCATGTTGCTCAAGGGTCAATGGTATACATGTATACATATGTATTTATATATATAATATTTATATTCTGTATATATAGCCTACACGCACATACACACCTATTTAGAGAAAGATTTATCATAGGAATTGATGTGTAAAATTATGGAGGCTGATCTTCCATTTGCAAGCTGGAGGTCCAGGAAAGTCAGTGCTGCAGTCTGAAGACCTAAGTAAGCCCAGGGAGCCAGTGGTGTAGATTTCAGTCTGAATCTGAAGGCTTGAGAATCAGGAACACCAAAGTCAGGAGACCAGTGTTCCAACTCAAACAGAGAGTGAATTCAACCTTCCCTGCCTTTTCTTTCTATTCAGTCTTCCAATCAGTTCATCCTCCCATATTGGGGAGAACCATCTGCTTGCTTAGTTCACCAATTCAGATGTTAATGTGTTCTGGAAACATCCTCCTAAACATTTAACCAGCTATGTGGGTGTCCTATGGCCCAGTGAAGTTAATGCATAAAATCCACCATCACAGACACTATGTAAGAAGGTGTAGTTAATAGCCATGCTTTGCAACAAGAGCTGAAGTGTGATGAGAGAGGGTGGAACAGACATAGAAGGAGGAAGTGGGATTAAGCAGAAGGCTAAAGAATGGATGGAATACCAGGTGGGGTCAGGGAATGTCAGATAATCCATGTGAAGAGGACACTGAGGGACAAAACGCAGGGTGGCTGCTTAACTAGAATAGAAAGTGCCTAGGGGAAGCAAGAAAACATGACTGGGAGAGAGTTTGGTTGCAAGGTACTGTGTTAAGGACCCCAGAAGTCAGGTGGAGGCATGGACCGTTACTGCAGTAAGAGGCGGTGGCTCCTGGCAGCAACCAGGACATCAAGAGGAGACTGGACACCAGAGTCCAGGCCAGCTCTCACTAATTAGCATTGCTTGTGGGGCCTGGGACAAGTCATTTACTGTCTGTTGTCCTAGTTTTTATATATGTGAGAACAACATCAGTGTTAGACTCACATGTGAAGTGTATTAAAAATAGAGATGTTTGGGCATCCAACACCCCAACCTTCTGAGGATTTGGATTTTGAGTGAGCTCTGGATGGGGTTCTGATATATGCTAACCTTTGAGAAGCACTACACTGAGACATCCCCCTAAGTGAATGAGCTGATGAGTAGGGTGAAATCAGAGGTGGGAGGAGGACTGACATTACCATGCAGGTTGGGTTAGGGAAGGAATAGCCCAGAGTCTATGCCCCCTCTCCTATGCAAGCCAGATTAACCTTCTTACTGTCTCCTTAATGTGGCTTGCCTGATCTCTCTTGAAGATTTTTGTTTTGTTTTGTTTTTTAATGCTTATTTATTGTTTGAGAAAGAGAGACACAAGGCTTGAGTGGGGAAGGGGCAGAGAGAGAAGGAGACACAGAATCTGAAGCAGACTCCAGGCTCTGAGCTGTCAGCACAGAGCCCAATGCGGGGCTTGAACTCACAAACCATGAGATCATGACCTCAGCCAAAATCAGACACTTAACTGATTCACCCAACCAGGCACCCCTGTCTCTTGAAGATCTTAATTTGGAACCACCCTGAGGCAGGTTTTTGTTTAATCATAAGACATAAAGTATTGTCTGTATGACACGGAAGTCAATTTGATTTTAAGGTCTCTTTGTCATCTCTACTTATTTCAAATGCATTCTTGGTTTCTGGTCCTAGGTGTTCATATTGCAGTAAATATGGGCACAGAAATCAAGCACTGTTTAGTAGAAGATTAACCATATTCCATGTGATATATACATATAATGGAATACTACTTGGTGATGAAAAAGAATGAAATCTTGCCATTTGCAACAACATGGATGGACCTGGAGGGTATTATGCTAAGTGAAATAAGTCAGCCAGAAAAAGACAGATATCATACGTATGTGGAATTTGGGAGACTTAACAGAAGACCATAGGGGAAGGGAAAGAAAAATAAGTTACAGAGAGGGAGGCAAACCGTAAGAGACTCTTATATACAGAGAACAAACTGAGGGTTGATGGGACTTGGGGGGGTCAGGGGGGTGGGGAGAATGGGAGATGGGCATTGAGGAGGGCACTTGTTGGGATGAGCACTGGGTGTTGTATGTAAGTGATGAATCATGGGAATCTACTCCCAAAGCCAAGAACACACTGTATACACTATATGTTAGCTAACCCGACAATAAATTAAAAAAAAAAAAAATTAACCACATCCCAGATTTTGGACTGAATTCCCAGTTGGTTCTCTTCCTCATTCTTCCGCAGATGCCTTTCTTCTCAGCATCATTCATCTCAGAGGCAACTGTGTTTATGTCCTTGACTGGGACATGTTCCAATGTGTTGTCAGAGATTTCAGTCTCTAATGCCTGAAGAGATCCCATGCACGATTGCTAAAATACCAAGAATCAAAATTACATCTGATAGCCGTGCAGTCCCTAAAGAGCGGAAAGGAAGACTTTGCTTAAGGCAGAATGCACTAATCCATTGTATTAGCAAGTTGCCAGTGCTGTCCAAGTCAATGTTTACTTTTGTCAGAAGCAGGAATAAGGTAAAACACACGGGAGAAGGTTCCAGCATGGAGAAATTAGTGCTAAATTAAGATGCAAACAACATGTCCTGAGGATGGAAAACAATTTAGGGAAATGAAGCAATTGGTAAATATTGTTTGTTACATTGATAAATAGGCTGTGGCAGCCATCCAAAGTTTGCATTTAATTTGAAGCCAAAAATGCCTTTTGATTTGACAGAGCAGTTATGTGCATGCCAGAAGTCCTGTACTCCTAGGTGGGCGGCCGGTGATGCGTGTTGGTGGAAAGACTTCTGAGGAGTATCACAGTGTGTTGATGGTGACCCCACAGGAAACCAGTGCATGTATTTTTTTCCCTGTTTATCTTTATGTTCATAAGGAATATGATAGAAGTTCTGAAATAAAAAGGAATCTGAAATTCTTATGATGAGCTCCTATGTTTTTTTTCATGATCTTTTCCATGTCCCCACCTGTCAAATCATGCTAAAGGTGAGGAAGGAGTAATGGTAGGTCCATCATCACGAATCACACTAAGTTGACATTTTTAATCTTTTTTTTTTTCCAAACGGTACTGTGTGTAAAGCGAAGTGCTAGGTTTTTTTGGGAGAACCAGGAAGAAGTTGAGATGTGGTTCTGACCTTCAAGGAGCTTGTGTGTTGGGCTGCCAGATGACTTTTCTATCCAGGAGTAGGTTGCTTTTTAGAATCCCGGGCTCAGGACTCACAAAGTAAAAAAAAAAAAAGTGGGTGGGTGGGTTGTGGCAAGAGCTAGTTATGTGGTGAGGAGGGTTCGTTCCTTTATGAGGGCTCCGTGGTGGTATTCCTCACTCTTGGCTCATGTCCGACACAGACCTGTACAAGAAATACAACCAGTGTAATCTCCCTTGGCCTCTTCATCACAAAAAAAAATTGAAATAGACAATATTATCCTTAAAGTTCCTTTCTGTTGTAGCGTCTGTCATCTAAGGGCTTGGTGCATCTGCTGGCTTCATGGGAGCACTGAATGTGACAGCCGGGAGGGGACAGGTGGACTAGCATATATGCCTGTGACACTTAAGTCTCATGTTGACACACTTAGAAAAATCTTAACCAGTGGCAAAATTCTGACTTAAGGAACATTGAACACTTTTATAACGACAACACTTAAAATTGTTTTCCTAATGTTTAATTTTGAGAGAGAGAGAGAGTGCAGAAGTGGGGCTGAGAGAGAGGGAAACACTGAATCCGAAGCAGGCTCCACGCTCTGAGCTGTCAGCACAGAGCCAGTTGTGGGGCTTGAACTCGTGGACTGCGAGATCATGACCTGAGCTGAAGTTGGATGTTCAACCGACTGAGCCCCCCACAGGTACCCCAACAACACTCTTATTCGGACCTCCTTATTTGCCAGGCTCAGTCCTATGTCCTATCCATTAATTAACTCTTCTAATCTACAGAAGAGTTCTATGAAGCAGGTGTTCGTATCCTGCTTTTAGAAATGAGATAATTGACGCACAGGTCAAGAAATGCGCCCAAGTTTACCCAGCTAGTGAGTGGCAGAGTCAGCATTGAAACCAGGTGGTCTGACATCAGAGCTCACATCCAGTTGGTTCCAACCTCCTCTCCCTCCCTATACTCTCTTGTCCAGGAACAGGAGAAATAACTTCCTTGTTTCTTCTTACCAAAACATCTTCTTTTTCCATCCATGACCCTTTCCCTCTCTTAGCTTTTCCTAATTCCTCATTCCTGATAATACATATAAGCATCTGAAGTCGGGGGATTCTGGAGGCTATTTAACTCTCCATAATCCTGTTGCTCTCTCTTTGTGGATCTGTAATAATGTTACAGGAATGTTATGAAATAAAGAGTGGTTCCAATAGGAAGCAGCTATGTCAACTGTGAAACATACCTCACAGCTCTACTTCGACTAAAATCATCTTTCCTTCATGGTCTAAACTAAGATGGGGAATACCTACCAGCCCTATCTCAAGGAAAATCATCTGTAACAGTGCTCTGGGTGAAGCAATAGTGAGTTGAAATGAAGGGATTTTCAGAAAGCCATCAGGACAAGCTCACAAGAGTCAAGGAAGTAGCTTTTTTGGAGTAAAAAAAAAAAAATCCCGTATACAATCCCTGTTTATCATCTGATATCCTTCCCATCTCCAGCTAGATTGCCTCGGTATTTCTCACAAAACTTTTTAGCATTCGTAAATTTGAAGAAGAATTAGGATTCCAGCAATCAGTGTCACTTGATATAATGTAAAAACTATGAGAAACTCAGTCTGCCATAAAATAAAATTTCAGGGGAAGCGTGACCTCATGATGTGTTGATCTGAGGATGTAGCTGTTACTGGGTACCAATTTCAATTACATTCAAGGTCCCATCTAGTTACCAGGAAACAGAAGATGCTCTCCCATCATCGGCCAAGAATTATATACCATATCTGATGGCCCCTGGAAGGAATACTGATAAATGTTTTTCTGAATGCACTTTACGTATTGATGTACTATAATTACAAAGAGTTATTGGCAAAAATGCTGGGAAATTCTCATAAGCTCAACTTAATGCGCAAGCTAATAGATATTTCTAGTTTCATCTTCCAGCGCTGGGTGCCTTTGTTCAATGTTTTGCTTTTTAATTAAAAGCAGCTTGATAAACACTGCATCCCAGAAACTTTCCTTAAACTGATACTTATTGAAAACCCTCAGTGTGTCTAGCTAGGCGGAAGAAATCACCTTAGTGTATAACAAGATCTCCTACCTTCAAAGGATCTATTGTCTTTGAACCCTAATGCTCTGAAAAACAGAAAATAATACAGTTGAATGCAGGACAATTTTATTATTTGTATAGGATGATATTTTAAGTGGACAAAGGACTAACCTCATGAGATAGTTGACATTACTATTTTATAAATGCAGAAATGGAGCATCTGAGACGCTAAGTGCCGGTCACTGGCACACCAGTAGGGGACCCCATTGTCTGCCTCCCGGCTAGGCTGTCCCACCACGATATCCTCTCGCCAAAGTGGGTAAAGCCAGTACACGTTGTGACCGATATGTGGTTGGAATACATGTCTGGAGCTACATACCCTCTAGTTTTGATTTGGGTTTATGATTGGGAAACCTCTCTTGAAGAATATTCTAGAAACACGGCCAGGTTTCATTGAACGTGATGCAAAGATACAGGGAGAACACCTCCATGGGCAAGCCAAGACCACCATAGAAAGGCCTCAGGAAAAAATCCAACCTGCCTGTACTGTGACCTCAGACTTCTAGCCTTCAGCACTGTGAGAGCGTAAGTCACCTGGTGTGTGGTACTTTGTTATGGCAGCCCTTGCAAACTAACACCGTTAGTTTAAAAATGTTTTTAATTGGTTCATCTTAATATTTACCTGGTGTATCACTTAGATTTTTGGCGTGAAATGGTACTGAACTCAGATGGTGAAATAGTAGGCTTTATTGAAAGGGCTACTTACAGAGATGTGCAAAGTGTAAAGGAAGCTGGAGGCTAGCGGGAGTGGGGAGGTGTTACTATGCTTGGGGCTAAGGAAGCACTGGGGGAAAGAGGCCCCCAGAGGAGTGAGAAGTGGAGCAGTAGGTGAGGGGCCAGTTAAGCAGGAGCGCTGTCATGAGGAGATATGGTTACTGTCACAGAAGGGTTGCAGACACAGGGACAGGTGCAGAAATGTGTAAGCATCTCTCGACTGCCTTCTAATTCTGGTTGGAGCCTTTCATTGGGCCAGTCCAACAGAAAGCCAGAAAACAAGGCAGTGTGGAGGGTGCTGTCTGCAGAGGTCACTCCTGGAGATTCTAGAAGGGCCAACAAGGGTGGTGAATAAATGGTGGGGAGGAACAGAGAATAACCTCACAAAAGAAAATAATCAGCATTATTGCTATTCAGCAAAATGGAGAAACAAAGGGGCTAGACTATTTTTCTTTTTTTAAAAAAATTAGCATTTTTTAATTTAGTTTTGAGAGACAGAAAGAGACAGAGTGTGAGTGAAGGATGGGCAGAAAGAGAGGGAGACACAGAATCCGAAGCAGGCTCCAGGCTCTGGACTGTCAGCACAGCCCTGACGCGGGGCTTGAACTCACAAACTGTGAGATCATGACCTGAGCTTAACTGACTGAGCCATCCAGGCATCCCCAAGACTTACTATTTTTTCCAAGATCAGCAGCAAAATCAGTATCAAACTGAAAATGACATTATCTCTCTCCTTTTTGGTCACTGGTGATTTTCCTGTATTTTGTTTTATGAGGGCAGGGAGGGGAGACTTTCCGTTAAAAGAAACACTTCAAAAGTAGAAAGAGGGGTGCCTGGGTAGCTCAGTTGGTTGAGCCTCTGACTCTTGGTTTCAGCTCAGGTCATGATCTCATGGTTACTGAGTTCGAGATGCACGTTGGGTGATGGTGCAGAGCCTGCTTCAGATTCTTTGTCTCTCCCTCTCTCTTTGCCCCTCCCCTGTTCATATTCCCTCTCTCTCAAAATAAATAAACTTAAAAAAAATTGAAGAGTAGAAAGAAAAGTCAGCTCTTCCAAAGGTCTCGGTTCAGAGTTGAGAGAAGAGAGGCACAGAAAAAAAGAACGCCCTTCCCAGCAGTTCTGTGGACAATCGACCCAGGACCATTGATCACTGATCACTGCACTGACCTCATCAGTCAGGATGTTCAGCTTTAGGAGAATGTTTCAGGTATAATGGCTCTAAAAAAGTTGAGGAACTTCCCTAGGAATTTGTTGAGGCAGCAAAGGAGGGGGAAAAAAAAAGAACCAAGGTTGGTTATATTCTATTTTTAGATGTGAATAAAGAAAGGCTGTGTGATTCAGAAGCAGACAGATGGCCCATATCCCATTCAGCTATGGTCAGTTTATGACAAGTCTCTAAGCCAGGTCAGGGATGAACCACGAGGTAAACCCTGACCCCAGGGCCAGCTCCCTGGCATTGCTCAAGCAGCAACTCTCTGCATCCTTGGTTTATCCTTCCTGTTTCCTCGCTTATCAAATATTTATTGTCAACAACGGGCAGTTCTGTTTGCACACAGTGTGATGGGGTAATGAGATAGTTAGGTTTCCTCCTGTTATTGATGGGGAGTGCTGATGGCATGAATAATTTCCTCTTTTTACAAATGGGAATTTAATTATTGATGCCGTGTTTAGGCAGTGACAAAGGTGTTACCAACACACTGCAGTTGGAGGCCTTGGCAGGCATGAGGATCTGGGATTCGTGGGGGTCTTGAATTAAATTTGTCTAATTGCTTAGAAGAGAGGGAATGTGTATCTCTCTGTCTATATACGCACATACACACGTACGTATACATGTAAATAAATATATTCTATATATGCCGTCGGAAGAAATTTTTGTCTAAAACATCAGAGAAAACAAATCTCTAAAACCCGATCCTAACAAAGTATAAGCAAATCAGATCAGTGGAAACTCGTCCTTTCCGACCCGCATTGAACATGAACTGAATTCTTAGCATCACAGGTGGAATATTTATTCATACAAGCAAGGATTTTGTGGACTGACAACTCACATTCGCTCCCAAGATAAACAGACCATGAGGTTTCTAACTTAGTATTTTAATTTGATGGCTTTCTTTGAAGGGATTCAAGGCTCTCTGAATACCACCCCCCAAGCCAGAAAGAAAAAAAAAGCCAAGTATATTTCTCAATGAAGAGAAGTTTTCATTATTCCTTTACTTAAAAAAAAATTTTTTATTTTTTATTTAAAAAAAATTTTTTTTCAATATATGAAATTTATTGTCAATTTTGTTTCCATACAACACCCAGTGCTCATCCCAAAAGATGCCCTCTTCAATACCCATCACCCACCCTCCCCTCCCTCCCACCCCCCATCAACCCTCAGTTTGTTCTCAGTTTTTAAGAGTCTCTTATGCATTGGCTCTCTCCCATTCTAACCTCTTTTTTAAAAAAAAAAAAAAATTTTTTATTGGTGTCTCTTCCTCTGGTAGTGTGAGATGAGGTGGGTTTCAGAGGAAACCTTTATTTTAGGGAACTCTGATGTGGAGAAGTTTCTGTGATTCTGCTGAAGGTAGGAATGCAGTAAGCAGCCACCTCAACTATGCCCTTGAATCACTTGGGATTTTAGTAACGTGTAAATTCTTTTCAGGGGGTCTGAGGTTGGGTCCAGAGGTATTTTGCCTTTTGATGCTCTCCCGGGTGAAGCCAGAGCTGCTGGTCCATGAGCCACACTCTTTTTCTAATGTGTATGTGTTTGTGTTTTTTTTTTTTTTAATTTTTTTTTTTTTTTTTTACTTTTGAGAGAGAGTGAGCAAGGGAGGGGCAGAAAGAGAGAGAGATACAGAATCTGAAGCAAGCTCCAGGCTCTAAGCTGTCAGCACAGAGCCCAATGCGGGGCTCGAACTCAGAGACTGTGAGATAATGACCTGAGCTGAAATCAGACGCTCAACCGACTGAGCCACCCAGGCACCCCTCCGAGAGCCACACTTTGAGTAGCAAGGATAATTGGACTAGACAGCAAATCCTCGAGATAATGAATATTAAAGATCAATAGTAGTAACGTTTTTATAATTTTTGATTCTTTATAATTTTTTTAAAAATTAGAATAAGTTTTTTGCCCATCTGCCTCACACGGCTTTTTGCTGCAGAAACTTCATTTAAATTTTTCTGAGTTTTCTGATAGTATTGGCTATAGATTTATAGTGGCTGGCACAGGTCGGCCTCAGAGTTTTTTCAATATTTTTAAAATTGGAAACTACCTTCAAAGGTATAACCAAGTTATAGGCAAGGATATTAACTTAGCATATGCTACCGAGTTTGAATCTCTGCTCCTTCATTTGAAGCCTTTTGTTCCTCTGAACTCGTTAGCCAACCTGTTAATGGTCAGAGGTTCAGGAAGGGTGTGATTTTTTTTTTTTTTTCTTGAAGCAACGGCTCATCTTCATCAATGTTGTCCATTCTTCAGAACAGACCTATTAGCTGTGGCCCCCATGGCCTTCCTGTGACTACCGGTTTTGTAAACTCTCACTGCAGCGTTCATACAGCATATCCCCTGAAGTTGCTCAGTGCTTTTTCATGTCACTTGGGTCAATTATTCCAGGTAAATGAGAAGAAACGAAAGTTGAGAGAAGGAAAAAAAAATCATGCTAGCAGTAACAAGATTGGAAATTGCTCGAGATTGCACTAAGTGGGGTGTAGGTATGCAGATGTATGTAAATGATGAATCAACCTTGCAGAGAAACCAGCACTGCCCACTCCCACCTGATTGTTCCCCACACCTGAGAGATGATAAGGCTCCCTGAGTAAGTCAGCACCTCGGCACCCCACCCCCTTGGCTCCCCAGCCAAACAAAACAAAACAAAACAAAACATAAGGCTTTGTGGGAAGAGCTCCAATAGAAACCTCATCCTCGCTTTCCCTCTCTCTGATGGGTGATGGAAACGTGAACTGGCAAAGGATGGCCCACAGTTTCCTCCCTCCTGGCTGCAGATGCCTGTCTGCCCTGATACCTTCCAGAAGCTTCATGAGGACTGAAGGTGAATCATATTCCTCATCAAATGTTGAAGGATCAATAATTATTAAAAACAATAGCAGCAACAAACGGGGAGGGGGTGAGAGCGGAGATGGCTATGGAAGAGAGGTAGGAAGGGATCTCAGACCAATTATTTTTCTACAAAATACTTTATGTGACAACAGCAGCAGCCCCCAAAAGGGCAACGTGTAACAACAAAGCCTAATTAGAATGATTTCAGTGTAATCATTAACTCGCATCTAACACTGACGAGAGTATTTCTGTTTAAACTAAAACATGACCTGCATGGAGGAGAGGCCTTGTAAACTGTCTCTGAAATAAAATATGTGACAGGAAAGGTCAGAGCTGCTCTCATTTGAATTTCAAGTAGGGAGCTGGCTCCGCGGTGGCCGGCGTAGCAGGGCCTGGCGACTCCGCTTTCCCAGGCCTTCCTGCCAGCAGTAGCAGTTGGAGAAATCCTCTAGGACTAATTACTGGGATTGCAAAACAAGGATTTTTCTTCCCTTGCCTCTGCCCACTATCTCTTCCCCTCTCCCAACCAGGGAGGGAAGCAAGGGTCTCGAATGATGTTTGCAGAGAGAGGTGATTTCCTTTGTTGTCGCTACGAGACTGAAGGTCACTGCTGAGTGGCCCGATCCGCCAGATCCAGACACCTGCCCGCTGGCCCCTGGGCCAGGCCTTGCCTAGGCTGGCCTTCCTGGCACATCCTCCTGCCAGCCAGGCAGGGGAGGGCTTGCTAATAAACTCTCTTCCCAGCAAGAGTGATGCCAAGGCATTGCCTTCCGCTGGGCTGCGTAAAAGCAGCTATCAAATCAGCAAGATACAACTTGATTTGCAGGTCTCCAGTGAAATTTAAGAAGGCGAACTGTAAAACGTTCAGGGAAAAGGAAGCATGAAAACATTTTTAAGGAAAACATTTAAAAAGTCAGAGACAGACATAATAATAAAAAAAAGTTGGCAGGGAAGGTTTTATTTATTCATTTTGAAACATTGCAAAGAGCTCTGTTAGCAGCATTTATCTGCCTCTTTTTTTTTTTTTTTTAAAGGCAGCCCCAAAAGCAAGTGAGTTGAATTCATTTCCTTTTTCCTTCTGTGACTTTTAAAAGCATTATATACAATGAGATCTTTTTTGCACTTCTGGGAATTTTTAAAGCTCTAACATTTCATCCATAAGCCTGACTTGGCGAAACCTCTTTCCTTTTCCCCCAACGCCCCTCCTCCCCACTCCCTTCCTTTTTTCTCCCTTTCCTTAGCCTGCATGCACTGTGGGGCCTTTCTTTGTCCTGATACTAACTGGTCCTTTCCCCTTAGTTTCTTGGTAATATTTTCTTCAGTCTTTTTTTAAAATTTATTTTTAAATAATCTCTGTACCCAATGTGGGGCTCGAACTTACAACCCCAAGATCAAGAGTCACGTGCTCTACTGACTGAGCCAGCCAGGCACCCCTCTTCAGGTTTTTTGTTGTTTTTCAAATCTTTGTCTTCTCTTTATTTATTTTTAGATGGTTGTTTATTGAGAGAGAGAAAGAGAGAATCCCAAGCAAGTTCTGCACTGTCAGTATAGAGCTTGATGTGGAGCTTGAATCCACAAGCCATGAGATCATGACCTGAGCTGAAACCAAGAGTCAGATGCTTAACCAACTAAGCCACCCAGGTGCCCCATATCTTTGTCTTCTCTTTGATACTAAGTCAAAATGTACTTGGTAACAGTGGGAGGAAAAAACAGGTTTGGCAAAACCACAGATGCATGCCGTGGAGGTCACTATTCTCTTTGCCTTTCCACACAAGGTCAGGAAGGTTACTGGGGTCAGTGTGGTGAAAGCGAAATGATTCACTAGATGCTCATTAAGACGCCAAGAGAGATTTTATGCGAGACTATGGCAGTAGAGGGGAGACACTTAGAATAGGGGACAGAGACCGAGCCTAACAATACAGCAAAGACAATTGAGGATTTACAGCCAGAGTGACGGGGTCAGTAGATGGAAACTAATGAAGAGGAGACACCAAAGGTAAGGGGATTCTTGCTAAAAGCAGACCAAGGTTGAGGCCTGGTCTAGAGATCTCAGTGGAGCCTAACTACCGTTTGGTTTGGTTAAGGAGGGAGTGTTTGTCAGTGCTTGTCAGTGTCTTCCACTGGGTTGGCCTGTGTTCTCTATCCAACAGTTTTTTTTTCTGTTTTTAATTTACATCCAAGTTAGCTAGCATATAGTGCAACAATGATTTCAGGAGTAGATTCCTTAATGCCCCTTACCCATTTAGTCCCTGCCCCCCCCCCCACAGGCCCTCCAGTAACCTCTGTCCTCCATATTTAAGAGTCTCTTATGCTTTGTCCCCCTCTCTGTTTTTGTATTATTTTTGTTTCCCTTCCCTTGTGTTCATCTGTTCTTATGAGTGAAGTCATATGGTATTTGTCTTTCTCTGACTAATTTCACTTAGCATAATACCCTCTAGTTCCATCCATGTAGTTGCAAATGGCAAGATTTCATTCCTTTTCATTGCCAAGTAATACTCATATTTATATACCACATCTTCTTTATCCTTTCATCCATCGATGGACATTTGGGCTCTTTCCGTACTTTGGCTATTGTTGATAGTGCTGCTGTGAACAATGGGGTGCATGTGTCCCTTTGAAACAGCACACCTGTATCCCTTGTATATCCAACAGTTTTGACACATAGTGGACGAAATCATATGGTACTGGGCTGATTCACAGTACACATCCTCTATGTAAATTCCTAAACAGGTCTTAGCTCCTGTAGCAGATTTTTGTTGTTGATAACCTCAAGAAAAAATGATTCTAAAACATCTGTTTAAGGACCTTAACTGCTTTTGATTTCTATCCCCATAGTACTTACTAGAAAGATCTTTGCTTTTGGAGTTAGGAAAAAAAGTTCACATTCTGACTTTGGAAGCATTTGATGTAACCATCTTACTGGCTGTGCTGACTTTGATGGGGTCCAATTTGGAAAACACTGGTTTTCTATTTTTCTCCTGCCACCTTCCATCAAGCTGCGTCAATTTTTGGTTGTCTGAATTTACGTTGACAATTAAAGCTCATTTTCAGGGCTTAGAAAATTCAGTCTAGTCCATTGTAAAACTTGTTCTCCTTCAGAGGCACCCCATGGAGACCCTCACAGGGTACAGTGTATTGGTGTTACTCTGTTAAATTCCCTCTCAAACCTTGTCTGTGGTGGCCAGCCCCCCAGCCTCTTAGCGTTGAGATTGTCTTGGCATGGCAGGAAGTCTTCTTGAGTCCCTTCCAGACAAGGAAGACCAGACTCCCTTCTCACCCTGTGCTGGGCCTATGGGAAGCTCACACATCCTTGCCATGTGCTTAGTGGGAAGACAAGCTGGGACCCTGCTGTCTTCAGAATTCCCTGAGTCTCTGGCCTTGACGCAGCAACCACTGTGAAGTTTATTAAGCTCCACACATCAAGGAACAAATGCCCAGCATTCTGGAACTGCACTCCACTTGTGTGGCTGCACCAAGTTGGACTGATGAGTTTCCTTGACTTGGCAAGCTTCCAGCCAAGGATTGGAACCCCAGTGCCCCGATGGTGTAGACCTCCCAGCTGGGCTAACGGCTCTCCTACCTATCTGTTCTCCTTCTCAACAACATTCAGACTCTGCTTACGCAGGATGAAAGGTGTGGTGGGATTCACCTCTGAGCCAGACCTGTAGGAATGAGTCTAGCCACTCGTCTTGAGAAAGTAGGGGTAACTACAGCTTGTTGGCCTCCTGAGAAAACAAAGCGTAAAATATTTGGACACATCGAGTAAACTGTGTCTCATTTTTTTTTTCCTCTGTAAAATGAGAGCACATAATTCTCTCTCATTAGGGTTGTTGTAAGGATGCAATGAGAGAAGATATATGGATGTGCCATTTTTCTTCAGTCTCTTTTGTCTTCTTACCCTTTCTTTTTTATGCTTCTCTTGACAAGCTTGGTTGGGAAGGATCTCATGGAAGCATTGTGGGGGGGGGGTTTCAATTCAGAATTTCTTTAAAAAAGATGCCCACTTTATTGATGGGAGAAGTGGAACCTCAGTAGGAAAATCCCTGACTAGGATGTTTCTAAGACCTCTCAGGTGTGAGAGCAGCATACAGAGGAGAGTAAGATTTTGTTTAGAAGTCTGTTGAGGGCGTGTTGTGCATTCCCAGCTTGGCATGTGTGGGGCAAGTGAACTCCCAGACCAAGAGGGAAAGCCCCTCTCTGCCCCCACTCCCAGGAACGCGTGCCGCTGAATGCCTGCTGCCTTAGCACTTTGTACCTTAGTGAGCTCCCAGGTTATAGCTTGCGTGGGGTGGGGGAGGCACCTCAGGGAGGAGAGTTCAAAATTCCCTCAGTACTGTGTCCCCTGCCTGCCCGTAGTGCTCCTAATGATGGATGATACTTTGGGGATGATAGTATTTGCTATGATGGATCACAGAGGAGTATGAAAATTCATAAGGCAGTGTTAGGTTGTATTTCACAGGACCGTGTGTGTGTGTTTGTGTGTGTGTGTGTGTGTGTGTGTGTGGTAGCCCCATTAGCTCTCTTGGGGATTGCGTAGAGTTGTGCCATTTTGACAATTTATTGTTTTCCGTCTGCCCCATTCTTGCACGCACATGTTGGAGGGAGATAGCTGCTTGTCCTTTGAGGCACAGATGGTTGGCCAACAACTCCTCTAGTTGACCTTGAATCTTTGCCTCTCCCTCTTCTGGGTGAAGCCTCAGCTGTCTGAGGAAGTGTATGTTTGTGAGCGTGTTTGGCCTGAGGGCTCTGCCGTCACCCATTACTGCCCTTGCCACTCTGGAAAGTTCTCAATTCCCAAGATACTGGATGCAGCTGTCACTGAGTAGTGCTAGTCTCTGAACCTTGCAGAATGGGCAAGGGGGGGTGGTGGGGTGAGGCATAGATAATTTTGGAAACTTTGTTTTCTCTAAGAGAACAGACTATTAGTAGATTATGGAAACACACAAAAATTATTATTTTTTTTCTGTCAAAGTTGAATGACATCAAATACTTAAAAGCAGTGCTCGTATTGTTCTAAATACATTCTACCTGAGCATATTCTGGTGACAGCAGTTCCTGCCACCTCTGCTGCTTCCCTCACCCCCTCCCCCCTTCTCTTTCCCTTTCTTCCTCTTCCTCAGTTTGAAGAGGCATCCCGGGGTGGTGGGGACAAGCTACAGAATCAGAAGATGTACTTTGAGTTCCACTTTTGCTCCATTTCATTATAAGACAGGGTGGAAACATTTATTCTCTCCAAACAGAATGTGAAGCCATTTTACTGGGGAGCTGCTGCCCTGGTGTAAAAGGCTCTGTGGTTGGAGCTGAGACCAGACCTTCCCTGACCAGGAGAAGCTGTGGGAGAGTTGAGTTCCCTGGAGTTGTGTCTCGTGTATGTAAGCGTCTGGTCCTAGTATTTGTGCTTGTAGGGAACACAGTGATTTGACCCAGAAGTGCTTGTCACAGGTCACCAGCTCTGTGGTAACCATAGAGAAACACCTCATGGTGTTTCCTGATCCCTGTGGAGCTGTGGCTTGGCTTTGTCTGCAAATCTTCTCATCTCATCCTCAGCCGGATCTTGCACCTGGCTGGCTCCTTGGACCGGTTCCCTTGAATTTCCAGCAGGCCCCGTGGGAGTGAAATCAAGGGCCTAGTTAATTGGCGGACTCCTGGCAGAACTTCCAGCATTGAGGCTTGGCTTCACCAAAGGGGCGCTTCCTCAGGATACGGTGATAGAAATTAGGCAATATCTGAGAGCCATTTTACTGTAATACTGAAAAGAGGAGGGTGTCTTTCCTTGGCAGCTCTTATTTTTATCCTCTAAGATTAGAACTTTCCACTTTTACAATAGGAGACCCTGCCATTTACCCAGGAAGGTCACTGAGAGGCTTCAGACCTACCGATAGTTTAAGGGGTTCCTGTCCTGGAGTTCTTGTTTCTTCTTGGGACAGGAGAAGCCACATCACTGAAGACCCGACTTTAAGTTCTTTTCCATTTTTTCAGCTCCCCTTGATTCCAGGTTCTGTGTAGAAAGCAAAAGTGGAAAAAGCCCCTTGGCTTAAGTAGAAAGCCAAGTTTGCGGATTCCTGCCAGGCCCGTGCCTGGCTGTGGGAGCATGTGGATGTACTTATGCTGAAGGCAGCTTGCCAAAAGCATTCTAGAGGGTTTGATATAATGAAAAAGGAAGTAAAAAAGCTTAAAATAGAATTGTCAACAAGTACTGTTAAATGACTACTTGGGTCATTAGGGAAGGGTTTATGGACATTGTTACCTTCTTAGTAGCCAGAACTTTATTAAGAGCTAATAAAGACAGGTGCTCTTTACCATCATTTTACTGATGAGTTAAAGGTGTGCTATTTTAATTTGCACAGATATCCTACCTGGTAAGTTTACCATTTGATGGGGAAACTGAGGGCTATCAGCCAGGTATATTGCCAATGTCTCAGAGCACCTGTCCTAGGCAGAATACTGCCCACCCCCAAGATGTCTATGTCCTGGTCCTCAGAACCTGTGAATAAGTTGGTGTGGCAAAGGGAATTAAAGTTGCAGATGGAATTAAGGTTATTAATCAGTTGACCTAAGGAAAGGGAGATTATCCCGGATTACCTGGCTGGGCCCAGTATAATCACAAGGGTCTTTAAAAGTAGACCAAGGCGGCAGAACAAGAGTCAGTGTCAAAGTGATGTGATGTGAGGAAGAGTCACCTGCCCATCGCTGGCTTTGTTGATGAGTGGCCCTAGGAAGTTGCAAAAGACCAGGAAACAGATTCTTTCCTCATGTCTCCAGAGGCAATGCAACCCCACTTTCACCTTGATTTTAGCCCAGTGAGACCAGTGTCAGACTCGAGACTCCCAGAACTGAAGGATTACACATTTGTGTTGTTCAAAGCCACTAAATTTGTGTGAACTTGTTATGGCAACAATAGGAATCTAATAATATACTACCTAAGGGGCAGAGCCAGGACTAAAAATGAAATCTAAAGTTTATCCTCTTTTCACCATGCACGATGACTTCTAAATGGTTTGATATTAAAAATAGAGCCAGAAAAAGAATTAAATTAAAAAAAAAAGAAAAAAAAATAGAGCCAGAAAAATGCTACCCAACTTCCTAAGCTATTTTCTCTTTCTGCCTTTTCTTCCTTTTCTCTTACGCTCAGTTCATGTGCTTTCCACCCGCCCCCCCCCCCCCCCGCCGCCATCTCCCTTTCCCTAAATTAACAGATTCTTGCTGTAAAAGAAATTGATTCTTCACTCCAAAGTAGGTCATTATAACAAAGGTTTTAAATCATTTGGTCTTCCCATTTGTGAAATATAGACTTCACTTTAATCTTCTGTGCATTACCAGCAGTAAAAAAAGGGCCATAATTTGTGAAAAATGGGATTTTTTCCCCCCCACCATCAATCATTTGGGCAGATGTGTAAGTTTTTCACTCCTTTTTCACCCTCTGACTCATACCTGGAAGTCAGAGGACCCGAATTCATCCACACAGAGGACCCTCATTCTGGTTATACTTCCAGGACCAAATTTAGAAACTTAATGAAATATTTGGTCTCCGTTGCCAAATCGGCAGGACCCCTATTTCTTCTCCTATTTTTTCTTTCCACTTACAATTGTCTATCTTAGAGATCTTTGTATCTAAGAAACTCCCCTAAACTCTTAAAGCTACTGAGTTTGTTTTGAAAAACTCAAGCTAAGTTTGTTTTGTTGGGAAAGTGCTGGAATAGTTAGAATTTGTGTACTGGTGTAATTTTTGTGCCAAAAGCATGAGAGAAGCTCATAGTTTCTCTGCAATTGCTTCTTCACTTCAGAACATCATCTAAATAAATATAGGGGACCTATTCTAATGTAGGACATACATTACCTGGCACAATTATAAAGGTGGATAAGTCACTAAGTTGAAATCTAAGATCTTAGAGTCCAGTGGCTAAAAAATAGGGCCTCTTTGCAATGATCAGATTGTACTGTAACATCTCTTTCCTTATCTAGCTTCCTGTCTGCCCAGGAGGAGACCTAGTCTTTGTCCATACAGGGACCATGTTTTATGTTTTGCATGAATTCCTAGTTCCCAGCATAGGGTACTCGACATACAACTTCATATAAACTTTGGAATTTGGCAGGCCTGGGTTCAAATTCTGGTTCTACTTCCTGCCTCCTGTGTGCCCTTTGTCTAGTTACTAGTCTCCCGCTTTTAAAAATTTTTTATTTTTTTTAATTAAAAAATTTTTTTTTTTTTTTTTACTTTCAGAGAGTGAGCATGAGTAGGGGAGGGGCAGAGAGAGAGGGAGACAGAGGATCCGATGTGGGCTGTGCGCTGACAGAGAGCCCGACCCAGTGCTGGAACTCACAAACTGCGAGATCATGACCTGAGCTGAACTTGAACGTTTAACCAACTGAGCTATCCAGGCACCCCGTTACCAGTCTCTTGGATATGTATTTGGCTCCTCTGTAAATTGGGGTATGGTAATCCACACTGTTCCAAAGGTTCAATGAGATGGGTAATTTAAAGCACTTAGCAAAGTCATAGCATCGTCACAGTGAGTAGACAGTTTTTAAAACGTAGTGGTTAAGAATGTGGAGCCACATTGCCTAGATTGCATTCTAACTACCTCACTTACCAGGAAAGTTAATACTCTTTCTATGCCTCAGTTTCCTCATGTGTAAAGTGAGTGTAATAATAGCAGTTACTTCAGAAGTTTGTTGTATGGATTAAATGAGTCAACACGCGTTCGGGAGCCTTGATCAACGACTTACCTATATAGCAAGTATGCATTGTACATTATTATTATCAACAATAAATAATAAGAGCTTCTACTCTTCCTCTGTCATCCATCCCATTTTATTTGATTAATTTGTTCTCCTTTTCAGACCTTACAATATGTGTAAGGGAAAAGTTAGTTGATTCTAAAGACGATTCCAAAATCCTTCTCTGCTGTTTAAAAGGTTGTAACTTACATGAACAAAGATCCAAAGCCCATCGTCCATACTCATATTTTCTTGGGGTCCAAAGGGAGAGAGACTGTAATTTTGAAAAACCATGTTCCACAGCTAATGGAAGTAAACATTCTCGTGGCAGGAAAAGTAATCTTTTCCTCTGCCCTGGATTAGACTCAATGTTTATAACAAATAGAACTGCTGTGGGCTTTACACTTTAACACAACAACAACAACATCTTTGTTTGAAAAAATATATATATACATATGTTTGGTTTTCTAAATAACAGCATTGCAATATGGTGTGTCAGAAATTACAGCCGGCTCTTGGTTTTTTTTTTCTTTCAATGAAAAGAAAAGTTTTGCATAACCTAAAACTGCATTCGTGTTGGAAACGATTGTCAGTTTTTGTTTTTTTTTGAGAGCGAGAGCATGAGAGAGAGAGAGAGAGAGAGAGAGAGAGAGAGAGAGAGAGAGATGAGTGAGGGAGGGATAGGGGGAGAAGACAGAAAGAGAATCTTAAGCAGGTTTCACGCTCGGTGTGGAGCCCGATGTGGGGCTTGATCTCATGACCCTGGGCTCATGACCTGAGCTGAAATCAAGAGTCAGATGCTCAACCGACTGAGCCTCACAGGTGCCCCATCACATAGAATTTTAATTGTTGATTCCATCCTCCTTATGTCCCTCATGAAGTTGTATTTTCTTTGGGATGCTCTGAGCAGCCTCTTTCATTCGGCGCGACACTTGTGTTGGTAAAATAACTGCCAACTTCAAGTCCTCCACATCATTTTATGTAAGACTCAAAGTGAGGGTAACATCCCCCTTTCCTGTCAACTGCTTTTTTCCATCAAGATCGAGAGCAAGTGTGTTTGAAGGTTTAAAACAAAGCTATGTTTGAGTTTATCCAATCACAAAAAGTATCTGAAAAACGTCTGAGCTGGTGAAAAACACCCCCCTTTACATGCTCTGCTAACTCTGAAACGTCCGGATGGAATTTGAGCTCAGAACAAGCTTGAAGAATCACAGAACAAGTGGTAATTGTTTTCAGCAAATCAGAGTGCCTGAAATCCACGGACCCTTGACCGATGTAACGCCCTATTCCTCCAGAGCCCAGAGAACCAGTTTTTCACAGTGATTTTCCCCTTGACTCAGTTCTGCATCTGAACACTCCCAACTATGATAGAGGTTATTTAAGGAACACGGAGTGGAGGATAGTGAAGGCACTTCTTGAATGGGAGCAAGGTATAAAATTAGGCTGATGAAATTCTGTGACTCCATTTGCCGTGGCTTCTCTAACGGCCAAGGAAGGTTATGGCGATACAGTTTTTATGCTTGAGCAGTGGTATGACATGGTGCCCGAGCTTATGGCCTGTGGTTTATAGAGCATTAGAGCAAGAAGGACTGCACAGACCACTGGAACAATCTTCATTCTATACTTAAGGACACCTGAAGTCCACAGAAATGTCAAGGTCGTTCCTGCTGTGTTTACTGTTCATATGTGGTGTTCACAGTTGACCTCTGGCAGGGGCTCAAGGTTTCTCTTTTCTCCTCCTTCCTCTTTGCTTTACTGCTCTCTGAGGTGGGTCACAGCCCAAGGAGGAAGAGACAGCAATGACGAGTTCCAGGCCACGAAATGTCCACATCTCTAGGGAAGGGGTTTCTTTTGCATTCCCCTCTCCTAAAAGTGTTTCTCTTCTTCTGGAAGCCTAGGGAATTGAGACGGCCTCACATCTGTCTTCTCCCTTCTCTTCTTCCCCACACCTTCCAGAAGTTGCTATCCAACCCAGAAGAGACCCCACATAATTGTTTATATCGGTTCCCTTCTGTGTGGTGGAAACCAGAGAACTCTTGTTTGTTGATTCTAGAAGGGTGTGTGTATGGGGGTGTGTAGAGGGGAATGGGCGTTGAGACCCTCCTCTCCTCAGCCAGGGCTGCATCTGAAGTTCAAGTTTTGGTTTTGGGGAAAGGAGGCACAGCAGGCCTTTGGTAAATAGTTTGGTTCCAGACCATCTAGGGCTCCGGAGGCTAGGCCACAATGGCTCTCTGTGGACTCCCCCCTGGTTTTGCAGACTTTCACTGTTGAGGCCTGAGCCTCAGTGCCAGGACAGACTGACCTCAGCTGCAGTTTTCTGCTAACTGCAGCCCAGCCAGCAATAAAATACTGCCTTGCTTCGTCCTTGGTGCATGTCTTTCTTCCTGTGACCTTGTGGAGAGGAGTGACTGATTAAGGGAAGGTGACAATAGGATTGCAAGGGGGAGCTCCAAGCCTTTGTTCTGTCTTCTGATCCTGTCTCTGTTCCTCGGCATCCCATTTTGGCAAAACCTGTGCTAATCGTGCAGCTTAGTCCTTGTGAAGTATGACACTAGCAAAGCCATGCAACACACGTTTTGAGTCAGGCACAATTTTGAAGGCTCTACATATAGTAACTCATTTAATCCTGTAACCCACCCTTGGCATGTGCTTCAAATCACCTTTGGACAATTGGGGACATTGAGGCACAGAGAGGTTGAGTGATTCATTCGAATTCCTACAGCTCAGAAGCAGAGGAACTGGGATTCCAGTTCGGACAGTCTGACGCAGATCACACGCCGATGATCAGGATACGCCACCTGCATGGACAATAAACCGGACTGAGGATATCGGCACAGGGTACCTGATAAATGCTCGTGATAGTGGGGATTTTGTATTTGTATTTGGTGGCCACAGGAGTTTAAGTGACAGTCCAGAAGAGGTATAGCAAATTTTTTAGGGAATGGGAATTTCTACCCACCAGCTGTGTTGTACTAGCGTCAGGTCACAGGCGGGGAGAGAGCAGATGGCTGTGCTTGAGGTGCTCAGCTGAGGACAACTGAACCTTGATTAACACAATGCAAGGAGGAGGGGAGAGAGCACATTTCAGGACTCAGTAGCTGCTTATGTGCACCTACCCTCAGTTTAGTGGATGGAACACCTCGTAGTGAGAACAAAGAGATCTGGCCAATGACTGAACACGGAAAATTCATGATGAAGGAGGATTCTGGAGGAGATCCAGACTTGTGGCCTGTGGTAAACATAGAGTAGCTCTAGGCCCAGTTTTGACTCTTCATGTCGTATTAGTTGCCAGAATTTAAAAGCCCGAGAATACACATAAACTATGTATTTCCAGATTATTTTGCAAGATGGAAAGCTCTGGCAATGTTGGGTACCCATTTTCACCTGTCCACAATTGCCTTCACTGGGTAGTGGCTTGTTTCCCACTTTAGAGAAGGCGTTGAAGATCCATTTTCCACAGGCCCTACCATTTCCTAGTGTCAGTCAAGTGACCTGCCTGTCCCTGCCATCATTTGAGCAGGAACCTCCTGCCTCACTTCACAAATGCTGAAGTGGAGGGCTTAAGTAGTGGTTAACCAGAGCTAACGTGACTCTCATTTCTGAGTTGCTGTGTGAACATCTTCCCAATCATCCAGACTGTTTTGATGCCCAATTCCTTATGTCATAAAATAGCTACATGTCTTTACAACTTGGGCCATCTGGGCTTTGGATGGTATGGCTAGTTGATGAACACTGAACCCCTGAGATTGGTTTAATAACAAGAGTGCCAGGGGCACCTGGGTGGCTCATTGGGTTAAATGTACGACTTCGGCTCAGGTCATGATCTCAGAGTTCATGGGTTCAAGCCCCATGTCAGGCTCTGTGCTGACAGCCTGGAGCCTGCTTCAGATTCTGTGTCTGTCTCCCTCCCTCCTTCTCTCTCTCTCTCTCTCTCTCTCTCTCTGCCCCTCCCCTGCTCACATTCTGTCTCTCTTAAAGATAAACATTAAAAAAAAAAAGCGCCAGACATCAAAAATTTCACCCCTCTTATTTCTCATGAAGTCTTTTTGTTACTGTGGTAACAAATGACTTGAACCTTGAACCACAAGACTGGACAGTAAGGCAAGGCTACCTCCAGTGGGAAGGAGGGGACCTGCCCTCCAGAGCAGTGTTGGCGTGGTTATGGTCGCTGCTCGGAATGCCCTTCCCAAGAACATCCACCTTGGTGATGGGCTGGGTCCTTACCAGATAATTCCCAGGAAATGCTATGATTCTTTTGCTGAAATCCATCTGTCATTATTCCTCAAGGCCGTTGCAAATTTATATTCCTTTTAGACTTTCCCGCGCTCATCCCCATGCCTAATCTGGAACCCTTCTCTTTGTACTGTGATAACCTCTGCTACCAACGCTTGGAGTGGTGTCAGTAAACCCATGCTGTAAATGCACTGGTCTGTAGCAGAATCTGAATTTTTTAATCCCTGCTCAGATTTTTTTCACAAAGGCTCACAGATTTTTCCTTGGCTCACTTGCAAGAACATAAATTTTGTGTGTGTGTGTGTGTGAAAGTTTTTCACAGTCAGCCGGATCTGAGTTTGCTCTCTCCTCTGTCACTTTTATAGGCCTCAGGAAGGTTGTGTAACCTTTCTGACCCTGACTTAGAAAGAGAAGAAAGATGGAGCCTGTGAGATGGGAATGACTACTACCTTGTGCCACGGCTCTGATGAGTAAATAAGGAATGTGAAGTATCTACCACAGTCTCTGGCGCCTTGATGGGTTCACAAATTTTAGTTCACTACATCTTTTATGACCCTTTTTGGGAGCTGATAGGGTCTAGTTGATTCAGGATTAAATAGTTTTGGCATCATGAGTGATTCTCTGGGAAATCACGAGAGTGGTTTCCCAGAGGGACAAAACACTTAGGGCAAGTATTGCTTCTGTGGTCGGAGGCAGGTCCTGGGGTGGAGGAATTCTAAGTATTGGGGAACAGAGAACAAGATGGAATTTTTACTAGTAATAAAGGAAAGGAGCCGGTGGGGGGGAAGCCCTTGCTTTCCTTTGTCTCTTCTCAGAAGGGCACCAACTTACTCTTCAGAGTGGACACTCAATAAAATGTTGTTGACTGACAGATGGTGGGATGTTATAGAAGGTTTGCCGGGCAGGGAATATAATATTAATATCCATGTAATGTTTTTATGTTTTAATTTTGGTGGAGGAAGCCTTGAAGCCTGGGGCAAAAGCTAGTATTTTCATTTGCTTCACCTGAAGTTATATTGGCAGGGGCCCTCAGGGTAAAGAAGACAAGGCTTAGGTTTGGGAATGGGGAAGGATATGAGGAAGTTGTAATAAAATATATAAGTGCAAGAGCTTGTGGAATAAATACAAATGAATTTCGGTGAAAGAATAGAAGGATATGGCATAAAGATGTTTTGAGGGGGAAAAAAATACACCCGTAGGGTAGGCTTTGCTGAATTGGAGAGAGAATGTTAAAAAAAGTAATGAAGAACTTTTAATATCCTGGAGCTCCCTAGGAGGGGCACAGATATTGTTGTTTTACGTTGATTGAGAGCCCACCACGGACAGGCTGCTGGCATTTGCTTGAAAATCTAATGTATGAAAATGTGGTTGTGGGAAAGGATAAATCTAACATGTGGAGGGGAAGGTGAATTTTGCTAGGACTTGTGCGGGAAACAGATAAAGGGATGATTATGTGATTGGTGAGGTCTTAATAAAAATCATTTGTAAATCAGCCAAGCAACCGGCAAACCCTATCATAATCATGACCTCATCGAAAGCAAACAGAAGGCAGAGTTCTCAGGAAAGGGATTTGCAGTTTTCAAGGTAGGAAGAAAGACTTCTTGGTGGCATTAATATACACTGAGGATATCCACATCTTGTGTTCATCAGAAATTTGTCAGGAAGAGTCCCACTCAAGGTGTAAACATACTCATTAAAAATGAACCTATCTAGTGATTCTTTGCCACCATATGACCCCTGTTAAAATTCACTAATAGCTGTCTTTGTTTTTTTTTATTTTTTTTTATTTTTTTTTTATTTTTTAATATATGAAATTTACTGTCACATTGGTTTCCATACAACACCCAGTGCTCATCCCAAAAGGTGCCCTCCTCAATACCCATCACCCACCCTGCCCTCCCTCCCACCCCCCATCAACCCTCAGTTTGTTCTCAGTTTTTAACAGTCTCTTATGCTTTGGCTCTCTCCCACTCTAACCTCTTTTTTTTTTTTTTTCCCTTCCCCTCCCCCATGGGTTTCTGTTACGTTTCTCAGGATCCACATAAGAGTGAAACCATATGGTATCTGTCTTTCTCTGTATGGCTTATTTCACTTAGCATCACACTCTCCAGTTCCATCCACGTTGCTACAAAAGGCCATATTTCATTCTTTCTCATTGCCACGTAGTATTCCATTGTGTATATAAACCACAATTTCTTTATCCATTCATCAGTTGATGGACATTTAGGCTCTTTCCATAATTTGGCGATTGTTGAGAGTGCTGCTATAAACATTGGGGTACAAGTGCCCCTATGCATCAGTGCTCCTGTATCCCTTGGATAAATTCCTAGCAGTGCTATTGCTGGGTCATAGGGTAGGTCTATTTTTAATTTTTTGAGGAACCTCCACACTGCTTTCCAGAGCGGCTGCACCAATTTGCATTCCCACCAACAGTGCAAGAGGGTTCCCGTCTCTCCACATCCTCTCCAGCATCTATAGTCTCCTGATTTCTTCATTTTGGCCACTCTGACTGGCGTGAGGTGGTATCTGAGTGTGGTTTTGATTTGTATTTCCCTGATGAGGAGCGACGTTGAACATCTTTTCATGTGCCTGTTGGCCATCCGGATGTCTTCTTTAGAGAAGTGTCTATTCATGTTTTCTGCCCATTTCTTCACTGGGTTATTTGTTTTTCGGGTGTGGAGTTTGATGAGCTCTTTATAGATTTTGGATACTAGCCCTTTGTCCGATGTGTCATTTGCAAATATCTTTTCCCATTCCGTTGGTTGCCTTTTAGTTTTGTTGGTTGTTTCCTTTGCTGTGCAGAAGCTTTTTATCTTCATAAGGTCCCAGTAATTCACTTTTGCTTTTAATTCCCTTGCCTTTGGGGATGTGCCGAGTAAGAGATTGCTACGGCTGAGGTCAGAGAGGTCTTTTCCTGCTTTCTCCTCTAAGGTTTTGATGGTTTCCTGTCTCACATTCAGGTCCTTTATCCATTTTGAGTTTATTTTTGTGAATGGTGTGAGAAAGTGGTCTAGTTTCAACCTTCTGCATGTTGCTGTCCAGTTCTCCCAGCACCATTTGTTAAAGAGACTGTCTTTTTTCCATTGGATGTTCTTTCCTGCTTTGTCAAAAATGAGTTGGCCATACGTTTGTGGGTCTAGTTCTGGGGTTTCTATTCGATTCCATTGGTCTATGTGTCTGTTTTTATGCCAATACCATGCTGTCTTGATGATGACAGCTTTGTAGTAGAGGCTAAAGTCTGGGATTGTGATGCCTCCTGCTTTGGTCTTCTTCTTCAAAATTACTTTGGCTATTCGGGGCCTTTTGTGGTTCCATATGAATTTTAGGATTGCTTGTTCTAGTTTCGAGAAGAATGCTGGTGCAATTTTGATTGGGATTGCATTGAATGTGTAGATAGCTTTGGGTAGTATTGACATTTTGACAATATTTATTCTTCCAATCCATGAGCAGGGAATGTCTTTCCATTTCTTTATATCTTCTTCAATTACCTGCATAAGCTTTCTATAGTTTTCAGCATACAGATCTTTTACATCTTTGGTTAGATTTATTCCTAGGTATTTTATGCTTCTTGGTGCAATTGTGAATGGGATCAGTTTCTTTATTTGTCTTTCTGTTGCTTCATTGTTAGTGTATAAGAATGCAACTGATTTCTGTACATTGATTTTGTATCCGGCAACTTTGCTGAATTCATGTATCAGTTCTAGCAGACTTTTGGTGGAGTCTATCGGATTTTCCATGTATAATATCATGTCATCTGCAAAAAGCGAAAGCTTGACTTCATCTTTGCCAATTTGGATGCCTTTGATTTCCTTTTGTTGTCTGATTGCTGATGCTAGAACTTCCAGCACTATATTAAACAGCAGCGGTGAGAGTGGGCATCCCTGTCGTGTTCCTGTAATAGCTGTCTTTGAACAACAAGGGTAAACTCTCATAACTGCCTACGACCAGACAACGACAACACTTGTCTTCAGTATCATCCCCTGATGATGACAGCCGTGACTTAAATAGGATACAGAAATGAAAACAAACCCACCAACCCTGACACCATGAGCAGAAGGTTGGTCGATTTTAGCCACACCACGCTCAAAGTCACGAGAAATTAAACTATGAGGAATTGATAACAAAGATGGGCTAATGTGGGATTTTGAATCTGACCGTAGGAAGAGATTTCCTCTAGGTTGACTGAGTTCAGCTCCTGCGTGTGGTGTTGGCAACCCTTCTGCAGCATCTCTGGGAGGAAGTCTGTTTCCTCAAGCGCAATTGGGCTGGTCTGACTGTTACCTAGCTTTTTTTTTTTTGCATCAATTTGAAGTCCACATTTCACTTCTATATATTCAAGAATATTCTAGAATGAGTCCTCTTCATATATTTAGTTGAAAGCAACTTTTTTTTTTTAACTTGGAAATGAAACTATTTTCTTCATGTATTTCTACTGTAACATGCACGCTTCTTGTCACTCTTTGCTGCCTTGTATTAGTATCTGTCAGACTGGGCTTGGCCTGGTAAGCAGAAACCCCATACCAATTTCACTCAGAAATTTTGTTTCTTCTATGTAATTTGGCTACTTGTGTTGCCTTTTGAGGGCAAATCTATGTACCCAGGGTAGGCAGAAGAATAATTCTATGTTATGGAACAAAAGAACAATGTCACATGTTCAGTGGACATTAAGCTATTTTCTTTTTCTCTTTTCCCTGGATTGACAGAGTTTGCTGGATATAGATTTTTACCTCCCTCTTTAGTAACACTATGAGTTTGTGTTTACATAGTGTGTTAGACTTTTCACATCTACCAGGGCTCTTGCCTCCGCTGTACCCTCTCCCTGAAGGGTCCTTCCCCTAGATATATTTGTGGCTGCTTCCCTCACATTTTCTAGTCCTTTATTCAGATGTCACCTGTGCAGTAAGGCCCTCCTCCAGCACTCCATCTAAAATTGTACAGTGAACAAACAGAAACCTTCAAAATAACTTCTGCTAAACATTCACATTACTTGCCCCCATTTTAAGCACATACCACTAGCATAGTACATATTTGCATTTATACACCTTGCTTATTCTGTGTGTCCCCATTAGAATAAGAAGTTCCATGAGGAGCAGAGTCTTTTTATTCGTAGCTGTATTCTCAGTTCTTAGAACCATGCCTAACACATATACATCCTCCAAAATGTTGAATGAAGCTTTGTAACTGACTGATATTCTTGGGGCAAGGAAGTTGGCAAGTGGTAGAAGGGTCCCTTTTCTGGTAGGTTCTTGTGTCTTGGGGCATATGAAGGGACAGGTTTGGTGGAAGCCTAGGTTTATTTCACTGGGATGTTTGGTCCTAGATAAGAAGATTTGCATAATCCATTTAGCCTGTGGCTGGAATGTTGATGGAGGCTCAGATATGGGCATTGATCCACCTCAACTGTTCCATGTGCCCCTGTCTCCCGTCTGTGGATCTCCTCTGTCACCCTTCTGCCACAGGGAAGCTTCCAGCTTCTTCTCTGTTTCTTCAGGAGATGTCCAGGTTTGGATGTGTGATAAGCTACACTTTGCTGAAGGATTCTTGGTTATCTGAGTTGGAAACCAGTAAAAATGATAACATTTTTGTAGACAAAGAGGTGCTGTGCTCGTGGTGCTTGTGCTGAGGATGCCCAGCTGATTAAACTTGGTAATCACAGGGTAGACCTTTGAAGCAGGAGTGAACATGGTGAATATTCAGGCATCTTCAAAGGAAGCCATAGGAAATACAACATGGTGGACACTCTGCCCTACTTGGAAGAATGGAGGTAGATTTCATGGTGGCCATTATGGACTAAGGTACTCAAGTTGACACTTTGAGGAACGACTCTTCTATCACTAGGGCCATTTATTTGAGGGGTGAGGAATTTGAGGAAAAGGCAAAGGACAAGAGGCAGCGCAATGTATTAGTTTGCTGGAGCTGCCATTACAAATTGCGACAAATTAGTTGGCTTCAAATAACGGAAATTTATCTTCTCACAGCTCTGAAGACTGGAAGTCTGTGGTCGAGGTGTCCGTTGGGTTGGTTCCTGTTCAGGGCTTTGAGGGATAATCTATCCCAGGCTCCTCATGTAGCTTCTGGGGATTGTTGGTGTTCCTTGGCTTTCCTTGGCTTTTCCTGGATCTCTGCTGCTTCCCATGACATTCTCCCCATGTATATGTCTATGTCCAAATTCTCCTTTTTTATAAGGACACCAGTCCTGTTAGATTAGGGGCTCACTCTATACAAGAATTTCCCTGGAACACGCTTCAAGCCATTATACACAATTTTGGCACAGACCCATTGTGGGTATTTTATATATGTGTGAAAGGATTCTCGGTTCACCTTCAGCTTTCAGGTACAGAACACTCAGTACGCTGATTTATGCAGTGCTCAATTATATAATCCATAGCCTCCTAAAGTACTGTGTATAGAAATTTGTTATTTATGCCTCTGTAAGCATTTACATAAAAACAATTCATTCTCGAATTATGCTGTTATCTTTCTTATCACAGTGCTGCATGACTGTAACCTCTTGACCAGGCTCACGTGTCCTAAGTTAGGGAATCCTGCGAACTTTCCACATTGTAGGTATGTTTTGAAGATTAACTTTAAGTTGGTGAACGCCTTTTTTAAATTTTTTACATTCACTCCCCCCCTTATTTATTCTTCATTTATATAGTCATTCAACAAACTTTTAATGAATCCTTATCAATAAGCAGAGACAAGCAAAGATTTCGTTCCTTAGAGCATCGGCTGGGTGGAGTGAGACACATGTAAACGTTTAGTGAAGTGCTGGACATTAAGGAAAAAATAGGCCAAGTCTTCAAGAGAAAGAACTGCTCCTAATTGCTCTGAAATTGTACTTTATCCTGATCTGGGGGAACTCAAAAGTTTTTAAAGGAAGGTGTAGGTTCTGTTGCTATCAACAATCTCCTCCCTTCTGAGAATTCCAGCAAACCACAGAGTGAGAATTGGGGCTCTTGGTTCTAGACAATGACATGGAGCCTTCCACAGGAGGCTTTGAGCCATCCTGGGCAATTCTTTTTTTTTCTTTTAATTATTTTTAATGTTTATTTTTGAGAGAGAGAGAGAGAGAGAGAGAGAGATAGAGAGATAGAGATACAGATACAGAGTGTGAGTAGGGGAGGGGCAGAGAGAGAAGGAAACATAGAATCCGAAGCAGGCTCTGGGCTTTGAGCTGTCAGCATGGAGCCCGATGTGGGGCTCAAACCCATGAACCGTGAGATCATGACCTGAGCTGATGTCGGACACTTAACCGACTGAGCCACCCAGGTGCCCCTATCCTGGGCAACCTTGACTGGAGACCTTGATTTTATACATCCAAAACATTCCTACATCGAAGATACCATGACATCTAAGTGAAACATCATGATTTTAAATAATTTACATTTACCAGACTTAGACACAGTGCATCACGAGGCCTCATGAGGCCAGATTCATTTAGTGCAAAGGACGGCATTGTTCAGAGTTAGAATGCCAGGTCTTTACTCATCTTACACCTTTTTTTAAATATATTTTTTAATATTTATCTTTGAGAGAGAGACAGTGTGAGCAGGGGAGGGGTAGAGAGAGAGGGAGACACAGAACTCAAAGCCAACTCTGGGCTCCAGGCTCCATGGTGTCAGCACCGAGCCCAAGGCAGGGCTCGAACCCATGAACTGTGCAATCATGACCTGAGCTGAAATCAGATGCTTAACTCACTGAGCCACCGGGAACCCCTCATCTAGTCTTATGAGGGGTGAATGAAAGAAGGGGTATGGCTGCTCACAGGACAGTGCCAGGAGAGGTGGCAACAGGGGGCAGGCAGTTCTCTTTTTAAGTCATTTTTACACACGCTGATGCTCCCGGTTATGTTCGTGTTCGTGTCAAGTCATTACCATCATTTGACACCTTAATTAGCAGTTAATATTCTAGCAGGAGTAACTGATGAAGTGTGAGAGGTGAAGGAAGGACAAAGGGGTAGTGAGGGTTGTGGTGAGACTGGGAAAAATGCCTTGAAGGAAGAGGGGAGTATAGATAGCCTGGGGAGGGGGCGGGGTCTTGATAGAGAATGCATAAGGCACTGTTTTGGTTTTTCTTTTGTTTTGCTACTTGAAGTTTTTGTCATTTTAGGGGTTGCTAACTTGATCTTCTCTTTTAGGAAGTGGAAAAGTAGGATTTTCTATAAATTTGAGGGTGATAATACAGCCTTCCCAATGAATGCTGGCTCCCCTGCCTATTTTATCAACAACAGGAAGTTCAGCCTCGCCCTCTCCTGTGAATTCGTGCGGGGGGGGGGGGGGGGGGGCTACGGGCGGGCGTTGGCTCAGTGGAAGGCGCGGGAGTGAGGAATGTGGTCCTGTTGGGTCATTTGATGCTATCTTTCCCCAATATGAAACTGCCAGTCTACTCTTGCTATTTCTCAGGCTGCCACATGGTGTCATTGTTGGGGTTGAGTCCTGCACAGTGCCCAATTTGCTGGTCCATCCGTCATGCCCTGGAGATGGTCTTTAAGGCTCTGTCTCATTCCTATATCTTACAACTACTGTGACGGAGGTTGTTGGCATATGGGTTATGGGTTGCGCTTTTTATTGGGTGAAAAGAAAGAGAGATAGGGCTGAAGGGGTTAGGTAGGAATGTGGTTTCATCGCTAGTAAATTTGATAAGGAGACAACCCTAGGAGGAATAAATATTGACAACGGCAGAAACTGCCCATAAATTATCCATGGGGTCAGGTTGGATGTATCTTTGAATTATTCACTGGGATCATACAGGCAGTTTAGATACATACACACACACACACACACACACACACAAGCTCCTGTTGCTGTGTGCAGTTAGAATTCTCTCCCTATTTGTGGGGCTAAGATTTGATCAGTGCAGGAGCAAATCAGGGAAGTTATCTGGGATATAAGGCCAATGGAGCCGGAAAAGCTAGTTACCCTATTACCTTGGTTTTGATGAGTTAAATGACCACTAAAATGTGACCTAAGTCCTAAAATGTCTCAGCTTTTGTTCATGTGATAACCTGAGGAAGGACACAGTGCCCTTAGAGGGGGCGAGCTATTTCACCGTGACACATATCTGCTTGTCCTCTATCCCATGAATTCACTGATCACACATACTTTTTCCTACTTGTGCTTCTTGTTCCTAGAAAAGGACCTATATATAAAGACATTAAAAGAAATGTGTAAATCACTGATAAAACTTAGTGCCTTTCCTATTTTAGGCACCTCAACTTGAAGAGTGGCCGTCCTTTTATGGCAAATAATGTGATTAACTTTGGAATTTCAGGTAGACATTAAATCATTATGATATATTAACCTCCTGAAGGGAGCCCCGCTCAAGACTTGGGCCTTGTAACGATGTCTTCAATTTCTCTATGCTGAGATCCTACAAACTAATCTGCAGCCTCCCAACTGATAGCATGAAGATTGGCTGCAAGTCTCTGAAACAATTAAATATATTTTACCACTTGGCACTTGTGTTTATATTATTTAGATCTCGCTCTCACTAAGTTTTCATTCTTTTCCAAATAGGATTCTCAGCATTTGAAACTACAAGTTAGGTGAGTAGAAATGGTTGAGTGGACAAGTTGACTTTATGTATATAGTTTTTAAACTCAGTCCTCCAGATAGAAGTATTCGTTTCAGGTATGAGCAAGCAAAAAGAAGTCATCAAATCTGTGTCACAAAAGGTTATGACCTCCTTTACGCAAAACTTATTATTTTTTTTATTTATTTATTTTTGGGACAGAGAGAGACAGAGCATGAACGGGGGAGGGGCAGAGAGAGAGGGAGACACAGAATCGGAAACAGGCTCCAGGCTCCGAGCCCTCAGCCCAGAGCCTGACGCGGGGCTCGAACTCACAGACCGCGAGATCGTGACCTGGCTGAAGTCGGACGCTTAACCGACTGCGCCACCCAGGCGCCCCACGCAAAACTTATTTTTAAAAGATATCATGCCTTTCTATGTCTTTGCTTATGGAAGTCCCCCTCCCCCCTTACAATAGTTATTTTAAATCAATAAATCTTTGGCCTATCAGTCCTCGGTCTTTTTTTGGTTTTATTTTCTCCTAATGGCCCACATCCCACTTATTTTAGGTATGCTTTTGTGCCTGAATTCTCTTTTAAATGCCTTGACTTGTAGGCATTGACCCTGAGGGAATCTCCTGATACGTTGTTCTCTGTTCCCTCCTATTGCCATCCAGCAGGGAGCTCACAAAAGGGCATGAAATGCTCTTCCCATGATGCACTGGTGACAATTCAGTTTCTAGGAGCTGGGAAATATCAATAAATAGACCGTGCTTCAGCCATCTCCCAGTGGAATTTTAAAAGCGTTATTATGACAATAGTACCGTAAACAGGGCAGTGTATTGGTGCAGGGAAGTGCCAGCCCCGGAGAGTGAGGGCCCCGGTCAGGGCTGCAGGCTGGGTGTTGCGGGTTGCCTCAGGAAGAGCATCCTAGCCGTGGCTGAGTGTTGACCCAGCTCCAGATTCATCGCTGAGATCAGCTGTGCTCTGTGCACTGCTGAGAGTCACTTTGGCCTGTCTGAAGGAGGCAGCTGTTGTAAATTCTAAGTGCGGATCCAGGGGATAATTCTTGGCTTTCATCATGCTGTGAAGGCTTCAGCAATTAATTTCTTCGGTTCTTCTTGCAGCCAAGGGCTCTCCACATTATTCATCTCTTTGGGCAAAAGCCATTGGTGGCTTCTGAGTTATTTTCTCATTAGGTTTAGGGTGGGAATTACCTGACTGTGGATGGCTGGCACTTGTAGTTCATTTTGTGGGTGGATTATGACCGGGTAGGACCTCAGCAGTAACTGCATTTGTCTTAAGCTCCCAAGGCATAGAGTTCAGCATGGCATTTCCATTTGCCATGAAGATAGCAGCTTGGCATTTTCAAATCCAGAGGCACAACTTCCTGATGGTTTCACCTCTGCGAGTGGCTGGTTTCCCTGTGTGCCCATGATAAGACCCAAATAGTTTCACGAGAGGGCCAGACCTGGGCTTTTATTTCTGTTACTTTATAGGAAAACAAAAACAAAATGAACAAGCCCCACCAAACACTAACATTTCCCGTTGGGAGATTTAACACTTGAACAAAAATGGAGTCTGAAAGAACCGTGGGTGTTTAGCAAGCCACAGGGGAGAGACTGTGGAGGGCAGAGGTTGGGATTTAGTCCCCAGGGGTCTGTCTCAAGTCTCAAGTGTTCAGAGACTTCAGAGGACAAAGATGGGGTCTCTGCAGGACCCTTCAGCATGGTCCCCCTGGTTATTTGTTTGTGGTTTTGTGTGTGGGGAGGGCTGATAAATTCGCTTCACGGCACAGAGCTGTGATTTAACTGTCGTATTTTCTCTGTTCAGCAACGTTCCCTCTTCTGTGTCTTTGCCAGGCCCATATTGCTTCCAGATCAGCAGGCAAAGAACACAGACACCGCTTAATGAGAGGGATGCTTGGAGCCCTTCACAGTCTCATAGAAACAAGTAGCTTGGGAGGTGGGAGAAGAGAGGAGTTGCATTCGTTTGGTCAGAGTGTGGCCTGTTTCTCAGGAGACCAGCTGGCGTGTCTTGCAACCCCAAGGCATGGAAGCTGGGGCCCTTTCCTCCTCCCAGAGAGGTATAATGAAGGGATGCTGGCTTGCTGGGGACACCATGAAGTGAGCCCAGTTGGTTTTGAGTGTCCTTTGTCTTCTCTGTGATTAGAAACTCACTTCATGGTATTTCGCCTGGTCTTCGCACAGGACATGGCAGAGCAGGCACTGAGGAAATATTCAGCGAACAAACGAATGAATAAACGACTGGGAATCCATCATTTTTGGTGCCCTCCTTTTGCAACGCAACTCACTCTGGTGTCTGCTCTTCTTTTGCCTCTGTAGCAAAATTTCCCTGCCTGCTGTTCCACCACTGCTGAAGTGGTCGTCTCATTGGAATGTAATCTGAACAACTCCTTCTCTCTGAGGTATAATCGTAGCTAATGAATAATTTAATGTGCTACCCTCGAAGGGTTATGCACATTTTAACAGGTGACAGGTAACTGGAGACAGAGTAAATAATGAGAATAGATTCATAATAATGGTGGAATTTTAAGTTGATTGCAGGGCACTGTCTTGAGTCTGGAGGGGGACATTTCTGTGAATTCCCTCACACTACATCACGTAGGGAAGTCCCACATCTTCTTTGCTATGATTTTGTTCCCAGATAGAATCATAGATGATCTGACCGAGGTTATTGATCCCCAAAGTGTCTGCGTCCCTCCAAAGGCGTGTCTTTACATCTCAGTGCAGGACAAGAATTGAGATCTTCCAAATTCCAGCCCGGTCTCGGGCTGTGTTGGGAGCCTGAGGGAGAAGAACACGGTTTTGGGAAACATAGACAGATTCACTGCATATTCAGATTTTTTTTTTTTTCCAATCAAACAAAATGTGCATGGGCTCAACATGTCTGGAAAATAACTTGCAGCTCCGTCAGCCTCTTTTTACGGAAGGCGTGTATTGAACGCAAAGTCATAACCATCAGATCTTCTTTGGTGGGAGGGAACGAAGGGGCTGGCTCCTTCTTGGCATTCCTTCTTGAGCCACTGGCTGATGAGACAACTTGGCCAAGTGCGCTCAGCCAGTAGCCAGACCGCCTCCCGGTTCCTAGCTCCGCTCACCATTGTCCTGCACGCCCCCGTTGTCCCAGTTCAAAAGCAGAGCTTAGTCTGAGTCAGTCTCCTCAGTAGGGCTGTGGGGAATGTGGGTGTCAGCAGCCTGGTCTTGCAGAGACTCTGAACAATACCAGGTATTTTGTAGCAGGTATGTGCTGAGTGTTCTTCTCTCACTGTCTGCATTTGGGGCATTCAGCATATAATCCTACAATTAGTTCATTAAAAAAAAATAAAAACGACTTGCAGGTCACCTTTAAAACAAAGGGAGAAGCAATTCTGAATTTAGCCATTTTTCATTTTTGACACCTAGCACCACCTCAAGCTCTGCAGTTACAAATAATGCTGGTGGGGAACGGACCCTCTCTGTACATCTGAGGAGCGAAGGGCTATACATTATGAATTGAACAAGGATAAAGGAACTGGCTGTGTAGTGCAAGAGATTTTGGGTGCATTAATCAGCTCATCTCTGCTAGAGTGAGAACCATTTTAAAAAATGGGTTTTGAACAGAATGCAAACAATTTGTGCGATTCAAGCCTGCTTGATACACGGTGGATGTATGAGGGCAAGGGGAAGATGTGAAATCACGAGGAGGAAGGCCTTGAGGGAGTTCCTCAGGGTAAAATAAGGCAAAGGAAAGAAACAGAGCTTGGAAGAGGCACCAAGATGATGCGGTCCTGCTTATATTTCCGCAGCGCTTGGTGCATTGATTCATTTACTCATTTCGCAGGCAGCTATTAGGTGCCAGCCACGTGTCAGCCCTGACCCTGCCAACTCATATTCTAGGGGAGAAGACAGACACCTACTCAGAGTTCCAACAGGACTTGCTATAATGGGGGTACACACAAGGAAGCACTATCAGTTAGGAACGTTTTCCTGTACAAATGACAGGAAATGCTGTTAACAGTGGCTTAGAGTTTGATATTTCTCACATAACCAGAAGTCTAGAAGTAGGCAGCTGCTGTGTGGGCTTGCCACCTCAGTGACACAAGGGCTGGTATCTCTGTGATTATCCTGGGCTCTCCCTCAGGGTTTCAAGATGGCAACCATAGCTCTTTTGGGGGGGCGGGGGTAAAGAGATGCCAGTGGTGGTTAGCTTGTTCATCATTGGAAACTCTTTCTATAAGCCCCGAGGGAGACTTCTATGGACTTCTCATAGGCCCAGACTGTGTCATATGCCCCCCCCCCCCGCCACCCCGCCCACCTCTTACTAGCTGCAAGGGGAACAGAGAAAATGAGAAGATAGCTTTTCTACATCTGTCTTCTAAGCCTTGCTGTCTACACTAAGAGCTGACAGATAAGACATCAACAGCTTCCTTACTTCTGGGTTTAGTGAATGGGCAGCACAAGACAGAAGAAGGGAAGGATGAAGTCTTACTTGGGATATCTATGCCCTTGACTTTGACCTTGTGGGGCTGCAGTAGGCAGGCTACATTTTGAAGCTACTGTCAGGCCGACCTTTCCTTGACTGGTAATGGCCAGCTCCCTTATCCTTTCAGGTTTAGAGGTGCCCTGCTATTGCCAGTACCTCCCCCGATTCCCTCCCCAAGCATGTGCTACAATATTCAGTTGGCTCTCGGGGAGCCTGGGTGGCTCAGTCATTTGAGCGTCCGACTTTGGCTCAGGTCGTGATCTCACGGTTTGTGAGTTTGAGCCGCATTGGGCTCTGTGCTCATCCTCAAGATGAGAATAGCCGCATTGGGCTCTGTGCTGACAGCTCAGAGCCTGGAGCCTGCTTCCGATTCTGTGTCTCCCTCTCTCTCTGCCCCTCCCCCAGTCACAGTCTGTCTCTCTCCTTCAAAAGTAAATAAACATTAAAAAAAATTTTTTTTAAAAATATTCAGTTGGCTCTTTTTATTGCCTCTCCTTTGTAAATAGTCCCTTTTCAAATTACCTAATTTGAATGTGCCATCTCTTTCCTGTGTGCCCCCTGACTGATATAATAGTAGGGGTTGGGAATGCTTCTTTGGCCAACCAGCATTATCTGTCAGAGGGACATAATGCTCTGGATGGGCAGGTAGGGAAGGGCGAAAAGGGTGCCAGAGAGAGTTCACAGAGGAGCTGAGGTAAATTTCAGTGAACAGGTAGGATTTCATCAGGTAGAGGAGGGGTGGGAGATGGAGGGAATAGAGGATGGAGAACCTTCTAGCAAGAGTAATTGACATGTACAAAGAAACTATGGAAATGTGAGGGAGCATGGGGATAGTTGAGCAATAGTTGTGGATAGCAGAGAGAGGACTCTGAAATGTGGAATGGAGGAGCGTGTGTCATGGAAGCCAGCCGGCCAAGGTGTTGGGAGTTTTATCCTGGGGGAGATGGGGTGCTCTTAAATAATATGAAGGAGAATGCGGCTTAAACGGTGTTTTACCAAAAACATTTTGGTGGCACCATGGAGGATTATTAGAGTGGGTTGAGAAAACATCTGGGAGAGGCTTAGGAAGTTTCCACAAATTTTCTTCATGACATAATAAAATCCTGAATGAAGGAGAGCCGTCCCTCATGACCTTCCCCTCAAATTAAACCCTCCCCTCAGAACAGTTACTACACAGCCCTGTTATATTCTGCATCACAGAGTATTATGGTATTCTAATATTATATTATTATAACAGAGTACTATAGTTCACTACATTATTGACTTTTCCACTTATCTCTACAACTCCATGGGGACAGGGACCATGTCTCAAATTATCTTTGTATTCCCAGTGCATAGCATGGAGCCTGGTGCACAATAAGCATCCAATAATTGTCTGTTGAATTGAATGTGGGAAGTGGGATTTTCATCTACTGGTACAGACCTACTTTACATGCAAAGTGGTTACCTGTGATGAGTCTAGTATGGCTTGATTCTCATATCCGACAGCTACTCTCTTTCTGATGGAAAGGCAGAAGGGAAAAAAAGGAGGAAGGGAGGGAGGGAAAACGTAAGCACTATGGAAGGAAGGAGGCATCGGCAAAGTCTGCTTTTCTGAATGATGTGGATGAGAACAGAGAGGCAGTGATGGGGCAGTGAACAAGCCGGTACATAGACCTTTACCGCACATGACACCAAAAAGTCTGAAGCCAAAAGGAACAGAAGCCAAATTCTCCTTTGTTTCGTGCAGTGGAAGGGGGAGAAATAGACCAGGTAACAACAATGTGTGTCTTGATTGTTTGCACAATGGCTAAGTTATTCTTGCATGGGCTCAGGATTGCTGCCCGGGGGAAGTCCTTTCCGAAACCACAAGGCTGCACCTGATTCAGAGCCATGCCCAGAGATCACCTGCAATCTGCAATATGAGCTGCCCCCTTCAGTGATCTGGCGGGGGATGCAGGGCCCTCCTCTGACCCATTACCTTGATGACGTTGAAAAGTACAACTGGATAAGATGCATCCCTTGGCAAAAGTGGGTAGGGGAGGAAATAAAATAAATCTTGGAGGGTGACTTGAAGATAGTTCTTGAGAATTATGAAAAATGTAGCCACAGATGAGAAAGAAACTCAAAATGTCAATAAAAATGTAACTAGAGAATATACTAGAAAAAGTGTCACAGAACAGGTAAGCCTATCTTTAAATCATGTCTTTAAGACCTGTAAAGTTGTGTTGGCTGGGATAGGGTCTTAAGACCTCAAAAGAAAATCTTTCAATAGTTTCAAGCATCTATTCTAAGCCAGGTGATTGCCATATATATCACCTCATTTAAAATCTTACAAAGCTCAGAAGAGACGTTCCTTATCTTAAAGATGAGGAAACTGAGGCTTAGGAAGCTTGAGTAACCTGCCCACTGTCTCACAGAATGTGACGGAACCTAGGATTTGACCTCAGTTTGTCTGATGTCAGTGACTGTGAACTTCAACCAAGATGCTGTTCTTGCAATACTTGTATCATCTTTTCTGTATTTTCTCCCTTGACCCATATTCTGTTTTTCAGTATTGTTCCAGATGTTTGATTCTGTGAGGGGTTAATTCTCACTCCCAATGAAGGTTTTGGTTGTGAAATTGCATACAGGGTCTTAATCCTTTCTTGCAGAAGAAGATGGAGATCATTATGGCTCTTGGGTTAACCTTTGAAGTAACACATGGATTTTCTTTCTCTCAGGCTTTCTCTGTAGGTTAGATGATTTACTGTGTATTTGTCTTAGGAAGTATATGTTTTAGAAATAGTGTGTGGCCATTGTCACTGGCTTATGCTTGTATTCACCTTATTTTGCTCTTCACTGAAAGCAGGTGACTCATCTCGGACGCGTTGTACTCTGAGTGTTAGCAGAAGCCCCAGTAGGTCGTGGTAAGTGCATTTGCTCCTTGCTCTTTATCAGGAGTGAACTTGGAGCCTTGAGAAGCCGACATGTGCTCATTAGCAGTCAGACAGGAGTTTCTTATTTCTTTTGGGTGCTGAAATGGGGAATTTTTTGCTGATGTTAATCTGGTGTGCACCATCTCAGGGAGGCGGCCGCCATGGCTGGCAGTGCTAAGCCCTTCCGTGTGTGAACAAAAGCTCCTTGGGAGAACGGCATCTCTGGCTAGGGAGGCAACAAATTCTTTCTTTTTTAATTTTAAAAAATTTTTTAAAAATGTTTATTTATTTTTGAGAGAGAGAGCATGAGAGCAGGGGAGAGGCAGAGAGAGAGGGAGACACAGAATCTGAAACTGACTCCAGGCTCCGAGCTGTTAACACAGAGCCCAATGCAGGGCTCGAACCCACAAACTGCTAGATCATGACCTGAGCCAAAGTTGGATGCTCAACCGACTGAGCCACCCAGGCACCCCAGGGAGGCAACAATTTCTCTGTTTGACGGGAGTAGCTCTTTCTTCCCGTGCTTTGGTCATGGGCAGTTTTGCATCTCCTGGTGGAGGTAATGCCTTGCATACCACGCTCCTTTGCCTGCCCTTTGGCAGTGTGCTCTTTTGTCCTCAAGGGCCCTCTGCCATATTGTCTTCAGTCTGAGATCTGAGTTATAAGGTGGAATTCAGGTTGTCAGCAACTCTAAACCTAAGGCCTGGGGAATTTCTTTTTTTTTTTTTTTTTTATTTAAAAAAATTTTTTTTTAATGTTTTATTTATTTTTGAGACAGAGAGAGACAGAGCATGAATGGGGGAGGGGCAGAGAGAGAGGAGGACACAGAATCGGAAGCAGGCTCCAGGCTCTGAGCCATCAGCCCAGAGCCCAACGCGGGGCTCGAACTCACGGACCGTGAGATCGTGACCTAAGCTGAAGTCGGATGCTTAACCGACTGAGCCACCCAGGCGCCCCCTGGGGAATTTCTTTAGAAGGCTGGGAGTAGTCTTTGCGGTATTAATTTCATCAGGCGATCCATTCCTTAGTACTTGGTACGTTATTTGGTTATGGGCTTATTTTCTTTCCTGTTATTTATCTACAACCCTGGATCTGGCGTAGGGATAACTAGGGTGTAGCAAGAAGTGGATATGTGTTTGCTGAATAAATGGCCCCACCGGACAAGCCATTCTCCTTCCTTTCTTTTGTTTCCTCACTTGTTGAAGATGGTTGCTGCCCACAGGTTGTGTCAGCAAGACTCTGGGGACAGATGTTTGCTGGGTGGTCGGGCACTGCAAAGGGCCAGCAAGTGGAATCGGCTGTGTGCAGACTGGGACTGTACATGAGAACTGAGCAGCAGGGGAAACCGAGAGCCATGAAGGCTACATGCCCATCTTCTTTCATCTTCACACCCAAACTCCCAAGGCTTTCAGGAGGATCGTGGATTTCCCATAGTCTAGAAAGTGGGGGGGGAGGGGGCACCCAGGTGGTTCAGTTGGTGGTACATCTACCTTCGGCTCAGGTCATGATCTCGCGGTTCGTGGGTTCGAGCCCGCATTGGGCTCTGTGCTGACAGCTCGGAGCCTGGAGCCTGCTTCCGATTCTGTGTCTCTCTCTCTCTCTCTCTCTGTCCCTCCTCTGCTCATACTCTGTCTCTCTCTCTCCTTCAAAAATAAACATTAAAAAAAAAAGAAAATGGGGATTTAACCAATCCTGCTGAAACCTTAATAAGGTGATCCTGAAAGCTCAAGCAAATTCAGACAGCTGACATTTGGTTTGCAACTAATCTCAGAGAATGAAGCATTGTTTTGACTCCAAAGGCATTTCCCTTCTGCAAGCCCTAGGTTTGTGTTGTTATTGTTTTGGTTTCTTTTGGTTTGGTGGAGAGGAAAAGAAAGTCATACAAGTACTAAGATAGGGTACAACTTGCTGAACCCAAAAGAAACCAAACAGCCACATGGTGGCTTAAAGAATTGGAAAACGGAAGCTAAATACATAGAGGGAATACCCACTGGTGCAAGTTCAAGTTTAGCAAAACAGTGGCCCTAAGGGGGAAAACATCACTTCCCTAATTATTCTAAGCCTTTATGAGTGAACCACTCTTCACATCAGGGGGCCTGTTACTTCACCCTCATTCTCCTTTATTCCCTTGCTTCCTGGTCCTGGATTAAATTCGAATTGATAAAATGTCTTTGCTGGCCACATTACTGTAGTAAACAAGGAACTGTCTGCAGTCAGGATACACTCTTAGTCTTTTAGAAAAACAAGCAGGAAAGATGATGAAAACTGTTTGGAAACCAAAGGGGGAAAAGAAAGGAAGAAATAAAAGTAATAAGAATGTATTCCTGCAGGCCATCTGCGAACTAGAAGGGGAAAACCCCCAAAGACCCCCGGTTTTGATTCATACCTTCAGAGACGTTTCCTTAATGACTGCTCTTTTGTGTTGCCAAAGCAATGCTCATTTATCAGTCTGTGGTTTAATCCAAACCTATCAGGATAAAAATTCAAGGAGGGTGAAGGTTAAATGACAGACAGCCCGACTTTGAAACTCCAGAGTTGATAAATGTCTACAGAACTTGACTGAAAGGCTAAGAGGGAAAATTCTCTCTCTTCGGAGCTATGGGAAACAAAGTGCTGCTTGGCTGGGAGGGTGTGAATGGAGGGTGACTCTGATTCAGATGCTAGGAGCACCTTTTATTCTAACACTATGTTCAATTGCTGGGTAAGTTAGAGGGAAATTCTGAACTGTCTCTTCTATGTATCAGTGCTGATAAATTTGTGGCGGTAAGTGTATTGTAGCTCAAAGCTAAGGGATTGGTCACGGAGATAGAGGTTTTAATAAAATAGTAAGTCGTCTCTAGCACTATTGCCTTGCCAGCCTCCTCCTTCTCACCTGGACCCTCTTTCTTTCTGACTCCCAGGATGCTGGATGGATCTTATCACTTCCTCCTCCTCCTTTCTCCAATGTGTTTAGTTTCTTCTCTCCATAGTGCCTTTGTCTACATACTACAATAACTGGCGTGTAGTAGGTGCTCAAAAAACATTTGCACTTCTGTATTTGAAGCCATTCTTATCAAACTGGGTTGACTCTGGTATATGGCACATTGATGGCGGACACAGCCCTTCCCTGCCCGCAAAGTGTGGTGTAGTGGTTAAGAGCTCCATTCTGGAATCAAACTCAAAGTGTTCTCTAATACGTTACTTGACTCTCTTGGCTGTGTTTCCTCCATTTATAATAGTGCCTACCTCATGGGGTCATTATGAAGATTAACTGAGTTTCTATTTTTAAAAGTGCTTAGAAGAAAAAAATGATTTTTCTGGGAGAAATGGCATGTGTGGATAAAGCTGTTCAGTACGGCAAAAGAATCAAAATCTGTAAATTCCTTAAAAGGTAAAAGTTGTAAGTCTCTATAAAAAAGAGAAAAATGAAGGATTTGGCAGGAATGACAACCCTCTTCTCAACCCTTTATGTCATCTTTTCTAGAATAAAGTCAATCTCAAAAAATACACTAAAACCATACTAAAAGCTAAGTAGCATTTCATATTCAAAGATTATGTCCAAAAAAGGATTTCTGCAGGGTCTAACACATCACCTATGCATGGTGACTGCTTTCTTAGCAAGGCATGTATAAGGCAGGTGACCTTCTGCTTGTAAATGAGTGAATGGTGGTAAAGATAAATCATGGGGAGGTATTTATGATCAGTTCCTTTTTAGAGTCACTACTGACATTTCATTTTTATCTGATTCATGGGTTGACTTCTGGTTTGGCTCATGTTATTCCAGTGGATTCTTTCATTTTTTCCGTCTCCTTATTAAAAAGTATCTTGCACATCAATTAAGCGACTGACTTTGGCTCAGGTCATGATTTTGCCGTTTGTGAGTTCGAACCCTGTGTCGGGGCTCTGTGCTGGCAGCTCAGAGCCTGGAGCCTGCTTCGAGTTCTGTGTCTCCCTCTTCCTCTACCCTTCCCCTTCTCATGCTCTCGCTCTCTTTCTCAAAAATAAGTAAACATTAAAAAAAAAGTATCTTGCCCAAGGAAAAGACTCGATCTTGAATCAGGAAGATCTTGATACTTGTTTGGCATCCAAAACATGGAAAACAGGCTTTTTGTTGCCACCATGTTCCCCTTTTTATTGAGTTAGATAATCGTTTGGGCCCATTACTACTTCATGTCCCACAGTGGAAACTTGAATGACAAATCCTTTGGGTGAGGACCACATGTGCCCAAGGGTGAGCAAGATGCTGTGGTAATAGTTGGTGGAGTGGTCACTGGGGAGAAAGAGTTGGTGGGTTGACTCTGGCACGTGTGTCTCTCCAGATTCTTAGGGCCAACACTCTGCCGTGGGTTGGGCTGCCTTCACAGCATTGTCCTGTCCCCCAAGAGAGGCTCTGCGGAAACTTACTGATTCTGAACACTGATTTGTCCCAAGAGAGATCAAGGCATCCATCCCTACTTACTCCTTTCTCATGTCACCCTCAAAGACCAGAGTCCCCTGAGGACTTTATCTGTTCAGGGTGGGGAGTACCCTACTGAACACCGACAGGGAGGTGGCTATGCTCCGTATCCTGTCACTCTGCCCTCAGTGTCTTCCCCAGCACAGACTTGCCAATTTCCAGGCAATTAAGGGCATCCTTTGAAGATGTCCTATTTTCCTTCCACTGTGTCATGAGAGTCCATTCCTGTAAGTAATTTGTCAGGAACAAAATTTCCCGGGACGATTTTCCAATATTCTCTCTTCGTTTCCTTCAGAAGCTTTATGTGGCTGTGCTGTATTCACTTCAGAGTTTTAGTATTTAGCTTCTTTAGAGACAGAAACAAATATTATGATAATGACAGCAGCCAATGAACAAATGGTAATAACAGCAGAGACCTAAATACAAAAATTAATTAACAAGAAACAGGCAACAGGCCCAGCTGTCTTGAGCGATTTTGAAGGCATAACTGGAAACGTGGAAGATGTTCAAAGGAAGACTTAAGTGGAGGAGAAAACATGTGCCATTAACATGTACCCTGCAGATGTGAGCTTTGCCAGCAGAATTCCCTCTTACCGTAAAGCTGAGGTTGGTGTTACAAGATCACATCAATTATGTCAAATTAAAAAATGCCACGTGACCCGAGAGCTAGAGGAAGAAATTCCACTGGTAAAGGCACTGGGGATAATTTTATTAGCTGCTTCTCAGCATCACGTGATGCATTGTTCTGCTGTCCACTTGTGAGACTAAACCTATTTATGCTTTTGTGTAACACAAAAGGTTATCAGATTTCTCTTTTATATCTTGCTGTATTTTGGGAGAGATGATTTATAAGGAGAGCCATTTTGACTGTATTTTGCTATATTTAGTTCCTTAATAATGAGTAGCTAATGGTATATTTCTCTCCATTATGAAAGTTTCCTTCATTCTTAATCATTTCTTTAACCCTCTGGTGTCTGCACATTTGATTTTACTTTCATTCAGCAATTTGTCCTCCTAACGGAGATGACTGGGATATTAGAGTGATTTCCACCACGATTTTGGATGAAGTCTGAGAGTGTCGCTGCAACGGGCCCAGGGCTTGAACTTAGACCTTCTGGAATAATATTCTTAGTCTTCCAAGAATTATAGCTGCTGATTTCTGTAGAGGTGAAACCTATAGGGCTCTGTTCTGTCCGACCATCCGTGCAGTTGTTCACTGATGAATGGGGTCAGGAAATCTCTCTCTTGGGCTCCTCAGAGAAGTGCATTATGGTCACAAGGATTTGGCTTCTCTTTCACCTCACTCTGAATGCCAAATCCAAACCATCAGCACACGACGACCTTCAGCAGTTCAGGAAAATATCACTTGGTTAGGCTGAGACCCAATCTGGGCAATTCATTTAATGAAGAAGTAGAAATCTTCCCTCGATGCTGAATGGGCTCAGTTTGACCTCTCTATCTTGAACTTTAGTCTCTTTCATTATTTTGAATGAAGAGAGTGTGGTTGACTGCACACAATTGCTGACCATCTTACAAATTGAGAGACATCTGGCCTCTGAAAAATAAGTAGGACTGATCAGGATGACAGATAATTATCTGTTGGCCACTCTTGTCCCAGAGCAATTTGATAGTGCTGACTTTTTTGAACACCTGGAAATACTTCTCTTCTAAACTCCCACCTCAGCTAACCCTGAGCTCTGTGCTGTACCTTGGAGACTTCCCCGGCTTCATCTCCGAGGGCCACTTTTTCAAAGAAGCTGTCCTCTTGGCTAGGGGGAGGAAATTCTATGACTTTCTCTTTAGACTTCCTGACAGCTGAAAACAGTAAGGAAACATTCAAACTTAGACATAAATAATTCAGCACTGATTTTCCTTGAGTTTCATAACCAATATTAGCTTCCTTCACTTTCCTGTCATTACTCCCATGTCCTTTACTGGGAGGAATAACCTTCCCCTTGTACCTGCCGTGAATTTGGTCCAGTAGTATATTGGGGCAGTGGCAAGGAGAAATTGATGATAACTTCACCGATACAACCTCTTGTGCCCCCCAAGATGCTTATAAGATTTCTCCTATTTTTAAACTCTGTATCACAGAGTGTGATTTTTTTTCCTATTTTTACAAATTTTAATGTTTTATTATAGTGTGTTGTTGGGGCCACTTTTATCCCCAAAGAGAAAGCATGGTTGTAATAAAGAGGGTCTGACATGCTTTTTATGAAAGCACTTCTCTGCTAGGGCTCGGCCTCAGCTCTTACATCTCTGCCAGTTTCTTCTTTTGTGGCATTAATGACACAGGTAACCAAATACATTCCCTCTCCCCTCTTGAATTGCCTTTTATAGTTAACTGATTAGTGAAATATAAATAATTATGAAAATGTGGGCATGGGAACGAAGAGGAAGAAAAGGATCTGCCTCCATTTCATCAACCTGCAATGAACTCCTTCCTTTTATAGATTATCTGTCAACTCAAAAAATCATTTAAAAATTCTGCATGACTCAGTGAGAAAGATTATGAACTAATTCTTTTAAAGGAAGCTACACTTTTCTTGGAAGGGGAAACTAGTTCTAGGTTATCTTCTCTTTGATTGAAGTCAGAGCTGCCTAATTTTTCTTTGACTTTGTCCTTTTCTTTTGCTTTCCCCCCTCTCTTTTTTCCTCTTTGTCTTTCTTTCCTTCTTGCTTCTCGCGATTCCTAATGGCCTGCTCTACACCAGGAGTGCTAAGTACAGAGCAGACCAGGATCAGGGGTGTGGAGAGGAGGGTGAGGAAGCCACAGATCCATGATTAATGGGCTATTAGGAGAATGAATGAAAACAACAAGGCATGTGTGGCAGATGTGACCAGAGGAGCCATGCCAGGTACTGATGGGGGCTAGACCCAGGAATGGATGGGAAAAGGAGGGTAAACTTTGCCTTGGACGGGGACAGTTTTCAACGAGAAGGTGACTTTGCGGCTGGATTTTGCTCCATGAGTAGAAGCTACCAAGGGTTAAGAGACAGAGTTTAGAAGAGGGAGATGTTACATTCAACTGATACAGCAAGAGAAAGTGCTCCCGAGTTAGAAGGACTTACATTTCAGAAGAGGCAATGTCATGTGCTGAGGGAATCCTGAGAGGAAGGAAGAACAGGGGCAAACATGCAGAGCCTGGAGAGTACATGGACTGTTGTCAGGGGTGAGGGGCACACTAACGGTCATTATAAATTATTGCTAATGAAATCAGGAGAAGTTGCTATCATTATGCAGGTTTCAAATAAGAGGAAACGGAGACTCACGGAAGCCAAGTGATTCACCCAAAGTCATGTAGCTACTAAATGGCAGAGTCAGGACACAAATTTAGACCTGCCTGATTCCGAAGCTAGTCTTCCCTTCATATACCAGTACAGTGGAGGCGGGGACCTGGAAAAGGAAGGGCCGGCCTTGACAGGTCGTTTATTGCATCACGTGAGGGGCCTGTCCCAAGTCACAGTGGCACAGAGCCGCATGAACTCCCCATTTATAAAGAAACTCAGAGCTAGTGGAATATTCCCTTTGCAGCCTCATCTCTCTGGCTTGTGTGCTCTACCTGTAACTGTATTTGGCAGACTTGAAGCAAGGAGGCGAGGGAGGGTTTTCTGAGGCTATTTGGATGCTGTATTAGGGGATTGTGTCAGAGATGACTAAGTTATGTTGGGATGAAAAATGACCTCCAAACAGCTGTTCTGTAAGACAAAAAAAAAAAAAAAGTATACACAAATCACTAGTGCCATGTGTCCAATGGGGTTGGAGGAATGATTTCATACAGTTGTTATTCAAGGGCTCAGATGGAAAGAGGTACCACTATTATCTTCTGATACTGAGTTCTCAACACCGTGTGTTAAGGTTTTCCTCACCTGGGCAAGAGGGTGCTGGAGGGTTGAACGCTGACATGTACCTGCTCTGGTCTGGAAATGACATACGTTATTTCTGCTTATGCATTAAAAAAATTTTTTTTTAAATTCTTCATTTATTTGTTTTTGAGAAAGAGAGCACAAGCGGGGCAGGGGCAGAGAGAGAGGGAGACACAGAATCCCAAGCAGGCTCCAGGCTCTGAGCTGTCCGCACGGAGCCTGATGCGGGGCTCGACCCCACGAACTGCGAGATCAGGACCTGAGCCGAAGTCAGAGGCTACACCGACTGAGCCACCCAGGCGCCCCATTTCTGCTTAACCTTGCTGTTTATGTCTAGTCAGATGGCTGCACTTAACTTTCAAGGGCAGAAGAATAATAATCCTCCATGTGGATACAAGAACAAGATACTGGAGTGTATGAGTCGTGTTTACCACAGGGGTGTAGACATGCCAACACATTTGTACCACCTTCAAGACTGAGGGATGATAAAACATCAATTCTAGATGGCCCAAGAGTAATCCCTTTACCTTTTCCTATTTACGGGTCTTGCATTCTCTAATACAGTGGCCATTAGCCACATGAAGCTGTTTAAATACTTAAGTTCTACTAGCTACGTTTCAAGTTTTCAATAGCTAGTAGTTCCCATAATGGAAAGTGCAGATATGCAGAACATTTCCATTATTACAGAAAATTCTATTGGATCTTGCTGTCTAGACTAAGGATCAACCAAAGTTTTCTGTAAGAGGGCAAATAGCAAATATTTTGGCTTTTGCAGGACATCCAGTCTCTATTGCAACTACTCAACTTTGCTCTTATAGTGTGAAAACAGCCATAGACAATATAGAAGCAAATAAACATAATTGCATTCTAATAAAACTTTATGTACAAAACCAGGCAGCAGGCAAGATTTGGTCCATGGGCCATTTATTTTCTAACCTTGCCTCAACCGATTGTCTCTAAAGGGAGGGGCAGCTACTTTTACATGACCATCCACTGGGTGTGTTAAAAAAAAAAACAGGGGCGCCTGGGTGGCGCAGTCGGTTAAGCGTCCGACTTCAGCCAGGTCACGATCTCGCGGTCCGTGAGTTCGAGCCCCGCGTCAGGCTCTGGGCTGATGGCTCGGAGCCTGGAGCCTGTTTCCGATTCTGTGTCTCCCTCTCTCTCTGCCCCTCCCCCGTTCATGCTCTGTCTCTCTCTGTCCCAAAAATAAATAAAAAACGTTGAAAAAAAAAAAATTAAAAAAAAAAAAAAAACAAAAAAAAAAACAAAAAAAACAAAAAAACCCCCCAAAACCCAGACATTAGAACTTCCATTTATATTTACATTAAAAATGAAATCCATTAATCTTGTATCATTTATGCAAACTGGCATTGGCTCCTTCTTTGTTGGCCTATTTGTTGGATGCTAACATGTCCTGTACATTCGACAGGAGTTTTGTGTTTTTTCTTTTTTTTTTAATTTTACTTATTTTGAGAGAGAGAGAGAGCACGCGCACGTGCACACGAGAGCGAGTGGGGGAGGGGCAGATTGAGAGAGGGAGACAGGAATCCCAAGCAGGCTCCATGCTCAGCAGGGAACCCTACACAGGGCTCGATCTCAAGAACTGTGAGATCATGACCTGAGCTGAAATCAAGAGTTGGATGCTTAGCCAACTGAGTCACCAAGGTGCCTCTAGACAGGAGTTTTATACCTGGGGGCATATACTGTGCTGCTCACAGACATTTTTCTTAATACATTGTGAAATAATGCAGCCTTCATCGTCTAGTTTTGTAATTTTATGAATGATATTACCTGACTGTAAATAAACTGTCACAAAATGAGCAAGTGGTTTATCAATATTTCTGCAGAGGAATCCCTGGGGATTAGGCTGTTGTTTCTTGTCTCACACTACATCCCTTGCGACAGGGTTGGGTGGCTGCAAACCGCATTTCTGCTTTGGCAGTTTGCTCCCCGTTAGATTCTGCCGGCCTGAAAAGGGGCAGGAGGGAGGGAGCAAGAACTTGCTCCTTCCTATGTGTCGGCCGATTTTGCTACTGTCACCCCAGTGGGTTCCAGTAGTAATTGGCTTCAATTCCCAGCTTCTTTTCATACTCTCCAACCACTGTCACCATGCCTCCCAGGTGTGGCCACGCCAGCGTGGCAGGGCCCCCTCCTCAGAGGTCTGTGTCCTACCCCAGGGGCCTGTCCTCCAAGTACCTGAGGAATCAGCCCTGCGCCCCCTCAGAGGTCTGGGTCCTAGGGCTGACAGCATCCCCTGCACTTCGAGGTCTGTTAACCCCACCTTCTTCCCTTTGATCCCTGGACCCAGCTGTGGAAGCTGCTTCCTGAAGTTACTATCTCTGTGACCACAGTGTTTCTTCTTCCTTTTTCAGTCTTTTAATACCTCTTGAGTCAATTCCCTTTTTTAAATTCTCTGCTAAAATAACCATGGTGGTTTATTTATTGCTTGGACCCTAACTTACAGAGATACCATGGATTAAACTTCATCATAGCGCAAACATACACTGTCGAGAAAATGGGGGTGTTGACAACATGCAGTAAAATGATGATATAGGTGAGTAATAAGCAAAAACAAGGATTATTAAAAAATGGATTTGAGTCCCAAATGTCCATCGACTGATGAATAAAGATGATGTGGTATATATGTGTATATAATATGTATTTATACATACAATGGAATATTGCTTGGTGATTAAAAAAAAAAAGAATGAAATCTTGCCATTTGTAACAACGTGAATGGAACCAGAGTATATTATGCTAAGCGAAATAAGTCAGAGAAAGACAGATAGATGAATTCACTAATATGTGAAATTTAAGAAACGAAACAGATGAACATAGGGGAAGGGAAGCAAAAATAAGATAAAAACAGGGAGGCAAACCGTAAGAGACTCTTAAATACAGAGAACAAACTGAGGGTTGCTAGTGAGGTGTTGGGTGGGGGGGATGGGCTAAAGGGGTAAGGGGCATTAAGGAGGACACTTGTTATATGTAAGTGATGAATCACTAAATTCTATTCCTGAAATCGTTATTACACTATATATTAAATAACTTGGATTTAAGTTAAAAAAATAATAAAAATGGATTTTCATTCACTACTGTTAATGATGAATCTAACCACAAGTTTATATTGGGCTTTGAGATATAAACTAATGATAATAAGACAAAGCAATTAACACACAATTAAAAATAAAGCAATCGAGGGACACCTGGGTGGCTCAGTTGGTTAAGTGTCCGACTTCGGCTCCAGTCATGATCTCATGGTTTGTGAGTACGAGCCCGGAATCAGTCTCTCTGCTGACAGCTCAGAGCCTGGAGCCTGCTTCAGATTCTGTGTCTCCCTCGCTTTGCCCCTTCCCCTCTCACACTCTGTCTCTGTCTCTTGAAAAATGAATAAACATTAAAAAAAATTTAAAAAAATAAAAATAAAGCATTCAAAACATGAAGAAAACCCTGTAGCGTTTTCAATAATATTTTATTTGAGCTATTCGGTCTTTTACTAAAATTTACTAAACTTCATTTTAAACATTTAGAAACATCATTTGAGTTTTAAAGAATAGCTTTCTGAATGCAGGTATTTTTCTTCTTGGTTCAATGCTGTACCCTCAGATCCGAGAAGAGCATGTAGCATGTAGTAGACTCAATGTATGTGTTAAATTAATGAATAAATATTAATTAATAGTTTAAAACCAAGATGCCACAAATTGGGAAACACCTTATTCTTGTAGTTACAGTAAAAATGGCTAATGTCGTATATGGTAAACCGTAAACTAATATGCCAGCCAATACTATTAGAAAGCCCAGAGAAAACACTGGTCAGCATCTGAGGAAACAAGTATTAGGATAAATGTGGAACGTTTGCTATATGGCTGCCTCAGAGTGAAGATAGCTTTATCATGTCTCAGTTTACAGTATTTATTAGGTTCAGTTTCAGTAGGAAAACACCAAAACTACTTTGCGATCCATAAAAAAGAATACAGGCAATAAGATGTTTTGTATAGATTGACTTCTTCAGAACAATTATTTTCTGGAAAACTCGTAAGTGTAGCTGTTTGGACTGGAATTGAATAAGTAGGATTTTGGGGGTAAAATCCAGAGGAAGAACCACAAATGAAATTCATTCTCTGTAACATCGATGGGCAGAGACATTCTAGAAGAAGTTGAAGATCGATATGACCAAAATGCTACATGATGTCATTGATGTGGTTTTTTCTTTCTTAAATAAGGGTTTTAAACATTGCATCTTCGTGGTGTTTATAACGAGAGGGAGGGTGACCATGAAAATAATCACATGGAAGTTTATTTTTGATCCTGTGGCAAATTGCCTGAGAGAGAGGAGGTGGAGTAAAAGATGAATTATACTTGATTCTTTTACAAATGTGCAAGTGTTCCAAATTTGCTGACCTTTCATAGGATAACAAGTAGCTCTCTTTAGTACATTATTTAGAAGATATTTTTAAAATACACCCTCTTAATCAGCCCTTTCAGCAGAAAGGTGATATTTTAATAGTGAATGAGAAAGTAAATGCTTTTCAAAAGATACTCATGTTATGGGAGAGTATCTTGAAAAATGGCATTTAGAAAGGTTATAATTGTTAATTGATTTTGTTCCTGAAAATGGTCTAAATAGTCTATTCGAATATTCAAAATTGGAACAAAAATTTTCTGACTCAGTGTATAGTATCACACATGTTCAAACAGTTTTTTAAAAATCCTTATTTATGAGAGAGAGAGAGAGAGAGAGAGAGAGAGAGAGAGAGAGAGAGAGAATATGAATATGAATGGGGGAGGGGCAGGGAGAGAAGACAGAGGATCCAAAGCAGCTCTGTGTTCACAGCTGAGAGCTTGATGGTGGGCTCGAACTCACAAATGGTGAGATCATGACCTGAGCTGAAATCAGATGCTTAAACGACTGAGCCATCCAGGCGCCCCTCAAAGCAATTTTTTGGAAAAGAGAATGCAACACTTTCCAATTACTTTGTAGAAATAAATGATTGAAGTCAGTGAGGATAATAATTTGCTAGCTAAATGTTCATAATATTTGCCTAATTAGAGGATGAGATTGGAAAACATTTCAGATTTTAGTAAGTGTAAGGAGTTTTTCCATTTGGATCTACATACCTTGCTGAGGTTTGTTTTTTTAATAAAGCAGCTAAATATTGAAAGAAAACTTTGAAAATCAGGTATTCCAATTGATGTATCTTAAAGTGTTAAACTTGGATTTTCATAGATAAGGAAGGACTTAATCTCGCTAAAAACATTTATATGTTAGTGGGATTAAACATAGTTTTGTATCATTAAAAATAAAATTTTAGTAAAATATTAAAACACTAATTTATATTAGGCCTTAATAATTGAACATGTTGTAATTTCTAGGGGAAACCCCGAGATATTAGAATAAGAACATAAACTTAAGCTGAGGGGAAAATATGGAAAAATATATACATAATCAGCTTGAAGACTAGGAGAGCAGGAGGATTATAAGGAGGAATAAGTAGAAAGCAAATAGTAAGTAGAGTTAAACTCCAATTTGTCAATGATTATATTAAATGTAAATATAAATGTAAATAGAGTCAACAAATACTCTTATGTTGACTGTATAAAAAAAAGAAATATATTACTTTATAAGAGATAGATTGAAGATATAAGGATAAAGGAAGAATGGCACAAAAGTGGAACAATTAGGAATTTTATGCAAATTTTATATGCACAGTATTATATGTCTTTGATTTCTATATATCTCTATATCATCTATTTACTTATCTACCTGCCAAAGACAAATCCTTAAACACAGGAAATTTTAACACATTTCTCTCAGTAACTGAGAACAGAAAGTCATTAATTAATCGAGGTATAGAATATTTGAATAATATATATAACAAATATGACCACACACATACACACATACGTACACACACATGTTCCTATACCTTCAAATGACAGGATATACATTTGATTCAAGTGCATATGGATCACTCACAGGGTTATAAATCAGATCTCAACAAATTTCAAAGTATTTCTAACATTTACTTTCTATAGTTGGTTTATACTAGAAATCACTGAAAAATAACTAGAAAAATCTCCATGTGTTAAACACTTCTAAATTATCTGTGTATCAAAGAGGAAATCACAATGAAAACTAGAAAATATCTTAAACTGAATGATAACAAAAATGACATATTAGAACTAGTGGAATATAGCTAAATGTAGAGAATGTATTGTCTTAAATGCCTATATTAGAAAAGAGCAATGGCTAAAATTTGGAATATTCTTTCAAGAAGTCAGCAAAAGAATAGAAAATTAAATTAAAAGTTACTGAGTGGAGAAAATAACAAAGGTAAATTCATAAATGTCATAAATAAATGACATATAAAAGGAGTATACCATGGAAAAGAACTACAAGGCCAAACCTTTTTTTTTTTTTTGAGACTAATAAAATTTATAAGTAACTGCAAAAAGACAGAAGGTCAGTAGTAGGAAAGAAAATGGTGCATCACTATACAATTTAATGCCGTGAACTTGAAAATTGTGATGTAGTGGAGAAGTTTATTTAAAAAAAAAAAAAACAAAACTAAAACCGACACTAGAGGAAATAGAAAGCTCAGCACAGTCCTTTCTTTATAAAACATGGAAGACCTAAATAAATAAAGGAATATATTGTTTTCAGGAATTAGAGGAACATATCAGTCTCTCTAAAGTTGATCTGTAGATTCAAGATTATATTTGTTACAATCCAGCATATTTTTCTTTTTTAGTATGTGCCTTTGTGGAAGTCAAGAACTTGATTCTAAAATATTTATGGAAATGCAAAGGATCAAGAAGAGCAGGGACAATCAGGTAGATATGGACTTTACTAAATACGATGACTTATTATATAGAGGAATAATAAGATGGTGTAGTATTGGCACACAGATATATAAATATGCCAATGGATTAGAATAGAGTCCTGAATGAAACCCACGAGTAAATGCGGACATAATTTACTGCACCATTTTTACTCAGAGTCTGTGTGGAAAGGACAATTTGTTATAAATAAATGGTGCTGTGTCAATTGTGTATCCACACAAAAAACAGAAAACTTCTACCTCATACCACCACTGAAATCAATCCAGGCATATAGTAGGTATAAATGGTAAAATAATAAAGTAACGTAGGAAAATGACTTCATGATCTGGGAGTAGGCAAAGACATTTAAAGAGGATACGAAAAACATTTACTATATAAAGTAAATGGTTACTAAATCTGTCCATAACAATATGAAGAATTTCTGTGAATAAAAAAAAAAAAAATCTCTGTTTATAGACTGAAAAAAACACAAGGCACAATCTGGGAGGAGATTTTTGGAACATATGACCAAAAAGGGCTTGTATGATAAATTCCTTCAAACCAATAAGAAAATACAGCCTACTGGCAAAATGGGCAGGAAACATGTAGCAGCCTTCGCAAAGGATACTCAAATGGACGATAAAGATATGGAAAGGGACTGAATCTAAATAATTAGGAAAATGTAATGTTAAAATATTTTAAATTTTATCATTTAAAAATCACCATTGCTGAGAAAGACTAAATTTATAGACTAACACTAACAAGAATTAGAATATAGAGGAGCTAGAATTCTTATAAAAGTAGGAGTAGAGGCTAGTCAACTACTCAACTACTTTGGAAACTGTTTATTAATATCTACTTGCATAGAGCTAGCCAATTACTTAGTAATTTCACTCCTAGGAATATATCCAACAAAAATGCATACATATATTCATTATATTATATATATATATATATATATATACATATACATATGAATACATATATATTTTGCTGTATGTGACATGGATTAATCACACACAGACTTAAGGTCTAGCAAAGGAGCTAGGCTTAAAAAATATGTATTATGGGTTCAAAAACATTTAAGACTAATCTATGGCATTAAATGTCAGAATATTTGTTGCCGGTGATAAGCAGTGAAGATATAGGCTTCAAAAGGACACCAGCAGGGCTTCTAGGGGGCAGATATTATTCTATTTGTTGACCAGGGTGGTAGTTATAAGGATATGTCCAGCTTTTGATAATTAATAAAACTTTATACTTATGACTTGAGCATTCTTCTCTATGTATATTACTCTTTCAAATGTTTATTTCAATAGAAAAGAGGAGTATTAGACATTATGGTGAACATATGAATTATTTTCTATCCTCATCCTCTCCAAACAGTCCTCTCTAGTCCAGTGTGTATTTGGTTCTTGGAAAAATACTCTGTATCAGTGGTGGTGATGGAGGAGGTGGAGGAGGAGGATCTCTGTGGCTTGATGGAGCCATCAGTTCTGGAGGTAGATGTACGGGGAGACACCTGGAGCATTTGCAGAAGGCAGTAGAGTTTTACTCGTGGGGCTGGTCTTTGAGAAGCTGCACAGGGTTTAGGTTGTTGCCTAAAGACAAGATACTAGATCCTAGGGCTTTCTGGTTACATGAGTGGTATGCTAGAGCCAGCTCATACTAGATGACAGGCTAATAGTTACGTGTTCACAGATTGATTTTAATTTTATTTTTATTACATAAATTTTAGGTTTTTTCAGCTTTAAGATATATAACACTGTATAAGTTTAAGGTTTACAATGTGAAGATTTGATATATGTATATTTTGCAGAATTATTGCCATAGTAAGGTTAATTAAGACAACCATCACTTCACATAGTGACTGTTTTTGTTTGGTAAAAACTTTTAAGTTTTACTTTCTTATAAACATTCACGTATACAACACGTATTGATTTTTGTGTTTTGACTTTATATCTTTCAACTTTACTGAATTAGTTTATTAGTGATAGCAGTTTTTTGGTGGAGTTTTTGGGGTTTTCTATCCATGAGATCATGTCATTTGCAAACACAGTTTTTCTTTCTTTTTTGACCTGGATACCTTTCACTTATTTTCCTTGACTGATTGCTCTGGTGAGGACTTCTAATACTATGTCAAATAGGAGTGGTGACAGCAGGCGTCCTTGTCTTGTTCTGATCTTAGAGGAAAAGCTTTCAAACTTTCATTTTATTGTTGAGTATGATGTTAACTGTGGGCTTATCATATATGGACTTTATTATGTTGAGGTATGTTTTTCTGTATCCAATTTGCTGTGATTTTTAAAAAATTTGTACCTCTTCCTTCACCTGTTTCACCCTCTTACCACCCTCTCCCCTCTGGCAATCACCAGTTTGTTCTCTGTATTTATGAGTCTGTTTCTGTTTGTTGTTGTTTATTTGTTTTGTTTTTTAGATTTTACATAAAAGTGAAATCATCCGGTATATCTTTTTCATCCTTTATCATGAAAGGATATTGAATTTAAAAAAACGTTTTTTCTGCATCTAGTGAAATGATCATATGATTTTCATCTTTCATTCTATTAGTGTGATGTATCCATGTATTGATTTGCATATGTTGAGCCATCCTTGTATCCCTAGGATGAATCCCACTTGTTTATGTTGTATATTCCTTTTAATGTGCTGTTGAATTCAGTTTGCTTGTCTTTTCTTGAGAATTATTACATCTATATTCATCAGTGATATGGCTTGTAGTTTTCTTTCCTCATAGTGTTCTCATCTGGATTTGGCATCAGGGTAATGCTGACCTTGTTAAGTAAGTTTGAGAATATTCCCTCCTATTCAATTTTTAAGAAGAGTTTGAGAAGAATTGGCATTCTTCTTTTTTTTTTTTATTTTTTTTTTCAACGTTTTTAAATTTATTTTTGGGACAGAGAGAGACATAGCATGAACGGGGGAGGGGCAGAGAGAGAGGGAGACACAGAATCGGAAACAGGCTCCAGGCTCCGAGCCATCAGCCCAGAGCCCGACGCGGGGCTCGAACCCACGGACCGCGAGATCGTGACCTGGCCGAAGTCAGACGCTTAACCGACTGCGCCACCCAGGCGCCCCAAAATTGGCATTATTCTTGAAATATTTTATAGAATTCACCAGTGAAGTCATCTGGTCCTGGGCTTTTCTTTGTTGGTAGTTTTTTGATTACTGGTGAAATCTGCTTACTCCTTATTGGTATGTTCAGATTTTCTATTTTTACCTCTTCATGATTCAATTCTGGTGAATTGTATGTTGGTATGATTTTACCCATTTCTTCTAGGTTGTCCCATTTGTTGGTATAAATTGTTCACAGTATTCTCTTATGAATCCTTTGTATTTCTGTAGTATCTTTTGTAATGTCTCCTCTCGGATTTATTTATTTGAGTCCTCTTCATTTTTTTTCTTTGTTAGTCTAGCTAAATATTTGTCATTTGTCAATTTTATTCATCTTTTAAGGTGAGCAACTCTTTTGTTATTATTTTCTACTGTTTTCCTACTTTCTCCTATTTTTTCTCTTATTTTTGTTGTAATCTTTATTATTTCCTTCCTTCTCCTAACTGGGTCTGCATTTAAGTGGAGCTGCTGGGTAGGCTTTCTGGTTGAGCAGGGCTGAGGGCTACGTTCCTTGGCAGGGTGGTGACATTGGTTGAATTCATTGAAACGATGGAGCTGCAGGCCCCAAATTGCTTTGCAATTTCTCCTGGTTGGGTGAGGTCTTAGGCTGTCCTCCTCAATTTGCTAGTGCAATGGGTGGACTCTGTTTAGGTGGAATTATAGGCTAGGTTTCATGGTTGGACAGGGCCTCAGGCTTTGCTCTGCAATCAGGTGGGGCTGTAGTCTAGGCTTTGCAATCAGGTAGACTGTGGGGCTAGCTGTACTCTGCTGTTGGGTGATGTCATTGGATGTGGCTTTCTGGCTGGGTCCTCTAGCTGTACCTCATAATTGGGTGGGGCTAGAGACTGGGCTCCCTTGTCACATGCGGCAGCAGTTCAATCTGTGATTGAACTATGGATGTCATGGCTGGGCTCTCTGCCCAGACAAGGCCACAGGTTGTGTTCTGTGATTGGCAGGGCTGTATGTTAGGCTTCACTGACAGTTGGGATTGTAGGCTGTATTCTTCAGATGGGCGACACTGAGGCTACACTGTTTAGGCTGCTTGTTTATTTGGGGACAGAGGCTATGCTCAATAATTAGGTAGGACTGACGGCTTGGATCTCTGCCAGGGTGACCCTAAGGATGTGTTCTATAGCTACAGGTCAGTTGTGGCCATGTTTCCCATAGGGGTGGAACTGGAGACTTGGGTGAGCAGTCGAGTGGGATTGGGAATTTGCTCCGCTGCTTGGGAAGAATGTAGGATGTGCTTCATGGCTGTTGGGCATTTATGGTCATGCTACCTGGGGGTGTGGGATTGAAGACCATGCTCTACAGTTGGGCAGGATTACGAATTTTCTCCTCTGTCCATACAGGGCTGTAGAATGGACTTGACAACTAGTATGGTCCTTTGGCTGAGGATCCAAACCAGGCAGAACTGCCAACTGAGCTCCCTAGCCAGATGGGACCCCTGGCTTGGCTTTGCAGAAGGTCAGAGCCAGTGGCAGGGATTTTTGCTCGAGCGCTACTGTAAGTAGGGATGTGGTCTGTCAAGATCTGAGTCCCAGTTATAGTAGGCCTCACCGCCCCCTCCTCTGTCTCTATCTGGTCCCAAGTGCTTGAGCTCCTCATATGCCCCCATTGATCCCTGTGAGGTGAGACCTGAGTGAGCTTTTTGTGAAGTGTCCTGCAACACTGGAGAAGTTGTATGTTCCCCCTTGAATTTGCTTTTTCCCACTGGAGAAACTATAGGCCCAGGAGGCCCAATCCTGGTGGCACTGTGCTGGTCTGGGGGAGGGAAAGAGGCCATTCAGTCAAGTGGTAGTTTCTCCCCTTTTCCCCTCTAATGTGGTACTTCTCAGTTTCTGTTGTCCAGGGCAGGTACTTTAGCCTCACTCATGGATTCTGGAATTTTCATAGTAGGGTCTTGCCTTTCCTCCACCCTTGTGGAGATTCACAGGAAACACCAAAAACTCTGAGGAGTCTTTCAGTGAGAAGAGAGTTTAGCTTCATATTAGCACAGTGCTCACATTTTGAGCACTGACCCTTTTTTCTCTCTGTAAATAGTGATTTTAAAGTTTGGAAAATGCTTTAGGGATTGATTAACCAGGCTCATTTGAATGCTGGATCTTTTATAACCAGGTCCCATGGCTTCGAATATAGTCTACTCGTCACTTTGATCTTCTAAGAGGCATCTTTTTGTGTAAGTGCTCAAACTCTTGTTTTCTTACATAGAAGTAAATATGTAATTATGGGTGGCAAGTAAATCAGTCCAGTGAGTGGATTCATTGGAATGACTTAGATTCTTCTTAGGTATTCTGTTGACAACATCATATATTTGGCTTGTTCTAGGGGTTCCAATGCTTTGGACCCTGAATCTTCTCGCTGTAAACCAGTTCTCTTCCAGTATATTTTAGACTTGTGATAAAGAGTGGAACATCTCTGTGAAGGAGCAATTTCTTCGTTTCCAATAACATCACCCTGAGACTTTCATCAACGTGGAGACATTTCAACATTTTCTCAAGGGTCATGTGGGGAAATATTATGGAAGTTATGTTCACTGATTATTTTGTGACATACCTGGAAATGTCTTTCAATCTTTACCTTCTATAAATATTTAGCAAATACTGGAGTATCTTGAGGGCATTTGTCTTAACATGTATTACTCTCATGTAATGTGAATCCTCAAGATGAGAATAGATCATGAACAAGTGATCTGATCCTAACCCAGACAATACCCTCAACTCTGATCTCCACTTGAATAATTCATGTGACAGAGGTCTGAGGAAGACAGTCTATTTAATAAAGTATCTAATTGTTAGAAAGTTTTCATTTATATTGATTCATAATTCATCTCCCTGTAACTTCCACCCAGTAGTTTTATCGCTGGCATCTGGGGCTGCCTAAGAAGACATGTCATTCCTCTTTTCCTTGGGAGTTATGTAGGATTTGCAAAGGCCACTCTCCAATTCTCTTTAGTGTCTTCTCTTTTTCAGCCCAATGACCTCAAATGTCCTTTGTATTTTGTCCAGTGACTTCTTGCCAAACTATAGAGCTTGTCTGCATGAATTTCTTGTTTGTGATTGTTAGTCTTGATTTGCCTCTCAGGACAAAATTAAGTCTGCACCTTCCATATCTGGGAAGATGCAGTTGGGGCACTATAGAAAGATCTTCTTTATTGAGACACTGAAAGTCTTCTGTAAGGTTATATTGAACCACTGGGCTCACAGCTAAGATCTCTAGTATTTCATTTTGTACCATAGCTGCTCACTGAGACACATCTTCTCCATCCTATCCTTAGGATGGTATTCACTTCTTTCTGCTAAGATTTGGTGCACAATCCTTGTCCATTGCTCTGCTTTGAGAATTTGCTCCTTTCATCCAACTTAGTGGGGGGTTTTTGTTTGTTTTATTTTGTTTCATCTATAAAATAGATCACTATACAATACCAATTTAGAAGATATTAATATCTTCTAAAAATTATCCATGTTTATTTTGAGAGAGCGAGCGAGCGCACATGTGAGTGGGGCAGAGGGAGGGAGCGAGGGAGAGCGAGAATCCCAAGCATGCTCTGCACTGACAGCAGGGCTTGGTCTCATGAACCGTGAGATCATGACTCATGAAACTGAACTGAAATCGAGAGTTTGATGCTTAACCGATTCAGTCACCCAGGTACCCCATGATATTAATATCTTTGATTGATCAAATGATTAATGAAAACATTAAATCTGAAATTTTATAATGGTATTTTTTTCTTTTACACTAATTGAAAGTATGACAAGATGGTCACATAGAGCTTTTCAGTGTGTCAATGGTTTTTTTAATGTGTCAGTGGTTTTTATTCTGTTTTATGAGATTCTATAGGAATTGTGTTAATAATTCTAATGGTGTATGTATCTTGGACTGTTAATAACTATTCAATGTAATACCTCAAAGTGCTAATCACTCATTAGGCTTTAGAAGTTAAATATTGAACTTCTAAAAACTAAATGAGAATGAGTATGTCTAATATTTATTAACAAGGATGTCAAGAAGCATAATTGTTTGGAATCCAACTTTTTAAAATAAAAGGCATGCTGAGTGAAATTTATAGTGTCCTTACCAGGCTGTTAATCTTTTTTGGTAAAATGTAAATTTAAAAACCATCTTGATGGCCTTCATGATAAGTTTTTCATTTATAATTCCTTTAGTTTCTCAAATAATTTAGGTGGAGAGGGCTTGGTGAAAGACTGAATGATAATTATGCTTAGAGTTTGGATCAGATGGATGCTGAGAAAAATAGCATGTTATTATGGCTTTCACTTTTATTGTCTTCAAAATAGAAAAGTTTTTCGCATATGAGCCACAAGAAGAGGACTGACAGCAAACTGTTTAATATACCTTAGCTCACTTTTTAGATTTTCTTTAATGTTTATTTTTTAGACAGCATGAGCAGGGGAGGGGCAGAGAGGAGAACAGAAGATTTGAAATGGACTCTGAGCTGACAGCAGTGAGCCTGATGGGGGGCTTGAACTCATGAATCATGAGATCCTGACTTGAGCCGAAGTTGGACTCTCACCCATCCACTTCGTCCACCTAGGTGCCCCAACTCTAGCTCATGTTTTAAAACATAAGATCTTCTCAAGTTTTAGGATGGAGGTTAAGTTGTTGTATACTAGTAATAAGTGAATCAGATCACGTTGCTTCCCTGCTTAAATCCTCCAATGACTTCTCGTAAACAAGAAATAGAAGATTGACTTGGAAGGAGCTGATAGGATCTGCCCTTGCTTTCTTCTCTGACTTTGTTGTCTCCCCTCTGCCACAACCACACTGCTTTCTTTCCTTCAAGCACAATGGGTCCATTTTGCCCAAAGGCTTTGCACCAGCTGCCATTAATGATCTCCCTGTAGACTCTAGAGTCTAGAGTTTTCAGTGACCTTTTTCTTCTCATGTTTCAGGTGTTGGCTCAAAAACCACCTCCTCAGGGAAGCACTTCCTGACTACTTTATCAAAATAACTCTTCTTTCCTCCTCAGTTGCTCTTTATCATACTACTTATTTTCCTCAAGTCTCTTAGCATTACTGGTAGCCATCTTGTTTTATTTATTTATTAACCAAAGACTACAAAATTCCATGTGGGTGGGGAGTTTGCCTTGGTGATTGCCATAGTCCTTATGCCTGGCACATAATAGGCAAACAACAGATCTTTGTTCAATACATTAGTCAATTCTCAGTTATGTGGAACTAGCGTCTACTACTCCTTGCTGTTTTTCTGCTTCCTTTCAGTTAGAGCAACAATAAAATGGAGAAAAGTCAGAAATAAAACAAATGTGGGCATTATCAATAAGTTTACAGAAACACATCCTGACTCTCAGATGATGATCTTTTCGCCTATTTTAAGAGAAACTAGAGCCATTAGACAGGAGTTTCCTCAATATTCCGTCTCTGGGCTTGCAAATTAATACCTGCAACTTTCCTCTAAAAGTTCAAAAAAAGTGCTGCTAATTCTCTTTGAGGGTAATTCTACCACATGAGTTCCAACTTTTTCTGGGATCTTGGCCCATTGAATATCCCTCCTGTCTCTCGTTTCTGCAAGAACATCCTCTCTATTTGCTCTTTTTCACCAACATGTCAACATACTCAAGACAACTCCATCTTTTAGAACACATTCTTTTAAATTTCCCTTCCATTTCCCCTATCTTTTTACATCCCATCTGTTGCCACGCTATTTGGAATTGTTGCCTACACTTCTTTCTCTGCTTCATCTATTCACTTTCCTACCTACTGCCGTCTAGTTTCTGACCAAGGCCACCAAGAGCCTCCTTGTTGCTAAGTCCTTTGATGCTTCTCAATCTTTATCTTTCTTGATCTCTTGACAGCATTATCTATATCTTTAATCTGGAAATATTTTCTTATATTCATCTCCATAAAATTACAGTCTCATAGTTTTCCTCTGATATCTATGGCTACCCTGGGTCCTTTATTGCATCTAACTCTAAAATGTTGATATGTCATGGAGAACCTGTTCTGCACTGTAATCTTTGCTTATTCTGTGTACACTCCCCAGATGATCTGATTCACTCTCATAATTTTACTTCCAACTAAATATTGCTGATTCCCAAATCCAAACTTATATCTTACATTCTGATATCTTCTATCAATTTATATTCCTGTTGACCTACTTGACCTATCTGTTTAGAGTTTTCATAAGCAGCTCAACATGCAAAACAATGGATTGGTCATCTTCCTTAGCAAACCAGAATTGGTTTTTATGTTTTCTTAGTGAGTGGGACCACTTAACCATCCAAACTCAAGTCTGCAAGTTATTGATGATTTCTTTCTTTTTTTTTTTTTTTTTTCAGTTTACTTATTGTGAGAAAAAGAGCCCGTGTACGTGCATGAGCAGAGGAGTGCAGGGAGAGAAGGAGAGGAAGGATCCCATGCAGGCTCTGTGCTGTTAATGTCGAGTCCAAAGTGGGGCTTGATCTCAGGAACTCAGCTGAAATCCAGTGCTTGACTCACTGAGCCACCCAGGTGCCCCGTGAAGCCATCTTTGATTTCTTACCTTCTGCCCTCAACATCCACTCATTCTCCCTGTCCTGTTGAGTCTAACTTCCCAACTTCTCAGAAGCCCACCTACCATCTTTATTTCCATTCCTGCCATCCCAAGTCAAGCCATTATATTCTTTGGAATGGGATTACTGAAACATCAGTTTACCACTCTTCCTATTTCTAGTCTAAAGCCTCCAATATATTCTCCTTATTGATTTCAGGATAATCTTTTTAAAACATTTTACTTTTAAAAGGCTGTTGGAGCACCTGCATGGCTCAGTCAGTTAAACGTCCAACTCTTGATCTCAGCTCCGGTCTTGATCTCAGCTCCGGTCTTGATCTCAGCTCCGGTCTTGATCTCAGCTCTGGTCTTGATCTCAGCTCTGGTCTTGATCTCAGGGTCCTGAGTCCCGACCCTGCATTAGGCTCTGCTTTAGGTGTGGAGTATACTCCTTTTAATGGCTTCATTTGGTCTCAGCATGTTTATGAATTCCTGAATGATCTTACTCTTCACTATCTTCTCTCTTGTAATTCTATCTTATATTTTATATTCCAGCCAAAGTTTCTTCTGGCTTCTGGAACGTACTGTGCACTACCTCTCCTTTTTCCCGTACACCTTTTCTTAGGGCAGCAACATCTCCTGGGCTTAGCTTAGCAGCCCAGGAGAATTGGCATATATTCTATAATGTAGTTTGCGAGCAAGAGAAACGGACATTGGCTTATATACTAATAAGGAATTGTTTGGAAGGGCACAGAAACAAATGAACAGCTAAAAACTCAGGACCTTGGAGGGACAGGAATGAAGGCAACTCCAGGAATTTAAGTGATAGGGGCCAGTGTATTGTCTCTTGAAGATTCTACCAATGGAAAAATTCCAGCTATTTTTGATCTGTGACACTCTACTCAGGATTAATATTTCTGGGAGAAAATATCTGATGGTTGGTCTAGCTTGGGTCACAGATCCACTCCATAAGCAGAGGGCTGCCTTCAGAAATTAATGGGAGGCTCCCTTAACCACAGGGAAACAGAGTTCTCCAAAAGGAAATTAGGTGCTAGCACTCAAAATGAGGGAAAAGAATGCTGGGCAGGCAAAAACAGCAGATGACCACTGTAGCAGTGATTCCTCATCCCTCAAATTTTAAGTTGGTGTCCTTCCCCCCCCCCCCCCCCCCCCCCCGCTCTCAACATTGCCACCTGTTTTCCCCTTTTTTTAAGTTCTCTGTGGGCTTCTCACTTGTTCGTTCTCCTAGTGGGTGATTGGTTTTGTTAACACCGTGACTGACGCTTAGCAGGTAATCTGTAATCATTCATTTAATATAGGATGGAAAGAGTAGACAGATTTAAGTAGATGTATGAAACATGCTCTGATGTGACCTTTGTGGCTAGTTGGTTTGTGTTAGATAATTTTAAAACATGAAATTGGAAGTTTTGAAAAGACCATCAATGCCAAGTAAATACAAATCCGTATGAACATAATATTGTGTAGAATCTAACTTCTTGAGGGTAGAGGAAGCATTCCTTTTTATAGCTCATGGAATGCTTAGTACAAAATTTGCACTAAGAATTCTCTGAACAGGCATTTATTGAATTAAGTCTTTTCATGAACATTTCTTTTGTATCTGTTGTAGTAACATGTTAATCTTGAGTATACCCTAATGTTTTTCTTCTTTTTTTCCCCTCTTTGTGTGTATGTGCTGCTTCAGTTTTTAATACCACTAATGGCTTTGAAATGGGACATTGACTCAGAATTAGTGACAATCAAGTGTTAATGGTCCTTGCCTCTGTGGCCTATCAGTAACTCATCTTAGGTGATCATTAGTTCCCAGAAAATAAGCTGGATCAGGCTTTTCCAAAATGTGGCCATTTAGAAAAGATTCCTAATTGTCATTGGAACCTCTCACTCATCTTTCATTGCTGTTTCTATTTTTACGTCGTCTTGGCTTGTGCTTTTGACTGAGGGGGAGAGATCTGTGCCAGTTACAGTGGGTAGTTAATGAAGGGAATAAAACAAAAGGAAGAGAAATAGAATAAAATATTCAAACTGAATTCACATACACCATAATAAAATCATGGGCCCTAATTGCCATAAACGACCTTAGAGATTATCTAATTAAACCCCCTCATTTCTCGTTTTATAAATGAGGAAATTGAGACCCAGGGAGGCTGAGTGACTTTCCCAAGGTCTGTAAAAGAAAAAACAAGCTGAATGCTAATGACCATTCACTTCTCTAAGCATTTCTGAAGACTTTGTTATTGTGCCTCAACCACAGACTCATCTTGTTGACTAAGTTTGCGCGAAAGCGTGGCAGTGAGTGAAAGCAAATCAAAATTTCCGTACAAGAATCATCGGTACATTTTAAACTTGTTGTTCTGTGATGATCTGGAGATTGTTGTCTTCAACAGACAGTGGTAAATAAAGGAAAAACCAGCAGAACGGACTAAAAATGGGAAATGACATCACTGGGATCAGCCAATATGCATTTTCTCCTGGAAAGTATTCTGTGAACCTAATTATGATGCATCCAACCAGGGCTTAGCAGAGAATCAGTTATAGAGATGCTAAATTCCTTCTTGGAGAGGCAAGTAATCCTTAATCTGTTTGCCTTGCATCGATTTTGTAAGGTACTGTTTCTAGATCTGTTTGTTCTCAGTTTCTGCTTCAGGAATGATCCTTCCTCTTCCCCTGCTCTGTTCTGTATCAGAGAGGGTGGACCACTTCTGGGCTGCATTTTCCAACGTCCCTTGTTAACTGGACTGGGTCTCCACGACCTGGCTCCTAGCAATTTGTGAACATCAACTGTTCAATGTTCAGAATCCTGCAAATTGGTTAACACTAGTTAACATGATCATTAAACATGAAGTTATCAAATCTTACAGTTAAATAAGTTTAAGAGCAAAGGTAATGCATATCTGCCAAACTTATTATTTCAAATGATTTTATTACTTTTGGACTGTTCCTTCTCTTGAAGTTCTCTGGGAGACACAATAATGCTAGCAGTTGTGCCTCTTTTCCCAGCTTTGCGTTCAGTGACTGCACAAGTGACTCAAGATTGGCCAGGTGAGAGTATTTACACCATGGACAGCGGCAAGTGGCACAAGCCAGGGTATTTTTTTGAGAGTCCGCAGTTAACTTGCTGTTTTTTTCAGCTGCATTTGGTTAATGGGAGGCACCCACGGGATTTTAAAGGCAGGGGAGAGAGAAGTCAGGGTTTTTCATCTCTCTTTCTGTGGCCTCCTGGAGTTGTACCTCTTCTGGAGGATGCTGGCAGTTTCCTGCTGGTGCTCATCTCTGGGTTGCTTCGTTGTCCACTGTTTGCCATTGAGTTTCTCAGCAGTTCTATGCTCCGCATGGAATTTCTTTGGCTTGAAATACTTGAATGGCTTCCTTTTTCCTGATCACATCTCGTCAGATGCAGCAAATTTATTTAAACAGGTGTCTTCTGTTTTCAGTAGCATTTTTATGTCAGAGCTTGATAATTTAGAATAATATACAGCATTAGACATGGGAGCGTCTCTCTTCATTCAGGTGAAGGACTAAAGACCCAGAAGGAATAAATAATTTGTCCAAGGACTCATGGGAAGTTGGTGAAAGGCAATACATGCTTCCCCAGCATATGCTGAGATCTGTGAGCCACACATTAGTATTTTTAACTAGAGCTGACATAAATGTATTGGAATTGCTAAATTCCTCCTGTACTTTCTTGAGAAATGATTTTTTCCCCACTCAAATAAAATACGCCAACATCAACTTTTGACTTGAGAGCTCATATGTTGCCGTTATTTAGTTATTGTTTTTGTTTTGTTTGTTTTGTTTTTATGATGCCATGGTGGCTAAATGAAGCCCAGAATGAGAAATTTGGTAAAATCTGTATGATTTTAAAATACTGAATTGATTTCCAAAAACTGAATTGACAGCCAGCAAGGTGTTTTGCTGTCTTAGGGAAATAGCCAATTGGTTCTCTATTTATGAAGGTCCATTAATTTATTTCATATATTGGCCTAAATCCACACACTTCTATGGGACACACAGGGAGGAAGATGCCAGGGAAGGACCATCTCCCCCACTTTCTTTATGGATTTGAATAATATAAAGAAAATGGATTTTATTTAGGGAATGGCTGAATGGTTTTATATTCATCTTCTAAGGAAGCCCTGATTTTCAAATTCTGATGAATTGGCTTAGATTATAAACACTGTTCATGGAACTTTATATCTTGTAGGTGTCTTAGTGCTCTGCTGTTAAAATATGAAAGAAAGGGTACTGATTAAATTTTCCTACACAGATACATTTACATTAATGCATGATGATTAATTATAAGTTAATGCGCTCATTCACAAAAATATTTGAAGGTGGCATGATAAGGCTGAATGGATAACCCGGCACAGCCCCTTATTAACATGATCAAAAGCCAGATGTGAGGCGGTGTAACACATTTTCTGGTGGCGTGCTGGCAAGCCAAACTGGCTTTTTCCAAAGTGTCATACTCACCTTGGGCCACAAGATGCCGCTCGTTAATCCGTTATGATTTAGGTCTTTTGTTACAAGCCAGAGGGACATTTCCTTTTATTTTACATGCTTTCCAATTACATATTAAAACTCAGAGTGGGTGGGTTGGGGGAGGAGGATACCCCTACCCTGAAGGCACTTTGTAACCTGTGTGTGGGAAATCAATGAATAATTTCTTTAAGATACACAAATTCAGGCTGAGAATTCAGACACTGTAGAATTACTGCACCCCTCAGTTTCTGTGCTTGTGTGTGTAAATGTCTACACCCAGCCTGCCATCCACCCAACCTTTTCTGTTTAGTCACCAGCACCACCTGCCCCTGAATGAAATAATTTCCTGCTGGCCCCTGCTAGCAACACACAAAACAACCTATTTATGTAGTTATTCAAAATGTCAAAGGATTATCTTAAAACGAAAACACAGAATCAGTTTTCTGTGTTTCAGGCAGCAATTAAGTAGTCACAACATGGCAGTCCATAGATGAATGCTCTGGAAATTATCATTTGCAAAGGTAATCACTGGAAGAAGATAATTTTATTTCCTAAGTCCTTGTTTTAAGCCTGAAAACAAAATCATGGCATGCAGATTCTGTTTGATAAAGATGGCTGTGGTCCTTGGCTTTCACATCAAATTTGTCTTGATTTTAAGTTACACTTTTTATATTTTGAAGTAAGATGAAAGTAAAGCTTTTTTGATTATGTGCGTGTGTATTTATGTACATATACGTGTGTGTATACATATATATGTATACACACACACATTAATGACTAGTATCTAAAAAAAGACTTACGACCATAAGACAAGGGTGGCCACATGATCAAGAAACATTCTCTGGGAACTAGAAGGGTCAGATTTATACAAGGAGCAGCTATATGATGAAATCTCCTCCTTAAACATCTCATTATAAGATTATCTTGCCCTTCTCTGGTATTAATGTGGCAATGATAGAGATGATTTGGCCTCTAGAGGAAAGAGACTGCTTATGGCGACATGATTTGAGGGATGTCAAGAAATCATCCTTCAAATACTGAGTCCTTAGCAGTCACTTTTATTTTAGTATGAGTTGTTTTTCAGATACTTTGGTCTCAGTTGGCTGAGTATAGGGTTTTAGGAAGTAGAGATTGATGATCAAGAAAAACAAACAATTGGGGTGCCTGGGTGGCGCAGTCGGTTAAGCGTCCGACTTCAGCCAGGTCACGATCTCGCGGTCCGTGAGTTCGAGCCCCGCGTCAGGCTCTGGGCTGATGGCTCGGAGCCTGGAGCCTGCTTCCGATTCTGTGTCTCCCTCTCTCTCTGCCCCTCCCCCGTTCATGCTCTGTCTCTCTCTGTCTCAAAAAAAAAAAAAAAAAAAGTTGAAAAAAAAAAAAAGAAAAACAAACAATTGTGGTTTATATACACAATGGAGTACTACGTGGCAATGAGAAAGAATGAAATATGGCCCTTTGTAGCAACGTGGATGGAACTGGAGAGTGTTATGCTAAGTGAAATAAGCCATACAGAGAAAGACAGATACCATATGTTTTCACTCTTATGTGGATCCTGAGAAACTTAACAGGAACCCATGAGGGAGGGGAAGGGAAAAAAAAAAAGAGAGAGGTTAGAGTGGGAGAGAGCCAAAGCATAAGAGACTCTTAAAAACTGAGAATAAACTGAGGGCTGATGGGGGGTGGGAGGGAGGGAAGGGTGGGTGATGTGTACTGAAGAGGGCATCTTTTGGGATGAGCACTGGGTGTTGTATGGAAACCAATCTGTCAATAAATTTCATATATTAAAAAAAAAAAAACAAACGGAGGGGGAGAAGAGCAAAAATAGGTGGCAGAAAGGGGATGAGAATGATCTAGAAGTGGAAATGAGAAAGTGCTCTAAGAAAAGCCCTACCTGCTGCATTGTTTTTCCTGCAGTTCATCCTTAAGGCTGAATCAACTTGATGGTGAGAGCATCTAGTTAAGGCAATAAAAAATGAACACAGAAGCTTGTGGTCTGCTGAGTCCTATAGCCGTTTGCATTTTATATCAGCTTTCCCATTTTATATCATTTTATATTAATACCTGGCTCATTATATCACTGGCAGATGCATCACATTCCTGTCTTCATTCTCCTTCATTTGTTCTTTCTTGAAAATCATCCATTCAACAACTAATCATCTTGTACTTACCATACACAAGGTACTGGTGAGATACAGCAGATAGGAGATGAAAATCTCACAGTAGTTGAATATACAAGGAGAAACTCATTACAATTGTGATGCAGAAAAACTCATTTTTTTTTCCCTTAAAAATATCCTAACCCATGTAGAGGGAGTGTTAAGTTTGGTTTTAATTGGGCATAAGGCTTTATTTGTTATAAAGATGTTACAGTAAAAACAACAACAACAACAAAACCCAGCTTCTTTAAACCAGTGGTTTCCAAACATTCGTGTGCACGGGATCCCCCGAGAATTTTGTTAAAATGAAGATTCTTATTCAGTAGGTCTAGTGTCACACATGAAATGGTGTATTTCTAACAAGTTCTTGGGTGAAGTTGCTGGTCTGGGGGCCACACATGGGGTGAGAAGGCTTTAGCTGGACGTACTGTGGGGTGACTGGATACCCAGAAAGAGAGCTGTTTCTTAAGGTGAAATGAGTCTCTTCAACATCAAAGAGGAAGGAGACAAAAGGCGTTAAGATAAGCCTCTATAGAATAGGACAGGAGGATCTCTTTATGATGATTCCTTGGCTGTCACCTGCCTCCTTGCAGGTTTTCAGGACCAGATAGACGTACAGCACACCGGGATACAGGTTTTCTCCTACGAGAGACACAAATCATTGACTGCATCACTGTTTTGAAACATCACAACCAAAATGGCTTTTATGTTCCAAGAAGAGGGAGAAGGAGAAGAAGAAGAAGGCAACGCTTTTGAAGGGAAAAAATAGTTTTCCGATAACCCCCATTAACTACAGGGGTCATTGTGGGCACAATGAATGGAATTAGAAATCTGCTAAAAGCTGCAGTATATGGTACTCGGTGACTGACAAGCCTTTCGCTGAGTAGTTACAAATGGGACTAATGGTTTAAACTTGTTAGTCATTGTCAGAGGCTCTGATCCTTGAGTCAGCCATGGAAGCTATGGCAGAAATCGATAAGGCACCACTTTCTGCAGTGAACTGCTAGACCATATAGATTGCCTGGAGGGAAATGCCGAGCTCCCTCCCAGGCTGCCAGATGAAAGCAGGCAGCTAAATCTGCGGGAAGATTGACCACACTGCTCGGGGCAATTAGGCCTTTCACCACTTTGAACGATGATTATAAATGGGGGAGAGGCTTGGGAGAGTGAAGGGGAAGACAGCTAGGCATGACAAACTGGAGGCCGGAAGCCATTTTGGGGAGCCTCGTCAGTTTCATGGTCACTGAGGGCATTTTTTTCCCCCTTTCCCTTGTTCAGATTGTTATACGATGAATGTTCTGGGGCTGCTGCTTTCTTTCCTTTTTTTTTTTTTTTCCTTTTATTTTTCTTTAGAAGCCGGAGAGGGGAGGACAGGCAGTGAGAACAACACTTGGTTGATGATAAACTGTAAACTACAGCTGAACTCCATTAATCCGTCCAATCCCCAAAGCCTGGGGCCTGAGAGCATGTCGGAGGATGGCTTCCTGTTGGACACATTTCAAAACAATCACATCCCATTGTTCAGTGCCTTTTTGGATAGAGCCCTGTGAGGGTGCCAAAGTCATCAGCGAAAGAAAGTGCATGTTCACGCAACAATTACAGACAAGCTGCAGATTATCAGCAGGCTGCAAGGGGAGAGGTGCTGAGGCCCATTTGGCAGAGGAGCTCTGTATCTGATGCACGCAAAGCTGCACCCAGCATTAATACTATGAGCGGCCAAGTGCTCTATGGCTGCCCAGGCTGCGGGAAGCCAGATGTGCAAGAGAAAAGCAACTACGGGAGATGTGCAAGGCTTTGCCCTGGTTCCCTGCCTAAAGGCAGGACAGCTCAGCCTTATACTGAAGTGTTTGGCCTCTTTCTCCTTCATCAACCTGGCATTGCTGCTCAAATTTCAATGGGGGGACCCATCTCCTTTCCATTCCTCTTGTTGCTGAATCCCGTTCCCTTTCTAGTATTGGCTTCATGATTGATTTGTTTGAATTGTTTTCTCCTTCTAACTAGGCCCTGGCTCCCATTTTACTGTTGACTTTAAGGTATACTGTAAACCTTGTTCTGCTAAGTATTGTTTAACTGTCAAATGGTTGGGGAGGCAAGATGTTGTGGGAATAATCTCCAGTTGCTACTCTGTGGGAGGGCTGTCTTTCAGAGGTTCTTGGACCATTTTATCACTGTGGTAAATCCAGCCCTTGGTGGAGAGTGTTGAAAAGTCCTCTTTTTGAAGTTTGCTGGGCTTCTGGCAGCTGGGAAAAGGTTTTCCTCTGAAAGATGTGTAGGTCAAGAATTGAAATCCCAATCGTCATGAGAAGAGACTATTTGGAGGGTGTGAATGCTGCAGGTCCTTAATGGAGGTGATCTCTTCTGTGGGAGGGCTGTTCAGGAGATTTTTTTGTTGTCATTTTCTGTTGCATGGAAAGAGCTTGCTTGGGCTCTAAAGGGCTAGATAACTGGGCATTTCTTTGCTCATCCTTAATTCGCCAAACATCAATGGGACATTAGTCATATGCCAGAGAGCTTAGCCTGGGTGGCTCCCAGGCAGACAGGAAAGTTCGCGTTGCTTACCTACCTGCGATCCCATAAGGATGGACCAGCCACTCATGAATACAAAGGGGAATTATAACTACTACCCACACCTTAATCATAATCATAAGTGAAATAAAATGAAACAATTTGATTTGGAAGATTCTTTTATACAGTAAGTTGAATATGACCTTCCCCAACCTCCTTTATGGCATAAAAAGAGAATTATTTTTGCAAATCCAGTACATTTAAAAGAAGATATTAACTCTTTTAAGCAGCAGGGAATTATCAGTTGCTTTAAAAAAAAAAAAGACTTAATCAGAAGACTGTTAGGTTATGGAAAAATTTACAGAATTCAGAAAACCTTAGTCTTAGGAACATCTTTGCTTTAATAATAGTTCTTTTAGCTATGGTTCTTCTTAAGTTCTAATTCTACTGAGGATGACAGTGTGGTATTCTAGAGTACTAGGCTGGAAGGTGGGAGACGTGAATTTTAGTTCCGATTCTACCTCTCGCCATTGTGGTAGGCACATGCGTCCATCTCTTTGCCCTTCTTTCTTCACTTGTAAAATGGAGGATTTAATCAATCCTAAGGTCCTGTGGTTGGCAGAATAGTGGCCCCCCAAAGAGTCTACATCTTAATCCCAGGAACCTGTGCATATGTTATGTTCTCTGGTTGTAAGGGACTTCACAGCTGTGATTAAATGAAGGTTCTCAAACTAGGGAGATGATTCTGGATTATCTGGGTGAGCCCAATATAATTACAAGGGTCTTTAGAAGCTGGAAAAAGGAGGCAAAAGAGTCAGAGAAGGAGAACGGAAGCAAGTTCTGGAGGTATGCAATGTGAGGACTCAACTTGCTATTTGTGGCTTTGGAGATGGATGGAGGAATATGGGCAGCCTTGGGAAGATGGAAAAAGCAAGGAGGTGACTTCTCCTTTAGAGTTTCCAGAAGAAATGCAGTTCTGCAGATGTCTTGCTTTTAGCCCAATGACACTCATTTTGGATTCTGACCTCCAGAGCTGTAAGACAATGAATTTATATTGCTTTAAAGCTGCTGAATATTTGGTAATTTGTTACAGCAGCAATAGGAAACTAATATAGATCCCTTTCAGCAATAACCTTCATGAAACTCTGAACATGTAGCATATGGAGGGTCATTGGAAAATCCCGAAACAGGTAGTAATATGCAAAAAAGATGGCTACTCACATTGATTTGAGGGTTGACTGAAAATACAGCATATAGTATCAAAAACCACTAAAGAAGGAAATTAGGATACTAGAGCCCATGAAAAAGGAGAGGGATGGAAAAGATCTTTGTGGAGTAGGAAGTATACTTTGACATTTGCATAAAGTTGGGTCATTTTAAACAGCTCTAAGTATTTTTTTCTTTTCCTTTGATTGGCAGAGTGGAGAATGTTAATAGCCATGGCTTTAGAAGAAATGGAATTTTAGAATTAAATGGGACCATTGAGATTGATCTCCTTGTAATGAATGTCAGAACGCATTCTTAACCTCCCTGAAAAATGCTAGAATATTGCTGGTGGGGCAGCTATTGCCACTTCATGGGGCAGACCCTTCTGTTGTTGGACAACCCTAATTCTTAAGAAATTTTCTTATACAAAACCAATTCTATCTTCCCCCTAATGCCCACCTTTTGATCTTGGATTCTTTATGTGAATTTTCAATGTTCAGATCTCAAGATGAACACATCTGTTAGTGAAGGGGACGTGGGTGTGGGCTTTGGGGCAAAGTTCACACCAGAGAGAGAGGGGTCAAAATCCCAAATCATGTGCATGTAGGCATAGGCATTCAGGTGTGTGTGTGTGTGTGTGTGTGTGTGTGTCTTTAGAAGTACTAAAAAGACAACTATGAACTATTTTACAAGCATTTTTACTGCTATTCCTAGTAACACCAACAGTGCTAGCTCATAGTAGGCACTTAATATTAGCTAGCTCAACGAATACATGAATGACAATGAAGGACACCAGTGGTAAGTAAATTAGCAATTATGAAAAAAAAAAACAACTTGAATAATCAGTTCAGATTCATTAAATGGGGAACAAGACAGACTTTGAATATAAGGAAAGCTTTTGCTTTCTTTTTCCTCCCTGATTTCAAAGACTGCGAGCAGCACCCTGTTAATATCTTCAAAGAGACTTCCTGCTTTCCACTGGCACTGTAGGTGATATGCAGGAGTCCATGTATGCTTTTTATTTTTGAGGAAACCTGTGAGGTCACTGGGAAACCGGGAGATCATTGCCTCTCACTGAAGAGTAAGCAGCACTTTTTCCTCCCAGGCAAATCTAATGAAATCACGTGGGTAGCTGTAACCTCTCGGTAACACAGGATGTGGAGGTTACTTTGGGCCTTGAACAATTAATCAGTGTTATGGCAGAGCAGCTCGAATATGGAAATTCTAAAGGTCCCACATGTTGATAAATGGCCAATTTATGCTAAGATCCATCAAGTGTGTTGAGGCATTTGGAGTTATCACTGCACAATCATGACATGGTCATTATCAGACCGCAAATCGTCCAAAGAAATGACATGCCTCAGGAAGCAAGATTTGCGGGCAGAGCCTGCCTCTTTCTAAACTCAGTGTGAGGTCGGCTTGCTGTAAACGGAGCCATACAGCATGTAGATTAGCTCATGTGTGGCAGCTGCATGGCGGAAAGCAATTATAACACAGAGGCAACTCCACGCGCAGGAACTAGCACCTCCTGAAATATGATCACCTCCGCTTCACTACCGAGGGAGATGCCAAACTGAAATACACACACAGCCATAATGGAAGAGACCTGAATATATTATAGCAGGGAGGGGGAAGAGCTGGGGTAGAAGTTGGCAGAGGCTGTTGCTGAAAACTCCTTGTGCTCCTCTGAACTCTGAAATGGGATTCCCTTAGTGATACCACAGTCCACTATTTCCTTTGTTTTACCTGGAGAACCTTACAGTGAGGGCATTATGGTTTTCTTTGTTGACTGTACTTGATGTGACCGTTGCTTCCTTCCCATTGTCATATCCTCTTCCTTGAGGACCCTTATCTCACAAGTGAGTGGGCACTGGGCCAGGAGGACAGGCCCAGTGGATTGTGTGATTGTTCAACACTGGACCCAGGCTGGACCAAGCTGACTCTGTCTCCCATAGTCCAAAGCCTTGTTCAGTATTTGGACGTAAGGGTGGTGTCAAGCCGGGCCTGGGGTGGTCCTTGCTGCCATGTGCTCAGGGAAGCAGGAGCAGCTAGTCTGCTGAGACTGAGAAGCAGCCCAGTAGATCCATCCACATGTGACACAGAAACGGCCTGGTCTAGAAGAGATGATTCAGTCAGCTTTTGACATCCCATTTCTTAGTCTCTCGTGAGGCCCTGCGATAATTTCTTCTCTTAGTTTCTCTCAGATATTCGCATATTCTTTCACAAATGCTCCTTTTATTCTACTTTGTGTTTCTGTGGCTTTGATTAAATGACACCTGCCCCCAATTTTGAGCACTTACCAGGTACCAGGATTTGTTTTGGTGATTTAGATGCATCAGCTTATTCAATGCTCTCACCAACATTCACAGGTAGATGTGGCTATTTCATTTTTTTTTTTTTCATGAAGAATAGGCTTAGAAAGGTTAGATAATATCTCCAAAGTCACACAGTTGATAAGTGGGGGAAGTGGTGATTTCTATTGAAGTTACATTTGCATTGAAATTGATTTTACATTTTCTGTGAAATCATTAAACCACCTACTATATAGTAAATGATTTATGCTATAATTTGAGAACAGAATCTATGTTGAATTACTGAATCAACTTGGGAATATGACTAGAAACCAAATCATCTTTATTTAAAAAGCTAACATTACCTATGTTTACTTGAGGGTTGAAAACTTGCACAAGCCTGAAGGAAAATAGGCTATGTATAAGGATTTTTCAGGGGAGAGGGAAGGGGGAAAAGTTTTGAAGTGTTACCTAGACTTTTTATAGCCTATTCCTATTTATAGCTTGCTGATGTATCAACTCTGTGATGCTGAAAAGGGTGAAAGAGGCCATTGGATGTTTCGCAAATCACTCATCTTAGGATCTCAGATGGAGAAGATAACCAGAGAGAATTAGATTAACATTATTTTACCTAAATCAAAGGCTTCTGATAGTCCTCTTTCCTGGTTTCATCCTTCTTTTCAGAATAAGGAGATAGACATGTTCCTTAATTTGTAACATTGAGGATTTTTATCCTCTTTAATTTTTATTTTGCCCTTCCCCCTGACTTTAGCTTTCCTTACCATGAAGACATTCATGAATGTAGATTCCGTGTCTTATGACCGTTACTACCCTTCATGTGTTCAGTATTCCAGGCAAATGAATCATTGGGAGCTCTTCATTCATGTGTGTGCTTGATCTGCCCTGTTTGGTGCTTCCTGCCTTTCAGCCATGTCACTCTCCATTCTAAACAAATAGTAGAATGTCTTTTAAGACTCAGTTGAGTGTTACTCCTTTAGGATGAAACTTTCATTGACTACCGCAGATTTCAAGCAACACGATCCTCGTTTGAACACCCGTAATATTCTAACTATACCACTGTAAGGATCCATAATAATAAAACCTAGGTATTATAGTAATTTCTGTCCATGCCTTCTCATCTCTGTCACTTCCCATTCTGAATCAATAGTACCTGTCCTTCAAGACTCAGTTGAGCATTACTCCTTTAGAATGAAACTTTCATTGATTACCACAGATTGCAAGCAACATGATCCTCATTTGAATGCCCGTAATATTCTAACTATCCACTGTAAGGATCCTTAACAATAAAAATGTAGAATTATAGTAATTTCTGCCCATGCCTTGTCATTCCTGCACTGTAAGCCACTTGAAGGCAGGGTGAATTTTAATCTGTTTATTCTTCCTCCCACAGAGCACCTTTCATGAAGTAAGTATTCAATAAATAGCTGTTGAATTAATAAATAAATGAGTAGACAAATCCTTTAGGTGGGTTAATTTTAATGTTGCTCTGGTATTTGTATTTCTTCTTTCCTGAAATGCTAAGATACAGCGTTCACATTTGTCACTCTGTGTACACTTTAGTTTTATCCCAATACGTGTTTTTTAATATGATTCGTTGAGGGAGAGTAAACAGTGAATTGCCTACTCTTCAGTATTACCTGTTTTTTAATTGTGTAGAAGCAGCTTTGGTCAAACAGGCTCTATAGGCTGGGGTTGCTGGCTGCTATACTGATGTGATATGTGGAGTGTATTAGACAAGGTGCTTAGCTCTCATTAATAGGAAACCCCGGCTGAACTGGCTTAAACAAAAGGGCAAATTATTAATATACTTTACAAGAAGTCTAGAGGGGGCGGGTAGCTCCCTGATCAGTTAAATTGGCGTCAGTTCCATCAAAGACCTAGATTCTTATTCTTAGATTGTTGCTTTTGTTCTCATAATGGCTAAAATCTTCATGATTTTTGTTGTTCTAGGAATCATATACAGGCACAATAATATCCAATGGGAAAAGAGAACAGGTATTTCTTTGAGTACTTCTGTCAGCAGTAAAGCCTGTTGTGGAAGCTCTGTAGCAATCTCCTCCTTGTTTCTTATTAGCCGGATTTCAGTTACACGACTATTCCTACACCACTTTTGGTAAAGGCATTGGGATTGCCATAATTGGATTAGACTTTGAGGATTTACTTCTGATTTTGAAATAGGATCACCATCAGGTTTGGAGGGTGTGTAGCTCAATGAAATTAGGCTTCTCTTGTCAAAGACAAGATGTGTAATGGCTTTTGGAAGGTAACACCAGCATTTGCCATATAAAGAATGAAAATATTCCTTTATATGTATATGGTTGGGGAGATGTGAGCAGTTTTGCCTCCATACCCAGGGGACATCTGGAGAAATTTATAGTGGTCACAACTTGGGAATTGGGAAGAGGCTGCTTCTGGCTTCTGGTGCATCTTAGAATGCTCAGAACAGCCCATCCCCTACCCTCCAGTAAAGAATTATCTGGCCCTAAATGTCAGTAGTGCTGAGGTTGAGAATCTTTGGCATGGATATACTTGCTCTCTGGGGCTGACACACTGTCTAAAAATCCTACTATTTATTTTTAGCAGCCCTTGAGACAGGACGACTGTTGATATACAGTATTTTACTTTGGAGGAATAATATACCAATAAATTATCATCCCATTAAAACCATAGTAAAACTATTTCCTCAGATTACCTGGTTGGCCATTTAAGCAGGATCACAGGGAAGTAAGTGAATGTGACAGGAAGTGAATTCTGACAATGAGACTCAAGTCCAAGAAAGAATGACTCCAGGAGACCAACCTGTGGCAGGTACAACCACTATTTCCTTTACTGAGCGCAGTACAAAAAAATGACCAAGGTCAGGAAAAGGGGGAGCAATGCTACTTATTTGAGTGCCTACTACTGTAGCAGGCACTGCCATAGGAAATTTAGAGTACATGCAATAATTTTCCAGATGAGAAAATGGAGTTTCAGTGATGTTAAGAGAATGGTTCAAAAATATTTTTAAAATGTTGTCTTCAAATTTCATATGAAGAGAATAATTTTCTCTCTACAGATTTTTTTCCCCCATTTCTGCATAAGTGAGGAAGGTTAGTTGACCTTATTGCTTGATAGGAATGTGAAATATAACACGGAATTTTGAGACTGCTTACCTCCCTAAACAATATTTGCCATGCTTACTTTCCATTGTTTTACTTTCTTGTATTATCTGAAATTACAGCTGATTCTGTAGATCAATCTCCCAGACGATTAGAATATCATTTTCTTTCAAAACTGCAGCCATGCATTACTTATTTTGTATTTTATATAGCTTCTAGCACAAGGGGCTGCACATATAGATGTAATGAACATTTCTTATTATTTTTTGGTTGTCCAGCTTCTAATTCCCCTTTGTATCATGGGAAAATCCACCATTGTCTTCAAATGTAGAGCTCTCTCTCCCACCAGGAATGCTGACAGATTTCATACTCTCCCTTTCCCTGCCCTCTGGTCACCAGGGCAACGGGTATATGACCCAAGCATCACAAATGTGATGCTTTACTATTGAATGTTGTACTATAGATGTTGTGGAAGCCAAGGATTCCAGATGGCGTCGTTGTAAGATGGAAGCTGGAAGATGTAGAGGTCCTTAAGACACTGGTTGGAGAAGAGCTTTCTGAGAGAATTTCACACTCCACACTGACCAGGTGACCTGTCAAGCCAGTAAGATTTCAGGAATTATTTGTTACTACAATATAGCCAAGTCTATTCGGACTAATGACTAACAAAAAAAAGGACGAATAAAAGTGCTTGAAAGAGAAGTGAAGTAGGGTAGTGAAGAGTAATGAACAACAGTTTTATAGTCCAACAGGACTATTTGGGACTCCAGTCCTACCATTTACTAATTGAATGACTTTCAACATTAGTTGAAGGGAACCTAGACAGAAGTACACAGCGTTTTTTCATATGCGAGGAAGAAAGGGGATATATAGATCCAGGGACACTCGAATGAGATAAATCCTATTTAAGTCTAAGCTCTTTTGGTTCTCATACAAACTAATCTCTTGTGCACCTGGATGACACAAGCTTTTTTTTAACAAAAGGCCTTACTCATATTTTCATGAGCTGAAATGTCATGCTTCAAGTCTGGCAGCAGGAGGTAATGATTCCACAGTTCCTAGGATGATCTTGAGCCTTTCCTTTTCTCATCTATCACTCCCCTGCACTTGCTGCAGAACCCTCAGGTGGTTGCCCAGTTGGTTATTCAGATTTAAGCGTTATTGACTGTTGCCCCCTCATTTTGCATTCTAAAAGCATCACGATGGAAATCCAGTGTTAGATGACTTGAAACTAGCATTACACAGACATTATTCTTTTGTGCCAAAGAGCTTACTCTAATATAATGTCCAATCTTCCCACAATTATCACATTTCTTTTCCCTGCTGAGCACTCTCATGCATTTTTGCCAAGTGGTTACAGAACCACAGTGGAAACAGTTATGGTCTCTGGTGGTCAGATTTGCAAATTCACCCCAAATCCATTGCATAACCCATATACGTGCTTCGTGTATGCATAAAGCCTACTGTTATGCCAAAAAGGTAAGTGGGTTATTCTGCGATGCCCTCTTTGCCCTTAGTCATACTGCAATGGGATTGTGGTACACTGGACTTGAACCCCCAACAGCTCCAGTTGCTGCCTGCTGCCTCAATGAATTTTATATTAGCAGGCAAACAAAACACTCAACCAAGTGAAAGGAATTCATAATGCCAAGGCTTCCTAGGATCAGAATGTGCTGTGTGTCTTCCAAAGAAGGATTGTGGCTATCAGCTTGCGATAACTAATCTAGATAAATCGCCCCTTTACAACACATCTGGCTTCAAGTTGTTTAAATTAGCGGAGTTCAGCCGTAGAACAACAGCTGAATTGGAGCCTACAAATTCATATGCTTCCTACACATGCATAAATGCTAAATGATGAGCTTGGTAATGATCGGGAACCCGTTATTTCTGAGAGACTGGTAAGTCTACAGTGTTTCTTTGCTGCATATTAATTAGGATAGTGTAATAAAGCTTCAGAAGTAGTCTTCCAAGCAACATAGTTTGAATTAATGTTTACGAAAGCTCTTTATTAACCTGAAAATGCACTTCAAAGGTAATATGGGAAAAGCTTTTTCCCTCTTAATTGGCATTTCAGTAAGTATCACAGATCTTTCCATTTTATACCTATTCTCATTATAATGACAGCCAAAGATTTTGGTTGTCCAGCTTCCAATTCTTTGCATTGGGAGAGAGCACACCATGGTGTTGGGATGTAGAACTCTGCCTTCAAGAAAGCTGAAAGACCCATATGCCCCCTTTCCCTGTCCTCTGGTCACCAAGGCAAGGGGTATGTGACCTAAGCATTGCCAATGTGAGGCTTTCCTCTTGTATGTCGTACCACAGGATCACAGTAACAACTTAACAGTATGTTTGCCATTATCATCTTCTGTGTCCAATTTGTTGATGGGCTTATATCCTTCAGGGGGCCTTTCTGGTAGACTCAGAGTTTAGAATTGGAAGGATCTTCAAGGTTCTCTACTCCAACCATCTGCAAAATAGAAAATTGAGGCCTCGTTTAATACAAGTAACAGTAGCACTATGATGTGTCATGCAGTATTGCTCTGTACTGAATCAGAACACGAGTGGCCAAGTGTTGGTGATTTAACCTCTGAATTTCTCAGGTCGCTCCAGTAGCATTGTGTTTATTTTTGAGTGCAACACATTAAGAGAGACATTGGAAAGATAAACTGATTCATGGTAACAGACGCATGAGAGTAACAGATCTTTAAATCACACCAAAAAAAATGATGGATGGAACAGTTGTCCAAAGGAAGATTCGGGAGAAACTTGACAGTTGTCTTTAAATAAAGGAAGAGAGGTCATGTGGAGGCTTAGTCAGCAGGAGTTAAAGGATATCTGAGAAGCTTCTGGGATTAGGTGTAGAGTTCATGTGTATGGGAGCATTGATACTTTGGAGTGAAGTGGGTCCATAGAATTAACCCAATTCTCAAAGACTAAAGATCAATGTGCTATACTTAGTCTGTTGGATAAAGAGGACAGAACAACAACCAATAGCTCTAAGTTGCAAGGAGGCATAATCTGGCTATATCAGGAATAATTAAAAATTTGAGTTGTCTCCATATGGACTGGTCTGCCTCCAGGTGGAGTAAATTTCTCATCACTTGATATTTCTAAGCCCCAGACTATATCAAGAATGGTTTAGAGAAGATTGATGCATCAGAGCAGGGTTGAATTAAACTGCTTCTATGATTCATACCCATTCTGAATTTTAGGGATCCTATAACTCACAGAAATCAAACAATGCTTACAGGCCGTGAACTTAATTTGTGGTATGGATCCCAGGTATCTGTATTTTTTTCTCACTGTCTTCCTGTTCAGGATTTCTCCTGGCTTAAAGTAAGCATATTTAGATAAAGATCCTCAAAAACAAAACAAAACAAAACCAAAACAACCCACCAAAACAACAACAACAACAACACACACACACAAACCACTCAGGTGCTCAAGGGATTCTCTAATTACATCTTTCTAATGGATATTTTAAATTTTTAATTAGTATATCTTATATGAAAACTCTGAATATATGAGGGTACTAAATTAGGAGACCTCATAGATTTTTCTTTGAAGACCTCATTCTTCATGAAGTATAAGAACTCTATTTGGCTGAGAAAATGCATTTTCAATTTATCTGGTTTTTGTATAACTTATTGAAAAATTAGAAAGTATTAATAAAATGATCATTAGCTTTATTACAGTATATTTATGGTTATCTATTGTATTTCATACATAAACATTAGTGTTAATATGTGCTAGACATAGAACCTTTTATTATCTCACTTTATCTTTACTGTTTTCAGTGATGAGAGCTTTATTATTACTCCTATTTTGCAAATACATAAATTAAAAGCTATAGAGGTCACTTGCCCAGTAAGTGGCATAAGGATTCGAACTCAGATCTGAGGGGTTCCAGAATCCATATCTTAATCATTCAGCCTTTCCGCTTTCCACACTTACTGAGAGGTGAAGCTGGTGCAATAGGGAGACGATTCCACCAAGGCTGAGGCGTGAAATAGTTTCAACCAAGTGGCTTGGTGCCTTTGAAATGGGCTGGACTCACGGGGCCGACCCACATTTCCCAGAACTCCCTTCCCGCGTCTGTCCAGGTACGATAGGCCGTAGGAGACAACCTTGTCAGAGGCTGGGGGCGGAAGCGAAGCCGCAGCAGCCATGTGACCGGACAGGTGCCGCCTCCTGTCTTCCTGCTCACGTGTTGGTGGCAGACGGTGACCAAGCTCGCATCTGCGCGCTGCCCTGGAGATCCTCATCCGGCTCCTGGGCCTCGTGTTGTGTTGAGCTTCATGTCAAAGCCTCCCCTATCATTCCGGCATCTGCAGGACGCTCATCCCAGCAAGGTCAGAGTCAGTAAGAACTTAACCAGGGCTTCGGATCATCCCTCTGGGGTCCCGGCTTATCCTTGATCTCCTCCACTTTATGTCTTCCCTCTCGAATAGTCTTTCGTGCAGACGTCTCACTTCAAAAGTACTCGTGAGGGCCGTGGCCTTGCTTAACTAACCAGCCCCCACAAGTGCGTGAGTCAGAGCCCCCTGGCAAAGTACATGTACACTCGGCCCAGCCTACTTCTGTCAGTCAGTCAGGGTTCAGTCTTTTCTCATGCTTCCTACTGTTTCTCTGATTGAACCCTGAGCAACTGATACAAGTGTATTGGGAAATGACCTTGATTTGTGGGTTGAAGCTGGCACGTTTCCTCTCTTCTATTGTTACGGGCCTGTTTCTGGACCCTGGAAGCATTCAGTGCAACCTGTGAAACAGTAAATTTGTCTCTCTGCTTTTCTGCCCCAAGAGAAAAGAAATAGGGATTTAACAGAGAGAGGGAAGACAGTGCAGACAGAAATGAATACTACTTCCAAACCACAAGAGGTAGCCTAGAGACGGCAGAGCTGGGCTGCCAGGTTCAGGTCCTGGTTCTTCTGCAACTTCTGTGCTGTGTGATGATGGGCAAGTTATTTACCCTCTCTGGGCCTGTCTCCTCAGGTGCTGAAGGGAGTGATATTAGCATCTACCTTTTGCGTGTCTGAGGAATGAATGAGTTAACATTTAAGAAGTACTTAAAGTGTAAGCTTTATATTAGCATTTTCTTGTTGTATTGTTATTATGGGAGAGGAAGTGGTCTATCCTTGTCTAGGAGTGTTTCACCCAACCTCTTAGGGACTGAAAACCCATGCTAGTGGCCCACCATAGACTTTCTTTAGCCCTTTCCTATCTCATCTTACCACCTGTGGCTCTAAGACTGTCTTACCTGCCTTTAAATTGTTTTGGGGGGTGGGTGGGTCAAGAAAGGAAACAAGTGCTTAAGGAAGACAGCAGAGGTACTGGGCGGGGGCAGGGGTGGGGGAGGAAGGGACAAGGAAGAAAGTAAAGAAAAAGAGTTTCAGTTGACTTCTTTCCCAACCTCAAGGCTTGTCATAAGCTAAAGAGAATAGGGGGCATGACACGCTAGAAAAAAAGTGGTCTTGACTGAAGGAGAATCATGTCATGGGCAGGCCCTCACAATAAGCACCATCCAGGTAGACTTTACAGAGTCTAATTAATTGTACGTGCTCTGCCTTAAGGCATACTGAGAAGGAGGTAGAAGGGGGTGAATAGGAAGTACTCTTCTTACCTTCCAATTGAGCTTCATCATTCTCCTTTAAGAAAGAAGTATTCCTCCTCCCCCCCCCACCTCCCCCCACCCCCCCCCCCCCCCCACACACATTCTAGTACGTTTTTCTCTGGCCTCGCCTGGAACAGCTCACCTTTTCTGGCTCTACAAGATAGGAGAAACCTTTTGAATGCAGCTGCTTGTTTGGGCTGATAGGGAACCCTGAGCAGACATTTATTCATTCCTTTTAGACGACAGATTGCTCCTTCCCTTCCCTCTGGAGTCAGCTCTTGCCAGAGTGGCTGCTGTCTGGCAACCAGGCATTCTAGGATGGTCAGGTTTCAAATGTCACCACGCAAATGGCGGTTCCAAGGACTGAAGTCAAAGATTGAAGTGCCAGCCCTTAAATGTCCCTCAAATACATGTTTTCCCAACTAGTGACTTGCCACGGAAATAAACACCAATTATGCAAAAGTACCGCCTCCCCCGCATTTCCATTTCCCTCTCAGTGTTCTGCAAAGCATTACACGGAGTACTTTGTGACAAAAGGATGTCTCAGTGTGGCCCACTTAGTATGTTGAAGCATAGAAATGAAAGATGGTAGGGCACATATGTCATAGAACCACTAAATGACAGAATCATCACTGGCCTAGTTTTCTGAGACACTGTGACAGACACAAGGGGATTGCTTTTAAAGCTCCTGATGACACATCAAGAAAAGAGAAGAGGATGTCTCTGCTTTAGAAAAGAGATTGAAAGAATATTTTCTTCTGACTTGGAAATAAGTTTTGAATTCAGACTTTTTTTTTTTTTTTTTTAAAGAAGGTGAAAAATTTTAAAGAAAATGAAAGGCAAACGACGGGGTACTTACCTGAAAAGCCCCGACAACGGCACCTTACCCAGTAGCCTGTGAATGCCCCAGAAGAGAGAATGGTGTGCACTTTGTGCTATTTAGGGTCCTTGGGATGGCATCCCTTACTGCAAGGGAAATTTCACCACAGAGCAATGAGCCGAAGAAAAATTACTATTTAACGATTACAGGCTGCTACAATTCAGTCTCCTTGCCGTGAACAGCAAGTGAGTCAAGCAAACTAATGCAGTAGGTTGAACTTGTTTTCTCTTGAGGAGCCCCAGGAGAAGTTCCGTAGTGACTTTTTGCTCACACACCCCAGTTCTTCTTCTCTGGCTTGTGTAGCTACTCATCCATCCCTGGATCCAGATGGGATCAGGAGACATGAGAGAATGAGCTCTCAAGAAGAACCGGGCCACTGGGGTGCCTGGGTGGTTCAGTCGGTTGAGCGTCCGGCTTCATCTCAGGTCATGATCTCAGGTCTGTGAGTTTGAGCCCCGTGTCTGGCTCTGTGCTGACAGCTCAGAGCCCAGAGCCTACTTCAGATTCAGTGTCCCCCTCTCTCTCCGCCCCACCCCTGCTTGTGCTCTGTCTCTCTCTGTCTTTCAAAAATGAATAAACATTAAAAAAAAAAAAAGAATCAAACCAGCTTTTTTGATGATTCTGCGAGAGCTGAGTAAGCTTCTGGAGGATCTCTGATGTCTCATATCTGTCCCTGGGAGCAAGTTGGTAGTTCCAGTTGTAGTAAGCGTGTGCCAACTCCCAAATGAAAGGAAAATAAAAACCTCGTCATAATTCAGACTCTTTTATCAAAGCACGCAAATCAACAACAACAAAATAAATCCATACTATGTGCCCTGAGTCATTGTATTGGTAAAGGTCCCTAGAATAATCCCATTTGGGGGCTGTTGCTTTATATCAGAGCTTTTTTTCTTTTGTCACTAGACTGTCTACTAAATTAGTTGAAGCCTGTAGACCTTAAATGAAAAGTAGGCTGATTAAATGCAACAGTTTGAGTTTTGCTGCCATACGAAGTTTGGCAGTTTTAGGAACTAAAAATACAGGACTCCCGTTACATTTGAATTCCAGATAAACTGTGAATAATTTTTTTAGTATAAGTATGTCCCAAATATTGTGTGGGTCACATTTATACCAAAAAATGCTTACTATTCAACTGAAATTCTTAAAAATATTTGCTCATCTGAAATTCACTTTTAACTGGGAGTCCATTATTTTACGTGGTAACCCTAGAGCTAGAGTAAGATTGTAATGGACTCTTAGATAAACATTTTCATGGGATTGGATGGAGGTGTATGTAGGATGTGTTTACCTGTGCCTGGGGAACCTGGTTTCTGAATACCGGGCTGTTCTTGTTAAGAAGGATTCTTCTCATTTTGCTGGTAACAGAACTGTCAGTGGCCATCGCTCCAGGGCAGCCCGAGGCTTGGGGTGCCGCTGTTGCCCCCTTAGGAGATCTGCTGGTGAGGAGCTCTTTCTCCCCAGGCTCTACGGAGACCTGCAGACAGCTGGAACTATGCTGCGTCTCCTCCCATCAGTGTGCCGTGTGTTCTGCTGGTAGTGATGAGACTGAGAATGTTTCAACCTCTTTTTGGTTAGGAATCATGTTCTCTTTCCCCACGGGGACAAGGGAAAAAAGGAAGCTGTGTCGGACTTACCTTTGGGCGCATTTACAGTGTGTGTTTTCTGTGTAAGGCTGTCTAACTTCGCAACTGGAGACAGGATCCTTAATATCTCTGATCTACTAAATCAAAGAAAACAGGAGCCAAATCAAGCTAGATGGACATTTTCTTTTTTCTTTTCTTTTCTTTTCTTTTCTTTTCTTTTCTTTTCTTTTTATTTTTTTCAAGATATGAAATTTATTGTCAAATTGGTTTCCATACAACACCCAGTGCTCATCCCAAAAGGTGCCCTCCTCAATACCCATCACCCACCCCCCTTCCCCCCCCCCCCACGCCCCATCAACCCTCAGTTTGTTCTCAGTTTTTAAGTCTCTTAAGCTTTGGCTCTCTCCCACTCTAACCTCGCTTTTTTTTTTTTTTCCTTCCCCTCCCCCATGGGTTCCTGTTAAGTTTCTCAGGATCCACATAAGAGTGAAAACATAGGGTATCTGTCTTTCTCTGTATGGCTTATTTCACTTAGCATAACACTCTCCAGTTAGATGGATATTTTCTATAAGGCCCCTTCCCATTTGTTTTTTATTGGTTGAGTCCAGTGTGGGCTGCATAGGGGGTATATGGATGTCCAAATAAACATTTGGGAAGTGACCAAGAGAGGGGAAAATGCTTGGTGGAGAGACAAACACAAATGCCAGGAGAGTTCTCCTCTCTCTTGGTACATATGAGGCACTGAAGATCACAGAGTAGGGAATGATGGATTGTTCCTGGTCAAGTCACAGAAGAATTTATAGAGGCAGGAGGACTTTGTTGGAGCTGGACGCTGAGATCTGAAAAGGAGTTTTCTAGGTGGAGAAGGAGGACTGGGGAGAAGGGTGGAGGCAGCTGCATGTGGAGTGAAGACGGGGCACATTGGTTCAGGGACAGTGGCCGAAGTTCATGTGGGTGGGTATGCACGTGGAGATGTTGGTAGATGAAGTTGAAATGGCACGCCTGTATTTGGATCCTAAGGACCATGAATATGTTGTTAAGAAAATTAAATCTCCTCTAGTAAGGAATAAGGAGCACACCACAGTACTTGTCCCTCCATGAAGATGTCACAAATCCATACCATCAGGTCAGTCAGTGTTGTGGTCAGAAATCACCGTGTGGGTGAGACTTGATGTGGTGTTGGCAGCCAATCAGCCATTTCACCTACTGTTGGCTGTCATTGATTGAGCATTCCAAGGAAGGCACAAGCAAACCCATCCTGAGAAAAGGGAAAGGTTTTTCCCCAAAACTAATATTGTAGGTTTCTTCAGCCATATCTTCATTTACTCCCTGGAGCATTTCTAGATTGATTTCTGTGTCCATGTACAGAGATCCCGTTAGGAATTTCCCTTGGGATTCAGTGAAGGAGATGTTAATCTCTAACTTTGTAGCCTTTGTAGATGTCTTGGATCTTAGGGAATGAAGGAAGGGTTGGTAGAAGAGAGAACTTGAGGTGTTTGTTTCATTCATTCATTCATTCATTCATTATTTATGCATTTATTACATTGGGGGTGGGGAGAAATCTTTAACTCTATCAAATGGAGGAAACCAGACATACTACAAGGTACTTCTACCCTTTGCTTTTAGAAAATTGACCAGTTTGGAGTTCTGGGAAACCCATACTACATCAAGTTACTTAGAGGGTGGGTGTTCCAATTACCATCTATGTATATAATAAATGAGAACTGGATACTGGAAAAGCAATTCTGTACAGTCTCAGCCTGGAGGGTGGGGTGGAGGGTGATGGGGTAGCAATAGCCGTGAATAAGAATTGTGCTTGCTTCAGAGTCTCTCCTGCATCCTGGGTGTCTTTGTTCCCCTGGAAGCTAATCATCTCTGGGAAATTAAGGCAGCCTGTTGCACTTGGTTGTCATTCCTCTGAACTTTGTTCTTCAGATCTTGATGGATATTTGCTAGCCTTATGCTTGAAGCTTTCTTGTAAGCTATTCCAGCTGGCTGTCAGCCTGTCCAGGCTCTGAGAGCTCATTTTGGGACCTTCCTCTTTCCCTTTTCTGTCTTTCATAATAGATTCTTTCTGAAATCTTTCCTTTGTTTGTTCCACTCTGAAAATACATTCTGGTTTCTAACTCATTTTCAAAAATGTTTATTTATTATTGAGAGAGAGAGAGAGAGAGAGAATGAGTAAGGGAGGGGCAGAGAGAGAGAGAGAGAGAGAGAGAGAGAGAGAGAGAGAGAATCTGAAGCAGGCTCCAGGCTCTGAGCTGTCAGCACAGAGCCTGTTGCAGGACTTGAACTCACGAACTGTGAGATCATGACCTGAGCTGAAGTCAGATGCTTAACTGACTGAGCCACCCGGGTGCCCCTCTCTCTAACTCTTCATCTTCTTACTTCTTGATCTGCTTTTCTTCCTCCCACCTGATCTCTCAATATTCTCATCACCTTCTTATCGTGTCTTATTTTTTTGTTCTTTTTCCCTTCCCACTTTCAGCACTCACTCCCAATATGGCAGAGATCCTTATTCCCTTCAGGGATCACATGACATATTTTTGTGTTAATGATAACTCTTTCTGTTCTTGGATAGGCTCCTTATCTTCCCCTTTGGCTTTTAAACTACAGAGAACCCCAGCCTTTCAGTTTATCTTTTGGTTTCCTGGGGGCAGGGTGGGATGGGGACATAACCTCCTTTGTTATGGAGGTATAGGGCACTGGCCTGGAGTCCCTTACCATCTCTGGCACTCCCTGCTTGATCTGCATAAGCTGTCATAATGCAGGACATGCCAGCTGTTTCCCTTCTGTCTTCTGGACTTATACCCACCCTTCCACCCTTGGGACTGGGAGTCTGCAAGCTACATTTTCCTGGTTCTCTTGCCAGCTGGCTTCTTGTTGGCCTCTGCCAGTGGGAGCCACTGGTGAAGGTCAACAGATGGGGAGAAGAAAGGAGATGTGGCTTCAGCCTCACTCAGTGTGGTGGTTTCTAGAGTGTGGTGGTTGTCAGCTCTAGGAACAGCTCTGTTTCAGTGTTTGCAGCCTTAGCTGAGGAGATCCATCTTCTGTGGATCTGACAGTGGCACTCCCAGCAGTAGCAAGAGTCCAGACTTACAGGCTTCATTCAACTCTTCACCATTAGTAACATCAGGACTTCACCCGTCTTCCTTTTTGCAAATCCAGGACCGTCTCCCTTTGCTTTTAGCAGCCTTTTGTCACCTTTTAAACAATTTTCCGGGGCACCTGGGTCACTTGTGTCTGACTTTGGCTCAGGTCATGATGTTGGACTTTGTGTCTGACTTTGGCTCAGGTCATGATGTTGGACTTTGTGAGTTCAAGGCCTGCATTGGGCTCTGTGCTGACAGCTCAGAGCTTGAAGCCTGCTTCAGATTGTGTCTCCTTCTCTCTGTGCTCCTCCCCTGCTCACACTTTGTCTCTCTCTCTCTCTCTCTCTCCCTCAAAAATAAGCAAACATTAAAAAAAATGGAAATAATTTCCCTAAATTAAATACCCTTTGTTTGAAATACCTAAAATAGCGTCTGTTTACCTGACTGATTATACAAAACTACAACATGGCAAACCAAAAGCAAAAACAGTGCAGCTTTTTTGCTTTGTTTATGGTAGGTTTCATCATCAACTGAAAGAAACTTTTATTAAAACCCTTCTCTCAAAGTTCCTACTTTGGGAAAACTTTATAGGTGTCAAAAACATAAAATCAACATCATTTTGGGTGTGGAAGACCAAATGCCTTGGATGGGGGTCAAGAATAAATCATACAACAAAAATCTAAGAGGGTAGAGAACAAGAACTGATATAGAGCAAAGAACATGACACTTAAAGTAAAAATTCCTGTGTTCAAAGTCAGCCTTCTTTATTTACTAACCCTATAATGATTGCCAAATCTTGTAATCTCTTTGAACCTCCATTGCCTCACTTAAAAAATGATGACAACAGCATCCATTCTAACTCATAAAGTTATAGTGAAGGCCAACTGAGAAATGTATGTGGAAGTGTTAGGCAAACTTGATACTGTTCCAAGGGATGTTACTATGGGAAATATTTTTAAAGCCTGGGTTCTGGTTGATGCCCATCTGGTTGATGATTTTATAAACAGTCATACACTTATAGGTACTTAAATGTTTGAGAGCTCAGTGCATGAAGTGAGTATTTTTTCACTGAAGTATAATTGAATAAAGCATCATATTAGTTCAGGTGTACATCATAATGATTCAACATTTGTATGCATTGTGAAATGATCACCACATCAAATCTATTTACCATGTCACCATGCAAAGTTAATTTTTTTTTTCTTGTAATGGGAACTTTAGGATTTACATTCTTGGCAACTTTCACATTTGCAATACAGTGTTATTGACTATAGTCCCCATGCTGTACATTACACTCCCCCATGACTTATTTTATAACTGGAAGTTTGTACCTCTTAATCTCCTTCACCCATATCACTCCCTCCCCTCTGGCAACCACCTGTCTGTTCTCTGTATCTATGAGTTTTGTTTTCTTTGTTCATTTGTGTTGTTTTTTTGAAATCATATGTTTGTCTCTTAAAATTTATTCTACTTAGGATAATACTCTTAAGGTTGATCTATGCTGTCACAAATGGCAAGATGTAATTCATTTTTTTTGTATCTGAGCAGCATTCTATTTATATTCACCACATTTTTATCCACTAATTGAAATTTAGATTATTTCCATATCTTGGCTTATGTAAATCATGCTGCAGTGAACACAGTGGTACATATATCTTTTTAATTAAGTGTTTTTGTTTTCTCCAGATTAATACCCAGAAGCAGAATTGCTGGATTGTCTGGTAGTTCTATTTTTTTTTTTTTTTTTGCAGAACCACCTTATTGTTTTCCATAGTGGCTGCATTAATTTATATTTCCACCAACAGTACACAAGGGTTCCCTTTTCTCCACATCCTTGCCAGTGTTTGTTATTTTCTTGTCTTTTGATAAGAGCCATTCTGACAGATGTGAGGTGATAGCTCATTGTGGTTTTGATTTGCATTTCCCTCACTTTTAGTGATGTTGAACATCTTTTCATGGGCATTTCATGTTGACGATGTCTTTTTTGGAAAAACGTCTATTAAGATATTCCTTTCTTGTTGTTTTATGAGTTCTTTATATATTTTGGATATTAAGCCCTTGCCAGATACGATTGCAAATATCTCCACTCATTCGGTAGGTTGTCTTTTTATTTTGTTGATGGTTTCCTTTGCTCTACAGAAGCTTTTCACTTTGATGTAGTCCCATCTGTATATTTTTGTTTTTGTTGCCATTGGTTCTGGAATCAGATTCAAAATGATATTGCTAAGCCTAATGTCAAGGAGCTTACTGCCTTTCTTCTAGGAATTTCATGGTTTCTAGTTTTATATTTAAGTCTTGAATGCATTTTGAGTTAATTTTTGTGTACCATGTAAGATAGTGGTCCAGTTTCATTCCTTGGCATGTGGCTGTCCAGTTTTCCCAACACCATTTATTGAAGAGACTGAACTTACCTCATTCTTTTTTCTTGTTTCCCTTGTCATAAATTAATTGATCATATCTGTGTGGTTTTCTATCTGCATTTTCTATTTTGTTCTATTGAGCTGCATCTTTTTTCATGCGAATACCATACTGTTTTGATCACCATAGCTTTGTAGTGTAATTTGAAATCAGTGTGATGTGTTTAGTTTCCTTCTTTGTTCTCAGGATTGCTTTAGCTATTCTGGGTCTGTTGTGGTTTTATACAAATTTTAGGATTGTTCCATTTCTGTGAAAAATACCATTGGAATTTTGATAGGGATTGCTTTAAATCTGTAGATTGCTTTGGGTAATATGGACATTTTAATAATCTTCTAATCCACGAACATGGAATATCTTTCTATTTGTGTCATGTTCAATTTCTTTCATCAGTGACTTACAGTTTCTAATGTACAGGTCTTTACTAACTTTGTTAAATTTATTGTTATATTTTTTCTTTTTGGTGCAGTTCTAAATGGGTTGGTTTTCTTAATTTCTCTTACAGTTCATTATTAGTGTATAAAAACGCAACAGATTTTTGTATGTTGATTTTGTGTGCTGCAACTTTACTGAATTTTTTTATTCTAACACTTTTTTTGTGGGTTCTTTAGGGTTTTCTATATATAAAATTCACATAGTTCATAAATAGTGACAGTTTTATTTCTTTGTTTCTAATTTGGATGTCTTTTTTCCCCTTTTCCTTGCCTCCTTGCTCTGGCTAGAATTTCCAATACTACGTTGAACAAAACTGGCATGAGTGGGCATCCTTGTCTTGTTTCTGATCATAAGGAAAAGTTTTCAGCTTTTAGTGGAGTATGACAGCTGTGGGCTTGTCCTGTATACTCTTAATTATGTTGAGGTATGTTCCCTCTCTACCCACTTGGTTGAGAATTTTTATCATAAATTGATATTTAATTTTGTTAAATGCTTTCTCTACATCTATTTAGATGATCATATGATTTTTTTATCCTTCATTTTGTTAATGTGGTGTATCATTTTGGTTGATTTGCAGATGTTAAACCATCATTGCATTCCTAGAATAAATCCCACCTGATCATATTGTATGATCCTTTTAAATATGTTTTTTTTTAATTTTTTTAAATGTTTATTTCTGAGATAGAGAAAGACACAGCATGAGTGGGGGAGGGGTATAGAGAGAGGGAGACACAGAATCAGAAGCAGGTTCCAGGCTCTGAGCTGTCAGCACAAAGCCCGATGCAGGGCTCGAACTCATAAACCATGAGATCATGACCTGAGCTGGAGTCGGTTGCTCAACCACCTGAGCCACCCACGCACCCCATTGTATGATCCTTTTAATGTAGTGTTGAATTTGGTTTACTCATATTTTGTTGAGGGCTTTGGCATTTATGTTGCTCAGGAATATTGGCCTGCAGTCTGTGTGTGTGTGTATGTGTGTGTGTGTGCGCGCGTGCGTGTGCACACACACATGGTTTTATCTGGTTTTGGAATCAGGGTTTTGTTGGCCTCATAAAATGAACTTGAAAGTGTTATTTCCTTTTACATTTTTTAGAATAGTTTGAAGAGGTTGGGTACTAAATATTTGAATATTTGGTAGAATTCACCAGCGAAAGCATATGGTCCTGGACTTTGTTGAGAGTTTTTTGGTTACTGATTCAATCTCCCTTAGTAATAATAGTTGTATTAAGATTTTGTGTTTCTTCATGATTCACTGCTGCTTCCAGCAGTATGTTTCTAGGAATTTATACATTTCTTCTAGGTCATCCAATTTGTTGATATATTATTATTCATAGTAGTCTCTTAAGGTTTTTTTGTATTTCTTTGGTATCAGCTGTAATTTCTCTTAAATTTGTGATTTTATTTGAGCTCTTTCTCTTTTTTTTCTTAATCTAGCTAAATGTTTGTTGATTTTGTTCACCTCTTCAATGAATGAGCTCTTTCATTGGTCTTTTCTATTGTTAGTTCTGTTTGTGCTCTGATAGTTATTATTCCCTTTCTTCTATTAATTTTGGGCTTTGCTGATTCTTTCTCTAGTTCCTTTAGGTGTAAAGTTAAATTGTGTGTTTGAGATTTTGCTTGGTTCTTGAGGTAGGCCCATATTGCTGGGAACTTGTCTCTTAGGACTGCTTTTGTTGCATCCCATAGATTTTTGGTATGTGATATTTCCATTTTCATTTGTCTCCGTATTTTTTTTTTATTTCTTCTGTCTTTTTTCATTGACCCATTCATTCAATGGTATGTTGTTTAACCTCCACATATTTATAATTTTTCACTTTTCTTCTAGTGATGGATTCCTAGCTTTATACTGTTGTGGTTGGAAAAGATGCTTGGTATGGTTTTAGTCTCCTTAAATTTATTGAGACTTGTTTTGTGGCCTCCTGTGGCCTCTGTTCTGGAGAATGTTCCATGTGCACTTGAGAAGATTGTATGTTCTGCTTTCGGATGGAATATTCTGTAGATCTATCAAGTCCATGTGGTCTAATGTGTCATGTAAGGGTTGATGTTTTATTATTTTCTATCTGGATGCTCTATCCACTGAAGTAAGTGGGGTATTTAAATACCTTACTATTAATGTATCATTGTCAGTTTTTCCCCTTAGTTCTGTTAGTATTTACTGTATGTATTTATATGCTCTTATGTTGGGTGGATAAAAAATGTTTACAAATGTTACATCTTTTTGCTGGGTTGACCCCTTTATCATTATGTAATGTCTACTTTGTCTTTTATTACAGTTTTAATTAAAAACAATTTTTTTTTTGAGAGAGAAAGCATGAGTTGGGGAAGGGCAGAGGGAGAGGGAGCGAGAATTGTAAGCAGACTCCACGCCCAGCACAGAGCCTGATGTGGGGTTCAATCTCATGACTGTGAGATCATGACCTAAGATGAAATCAAGAGCAGGGTACTAAACTGACTGAGCCACACAGGTGCCTTGTCAATATTCATTCTAAAGTATTTTTTGTCTGATACCAGTACAGCTACCTCAGCTTTCTTTGATTTCCATTGCATGAAACATCTTTTCTACCCCTTCACTTTCATTTTGTGTATGTTGTTACATGTGAAGTGAGTCTCTTGTAGGCAACGTGTGGATGGGTTTTTTTTTTTTTTTTGGTTTTAAATCCATTCAGCTGCTATATGTTATTTGATTGGAGAATTTAGTTCATTTACTTTGAAAGTAAGTATTGGTAGGTATGTACTTATTTCTACTTTGTTGTTTTTTTGGTCTGTTTTATATTTCCCCTCTTTTTCTCTTGGTTTCTTCTCTTGTGATTTGATGACTATCTATAGTGTTAAGCTTAGATTCCTTTCTCCTTGTGTTTTTAGTATCTGCTATGGTTTTTTCCTTTGTGATTACCATGAGGCTCATCTCTAACAGTCTGTATGTATAAGAATGTATTTTAAGTTGATAGTGAGTTTGAAAACATTCTAAAACTCTACATTTTTGTATCCTACTCTCCACATTTTATGTTTTTGATACCATATTCTACATCTAATTTTGTGTCCCTTAACTAATTATTATAGTTATGTTTATTTATACTACCTTTGTCTTTACATTTTCATATTGACATTATAAGTAGTTAATCCACTACTTCTACTATATATTTACCTTTAATAGTGAGATTTTTACTTCAATTTTTTTTTCTTGTTACTAATTTGTGCCCTTTCTTTTCAGCTTAAACAAGTTCCTTTAACACTTCTTGTAAGGCTGGTTTAGTATTGATGATCTCCTTCAGCTTTTGTTTGCATGGAAAACTATTTACCTCTTTCAATTCTGAATGATAACCTTGCTGGGTAGAATATTCTTGTTTGCAAGTTTTTTTCTTTCAGTACTTTGAGTATATCAAAGTAAACCCTTTTGGCATGCAAAATTTCTGCTGAGAAATCTGCTGATGGTCCTATAGGGTTTCCGTTGTTCATAACAATTTGTTTTTCTCTTGCCGCCTCCCCCTTTTTTTTTTGAGAGAGAGAGAGAGAGAGAAAGAGAGAGCGAGAGCACGCATGAGGGAGTGGCAAAGGGAGAGGGAAAGCAAGAATCCTAAGCAGGCTCCATGCTCAGCATGGAACCTGACTTGAGGCTCGATCTCATGACTGAGATCATGACCTAGGCTGAAGTCAAGAGTAGTTCGCTGAACTGACTGAGCCACCTGGGCACCCCTCTCTTGCCACTTTTAAGGTTCTCTCCTTATCCTTAACTTTTGACATTTTGATTATTATGTATCTTAGTGTGGGTCTCTTTGGGTTTGTCTTCTTTGGAAGTCTCCCTGTTTCCTGAATATGGGTGTCAGTTTCCTAACCCAGATTAGGGAAGTTTTCAGCTATTATTTCTTCAAATAAATTTTCTGCCTCTGTCTCTCTCTCTTCTTCTGGGGGCCCTATAGTGCAAATATTATTTCTCTTGATGTTGTCTCATAGATAGATCTCTTAAGCTGTCTTCATTTTTTTAAGATTATTTTTTCTTTTTGTTGCTCTGTTTGGGTTTGTTCCACTGCATTGTCTTCCATGTTACTGATTTGTCTTCTGCTTCATCTAGTCTGCTGTTAAACACCTCTAATGTATTTTTCGGTTCAGTTTTGTATTTTTCAATTACAATTACAATTTTGGGGGTACTTTCTTATTTTTTTTTGGTCTGTTGAAGTTTCTGATGTGTTCATACATCTTTTCCGCAAGTTTGGAAAGCATCTTTAAGACCATTACTTTGAATTCTTTATCATAATTTATGTTATAAATTATCATTGTTTCATTAAGGCTTGTTTCTAGGGTTCTATCTTGTTCTTTTATTTAGAACATATTCCTTTCTCCTCATTTTGTTTGTCTCTCTATGTGTATTTCTATGCATTTTATTTATCAGGCAGGCTGTTTCTCCCAGTCTTGCAGGCATGTGTAAGAGATGAATCTTATTGTTTAACCTTGCCCTGGCTCTTGAACTTTGTGGTTGTCTAAGAAGCTGTTTTTTTTTTTGTTTTTGTTTTTTTTTTTTTTTGTCCGTCTTAGTTATTGAGGATGTGCCAAGACTTGTGAGTATTCCAGAAAGCAGGATCTCAGCACCTAGTTTCAGACTAATTGGAAATTAGACCCTGAGGCAGTAGCTTTTAAGGTATGCAAATGAAGGGGTGCCTGCGGGGCGGGGGGCGGGGGGTTCAGTTGGTGGTTAAGCATCCCACTCTTGGTTTGGGTTCAGGTCATGATCTCAAGGTTTTGTGAGTTCGAGCCCTGCATTGGGCTCTGTGCTGACAGCATGGAGCCTGCTTGGGATTCCCTGTCTCCCGCTTTCTCTGCCCCTCACCACTCACACTGTCTCTGTGTCTCTCAAAAATAAATAAACTTAAAAAAACTGGTATGTAAAGGTATACAGTCCCTTAGGACTGCAACTGTAGACCCTGCTGGCCTCCAGACAAAGTGATCAAGGGGTGTTCCCTTCATGAGAGATGCAAAACTGGGGGCTTTAGATGAGTGTGTGAGCTCTTTTCTGGGAGATCCTGGTGAGCTGTAGCGAGGCCAGGTGAGGCTCAAAGGTGGTGTACCCAGCCTCTGTTCCCCAAGAGCACTTCCATCACCTCCAGATGTGTGGCAGTCTTGAAGCCTGCCCCTTTGCCTAAGCTCCAGGTTAAGTAGATAAGCCTTATTCACAGTAAGACTAGGAGTGTATTTCAGTCTGGTGTCTGTGCAGTACCCTGGGGATGGTAGTCTGCCAGGAACTGTTTTTTTCAATTGTTTCAGGCACATGGGGCCCAGAAACGCAATTCCCCTTGGCTACCTGAGCCAGATGCTCAAGGCATGTTCCCTGTGTGCACTGTGTGGGGGCAGGCTTTGGCAGGGCCGTGGTAGAGTGGTGCATGGGGACAGGGTGCTTGCCTGGCCAGCTTGATGGGGCTGTGGTGGAGCTGTGTGTGTGTGTGTGGGGTGGGGGGGGTGGAAAAATGATTGATTCTTAACTAAGATCAAGGCATCAAATAATTTCTGATACTGCTCTCATTTGGATAAATTGGCTAGAAATAACTCATCCTTTTGGGAACACAGGTTTTTTTTTTTTTTTTTAAATCTCTAACTGGGAACCAGAATGCTGACCTGCCTTCTGAATGTGTTGTATGTATTAATTAACTGCATATGATTGAATAGCATCCTCAAGACGAGCGTGTAAATGCCAAGTGTTCTCACTGATAATAAAGCAGATACTTTCTTGATGGGGTTGTCATGAGGATTAATAATTTAATTGCGGCAGAGTGCTCTGATATTCTTAGATGAAAAGTACCATATAACTTTGAAGAGGAATATTATCAAATAGCTTCTGCTTTGGTTCCTGAAAGAGCAAGGCAAAATAAGGCAATGCTGATCTGCAGGTGCCTATCTAAATTTTTCTCTCTCCTTTTAGAACAGCAGGAGTTTAGAAATGGGGTTCATCAATGAGGCCTGTAACAGAGTATTTAGGAATTTCCAATTCTTGTTCTCTAGTAGGCTCATAGTGTTATTTCAGGATGATTTCTTCAAAGTCGTCACCAAATATTATAACTGGGAATTAACCAGTGCAAACACTTTTCTTTTGATGGGAGCAAAATGCGAGTGCCCATGTGACTTTGTCATTTCCTGTACTCCAGCCACACTGGCTTCCTTGCTTTTCTTCCTATTTGCTAAGCTTTTTTATAAATTTTATTTAATGTTTATTTTTGAGAGAGAGGGAGCAAGAGAGTGAGCACAAGTGGGGGAGGGGCAGAGAGAGGGAGACATAATCCGAAGCAAGCTCCAGGCTGTGAGCTGTCAGCACAGAGCCAGATGCAGGGCTTGAACTCATGAACTGTTAGGATCATGACCTGAGCCAAAGTCAGAAACTGAACAGACTGAGCCACCCATGCACCCCTTGCTGAGCTCTTTTAATTTGGCTTCTGACTTTTGCATTGTTATATGTAGCTTTTCAGAGGACTGAGCATGGTCACTTTTGTCCTTCCAAATCTCAGATCATGCCCCCTCCTCAAAGAGGCCACCCTCTCAGGACTCCCTCTTGTCCCTAGATCCATTCGTTTCTGTCACACCAACTTTTCTGATTGTCATTAGTACTTACTGGTGTGAATCGTGTATCTTTTTAATGACCTGTTTCAGGATGTACTGTTTCCCTCCAGGAAAACATTAAATGTGTGGAGGTGGATTTTATTTATTTATTCTCTGCTCCTTGCCACTGTCTAGCACATAATGATTGTTCAGTGGAGTTTGTTGAACGAATTTTTTTGGTCTTGAACAAAATTATCCAACAGGTCATCAGTAAATTAGGTTAGCTTTGAACTGTGTATAATAGAGGCTTGGAGTGAAAAACTGTAATTTCCTCTTAGCAAATTTCTATAAAATCATGAATATCAAAATAGACATAAGAGTAAAAGATGATACAAAATCCAGTAATGCAAGGCTTAAAATCCCTAGCCCAACCTAAAGGATTACATTATTGACATTTTCTTTTCTCTGTGCTTGATTTTGTGATTCTATACTTTGGGACTTTTAGTCATTGAGAAATGCAAAATCAGAGGTCTGCAAACTAAGGCCTGTATCCAACTGCCTGGGTTTGTGAATAAAGTTTTATTGGAACACAGTCATGTTTATTCTTCCTATATTTTCTATATCTGTTTTTATACAAGGGCAGAGCTGAGCCAGTAAAGCCCAAAATACCTTTCCAGAAAAGTGCTCACCCTTTTCTTAGAGTATTGTTTTCCCACCTCTTTTTCTTTTATTAAAGTCTATTTGACATATAATGTGTAAATTAAAAGGTACGTGTTAATTTGATACATTTATATATTGTATGATTACCATTGCATTGATAATTTTACCAACTCTTTGAGAGCTGGAAAAATTGCAAGAACTTTGAAGTATGTACACTGATCTAAGGAATTGTTAGTGGCAGGTTCTGTTCTACGGAATTTTGTGATGTAATCTTCTACTCTTTTAAGAACAAGGAGGTAAACAAACATAGAGGGGGGGAAAAAAAAAGCAAGCCAGAAAAACCTCCTTAAAATATCCTCGGGCAAAACTTGGAGAGTTTCATTCCAAAAGGAGCTTTGTTGGAATGAATGAAATGCTGATATTGTTTGTGCTTTCATGCCAACTCTTATTTATAGGAAGGAGGCTATTTTGTCGGCATGCAGATTGGAGTCTCCTGTTTCAGAGTGCAGAATTTGAAGGAGAGAGAAGGGGAAAGATTGGCTCGCTTTTAACCACAAAGCGAGTTGTTAATTATAAGAAGAATGATTGTCATCGTGTGTGTACTGTGTAAGCCATGGATTGCGTCAGGTGCCTCCAAGCGTAATGTTTTATTCTTGCAGCGACCTCCACGGCAGAAGCTGGTAGCTCTGTTTTACACATAACTGCTTCAGGGCTCAGAGGACTGCAGTAACTTGCTCGGGGTCCCCTAGGTGATCAGAGGTGGCCTGGAATTAGAATTCATGTCTATTTGCTCTTCCCTGGGAGCGCAGCAGTTAGAAAAGTAGGGACTGCACTTTAAATACAGGAAAGGCATGTTGTACACTTTACTGTGCTTCAAATGTACGCGATTTTATTTGTCGGTGATGCTTCAGTAAAGCTGGAGGAAATGTACGCATACATACTCTCTGGAAAGGCACATCTCCTCCAAGGAAAATGTTAATCTTCACATCCTGCCCTTGTGAGTGAGCCCAGGCTGGGGGCTTCTCAGTACAGTGCAGGGGTCAGCAGGCCACTGACTGAGCTGCTTTTACGGGAAGCACCTTTCCCTGTTGACTCCCAGATCTTTCCTTGGGGAGGAGCGAGGTGTGCTGCTTTGACAGAAGTGGGGAAAAAACCAGAAGAAAGTGCTCTCTCCAGCACTTACCTGTTAATTTGAAATGCCGTCAGTGAAGTGGGCTACCTGCAAGGTTTTAAAGTGAAACACTTTCCTTTGCATTTCCTTTGCAAAGACAGCTTTTGAGAAAAAGTCTCCTTTTAAACATTCCATGACTTCGGTCAAAGAGCCGGGAACCTGGTATTAAAGATTACAGCGCTGTCAGAAGCTTCCGCCAATGAGAGTGCTCCTGTCATTCACACTGGGGCTTGCTCAATATTTCTCCTGTTCCTTGCTTGCACCCTGACAGCTCCTAAGTCTCAGGGGACTAGGGGATCTTTCTTTACCTTTTTATTTCATCTCTAAAGTGTGTGTATTTATGGGGAGACTATGTTGTGGGGGTAGGGGACGGGGGGAAGTTTGGCTGAGAATAGGGCTCAAGGCGGAACAATTTTTGTGCCTTTTTCGTTACTCTTGACAAAATTTTAAATAAAAATGTTGGCCATTTGTTCAGCCTTTCCCCTCCCTAGCTAATATTTAAAAGCATTCAATTAAGATTTTCTAATGTGTCCAATGAGTTAAACTGTCCTATGATATTAGAAAAATATTACGTATATAAATAAAATACGTCAGAGCATTAAAAAGCTATTACACACACTGAACATAAAATGGCAGAATAATGATGGATCCCGCCATGCAGGAAACATATTCAAAAATATTATCTTCCTGGTAATGAAATGCCATCCGTTTCATTTTAAGCTAAATACGTTAGACATATCAGTGGAGTCTGTGCTGACACAGCAGTGAGTTGAAATTGAAAATCTGAAATTATATATATGATTGGACACAGTGTTAAAGTAATTTATAGGAAAAACCACGAATGTGCTGGGTCTGCACCTTCTGGTGAACTCATTTTATAGAATCAGATAGAGGAAAACTCTACCATTTCTAATGTGCAGTTAGAATGGCAGCCCGCCAGGGCCCCAATATATTCAGTATGAAAAGGGAGAAGAAAGGCAGACAGAGACAGGGGGTGGGCAGGGATGGGGGTACAGGAGCAGCCAGGGAAGGGGGGTGATGGGCTGGGGGGGAAGAGCCAGGGGAAGAAGCAGGACCTCGGAGGCTTGCTTCAAATTACAGCAATTCTGCATAAGCCATCAGGAAAATGGCATTCGCTTTCATTGCTCTGACCTAATGGCATATAGCAGCTAGGGGAGCTGTATTAGCTATCAGGGCAAGTGGGAGATAACAGGAGAACCTGTGCAGGGACAGGTTCCAGCGAGGCTGTGGCTGGGCTCTCTGTGACACCACTTGCCGAGGTGATAGTCAAGCCCCCGGTGGAGATGATCTGACCCTGAAAGTTCAGGGGAATCCAGAGTGCCGACAGGAAAGGAGGGTGATGGATGCCACTCACAGACCCACTTGAATTGCCTGTTAGTCTGGCTGCTCTCTCTGACCCACTTTCTTCTTTATTTTTTTCAACATCGTGCGTGTTTGGCCACAAAGTGCAGTAGGAAGTGGGGTAAGCTGGAGATGAGGAGAAAAACAAGACTGCGCTTTTGTGTGGAGATGTGTGATGAATTGGTACCCTGATGTGCTTTTCGTCTTTCATTTATATCCATAATCCTGCTTGAAATGTGGATTATTTATTCATACAGGGCTGGTCTCCTCCTGGAACACCAGGGAGCCGCTGCTGTGCATTTTCATTTGGTGGCCGCACTGGCTGAGGCAGAGGTGGTATGGTTCCTCCAGAAGTGTCCTTTCTAAACCTTCTCTCGTTTTCAGAGAGAAGAAAGAAAGGTTTGAACATAAAAGAGAGAAAGGAAGAAGGACGGATGTTTTTCATCCTACAGCAGACGGCAAGCTCTAGAGCAGGAAGTGCAGAATGGAGGCAGTGAGTGTTGATGGCCTTGAGTGATAAAGTGCCACCACACCCTCTGGTTATGTTACTGTCCCCTGGCACCAAATAGCCCAGGGATTTTCGAAGTGTGACATAACTAGAAGAGTAAAAAAGAAAAAAGATCAAGAATGTATGTGGAATTTTTCTTCCTAAGCACTCATGGTGTTTCCTATTTACTTTAATAACACTGGTTGCCGGTTACTGGGGATTTACGCCGTGGCAGACGCTGGGCTCGTAGGTATGATCTGACAGCCTCATGACCTAGAGGCTGTTGTGCCTCCCATTTTGGTTTATGGAGGTCAGGGGACCTTCTGCAAGGATACAGGGACAACGAGTGCCCCAGATTACAAACTCTCAACTCCTCATAGTCTTTGTGAGGCAAACATCTTCAGCCCAGTTTCATGCCAGTCATTACGGATGAATGGAGAGGTTAAATGACTGGCATCACGGCAGCCTTTCCTGAACCTTTTCTGAATCTTCCAGCTAGCTCGGCTGGCTCCTCTAGCGCCCTGTGCCTTCCTTGGTAGCATGTAGCACAGGTTGTAATTTGTATTTCTGTGTGCTTAGTAATTGTCTGCCCTGGACACTAAGTTCATGAATACAGTAGCCGTGTTGCTGCCGTGTCTCTAGGACTTAGGACGGTGACTGGCACTCAGCAGGTACTCCTTCAGTGTTGGTTACATGGATGGATGGATGAATGGATGGATGGGTAGTTGTATTTTCATTGATAATCCATAATAGACCTGGGGCTGGGAACTTACAGGTCATCCTCTAGACTACTTGTCATTTTTCAGTTGCATCTGTGGTTTTAGTTGTTCTTTCCAAAAAAAAAACCAATCCACATTGATAAAATCAGAGCATTTAGAGATTGCAGCAAGTCCAGTGGGATATCAAGTCTACCATTCTCCCTAGTACTAAATGACTCTTAGCCTTTAGGTTTCTGCTCTGATACGTCCTGAGATGATATGCTCGGTGTATCACATGACAACCTGGTCCTTGCTTTATAGCGGTGGTTTGTAAATGGCATTTTGTAGAGAGAATCAAACCTATTTCTGGAAGTGTCATCATATTGGTCTTTGCTTCTCTAGAGCTCCACACAGCAGGCCTTTTTACACCTACGAAGACAGGCCTTTAGATGTGAAGATATGAAGATAGCTATCATGTTTTACACTTGCTTCTCTTTTGCAGGCTACATCTACCCAGTTCTTTCAGCCTTGCCTTATGTGTTTCTGGGCTTAACACCATCCTGGTCATCTTGGATGGTCAATGTGTCCTTTAAAATACTCAACGCAACTAAAATCTTGGACACTGTGTTCCAGATGTGATTGAATTTTTCTGTGATTATTGCTTTCTAGTATTTGAACATCCTAATGTGAGGCAGTCTGATATTAAGGAAGATTTCGTAGCGGCCAGACCAGAGTGTTGACCCTTGTTAAATTTATGGCCAGGTAAAACTTGTTCAGTTCATTCATTCACTCAGCAAATATTTCTTGAGCCAGTACCATACACTAGCCAACGGGCAGACCCTGGGAATGTGAATGAGGCATGATTCTGGTGCGAGCTGAGGACCTGCCCATCCGTTGGATGAGACATAGAAGTTAATAATTATTACATTGTTTAACCATAAGATGCATGTATTTTTTAAGCATTTTTTACTTTTTGGAGAGAGAGCATGAGCATGGAAGAGGGGCAGGAGGGGAAAGAGAGAATCCCGAGCCGCTTCCACACTTAGGAGTCCAACGTGGGGCTCGATCCCATGATTCTGGGATCATGACCTGAGATGAAATCAAGAGTCAGACACTCAACCAACTGAACAACCCAGGACCCCCATAAGATGCCTGTTTTCAATTGTTTTATCACTTTGATTTTATATACTATTTATAATGATTGGTGTTTTTAAAAATGTGGTTTTGTAATTGAGGAAATATGGCAGTTGCAGTATTATAAACATAAGTCTAATAGTATGTGTGAGGTCACATTCTGATACAAGGGATTGATGATCATCTTTGGGATGCACAAAGCTTCACGGAAGAGAAGACCAGTGTTTTCAGGCCTTGATGGATGAGCCATGGTTTGCCATTCTTGTGGTGACAAGGGAGCAGAATAAGAGGGGAATGTGACTGCCAAGTGAGGCAGAGAAGCTGGGCAGTCCTTTCTTGTGTGAGCAGCAGAAGGAAAACTGGGCCTCACTGTTGAGAAAAACTTCCCCCACAAGAAAGATGATCATGAATGTCATAAAGAATCATATCTAATTGCTGTAAAAGTTCACAAGTGAAAAAAGACGGAAGCTACTTGGAATTGTAAGAGGAGACATCTGGAAAGATATCATGAATTTGCATCAAGAGCAGCATTTGCAGTGTTACCTGCAAAGGAGGGTAGCATTTCAGAGGAGATGGGAGGAGTGTGTTCCAGTAAGAAGAAGCAGCATGAGCAAAGACCTAGAGGTGGGAGAGACCAGAAAAAGTGTGAACAATTGCAAGCAGTTTAGTTTGAATGGGGCTTGGCATTTGGACAGAGAAGTGAGAGGTGGTAACTCAGAACACATGGGAAAGACCTGAGTTTCCACAGTCTCTACCAAGTGTGAGTGTGTGACAGTCCAGCATGCTTGGGCTCAGATACTTCGAGTTCAATCTGGAATGCATGGTGTGAGGCATAGGCTGATCTTGGTGTTGGTTCAGTCTTGGTGTTGGTTTGCTGTAAATAGATGCAAATGCGATTATTGATGGTTCCCTTTACCAGAAGTCAAGGAACTGAGAGAAGGGTGGAGATGGGGGAAGCACATCATCAGGAATTTTGACTTGAGCTCCATTAGGTTCTTGCCTTGTGTCATTTCTCATCTGAAGGCTTCTGTAGAGGGCCTTACTTCTGGCATGTCTTTATTTCCATGGTTCCCAATTTCAGCACAATTTCCCCCCTGCTGGGTAGATACAGTTTACTCAACTCTGTCCCTACAATTTCCTTTGTAAAGTGTGGAACCTTTCATTTAGTGGTCAGATTTAATTATGTTGGCTTTGTTCAAACATTCCATCCTGTCAAGTTCTCTTGGGATCTTGAAACTTTCATGCAGCACATCACTTCTCTCTCCCAATGTTATGCTGTTGAAAGTTTTATATCTGTGTTTTTCATCTTTATCCAAATCAGTGAGAGCAAGTTTCAAAAACGACAGAATCAAGGAATGAACTCTCTAGCACTGAACTAGAGATGTGGCTGGGGCTTGCCCCTGTCAGGGAGTGTGTTTGAGTGTTCGCATCCATCACAAAGTTAGAATCACAGGGTCCTTCTAAAATGTTTTGCTGACGTCAAGACAAACAGTATTCATGACAAGCTTCTAAACACCTTTGAGATTCTATCAAAAAGGAAATGGGGTTCATGTGGCTTAGAGATATGACTGAAAATTCTTCTGCAAGATAGAGAAATTCTCTCTGATCTAGCTTCTCACGCTGCCATCCGTATGAATTCCTTTCTGTGAAGTCTCAACAGCCTCATTTACCCATTCTCTATAGCTGAGCTTTGATGAAATGTGCCCCCTGGCCCTTGGCTGTCTAGAAAGTCATCCAACATTGCAGGAAACAGAAGGGAAGTTCCTGCCTGGGAAGGCAGAATCTAATTTCCATTTTAGCTCTGCTTTTCCTTAAGTTAACTAATACCAGTTCTCCATGTGCTGTGAACTAAATTGTATCCTCACCACCCTGAAAGTCATATATTGAAGCCTTCACTCTCACTGTGACTGTATTTGGAGATAGGTCTTTTGAGAAGATAATTTAAAGTTAAATAAGGTTGTATGGATGGAGCCCTAGTCCAATAGTGCTGGTGTCTTTATAAGAAGGGGAAGAGATGCCAGAGAAAAAAAACTCATGCTGTGCACACAGAATAGAGACTGCATGAGGACACAGTAAGAAGTCTACCATCGGCAAGCCAATGAGAGAGGCCCCAGGAGGAACTAAACCTGTTGACGCCTTTATCTATTTTTTTTTTCCATAGACCAACAGATTTAATCTTATATCGCAGTTTCCAGTGACGCAGAATACAGCTGCAGTTGTGTTTCAAGGAGAAGCCTAGTGGGAAGGGCCATCCCTGCAGCATGGTGCCACTCCTGGGCCCACCTGCAGCCTCAGTAGACACTCTCCCTTAGCGGTGAGGCCCTGGCTCCACCTCTGGTTAGCCAGAGTCTGTGGCATTTTGTTGTGGTAACCCTAGCCAACTAGGACACATATTACTATTTAAGTGAAACACAACCCCCCCCCCCCCCCCCCCCCCAGCCAAACTAGTCTTGCTTTAAAAGCCACCTTTGCACCTGGGTGGCTCAGTCTGACTCTTGGTTTCAGCTCAGGTCATGATCTCACAGTTCTCTGAAACTTAACACCCCATTTCTCTGAATCAAAGTATCCCCAAATTGGGGGTACATGGGTGGCTTGGTTGGTTAAGCATCCGATTTCAGCTCAGGTCATGATCTCATGGTTCATGGGTTCGAGCCCCACATTGGGCTCTGTGCTGACAGCTCAGAACCGGGAGCCTGCTGTAGATTCTGTGTCTCCCCCTCTCTCTGCCCCTTTCCTGCTTGCACTCTCTCTCTCTCTCAAAAATAAAAATAAATAAACAAACATCAAAGTATCCCCAGATATGAAGTATGCATGTGAGGGTGCACAAATGCAGAAACATTATATATGAACAATTTTAAGGTTGTCTTTTTCAGATTTTAATATATTTGCACTAAAAATGTCTTAAATGGTGTATACTCTTCATATGGCAACACTTCTCCCCTAAAAGTGGTTTTTAAGTGTTTATTTTGAGAGAGAGAGAGAGAGAGACAGACAGACAGACAGACAGAGACAGGGAAGGGCAGAGACAGAGGGAGAGAGAGTATCCAAAGCAGGCTCCACACTGTCAGCACAGAGCCCGACGCAGGGCTTGAACCCACAAACTGTGAGATCATGACCTGAGCTAAAGTTGGATGCTCAACCAAATGAGCCACCCAGGTGTTCCCACCCCCACCCCCAAACGTGTTTTTGTCTGGAGTTTGTTTTTTAGAGAACACTGTTGCTTTACTCTAGGGGTCTCCTTGGATCTCTGTGGTTACTCTCTAATCGTGGGCCTCTAGTTGTCTTTGTCTTTTTTAGCTGTCTCTCATCAAGGGAGAGTTGTGGGGTTAGGTGGTGTAATTTTCCACTACTGCCTTAACAGGTTTTCACAAACTTAGAAGCTTTAGACAATGCCCATTTATTCCCACACAGTCGAGCTACCTCACAGTGTGGCCTAAGTGGGCCCCTTAGTCTCACAAGGCTAAACTTGTTTTTTGGAAGCTCTGAGAACGAGTCTGTTTCCAAGCTTACTCAAGTCGCTGGCTGAGTTCAGTGTCCCGTGGCTGTAGCATTGAGGTGCTGGTTTCCTTGCTGACTGTCAATCAGGGACCGGCCTCTCCATCAGAGGCTCCTTGCTTTCCAGGTGGCTTCCGTTGCTGGAGAGCAATGGTCGATCGGGTCTCTCTCATTCTATAAATCGAATTTCCTTTTCTGTGACCAGCTGGAGAATATTTTTGACTTTTAAGGTCTCACTTGATTAGATTGGACACACATGGATAATCCAGGCTACTCTCCTTAAGTTCCGTTACCTGATTACATCGGCAATGTCTCGTTTGCTATGTAAAGTAACATATTAACAGGTTCCAGGATTTAGGGCATGGACCTTTTTGGGTGCCGTTATTCTTCCTTCAATGATGGGTTTCTAACTTCCAATTTTTCCCAAATTTACTGTTTACTCAGAGTCTTAGAGATGATGTAGTATGTTTTCAAAATCCTTTAAGGTCATGTAGCTGGATGGGAGACAGTCGTTCATTTAACATATATGCACTGGGCCCCTATGATGTGTCAGACATTGTGCTACACCAGTAAATTGTGGGGGAAAAAGAGTACCTGTCCTTTGGGGACTTTAATTCTAGTAGGAGGGGACAGATTAAAAAAAAAAAAAAGTAAACGGGATTATAATTACCTTGAGTACTTTGAAAGAGAAAAAGAAAAAAGAGTATCAGAGAGACCCACAGAGAGCACTTTAAGGTAATATAAAGTTGTCTTTGAGGAGGTAACTTTTCAGCTAAGATGAAAAATAGGAGATGGGCACCTGGGTGGCTCAGCTGGTTAAGTGACTGACTCTTGGTTTCAGCCCAGGTCATGATCTCATGGATGAGAGCTTGAGCCGCATGTCGGGCTTTGTGCTGACAGCGTGGAGCCTGCTTGGGATTCTCTCCCTCTCCCTCTGTCTCTGCCCCTCACTTGCTCTCTCTCTCAAATTAAATAAATAAGGTTTTAAAAAAAAGTAGGAGAAGGAGCTAGTCCCACTGAAGTAGGGACCAGGGTGTGCTAGGAAGAGGGAAGGGCATTTGCAAATCACACACGCTTCACTTGTATTCAGTCACTTAATCCTTTCAACAGTTGTATGTATTGGGCACTGTTATTCATCCCATTTTTCAAAGAAGATGCTGAAAGATTTGGGTCTAGTTATTTGGGAAGTCATCCCAGGAGGTACTATGAGGGAATGAGACAAGGAAGTGAAGAAGACAACCACTACGTTAGTAAGCAGATGATTGGTGTGGGCAGCCACACCTCCCAGACAGGCTAACTCAGTTGGTTTAGGTGGATCCCAAGCATTACAAAAAACAAACAAACAAACAAACAAAAAAACTTGTGTATGACAAAACTTAACTTTTATTTGTTTAAGCCACAAAAAGTCAGGTGATTTTGCTGTTTGAACCTGAACACATTTCGAGCTGATACAATTCTGTGTATACGTGAGCACACAAATTAGCAATTAGTAATGTTGAATAAATAGGCAACAGAGGGATGTGTCCACCTTTTGCTAAGACCATCCTGTCAATGCCCTTTGCTCTCCAGGCCTGCGTCTTACCCTTTCAGTCTGTGCCCCATTCAGGCCCCAGAGTGATCATTTTTCTTCTTTTTTTATTTTTTTTTATTTTTTTTTAATTTTTTTATTTTTTTAATATATGAAATTTACTGTCAAATTGGTTTCCATACAACACCCAGTGCTCATCCCAAAAGGTGCCCTCCTCAATACCCATCACCCACCCTGCCCTCCCTCCCACCCCCCATCAACCCTCAGTTTGTTCTCAGTTTTTAACAGTCTCTTATGCTTTGGCTCTCTCCCACTCTAACCTCTTTTTTTTTTTTTTTTCCCTTCCCCTCCCCCATGGGTTTCTGTTACGTTTCTCAGGATCCACATAAGAGTGAAACCATATGGTATCTGTCTTTCTCTGTATGGCTTATTTCACTTAGCATCAAACTCTCCAGTTCCATCCACGTTGCTACAAAAGGCCATATTTCATTCTTTCTCATTGCCACGTAGTATTCCATTGTGTATATAAACCACAATTTCTTTATCCATTCATCAGTTGATGGACATTTAGGCTCTTTCCATAATTTGGCGATTGTTGAGAGTGCTGCTATAAACATTGGGGTACAAGTGCCCCTATGCATCAGTGCTCCTGTATCCCTTGGATAAATTCCTAGCAGTGCTATTGCTGGGTCATAGGGTAGGTCTATTTTTAATTTTCTGAGGAACCTCCACACTGCTTTCCAGAGCGGCTGCACCAATTTGCATTCCCACCAACAGTGCAAGAGGGTTCCCGTCTCTCCACATCCTCTCCAGCATCTATAGTCTCCTGATTTCTTCATTTTGGCCACTCTGACTGGCGTGAGGTGGTATCTGAGTGTGGTTTTGATTTGTATTTCCCTGATGAGGAGCGACGTTGAACATCTTTTCATGTGCCTGTTGGCCATCCGGATGTCTTCTTTAGAGAAGTGTCTATTCATGTTTTCTGCCCATTTCTTCACTGGGTTATTTGTTTTTCGGGTGTGGAGTTTGATGAGCTCTTTATAGATTTTGGATACTAGCCCTTTGTCCGATGTGTCATTTGCAAATATCTTTTCCCATTCCGTTGGTTGCCTTTTAGTTTTGTTGGTTGTTTCCTTTGCTGTGCAGAAGCTTTTTATCTTCATAAGGTCCCAGTAATTCACTTTTGCTTTTAATTCCCTTGCCTTTGGGGATGTGCCGAGTAAGAGATTGCTACGGCTGAGGTCAGAGAGGTCTTTTCCTGCTTTCTCCTCTAAGGTTTTGATGGTTTCCTGTCTCACATTCAGGTCCTTTATCCATTTTGAGTTTATTTTTGTGAGTGGTGTGAGAAAGTGGTCTAGTTTCAACCTTCTGCATGTTGCTGTCCAGTTCTCCCAGCACCATTTGTTAAAGAGACTGTCTTTTTTCCATTGGATGTTCTTTCCTGCTTTGTCAAAAATGAGTTGGCCATACGTTTGTGGGTCTAGTTCTGGGGTTTCTATTCGATTCCATTGGTCTATGTGTCTGTTTTTATGCCAATACCATGCTGTCTTGATGATGACAGCTTTGTAGTAGAGGCTAAAGTCTGGGATTGTGATGCCTCCTGCTTTGGTCTTCTTCTTCAAAATTACTTTGGCTATTCGGGGCCTTTTGTGGTTCCATATGAATTTTAGGATTGCTTGTTCTAGTTTCGAGAAGAATGCTGGTGCAATTTTGATTGGGATTGCATTGAATGTGTAGATAGCTTTGGGTAGTATTGACATTTTGACAATATTTATTCTTCCAATCCATGAGCAGGGAATGTCTTTCCATTTCTTTATATCTTCTTCAATTACCTGCATAAGCTTTCTATAGTTTTCAGCATACAGATCTTTTACATCTTTGGTTAGATTTATTCCTAGGTATTTTATGCTTCTTGGTGCAATTGTGAATGGGATCAGTTTCTTTATTTGTCTTTCTGTTGCTTCATTGTTAGTGTATAAGAATGCAACTGATTTCTGTACATTGATTTTGTATCCGGCAACTTTGCTGAATTCATGTATCAGTTCTAGCAGACTTTTGGTGGAGTCTATCGGATTTTCCATGTATAATATCATGTCATCTGCAAAAAGCGAAAGCTTGACTTCATCTTTGCCAATTTGGATGCCTTTGATTTCCTTTTGTTGTCTGATTGCTGATGCTAGAACTTCCAGCACTATATTAAACAGCAGCGGTGAGAGTGGGCATCCTTGTCGTGTTCCTGATCTCAGGGAAAAAGCTCTCAGTTTTTCCCCATTGAGGATGATGTTAGCTGTGGGCTTTTCATAAATGGCTTTTATGATCTTTAAGTATGTTCCTTCTATCCCGACTTTCTCAAGGGTTTTTATTAAGAAAGGGTGCTGGATTTTGTCAAAGGCCTTTTCTGCATCGATTGACAGGATCATATGGTTCTTCTCTTTTTTTTTTGTTAATGTGATGTAGCACGTCGATCGATTTGCGAATGTTGAACCAGCCCTGCATCCCAGGAATGAATCCCACTTGATCATGGTGAATAATTCTTTTTATATGCTGTTGAATTCGATTTGTTAGTATCTTATTGAGAATTTTTGCATCCATATTCATCAGGGATATTGGCCTGTAGTTCTCTTTTTTTACTGGGTCTCTGTCTGGTTTAGGAATCAAAGTAATACTGGCTTCATAGAATGAGTCTGGAAGTTTTCCTTCCCTTTCTATTTCTTGGAATAGCTTGAGAAGGATAGGTATTATCTCTGCTTTAAACGTCTGGTAGAACTCCCCTGGGAAGCCATCTGGTCCTGGACTCTTATTTGTTGGGAGATTTTTGATAACCGATTCAATTTCTTCGCTGGTTATGGGTCTGTTCAAGCTTTCTATTTCCTCCTGATTGAGTTTTGGAAGAGTGTGGGTGTTTAGGAATTTGTCCATTTCTTCAAGGTTGTCCAATTTGTTGGCATATAATTTTTCATAGTATTCCCTGATAATTGTTTGTATCTCTGAGGGATTGGTTGTAATCATTCCATTTTCATTCATGATTTTATCTATTTGGGTCATCTCCCTTTTCTTTTTGAGAAGCCTGGCTAGAGGTTTGTCAATTTTGTTTATTTTTTCAAAAAACCAACTCTTGGTTTCGTTGATCTGCTCTACAGTTTTTTGAGATTCTATATTGTTTATTTCTGCTCTGATCTTTATGATTTCTCTTCTTCTGCTGGGTTTAGGCTGCCTTTGCTGTTCTGCTTCTATTTCCTTTAGGTGTGCTGTTAGATTTTGTATTTGGGATTTTTCTTGTTTCTTGAGATAGGCCTGGATTGCAATGTATTTTCCTCTCAGGACTGCCTTCGCTGCGTCCCAAAGCGTTTGGATTGTTGTATTTTCATTTTCGTTTGTTTCCATGTATTTTTTAATTTCTTCTCTAATTGCCTGGTTGACCCACTCATTCGTTAGTAGGGTGTTCTTTAACCTCCATGCTTTTGGAGGTTTTCCAGACTTTTTCCTGTGGTTGATTTCAAGCTTCATAGCATTGTGGTCTGAAAGTATGCATGGTATAATTTCAATTCTTGTAAACTTATGAAGGGCTGTTTTGTGACCCAGTATATGATCTATCTTGGAGAATGTTCCATGTGCACTCGAGAAGAAAGTATATTCTGTTGCTTTGGGATGCAGAGTTCTAAATATATCTGTCAAGTCCATCTGATCCAATGTATCATTCAGGGCCCTTGTTTCTTTATTGACTGTGTGTCTAGATGATCTATCCATTTCTGTAAGTGGTGTGTTAAAGTCCCCTGCAATGACCACATTCTTATCAATAAGGTTGCTTATGTTTATGAGTAACTGTTTTATATATCTGGGGGCTCCGGTATTTGGCGCATAGACGTTTATAATTGTTAGCTCTTCCTGATGGATAGACCCTGTAATTATTATATAATGCCCTTCTTCATCTCTTGTTACAGCCTTTAATTTAAAGTCTAGTTTGTCTGATATAAGTATGGCTACTCCAGCTTTCTTTTGGCTTCCAGTAGCATGATACAGCCTTTAATTTAAAGTCTAGTTTGTCTGATATAAGTATGGCTACTCCAGCTTTCTTTTGGCTTCCAGTAGCATGATAAATAGTTCTCCATCCCCTCACTCTCAATCTAAAGGTGTCCTCAGATCTAAAATGAGTCTCTTGTAGACAGCAAATAGATGGGTCTTGTTTTTTTATCCATTCTGATACCCTATGTCTTTTGGTTGGCGCATTTAATCCATTTACATTCAGTGTTATTATAGAAAGATACGGGTTTAGAGTCATTGTGATGTCTGTATGTTTTATGCTTGTAGTGATGTCTCTGGTACTTTGTCTCACAGGATCCCCCTTAGGATCTCTTGTAGGGCTGGTTTCGTGGTGACAAATTCCTTCAGTTTTTGTTTGTTTGGGAAGACCTTTATCTCTCCTTCTATTCTAAATGACAGACTTGCTGGATAAAGGATTCTCGGCTGCATATTTTTTCTGTTTAGCACACTGAAGATATCGTGCCAAGCCTTTCTGGCCTGCCAAGTTTCAAAGGAGAGATCAGTCACGAGTCTTATAGGTCTCCCTTTATATGTGAGGGCATGTTTATCCCTTGCTGCTTTCAGAATTTTCTCTTTATCCTTGTATTTTGCCATTTTCACTATGATATGTCGTGCAGAAGATCGATTCAAGTTACGTCTGAAGGGAGTTCTCTGTGCCTCTTGGATTTCAATGCCTTTTTCCTTCCCCAGTTCAGGGAAGTTCTCAGCTATAATTTCTTCAAGTACCCCTTCAGCACCTTTCCCTCTCTCTTCCTCCTCTGGGATACCAATTATGCGTATATTATTTCTTTTTAGTGTATCACTTAGTTCTCTAATTTTCCCCTCATACTCCTGGATTTTTTTATCTCTCTTTCTTTCAGCTTCCTCTTTCTCCATAACTTTATCTTCTAGTTCACCTATTCTCTCCTCTGCCTCTTCAATCCGAGCCGTCGTGGTTTCCATTTTGTTTTGCATTTCATTTAAAGCGTTTTTCAGCTCCTCGTGACTGTTCCTTAGTCCCTTGATCTCTGTAGCAAGAGATTCTCTGCTGTCCTGTATACTGTTTTCAAGCCCAGCGATTAATTTTATGACTATTATTCTAAATTCACTTTCTGTTATATTATTTAAATCCTTTTTGATCAGTTCATTAGCTGTTGTTATTTCCTGGAGATTCTTCTGAGGGGAATTCTTCCGTTTGGTCATTTTGGACAGTCCCTGGAGTGGTGAGGACCCGCAGAGCACTTCCCCCGTGCTGTGGTGTATAACTGGAGTTGGTGGGCGGGGCCGCAGTCCGCCCTGATGTCTGCCCCCAGCCCATCGCTGGGGCCACAGTCAGACTGGTGTGTGCCTTCTCTTCCCCTCTCCTAGGGGCGGGATTCACTGTGGGGTGGTGTGCCCCATCTGGTCTACTTGCACACTGCCAGGCTTGTGGTGCTGGGGATCTGGCGTATTAGCTGGGGTGGGTAGGCAAGGTGCACGGGGGCGGGAGGGGCAGGCTTAGCTCGCTTCTCCTTAGGTGATCCACTTCAGGAGGGGCCCTGTGGCAGCGGGAGGGAGTCAGATCCGCTGCCGGAGGTTTGGCTCCGCAGAAGCACAGAGTTGGGTGTTTGCGCGGAGCGAGCAAGTTCCCTGGCAGGAACTGGTTCTCTTTGGGATTTTGGCTGGGGGATGGGCGGGGGAGATGGCGCTGGCGAGCGCCTTTGTTCCCCGCCACGCTGAGCTCTGCCGCCCGGGGGCTCAGCAGCTCTCCCTCCCTTTGTCCTCCAGCCTTCCCGCTTTCTGAGCAGAGCTGTTAACTTCTGACCTCCCAGACGCTAAGTCGCGCTTGCTGTCGGAACACAGTCCATCCGGCCCCTCCGCTTTTGCCAGCCCGACTCGGGGGCTCTGCTTGGCCGGCGAGCCGCCCCTCCGCCCCGGCTCCCTCCCGCCAGTCCGTGGAGCGCGCACCGCCTCGCCGCCCTTCCTACCCTCTTCCGTGGGCCTCTCGTCTGCGCTTGGCTCCGGAGACTCCGTTCTGCTAATCCTCTGGCGGTTTTCTGGGTTCTTTAGGCAGGTGTAGGTGGAATCTAAGTGATCAGCAGGACGCGCGGTGAGCCCAGCGTCGTCCTACGCCGCCATCTAGAGAGTGATCATTTTTTAACACACAGACCTGACTCTGTGCTCTATTTGCGGGGAGCTCCCTTGATTTTTATCACTGGGATACTCCCTCCTTACGTGGTCAACTCCTGCTCGTCATCAAGTTCTGTTTTTAGTGGCACTTCCTTGGTGAGGCCTTTTCTAAGACTGCATCATATAACAGAAGTCTGAGCTTCTCCTGGGCTCCAAAACTTGGAACCTGGAAAAAAATTAATCAGTCATTAAAAAATTTTTTTTTATGTTTGTTTATTTTTGAGAGAGAGAGAGAGAGAGCAAGAAGGGGAGAGGCAGAGATAGAGGGAGACACAGAATCTGAAGAAGGCTCCAGGCTCTGAGCTGTCAGCACAGAGCCTGACAGGGAGCTTGAACCCACACAGACTGTGAGCCCAAGTCAGACCCTTCACTGATTGAGCCACTTGGGTGCCCCACATCAGTCATTTTTAAAAGCTGGCCAGGTGATTCTGACAGGTAGCCACAACTAAGAACCAATGTGTTCAAAGGACAGAGGGAGATGATTAGCAGAGGGAAGGAGTCCATGCAGTATCACATTCCATCGTAGAGTAAGAAAAAGGAGGAGATCAAGGTGAAGGTGAGGCAGAACCCATTAAAGGCAACATCCTAACAGGAAGAGGAAAAGCAAAGGGTAAAGAGAGTTTCTTTTCTGAGTATGATTGTGATGCTTCTCAAAAGATCCTGGGAAATGATGACCACTGGAGCAACAAAGAAGACCATGTTTCTGAGAGGGAAAGGAAGAATGAATTAGGCAAGTGCAATGTCTAGGTGAGACATGAAGCATAAAAAGAAAAACATTAAAACGGGTTGTCTCTGGGTGAAAGTTTGCTTAACTGAGGATTGAGGGTTGAATAACATGAATTAGTAGTTTGGAATTAAAAAAAAAAATCAGGACCAATTTAGGAATAATTGTGAAGGGAATGGCACACACTATGGCTGGAATCCTCTAGTGACCCTGCCAGGCAGAGACCATCACTGCTTGTTGACTGTCCACGTGCTCCTGATTTCCCTGTCCTCTTGTGTCAGCTCCTTTATGAGAACCCCCTAGCTCTGTCTTTTCCTATCTGGCATTGAGATAGCGGAACCTCCATATGTCTAAACCCCTGTGCGACCTTGTAGAGCTGACTTCCACCCCCAACATACCATGATCGAGAAATAAACACTTGTTGCATTAAACCACTGAGGTTTAAGGGTTAACTTGTTAAAACAACTCAGCTTATCGTGAACAACCCAATTTGGTGTAAGAGGAAAGAACAATCATGTTGGAAGAGGACAATATGGTTTGATGAAATGGGATTGAATCGAACGACTTCTCCAAATAAGATCTTGGCAAAAATCAAATAATTTTAGTACTGGAACACAGTTGTTAAAAGGAATTATGATAAAAGAGCTGAGCACTTTAGCAGGGTTTTTGAACACCCGTTTTGATCTCCCTGCAAAGAGGATGGAGATATTAAATTCTGTCCTGTAGTAATTCATGTGTGTGCTGTAAACTCAAGCATTTGTAGGATCCTTGAAACAATCACTGAATACATTCAGTGGGTGCTTACTGTGTGTAGATCAATGAAGTGGGCACTATGGGAAGATGTAAAAACATTGTGAAGTATAAATTATCCCTAACCTTGAGTATTTTTCAGTGCAGAAGGGCAGAACTGACACTAGCAAATGGCATTAGGTTGTAGGAGGTGGAGGGGATGTAACTGGGAAAGCTTATTCAATGTGAGTTTTAATGTCTGATTTCAAATGTCTAAAGGCATAAAAGCTCAGAGGAAAATGGCACACCTGAAGAAGGGTTGGAATTAAGAATAAACAACATTGGGGACTTTTAAAAAGCTTTACAAGTCAAGGCCTATAATCTATAAATTTTATGTAAACCATTGTTTTCCAGGATCCCATTTGGGAACAAAATTTGTCACTGGGTTTTTAAGATGGAAAGAAAATACATATATTCTTTATCAAGTGAATACAAACTCAATACTAAGGAAAATATACTAAATCTAATTCAGTGTGTGAAAGTGGAATTCATATGTTGAAGCAATGTCTTCTCTGGAAGTCATAATGGAATTATACATTACTTGATAATGTTTATTTCCCCCATTTTGGTTTGTATTTTTGGGTCGGCACAGATACAATTTTCAAAATTAATTGATTTTAGTATAATTGATTTCTTTTCCATGCCACTGTAAAGCCTTAAGAAACACTGTTTTACTCCTCTACCCAAAATGTGACCATAAAATGGGGAGATGGTAATGCAGCGATTCTAAATTAACCCTTATCCTGCTGATGGCCATAAAGTAAAATGGCTGATGGCCATTTTGTGTATATGTGTATATGTTTTCATGTGTATTTATGTTATTAGGAATGGAGCTTAATATCTTCTCATACTTTTTTTTTTTTAAGTTTATTATTTTGAGAAAGAAAATGCTGCATGAGTGACGGAAGGGCAGAGAGGGAGGGAGAGAGACAGAATTCCAAGTAGGCTCTGGATTGTCAGCACAGAGCCCAACATGGAGCTTGATCTCACAAACTCTGAGATCATGACCTGAGTCAAAATCAAGAGTTAGATGCGTAACCGACTGAGCCACCCAGGCGCCCTGCTCTTCATACTTTTACATGGTGTTTTTATTTCCCTTTTTGTGAGAACTCTTGTTTGTCACATTTTCCCCATTTTTTTTTTAATTGAGTTGCCTTTAACTTTCTGGTTTTAGGAACATTTTAGGCACATCTATATATCCCTTTTACCGTTTTATTTTTATTTTTATTTACTTTAATTATTTTTTTAGTAGGCTTCACGCCTAGCAGAGAGCCCAATGTGGGGCTTAAACTCACGACCCTGAGATCAAGAGTCTGACACTTAACCAACTGAGCCACCCAGGCACCCTACCCCCCCTTTTACCATTTTGAAAATGACTTTTTGCCCACTGTTGAGAAATGCTCTGTTTTATATTTCCTAATATATCAATATTACTTTTTAAGGTCTTTTAGGTTTTGTATCAGACTTAAAAAGATCTCTTCCAGGGGTGCCTGGGTATCTCAGTTAAGTCACTGATTCTCAATTTTAGTTCAGGTCATGATCTCACAGTTTTGTGAGTTCCAACCCCATGATGGGCTCTGAGCTGACAGTGTGGATCCTCCTTGGGATTCTCTCTCTTTCCCTCTCTCTTTCTCTGCCCTACCCCCACACTCGCTTGTTGTCTCTCTTTCACTCTCTCTTTCAGAATAAATGAATAAACTTAAAAATAAGATCTCTTCCAATTCTGAGATTAAACAAATATTTAATGTTTTTATTTAATTTTCTTTATTTGTAATGTTGACTGTCCTGGAATTTATTTTGGGGTAAGGCATGAGGAGAAGGTCTAACTTTTTTTTCCAGCTGGCTAATTATCAAGTATTGTTGAGTAATAACCTTTCCCCTATTGATTTATAATTCTATCTTTGTCATATAAAATTTTACCATAAGAAAAAAATGAGATAAAACTTTGAGAAAATATAAAGTAATCATTTTTTAATCCCTAGAAGAATAACTCTAAGAATTAAATGTAAGTTAATTTTTAAAACAATGTACAGCATTTTTAAGGTAAAGCGAATTGATAAACAATTTTAAACTGAATAGAAATTATAATCAAGGAACATTTTATCTGCCGTTTTTGAAGTGCTGGTCTGATGATTAGTTAGCTACCCAGAGATCAGTTAGGGAGCTTAAAAATAGAGCGAGGGAATTCTAGTGTCTAGGGTAGGCTTCAGGCACTTGCAGATTTTCAAACTGTCCCTAGATAATTTTGATAGTACAGACAGTACAGACAGATTTAGAAACCCTTGGTTCACATAGTCACAGAATCTTATTGATTCTATTTCTGTTAGGCCAAATATATATATATATATATATATAGTCCAGGACTTTCTTTAGGAAAAAGTATCAAATTCATATAATTTACAACTCCAGTATGCATATATGTCTAGTGTCCGTTCCTCAAAAGCACAAGACTTGACCAATTCTTCTGTCTTCTGAAAAGCATAGTTGGCAGTATGCCTTAGCAGGTGTTTTTATTCCCTCTTGTCTTACGCTCTGTGTTCATGTTGACTGGGCTGGGCTTATGTCCAGCCCTGTTTAACAACCCGTTGTTCCTCTTCAACCCCTTTCTTGGGCAGTAGCCCAGAGAAGAATCCTGCTCAGCTTCTCCCTTTCCCCCCAAGAACCTAAAGAAGAATACGTATTAAACCAGAAAATAATTTTTACTATAAAAGTTTATTAATTATATATGTCCCCCATGTTTGAAATAATTGAGTCAATCAGCAAGCAGCTTTTAATATGTAATAATTTCATATTTCTACTGGAGGAAACAAATTTTTATATCAAAACTAGATGTGTAATCTAATGAGAATTTCTTCAGTGTGTTAAGAGGAGGCTTTTTATAAGATCACTGTAGCTGATCTGTCCACCCTTATGTACAGGTCAACACATCCATCTCACATCTTTGGTCTTCCACTTGTCCTTTATTCTTCCGTTTCCAAAGAATGTCAGGCTTGCATTCCTTTGTGCCTTTGAATTTGCTCTTCTTCCTGCCTAATATACTATTCTTAGCCCCCACTTTGATCATAATGAAATAACTATCTGAAAATGGTAATTCCGTAGTAATATTGACTTCATTATACTGTACTTATTTATTTATCTTATCTGCTAGACTATGAGTGGGCTTTGCTCTGGCAGTTGGCAAGAGTGTCACTCATTGAAACATGCAGTGGAAATCAGACCTTTAGGATGAGCTGATCTACATCCAAAACTAAAGTACATTTCACTTAATGATGGAGAAGCCTGTTAGACTCCAAGTGTGTGTGTGTGTGTGTGTGTGTGTGTGTGTGTGTGTGTGTGTGTTACGTATGGGTTAAACCTATGCTTTTCCATACTACCAAACTAATAAATTAACTAAAAGTAGTCCTTACCTTAGAATGCCAGGAAGAAATGGATGTTATATTTTCCCATAAACCAGGCTACAAGAAAAAATATTTCTACTTAAGGTGAACTTAACCTAAAAATATTTAAGAACATTCCATCATGAGTTAGGGTGAGTAGACAAAAAATGTTTCGCAGGTCAAATTTTGAGATAAAATAATGTGAAGCTATATAATTAGTATGTTTTAGATGGCTAACAAAGAAGAAAGACCAAGACACATAAGAAAAAAACAAGCAAAATGATGCTAAGGCAGGTTTGAGGAAAAAAATAAAATTGAACTTCTAGAAATGAAAAAAAAAAATTGGAAAATTTGAAATTAAAATTCATTTCAGAGGTTAAATATCCAATTAGACCCAACTGAAGAGAAAATTGTAAACTAGAAGACAGCTATAAGAAAAATACCCAGGGTTTAGAACAGTGAGTGTAAGAGAGAGGTGAGAGAGATGAGGATAGAATTATAGACACTATGTTCTCTTAATAAATTTGAGAAGAATGAATGAACTTGAGAAGACACTAGACTGGAGGAAAAAGTGGTTATTATTATTTTTTTACTTATTTTTTTACTTAATTTACTTAATTTCTAAAGGGCCAACTGCTCAGTGGTAGCATTTTTTAAGTTGCTGTAGATATTAATTAACTGTTACTATTGGACATGGGAGTATTGAGAGGCTTCCCAGGGAACCTGGGGGTTATAGACATAGATCCCAGATCCAATTGTGTGGAGGCAATCGGGTTTTCCTTTGATTATTAGAATTAGTCATCACCAACAGTACAAAAACTTTGAAGGTTCCTTTGATTATTAGAATTAGTCATCACCAACAGTACAGAAACTTTGAAGAAACTTTGAAGGCCTGCTTTTTGAGACCATTCTTTTTTTTTTCTTTTTTTAATGATAAAAGTTTCTGCTCTTACTATGTGCCAGGCAATATGTGATATTCTTTTAACCTTTTTTTATTTAAAAAAGAATTTTTAAATTCCAATATATTTAACATACAGTATGAGTTTCACATGTACAATATAGTGAGTCAACAATTCCATACATCACCCAGTACTTATTGTGACAAGTGAACTCCTTAATCCCCATCACCTTTTTTACCCATTCCCCACCGACTTCCCCTCTGGTAACCATCAGTTTGCTGTCTGTGGTTAAGAGTCTGTTTCTTGGTGTGTATTTCTCTCTCCCCCTCTCCCTCTCTCTCCCTTTTTTCTTTTGCTCATTTGTTTCTTAAATTCCACATATGAGTGAAATCATATGGGATTTGTCTTTCTCTTACTTATTTTGCTTAGCATTATAGTCTCTAGTTCCATCCATGGTTGAATCGTATTCCATTGTATATATTTACCACATCTTCTTTATTCGTCAGTTGATGGACACTTGGGCTGCTTCTATATCTTGGCTATTGTAAATAATGCTACTAAAATATAGGGGTGAATCTATCCCTTTGAATTAGTATTTTTTTTATTTTTTAGGTAAATACCCATTTGTGCAATCACTGGATTGTACAGTAATTCTATTTTTAATGTTTTGAGGAATTTCCATATTGTTTTCCAGAGTGGCTGCACCAGTTTACATTCACACCAATAATGCAAGAGGGTTCCTTTTTCTCCACATCCTCGCCAACACTTGTTGCTTCTTGTGTTGTTGATTTTACCCATTATGACAAGTGTGAGGTGATATCTCATTGTGGTTTTGACTTGCATTTCCCTGATGATGAGTGAGATGGAGCATCTTTTCATGTGTCTGTCGGCCATCTGGATGTCTTCTTTGGAGAAGTGTCTGTTCATGTCTTCTGCCCACATTTAATTGGATCATTTGTTTTTTTGGGTGTTGAGTTGTATAAATTCTCTATTTATTTTGGATACTAGGCAAAACAGTATGAGAGCAGAAATAAATGGTGTGGAAACTAAAAAAAAACCAATAGAGGTGAGAGGAGGGAAGATGGCGGCGTAGGAGGACGCTGGGCTCACCGCGCGTCCTGCTGATCACTTAGATTCCACCTACACCTGCCTAAAGAACCCAGAAAACCGCCAGAGGATTAGCAGAACGGAGTCTCCGGAGCCAAGCGCAGACAAGAGGCCCACGGAGGAGGGTAGGAAGGGCGGCGAGGCGGTGCGCGCTCCACGGACTGGCGGGAGGGAGCCGGGGCGGAGGGGCGGCTCGCCGGCCAAGCAGAGTCCCCGAGTCTGGCAGGCAAAAGCGGAGGGGCCTGACGGACTGTGTTCCGACAGCAAGCGCAACTTAGCGTCTGGGAGGTCAGAAGTTAACAGCTCTGCTCAGAAAGAGGGAAGGCTGGAGGACAAAGGGAAGGAGAGCTGCCGAGCCCCCAGACAGCAGAGCTCAGCTTGGCGGGGAACAAAGGCGCTCGCCAGCGCCATCTCCCCCGCCCATCCCCCAGCCAAAATCCCAAAGGGAACCAGTTCCTGCTGGGGAACTTGCTCGCTCTGCGCAAACACCAACTCTGTGCTTCTGCGGAGCCAAACCTCCGGCAGCGGATCTGACCCCCTCCCGCTGCCACAGGGCCCCTCCTGAAGTGGATCACCTAAGGAGAAGCGAGCTAAGCCTGCCCCTCCCGCCCCCGTGCACCTTGCCTACCCACCCCAGCTAATACGCCAGATCCCCAGCACCACAAGCCTGGCAGTGTGCAAGTAGCCCAGACGGGGCACACCACCCCACAGTGAATCCCGCCCCTAGGAGAGGGGAAGAGAAGGCACACACCAGTCTGACTGTGGCCCCAGCGGTGGGCTGGGGGCAGAAGTCAGGTCGGACTGCGGCCCCGCCCACCAACTCCAGTTATACACCACAGCACAGGGGAAGGGCCCTGCAGGTCCTCACCACTCCAGGGACTATCCAAAATGACCAAACGGAAGAATTCCCCTCAGAAGAATCTCCAGGAAATAACAACAGCTAATGAACTGATCAAAAAGGATTTAAATAATATAACAGAAAGTGAATTTAGAATAATAGTCATAAAATTAATCGCTGGGCTTGAAAACAGTATACAGGACAGCAGAGAATCTCTTTCCACAGAGATCAAGGGACTAAGGAACAGTCACGAGGAGCTGAAAAGCGCTTTAAACGAAATGCAAAACAAAATGGAAACGACGACAGCTCAGATTGAAGAGGCAGAGGAGAGAATAGGTGAACTAGAAGATAAAGTTATGGAAAAAGAGGAAGCTGAGAGAAAGAGAGATAAAAAAATCCAGGAGTATGAGGGAAAAATTAGAGAACTAAGTGACACACTAAAAAGAAATAATATACGCATAATTGGTATCCCAGAGGAGGAAGAGAGAGGGAAAGGTGCTGAAGGGGTACTTGAAGAAATTATAGCTGAGAACTTCCCTGAACTGGGGAAGGAAAAAGGCATTGAAATCCAAGAGGCACAGAGAACTCCCTTCAGACGTAACTTGAATCGATCTTCTGCACGACATATCATAGTGAAACTGGCAAAATACAAGGATAAAGAGAAAATTCTGAAAGCAGCAAGGGATAAACATGCCCTCACATATAAAGGGAGACCTATAAGACTCGTGACTGATCTCTCCTTTGAAACTTGGCAGGCCAGAAAGGCTTGGCACGATATCTTCAGTGTGCTAAACAGAAAAAATATGCAGCCGAGAATCCTTTATCCAGCAAGTCTGTCATTTAGAATAGAAGGAGAGATAAAGGTCTTCCCAAACAAACAAAAACTGAAGGAATTCATCACCACTAAACCAGCCCTACAAGAGATCCTAAGGGGGATCCTGTGAGACAAAGTACCAGAGACATCACTACAAGCATAGAACATACAGACATCACAATGACTCTAAACCCGTATCTTTCTATAATAACACTGAATGTAAATGGATTAAATGCGCCAACCAAAAGACATAGGGTATCAGAATGGATAAAAAAACAAGACCCATCTATTTGCTGTCTACAAGAGACTCATTTTAGATCTGAGGACACCTTTAGATTGAGAGTGAGGGGATGGAGAACTATTTATCATGCTACTGGAAGCCAAAAGAAAGCTGGAGTAGCCATACTTATATCAGACAAACTAGACTTTAAATTAAAGGCTGTAACAAGAGATGAAGAAGGGCATTATATAATAATTACAGGGTCTATCCATCAGGAAGAGCTAACAATTATAAATGTCTATGCGCCAAATACCAGAGCCCCCAGATATATAAAACAATTACTCATAAACATAAGCAACCTTATTGATAAGAATGTGGTCATTGCAGGGGACTTTAACACCCCACTTACAGAAATGGATAGATCATCTAGACACACAGTCAATAAAGAAACAAGGGCCCTGAATGATACATTGGATCAGATGGACTTGACAGATATATTTAGAACTCTGCATCCCAAAGCAACAGAATATACTTTCTTCTCGAGTGCACATGGAACATTCTCCAAGATAGATCATATACTGGGTCACAAAACAGCCCTTCATAAGTTTACAAGAATTGAAATTATACCATGCATACTTTCAGACCACAATGCTATGAAGCTTGAAATCAACCACAGGAAAAAGTCTGGAAAACCTCCAAAAGCATGGAGGTTAAAGAACACCCTACTAACGAATGAGTGGGTCAACCAGGCAATTAGAGAAGAAATTAAAAAATACATGGAAACAAACGAAAATGAAAATACAACAATCCAAACGCTTTGGGACACAGCGAAGGCAGTCCTGAGAGGAAAATACATTGCAATCCAGGCCTATCTCAAGAAACAAGAAAAATCCCAAATACAAAATCTAACAGCACACCTAAAGGAAATAGAAGCAGAACAGCAAAGGCAGCCTAAACCCAGCAGAAGAAGAGAAATCATAAAGATCAGAGCAGAAATAAACAATATAGAATCTCAAAAAACTGTAGAGCAGATCAACGAAACCAAGAGTTGGTTTTTTGAAAAAATAAACAAAATTGACAAACCTCTAGCCAGGCTTCTCAAAAAGAAAAGGGAGATGACCCAAATAGATAAAATCATGAATGAAAATGGAATGATTACAACCAATCCCTCAGAGATACAAACAATTATCAGGGAATACTATGAAAAATTATATGCCAACAAATTGGACAACCTTGAAGAAATGGACAAATTCCTAAACACCCACACTCTTCCAAAACTCAATCAGGAGGAAATAGAAAGCTTGAACAGACCCATAACCAGCGAAGAAATTGAATCGGTTATCAAAAATCTCCCAACAAATAAGAGTCCAGGACCAGATGGCTTCCCAGGGGAGTTCTACCAGACGTTTAAAGCAGAGATAATACCTATCCTTCTCAAGCTATTCCAAGAAATAGAAAGGGAAGGAAAACTTCCAGACTCATTCTATGAAGCCAGTATTACTTTGATTCCTAAACCAGACAGAGACCCAGTAAAAAAAGAGAACTACAGGCCAATATCCCTGATGAATATGGATGCAAAAATTCTCAATAAGATACTAACAAATTGAATTCAACAGCATATAAAAAGAATTATTCACCATGATCAAGTGGGATTCATTCCTGGGATGCAGGGCTGGTTCAACATTCGCAAATCGATCGATGTGCTACATCACATTAACAAAAAAAAAAAGAGAAGAACCATATGATCCTGTCAATCGATGCAGAAAAGGCCTTTGACAAAATCCAGCACCCTTTCTTAATAAAAACCCTTGAGAAAGTCGGGATAGAAGGAACATACTTAAAGATCATAAAAGCCATTTATGAAAAGCCCACAGCTAACATCATCCTCAACGGGGAAAAACTGAGAGCTTTTTCCCTGAGATCAGGAACACGACAGGGATGCCCACTGTCACCGCTGTTGTTTAACATAGTGCTGGAAGTTCTAGCATCAGCAATCAGACAACAAAAGGAAATCAAAGGCATCAAAATTGGCAAAGATAAAAAAAACCAATAGAACAGATCATTGAAACCAGGAACTGGTTCTTTGGAAAGATCAACAAAATAGATAAACCTCTAGCCAGACTCGTAAAAAAAAAAAAAAAAAAAAAAAAAATAAAAGGCCCCAATAAACAAAATAATAAATGAAAGAGGAGAAATAACAACCAACAGCACAGAAATACAAACAGTTGTAAGAGAATAATTTATTATGAAATCTATATGCCAACAAATTAGACAACCTAGAAGAAATGGAAAAATTCCTAGACATATAACCTACCAAAACTGGAGTGGGAAGAAATAAAAAAATTTTGAACAGACTGTTTACCAGCAAAGAGATTAAATCAGTAATCAAAAACTGCCAACAAACAAAAAGTCTAGGACCAGATGGCTTCACAGGCTAATTCTACCAAACACCAAAAGAAGAGTTAATACTTATTCTTCTCAAACTATTCAAAAAAAAAAAATAGGAAAACTTCTAAATTCATTCTATGAGGTCAGTATCACTTTGGTACCAAAACCAGCTAAAGACATTACAGAAAAAGAGAACTACAGGCCAATATCTCTGATGAACATAGATGAAAAAAATCCTTAGCAGAGTGTTGGCAAACCGAATCCAACAGGACATTAAGAAAATCATTCACCACAGTCAATTGGCATTTATTCGTGGGATGCAGGTATGGTTCAGTATTTGCAAGTCAATCAACATTTTACCTCCCCTCAGTAAGAGAAAGGATAAAAACCATATGATTTTTTCAGTAGATGCAGATAAAGCATTTGACAGAGTACAATATCCATTTACGATAAAAGCCCTCAACAAAGTAGGTTTACAGGGAACATACCTCAACATAATAAATGCCATATGTGAAAAACCTACAGTGAACATCATACTGAAGGAGGAAAACAAAGCTTTCCCACTAGGGTCAGGAGCAAGACAAGGATATCCTCTCTCACCACTTTTATTCATCGTAGTACGGGAAGTCCTAGCCACAGCAATTAGAAAGCAAAACGAAATAAAAGGCATCAGAATCAGTAAGGAAGAAGTAGAATTTTACTATTTGCAGATGACCTGATATTGTCATCAGTAGGATGACAGTAGGATTTTGAGGATACAAAATCAATGTCCAGAAATCTGTTACATTACTATACACTAATAATGAAGCAGCAAAGGAGAAATTAAGAAAACAATCCCATTTACAATTGCCCCCAAATAATAAGATACCTGGAAATAAGCCTAATCAAAGAAAGAGGTGTTAGTCCTGTACTATGAAAACTGATGAAAGAAATTGAAGATAACACAAAAAAAATGGAGACATTTCATGCTCATGGATTGGAAGAACAAATATTGTTAAAATGTTTAAACTAGCCAAAGCAGTCTACAGATTTAATGCAATTTCTATCAAAATACCAACATCATTTTTCACAGAACTAGAACAAACCTAAAATATGTATGGAATCACAAGACTCTGAATAGCCAAAGCAATTGTGAAAAAGAAAAGCAAAGCTGGAGGTATCACAATTCCTGACTCAAAGTTATATTACAAAGCCATAGTAATTAAAACAGCATGGTACTGTCACAAAAATAGGCATATAGATCAGTGGAAAACAATAGAAAACCCATAAATAAACCCACACTTCTATGATCAGTTAATCTTCAACAAAGCAGGAAAAGAATATCCAATGGGAAAAAGACTCTCCTCAATGAATGCTGTTGGGAAAACTGGTCAGCTACATTCAAAAAATGAAACTGGATCACTTTCTTACACTATACAAAAAAATAAATTCAAAATGGTTTAAAGACCTAGATATGAGACCTGAAACCGTAAAAATCCTAGAAGAGAGCAAAGGCAGAAGTGTCTAACATCTGCCTGCACAACATTTCTAGATATGTTTCCTGAGACAAGGGAAATAAAAGCAAAAATAAACTATTAGGACTATATCAAAATAAAAAGCTTCTGCATAGTGAAAGTAACAATCAAGGAAACTAAAAGGCAACCTATGGAATGGGAGAAGTTATTTGCAAATGACACATGTGATAAAGGGTTAGCATCTGAGACCATTTTTGTTAAAAATATTTTTTTTTAACGTTTATTCAGTTTTGAGAGACAGAGAGGGTGAGAAGGGGAGGGGCAAAGAGAGGGGAGACACAGAATCCAAAGCAGGCTCCAGGCTCCGAGCTGTCAGCGCAGAGCCCGACTTGGGGCTTAAACTCATGAACCGCAAGATCATGACCTGAGCCAAAGTCGGCCACTTACCTGACTGAGCCACCCAGGTGCCCCTAAGACCATTTCTGATACTAAGTATTCCACTTAGTAGTAATTGTGGAAGAAAGAAAGACAAGTAAAATATGATTATTCAACACAAGGCATAGAAGCACAAAACTTATGGAAAAGTATGATAAAATGAAAGCACAAAGTGATTAAAATACATCTAAAGGAGCAGAAATAGAAATGTATGAATTTTGCCCATTTGGAGACTTTGAGATTGAGAAAGAAAAAACCCTACCTATATGTTGCTTCAAAGAGAAACACCTAAAATGTTAATGACACAGGTTGCATGTAAAGAAAATGAAATAATTTGTCAGACTAATGCGGACTAGAAGAAAACTGGTGTAGCTATATTTGTCATACTTAGTAAGTAGAGAATCATTACATAATCATTACACAATGATAAAGGGAACGATTGTCAGGAAATTATAACAATTCAGATCCTCTCTAAGTACTTAAAATCATAGCCTCGGTATGTAAAGTAAAACTTGGTAGAATTTATGAAGTTAGACAAAATGTTAAGTCATACAAAAGATTTAATGTACTACTCTCTGTGACTGATAAAGCACACAGAAATTAATAATGGATGGAGCAAAAGATTAACCAAATGGACATACACAGATTTTTTAAAAAATTAGAAAAATATGTAATGTAAATTTATTACAATAAAGAGTAAAGCAGGTGAATATTAAAAAACACATGGAGGAAAGAGAAGAAAGTTAGAATAGCAGTACAACACCCAAATAATAGGGGTTCTGAAAGGCGATCAACATTGTCAACAAAAAGATTTAGCAATATTTCCAAACTAAAAGACATGAGTTTAAAAGCACAAGAGAGATACGTTAGTATAATAGGTAAAAAGAGATCTACACTAACACCTATCACTGTGAAAATTTGGATTCCTGGGGCCAGACTGATCATCAAGGTTCCAGAAAGAAAAAAACAAACAGGAAAACCAAGGTCACATACAAAGTATCAGAAATCACAAGGATTTCTTATTTCTTAACCTCACCACTAGAAGAGGAAAAACAATGGAGTAGTGTTTGAACATTCTGAGGAAAAATAATTTCCTTCCCATAATTCTGTTTAGCCGTATTATTTTATCTCCACCTATTCTTTCTCTGGAATCTACCAGAGAATACATTTCATAAAAAGAGGAATAAGCCAAAGAATGAAGCATGGGATACTAGACTTTGGAGCTCCCTCACAGGAGAAATGCAAAGGGAATATCTGGGGTGACGGCAAAGATAGATTCTAAGCTAATAGCTATGTATCAGGCAGGCCGGACAACCATCCATGCTGGAGCAGGTCAAAGGACCTGGGAGAGACTTCTTCAGGAAGATAAAATTGATACAATGCCTGATATATCTGATCCTCTTCAAATGAGTTTTAGACAGTTGGTGAAGAGTTCGGTGTTGGTTGTAAACTTGTAGAAAACTTAGCAGTTGAAAACAAGACAGTATGTGCTAAGAATATAAAGTTTGCAGAGGAAAAATAATCATAGCTTACTACATTGAGCTGTGAATAGTATTTGTATAGTTTTAATAATGTAAACGCAGAATATTTACCTAAGTAAAATAAGTATTTATTAGCATGGTAGAGGGAAGGGAAGTATATCTCTGTGGAAGGAGTTGGGAGTGAAAGACAGTAGAAAGATGATAAAAATTAAAGCTCTGGAAAATTAAGAAGTAACAATGTGCAAGCATTTTATTTAGAAGTATAGAAATAGGGGCCCCTGGGTGGCTCAGTCGGTTAAGTGTCTGACTTTGGCCCAGGTCATGATCCCGTGCTTTGTGGGTATGAGCCCCGCGTCAGGCTCTCTGCTGACAGCTGGGAGCCCGGAGCCTGCTTTGAATTCTGTGTCTGTCTCTCTCTCATCCTCCCCTGCTTGCCCTCTCTCTCTCTGTCTCCCCTAAATAAATAAGCATCAAATTTTTTTTTTTTTAGGAATAGAGAATAAGCACTGAAAGAATCCATTAAAAGACATAAAATGCATTGCCTTTGTGGATGAGGACATGGTGAGGACAGGGGTCTGCTGTGTTTCACAACAGATAAATAGAATAATTTGACTCTTTAAAATACATTCAGCTATAACTGATAAATACAAAAACTACCTTAGAAAATCAGTGTAATTTATCTCATTAACAGCTTAAAGGAGAAAAACCATATAATCAAACAATAAATACAAGACACACATTTAATTCAGCATTTACCTGTGACAACCTCTCTTAGTTAACTTTCTTAACCTGGTAAATGGTAATTTAAAAAATTATAGGAAGTATTATGCTTAATGGTGACATGGCAAAATCAATATTAATATTTTCAAAGATGGGTAGGAGACAGGGATCTCCACTGTCAGCAGCTCTCTTTGGTATAGCATTGGAGATTCTAACTGGCATGATAACACCACAAAGCATGGGAATAAAAGGAAAACACGTGCATCATTATTTGGAAACGATCATAGTGCCTATCTAGAAAAACTTACAGGAATAGAACTAATTCAATGTACATATTTGAACTAATCAGGGAATTCAGCAAGATTGCTGGATATAATATCCATGTACAAACCACATTAACATTTCTATACAAAAGGAACAGTTAGGGGTACCTGGGTGGCTCATTTGGGTGAGCGTCTGGCTCTTGATCTCAGGTCAGGTCACGACCCTCAGGGTCGTGGGTTCGAGCTCCTCATTGGACTCCATGCTGGTATTGCAGAGCCTGCTTGGGATTCTCTCTCCTCCGTCTCTCTCTGCCCTTCCCCTGCTCACTCATGCTCTCTCTCAAATTGAAGAAATAAGTTTAAAACACACAACAAAAAGAACAATTAGAAAATTCAATTAAAATGTCATTAAGAATAGCAACGTATTTTAAGGACCCAGGAACAAATGCCCAAAAAGTTACCAAAGACATTTATGGACAAGCTTTTTAAACTTTATTAAACAACATAAGAGGAGACCTAAATAAATGGACAGGTGTGCCCTGTTACTGAATGGATGACTTGATGTTACAGTAATAGCAACTGTTATCTATAATTTCTATTCAAGAACTATAAAAATTGTGTATATTTCCTTTCATAGAATTAAAGCTAATTTAAAATTTTACTTAACAGAATCAAGAGAAGAGCCATGGCATTTTTGAATAAGAGAAAGGAGTATTTAACGAATTAAGACCTATTATAAACCTACAGTGGTTAAAAGTGTATGGTATTGGCACAAATGGTATTCAGTGGAATATAATAGTTCAAACAGAATCATGCACATATATGTACATATGGTGAAGGAGACATTGCAAATCCTTGAGTCCAACTACTTGATAAGTAGGGCTGAGTCAACCACCTATCTGCGTGGAATTCATTAAAATAGATCCCTACCTCATATCATGCACAAAAGTGAATTCCAGATGGACTAAAGACCAAAAATATGTAAAGCAAAATTTATAGAAATTAAGAGAAATAGCTTTATGACTTCTAGGGAAGGCAAAGATTTCTTCAGATGAAAAATCAAAAGCTATAAAAAACATGAATTTAACTATGTTAAAATAAATGTCTTTTAATCAAAAGCTACAAGCAAATTCAGAAGATAAGAGACCTACCAGGAAAAGGTATTGGCAGTGTGTACAATGACAAAAATTTAGTATCTGGAGTGTAGAAAGAATTTCTACACATAACTTGTTAGACAAACAGGCAAAAAAAAAAAAAAAATAAGAACAGGCAACACAGAGAATAGGAACCCCCAAAAGCTAATCCTTTTACAAAAGGATTTATGTGCGACTCCTTTAATGTGGGAAATACAAAATAACAGGCTACGAGATGCAGTTCCACCCCTTTGCTTTTGTAAGAAATAGTCTCTCTGCACCATTTATTGGTCCGGTTGTAGGCAAACGTGAGTCAATTCCTTGCAGGTGGCAGTGAAATTGCCATAACCACCATGGTAGCAGTTTGGCAATACCTGGAAAATCATACTTGCAGATATAGATCCTAAAGGAGTGGTTCTCAAAGAGTAGTCCACAGACCATCAGCTTCAGCTTCATCTGGGAACTTGTTAAAAATTCCACATTTCAGGCGCTGCTCCAGACCTACTGAATCTGGGTGGGCTAGTTGAAGGAGCTCTCCAGGTGATTCTGATCATGTTAAAGAAAGAACCATTCCCTGGCGTAAATTCTTCATGTATACTTATGAGGAGACATTTAGATTTTTATGAAGCATTGTTTGGAATATGGAAAGAAGTTGGGAAAACGTTTATATTTTATTCTGTTCACCTAACAGAATATGATAGAGCAATTAAATTAAAGAACTAGTTCTTAAATGTTTTGACATGGATAATTCTCACATGCAATGAGAGTGAAATATCCATGTGGGGAACATACATGTAGAACAGTGGTTCTCAGCTGCTAACATCTACTGGATACAAGCCAGGTATGCAGCGACTTTCCACCATGAGTAGGATGGCTCTCAAGAAAGAATTATTTGGCCTGTGGTAGTCTCTGTAATGGTTCCCAAAGAGGTCCATGTCCTAATTTCCAGAACCTCTGAGTGTTACCTTCTGTGGCAAAAGGAATTTAGCAGATGTCATTAAGTGAAGGATGTTAAAATGGGGGAGTTATCCTGGATGGTCTTGTTGGACCTGAAGTGTAATTACAAGGGCCTATCTAGAAAGGCAGGGAGAAGGTCAAAGATGAAGAAGGCAATGTGATAATCGAAATGGGGAGAAAAGGCTACATGATGCAAGGCCACAAGTTAAGGAATGAAGACATCTTTATTCATTCATTCATTTATCTTTTTTTAAGTTTATTTATTAATTTTGAGAGAGACAGAGACAGCATGAGTAGATGGGCAGAGAGAGAGGGAGAGAGAGAATCCCTAGCAGGCTCCTTGCTGCCAGCATGGAGCCCAGTGCAGGGCTTGAACCCACGAATCCGTGCGACCATGACCTGAGCTGAAACCAAGAGTCACACACTTAATCATCTGAGCCACCCAGGTGCCCTGAAGACATCTTTAGAATTTGGAAGAGGCAAGGAAATGAATTCTCTCTCAGGCCCTGCTGATAGATTGATTTAAGCCTTGTAAGACTCCTTTCTAACCTCTGACTTCTGGAACTGTAAGAGAATGCATTTGTGCTGTTTCAAGCCATTGAGTTTTGGGCCAATTGTTACAGCAGCAGTAGGAAACTAATACACCATCGAAAATGTCAGTAGAGCCAATGTGGGGAATTCCTGGTACAGAATGCCATTTCGAGAAGTTAAAAGTTATACAAAGCCATACTACATATTTTTAGTAAATTCCTATTTACTTAATATTGAAAATAATGCATCGGAGTGGTAAGCATCAACTTCCAGGTTGCAGTAGACTTTCACGGGCTAGAAGGAGAGGAAGGTGGAGAGGACGTAGTTGGGATTTAGCTATGTCTGTAAAGAAAGAAGAAAGAAACGTGTAATGTACGGAGCAAGATGTTAAAATGTATAAACTCTGGTGGGTGTGCTTCTTTTTTTTTTTTTTAATAATTTCTATACAATTTAACATTAGAAACAGTTTTTTAACAGTGTTGAATTGCTATCATCTTAGCTTTTGTTAGCCTCCCAGTAGCTAAGATCAATGATAAAACTTGTCTAGAGTGGGGGCTGCACCCTAGAGAAAGATCACAGGATGTCAGTAGGTGCTAAGTTGTACGTTCTATTACCTTTGTGGCCTGTTCACAGTTGTTCATGTCAGCAGAGCTTGTCCTGTGGTACATACTAAAAGAAACCATTTCTTGGCAGTCTTTCTCCTGACAAGAATGGAATCTTTCCTTCTCAGAGATACTCCTTCTTTCCAAATCTCTTTTCTACTTCAGGACCCAAGAGATGTTATATAGTCCATTCTTCCCCTAAAAGTCTACACCTGACAGAATCTCTGAAGGAGGCTCCTCTCCCTGTGTGTCCCAGGAACCTGTCTGTGTTCATACTTCCTTATTTTTGAAGTCCCCTGGGCCAGGGTCAGGATAAGGCCTGGCTTCATGGATCATATTATTATTGTTTTTTAAAATTTATTATTTATTTTTTTAATCCTTATTTTTGAGAGAGCAAGAGAGAGACAGAGACGGAGGCAGAGTGCAAGCAGGGGAGGGGCAGAGAGAGAGGGAGATACAGAATGTGAAGCAGGCTGCAGGCTCTGAGCCTTTAGCACAGAGCCCGATGCGGGGCTCGAACCCACAAACTGCATGATCACGACCTGAGCTCAAGTCGGATGCTTAACTGACTGAGCCACCCAGGCACCCTTATTCTTGTTTTCCCAAGTGGTAGGGGTCTACTTTGTCTTGAAGATGCTCTATCTCCATGATGTTGTGATTTATAATAAGAAATCTATATTTGGTCTTTGTTCCCATTTCTGGCATAGAGCTCCTGAAACCATTGGAATTTCCTAAGTGATGAGAGTAGTCAAAATTCTTTCATTATGTTCATGAGGTGACTTCTGGAAAGCAATGAAGAATGGTGGCTGGTCACCAGAGAAATATGACTGGAACTTTCAGTACCACCCTTCTCACCTCTGGGCAGGGTAGAGGGGTCAGAGATTGAGTTCAATCAACAATGGCCAGTGGCTTAATCAGTCTTGCTTATGTAATGGAATCTCCATTAAAAACCCAAAAGGACAGTGTTCAGAAAACTTTTGGGTAGGTGAACACATGGATATTTGGAGACAGTGGCAGAGTCTGCAGAGAGCATGGAAACTCTACACCCTTTCCCCACATCTTACCCTATGTACCTCTTCATTTAGCTGTTGATTCATATCCTTCATAAACCCTTTTAATAAACTATTGTCCCGAGTTCTGTGAGGCACTCTAGTAGACTGATTGAACCCAAGGAGGGAGTCGTGGGAACCTCTGATTTAGAGCCTGTTGGTCACAAGCACAGGTAACAGTCTGGACTTGCAATTGGCATCTGAAGTAGAGGGCAGTCTTGTGGGACTGAGCCCTTAACCTGTGGAGTCTGATGTTCTCTTTGAGTAGGTAGTGTCAGAATTAAGTTGAATTGTAGGACAGCCAGCTGATGTTCACAAATTGCTTGGTGGTATGGGGAGAAGCCGACATGTTGGAATTGTGTTCAGAATTATTAACTCCTGAGGACAGGTTTTATAATTGACTCTTAGGAGCCTCTTGTCTCACGTATTTTAATAATTATCTGTGAAGGCAGGCAAAATTACATACCATTTCAATCCCTCTAAGGGTTAATTCCCAGTTAGATTGAAAGTTTTGTTCTGAAGTTTTCGTGGCTATGTCTTCCAAACCTGAACACAAATTCATTCCAATTGCATCGCAGTCTCTATAAGGTAAAAATGAATGGTCATGGTTTCACAGGGACTTCTGATATTTTGGAGTTTGTGCTTAATCTACATACCTCAAAAGAATTTTTACTTTTGTAAGCCCTTTCACTATTGTAAGGTATTATTCATTATTGAAAAATCATGCCAGTTACCAGTCAATAACTTCCTCTGTTTCTTTTCACATGATTACTTGTATTTTGGTTATTCACTTTCAATGGAGCATATAAGAGAATTGATTTTTTTGGTCACATTTTCATGTATTTATATACCAGCAGATGAAGCATGGTCGGATTTTCAAACAGCTGGTTTTTCAAAGTATTTTTCCAGACAAAATCTCAACTTCAACGTGGTGCAAATTATTAGAACCCCGTGGGGATATTTAGTGCTTCTCTGAGATTTTGGAGAGATCCCAAGAAGAAATCTGTAGCTCTGAGTTCCAAAATTCCCGTGGCTTAATCCTTCAGGAATAATAAAGGTAAAGAAGGTAACTTAATCAGCAAGCTGTGCTTCACTCCATACAAATGATTCCCATTTCTATTCTGTCTCATCTTAGAAAATAAATACCTTCCTGCAGAAACTGAGAATGAATCAGAATGACTTATAGATTCCTGCAGAAGTCCACTACAGATAAATTCATTCAAATGTTGCTCCAGGTTTAAGTTTGCTGGAAACTATTAGCAGAATTATTGGAAAGGATTTTACTAATAGTGCTTCCAGTTGAAGTGTTGGGAGAAAGTTGAATTATACCGGAAAGGGCCCTTACAGCTCACGAATAACAAAGTAGAGTTATTTTACCTTGGGCCAAGGGACACCGGAGAGATAGTTACACACACATAAACAAATCGAAAGTCCTAATCCTGGCTCACAAGATGCTCAGCGGTATGTCCCAGATCCCTATATCACTGCTTGATGAAGGTGAACCCAATCTTACTTACATTTGGAATGTGGCATGTCAGAAGGCCACAGTGTTTAGGCAGAAGCTCCTGATCAAAGGATTTTGCTTAACTTGGACAGTCTCTTCTCCGACATTATTTTCTCTTATATATAATTGGGCTCAGTGATTTTTAAATTTTCTTCCATTCTGTTCCCCAGTCAATTGTGTTTTCTCAGTTATGAGCCCAAAGATGACTTCTGAGCTAAATCCTGGATGGAAAAAGCACTTAGTAAGCTCCTAAACTTTACAGACCAGGCTTTAGGAGGATGACTAAAGGAGGCAATATAGCTATTAACCTTTTGGACACTCTTATCACGTTCCTAGGGTTTTAGTTGCGGGTTCATCTTTCACATGGTGGGGTCTCTTGGTTTTGGTGAGCTCAGTTTCTTTATCTCTAATGGGGATAATAGTACCTGCTTCATAGTTGCTATGAGGATTAAATGAGATCATCTTAGAAAACCCTTAGCCGTATGCATTTTCCACAGAGAATATGTACCATGCATGTAGCACTCAGGGTTTGATCAAAGAAATAGAACTTTGGAAATGCCAAGAATGTGGGATTTATCAAAGAGGATTGACATAAGATTTCTGAATGGCTCCTGCTTCTGTATCTGATGTTGGCTTTGAAGTCACAGGGAAAAATTCTTAACCCCATAACATACTTCCTCTCAGCTCACAGGAAAGTTCTAGCACAACTAGTTGATGGAGTGGATTCTTTGAACATTTTAACAGAGGTTCCCAAAGATATTGCCTACAGTTTATGGTAAGCTATGGGGCAAGTTCTCAAAAAGAAGAGCAGATTTTAAATTATTATTGATCTCACGATCAATTGTTGATCGTTCTGTTATGTTGATCGTTATGCTATTATTTGTGTAGGTTGGTCAATTAATGTTGCCTCAAGCATGGAAAAGAAACAATGAGTTTGCATCTTATTTATTAAAATGCTTCCTTCCATCGGAGACATTTGAACCACAGGATAATTTGGGTTGTCATAAAAACAATAAATTTATATCTGTACCACACATTTTGCTGAATTGAGAGGAAGAATGAAAATGTGTGCCCTCACTGAAATGCCACACAGGTATGTCAATGTTCCTTGAGGAATTGCCAGTGTTTCTCTATGATGAGACTAGACCTGAAAAATGCAAGTGGATCTGAAAACTGCCACGCTGTGGTTTTAAAATGAAGCCCCAAACTTGGTTATTACTAAAAAAATTTAGCTCATTTGTTCTCCTTTCAGATATGAGGTTGAGTATGTAATGTATGCCAAAGGGATGTTTCAAAATCTATATGTGGTATATAGATTCATAAACTTAGCAGATGCTTTAGAAACTGCAAATTAGGACCTCTGGTTCAAGACCATGTGGATTTCTAGAAATTCTTCTATGCTTCCTGCTTTAGAAACCAAAAGGAAAAGAACATATGTGAAATCTAAGGGAACATCAGAATAAATATTTATAGTCTGGAAATATGCACTTCAATTTGTCACTCAAACGACATTAATTCCAACTGCTGTAAATGGCAAATACCTGAGATCTTTACACTGGTTAGTGTTGTGGGCTTGGCTTATGAGGTGCGGCTTTGGTGCCCTTCGCAATGAACAAATTCAAGATGGAAAGAAAGTGAAATCCAGAGTCAGAAACTCTTCATTCTGTAGTGAGAGACTATGACACTTTGTCTAGGCAATGACGGTGAAATAGAAAAGGATGAACGAGTGAGAGGAAGAAAAGGCTGTGCTAATGAGTCATAAAAATCATCCAGGAGCAGCCCAATGTGTGGTACTTGTTAAAATTATGCAAGGATCTTTTATCCTGTGGAGTTCATTGTTGGACTAATAATGTTAATTTAGCAGAAAAGTTGATTTGTATGTTGCAGCCGTGTGGTGCAGTAGTAGGGCACATGGAATTCTCGGTGACACTGGACTTTGGTTCAGATTCTGTGTGTCTGCTGCCTGTCCATCCCTGAGGAAGTAGGTTAGCCTCTCTACGAATTAGGCTACTCATCTGGAAGTGGCTAATGGCAGGGTTGGGTTGATGAAATCAAATAATCATTTAAACCTCTCAATACAGTGCTTAGCACATATTAAATGCTCATGATAATGATGAATTTAATTACTTCCTTTTAGTCAAGTATTACCTGAAAAATGTGTGTGTGTGAAATTATGTAAAGCCAGACTCCATAAAATGTCCTGCTTTCAAGAATATTACAATTACCTGGATACTGAGTTCTTGATATAGTTTGTCCGTCAAGATTTTAATTCCATACTCAGGACTCAATCTCCTTTGTCAGGTTCTCTGCACATAGGCCATTCTCCTCTGTTTTAAATGATCCAGGGAACATCCCCAGTAGGTGGGGGGAGGGTATGAGAGGATACAGGGGTGATTCTGGAAGGCTTGCCTCCTTTATGGGAAGAGCTGAGCATCCACTGCAAGTGTCTTGAGTCAGAACATTCAGGATGACTTGGAGGTTAGGAGGGTGCGAGATATAGGAGATTCTGAGAAATAAAACCTCATTGCTTTTATTCCAGTCTCATGGCCCCAGTGAATCCTGTGAGTCTTGAGCCAAGAGGACTTCTTACTATGAAGCTTCTCTTCTCATAAACGTACTCACAGGGGAAGTTTGCAAAAGCAGAACCAGGATTGTAATCAACAAGAGTTATAATAATTATTAAAGTTGTTAGCCTGAAGTTCGTTTGTTTTCTTTCTTTCTTTCTTTCTTTCTTTCTTTCTTTCTTTCTTTCTTTCTTTCTTTCTTTCTTTCTTTCTCTTTCTTTCTTTCTTTCTTTCTTTCTTTCTTTCTTTCTTTCTTTCTTTCTTTCTTTCTTTCTTTCTTTCTTTCTTTCTTTCTTTCTTTCTTTCTTTCTTTCTTTCTCCTTCCTTCCTTCCTTCCTTCCTTCCTTCCTTCCTTCCTTCCTTCCTAGCATAAATTTCCCTACAAAGGGAATTTTATTGAGGGCACTAGTTTATTTCACACTTAAAAGACCAACTGCAACCAAATGAAGTGAACGTAACCTCAAGATTTTATTGTCTTCATAATGTAACAAAATATGAAGCTTAGAACTGGATCACTTGGCTGTTTCTCTCCTTATCTCCTCCCAGTTCAGAATGCTTGCATCTCTTAATAGCCAGCATTCTCTTAGATCTGCAGTTGGGCTCAACACATTCAAGCCTCAGCACAATCTTCTTTGTGGTTTTAGCCTTTTTCCAGAAAATTGGCTTAGTTTGCCTACCAGAGCCACTCTGCTTCCTGTCATAATGCCGCTTTCCCTGGACATAAAGAGAATCTTTGCCTTTCTTGTACTGTGTCACTTTGTGGGGTTGGTGTTTGCCACACTTCTTGCAGAAAGTCTGGCGGGTTTTAGGAATGGTCACCATGGCTGTGAGAAGGGTATCGGCACAGAAAGCTCCCTTTCTTTCTTTCTTTCCCTCTCACATGTCTAACCATTGGTCTCCTATTCTTTTACTTTCAAGTTAACACATCACCACTGAATTAAAATGCAGCAATTATTCATGATCATTCAGTGCATTTCGTTTTTCTTTAAAGCCTGTCTATGCCTGATATTACAACTTTTGATAGCGAGGCAGTTAAATGAAAAAGACAATCTTCTGTATCAAGATTTAGACTAAGGCAACTTACATTCCTAATGGTGTAAGCACTTTTGTCTGGTACTAGTAGAATGGATACATATGAGGGCTGTTAATTTAGCTCTAATGTGAGCTGCATGGGAAACGCTATAGGGGTTCTATTTAGTTTGTAGTAAACAACTTCGGAATCAATGTGTTTTCTTTACTGAAGACTTGCTTAGTGCATTGGAAAAAAATTCTATTAGTTTGCCTCATTTGGTAGTCACCACGCATCCTGACGTTTGAGCCAGTGGCCCCCATTAAGGCTGGCATGACTGTTTGTAGCAAAATGAACCAAGCCATCTGAATTCAACCTCAGTGTCATCATTCAAGCAAGCCAGACAGAGCCATGATTTAGGATTTTCCCAACATTTTATGGCAATTTGTTTCATTTGCCACAGGCCCGTAATGATGCAAATTGCCATAAAGTGGGATAATCAGGCAGTGGAAGTGTCATAAAACTGCAGGAGAAACAAATTTCCATCTTGGAACTTTGCATGCCGATGAATGTGGGGAAGAGTAAATGTGGACCTGGCTTTGCTGGTGTTATCTGGTTGCCAAGCTCTGTGCCAAGCAGAAATGATTCCATTTTGTCAATTTGTATTCATTTTGAGGCCAAAGAATGGGAGCAAAAGAGGACCTGAAAATGAAAGGAAGCCCCTGGCCAAAGTCTCTCCTCAGGTGTCTGGGCTGCGAGCCGGCAAGGGGTGATCCAGGGGAGAGGAGGCCAAATGTGTGCCATTAGATAGATGGAGGATAAATTAAAGGGCTGTCACAGATTGGAGTGTTTTGGCCTTCTGAAATGTCATGGTACTTCTCCTGCTATGTTTTTGGGATCCCTGCCCTGCCTTGAACAGCCCTGCCTCTCTTCTGCCATGAACAGCCAGTGCCACGGTGGGAACCAACAGGCTGGAAATGGAATTGTTAGACCAAAGCTCTTCAGGCTGTGCTGAGACCTGGGATGTGGTTGAAATGAAAGAGTCCACTCTCACATATTCATTGCTTACCCTTGGAAGTGAGAATTTTGTTGTTTTTTGGTTTTTATGTTTTTAAATGCCTGAGAAACAGACTCCCTTTGTCTCTCTGCTTTTTTAATTTTCATTTGTTCTTCTCCTAGCCGCATTCCTACCCTCTAGATCATTTACTTTACATGGTTCAGGTATCACGAGTCATGCCCTGAAGGATCACACAGCCTGAAATTTCCAGGTCTCACTCCACAGCTGATAATGGGATTGTTCTGTCTTTGCCCTTTGTTTGTATGTTGTCCATTTTGTTTGCTGTTTTGCAAGATTGCATTAATGGCACTGGTGTGAAAGCGCCCCAAGGACACATTCCGTAGCGTCACTCCTGCTAACTGAACTGGTTTTGACAGATATCTTAATAACATTTTAGCTCATTGCCAAGCTGCGAGGAGTAAGAGCTACATTCATTGCTCGTTTCTTCCTTTTTTTAAAAAATGAAATATATCCCAGGAAGAACTTCTCTAAAGTTCTCTTCTGATTTTATTCTGTAAACTCAGTTTCTCATGGACTCCCCAATGAACAACTCCGCTTCCTGATTTTGACACTGTTGTGTCCTCAAAGTGACACACTAAAGAGGATGAAAAAGTGGTATCTTTCTGGCTCTCCCAATGGTGATATTTTATCTATGGCTTTCACATATCGTCATTTTCATGTTCTTATGTTTCCTATTTAATTTAGTTTATATTCTGTGATGTTCTTTTTAATGTGTTTAGAATATGAAAGATCCTGTTTTCAAACACTGCAACTGCCTGATCTCAGATAATCGTAGCTGGTGTTGATTACACACACTTACTGAGAATGCACCACTGTGGTATTCCTTTACCTGCATGACCTCATTTTCAAAAACAAACCCATGAGGTGTTGTCCTTTCAAAATATTGTTTCATTTTAAGCGACAAAATGTGAACAGGATCATGTAGAGTGTTGAGTAGACTGATTTTCTTTCAAGCGCAGGGTCAGCTCTGCTGGGCTCTACTTTGTAAAGATGTCTTGCAGGATACACGGTCACACTTGATAATTGTGCATCTAAGTACAAGGTGGAAATTGCAGTTTGGAAATTGGAAAAGGCCTGAACAGATGAAAATTACATGATTTTTGGATACTTGGAAAAATTAATTCCTTGGAAATACATGTGGTATTGGTGAAATGACTGAACTTGATGTGGGAGTAGGGTTTCTCTTGAATGATCTGGTCTGTGGTCTCCACTAAAGTTAAAGTGCAAAGAATTAACATTTGCTTCTGGTGCCTCTTTAAACTTCCATCAAAGCCCTCTTCTTCCATGATGTTCTTGTCTTCTAAAAGTTTCCATGACTGGGTGTCTACGGGTTTTTTTTTTTTTTTTTTTTTTTTTTTTTTTTTTTTTTTTTAGCGTTTATTTATTTTTGAGACAGAGAGAGACAGAGCATGAACGGGGGAGGGTCAGAGAGAGGGAGACACAGAATCTGAAACAGGCTCCAGGCTCTGAGCTGTCAGCACAGAGCCCGACGCGGGGCTTGAACTCACGGACTGCGAGATCATGACCTGAGCCGAAGTTGGACGCTTAACTGACTGAGCCACCCAGGTGCCCTGGGTGTCTACTGGTTTTATTTCTCCAGGGCTTACTTCAAGTCTAGCAGGACCTCCCTCCTACTGTTCTGTTCATAAACATTTCCTTTCAAAAGATTCTTGGTTTTTTTTCCTTCAATTTTAGGCAACTAAATGTGAACAGGATTATGTAGACTATTGAGTGGATTGACTCCCTTTCTAGCAGAGGACAAGTCCTCTTGGGTTCTTTTTTCTACAAATGGTGTCAACCAGCTTGAGCCCATTTTCCACTCTTATTTTCATCTTCATGGATAAGAAAGAATAAACAGAAGATATAAGGGGAAAGACAATGGCAAGGAATATTTTCTTGGGGGGCTTAGTGGTCAGGGATAGCAAAGCATAGCAGTGTGTGTTTTGGTACGTGTTTATCATTGCAACCTCCACCAATTTTCATGGGATAAATACTCCCAAAGGAGCCTTTTCCAGGCTGTCCACATGATGTTACTGAATGTAGAGTTGGGAAGAGATGCTCAGACTTCCTAGAACATGCCAATTCTAGCATGCCCCTTTGCACCAGCTGGCCAAGCAAGAACTCCAGTTGAGGACTGGGAGCGAAGTTGACAGTGGCTGGCAAGGTCCTTTGGACAGATGAAGGGCCTATGGTATTTGTTCCGGAAGAACATAACTTTATTCAAATCACAAGGCCATTAAAAATGATGTAGTTAGTGAAAATTGTCAAAACCTCTAAGAACAACTTAGGACTAAGTGGTTGAATTTCTATAAAGAGTCTTGAATATTTTAGGGGATAAGATTAATTTTATAAATGTTATGGATTCTTGAGCAGGTGATTTTTGTATTTTTGATTTAACAAAAGGTTATTTTTTCATGGAAAAAAAATAAGGCAGCAAGAAAATACCAAGTCTGTAACAGAGGCACAGCTTGCAGTGGATATTGTTATGTTAATAAATGAAATAAATACAGAGCTGTGCTGCAGACCAATGCCAATTCCCCCCCCCCCCCATTTCTATCAAATAGAATGAGCTTTGCATCTAAAGGGGCTGAACAAATGTTTGTGAGAGGGCATTGGTGTCTAGATTAGTTGCAACTTGGGGCCCCTGGGTGGCTCAGTCGGTTAAGCGTCCGACTTCGGCTCACGTCATGGTCTCACGGTTTGTGAATTCGAGCCCCGTGTCAGCTCTGTGCTGACAGCTCAGAGCCTGGAGCCTGCTTCGGATTCTGTGTCTCCCTCTCTCTCTCTGCCCCTCCCCTGCTCATGCTCTGTCTCTCTGTCAAAAATAAATAAACATTAAAAAAATAAAAATAAATAAATTAGTTGCAACTTGCTTTTTGTCCCACTATATATTAAAGCCAAGATAAGTACACTCAAGTCACTTATGTGGCCGGCACAAAATATTCATTAACAGTGGAAGAGTTAGGGACGCCTGGGTAGCTCAGTCAGTTGAGTGTCCGACTCTTGATTTCAGCACAATCCTAGGATTGTGGGGTTAAGCCTCACGTCGGGTTCTGCACTGAGTGTGGAGCCTGCTTAAGATTTTCTCTCTCTCTTTGCCTCTACCCCCAAGTCAAGTTAGAAATGGAATTAAAAGAAAAAAAAACAATGAGAATTTCAAAAGATCTAGATCTGGAATGATGGGATGAATCTAATAAGACCACACTTACTAGGTGAAAATGTTAAGCCTCTACTGACCCAAAGGTCAGTAGTCTAACAGCCCAAATATGAGTGATTTCAGGTAATTGTAAACTTGATATAAATCCCCACCTTGTGTATTATGTAGATGCTGCAAATAAAATATAACACAAGGGCACACCCTTTACTTGGAGAACATTGTACTATCTGGAGGAAGGGAGATCATTATTTCACTGTGCTTTTCATCTATTCGTTTATCTCATTCACCATACTCACCCATTCATTCACTCATTCATTGACTCAATTAATAATTTGAGGATCTATAAAACCAGATAAGTGATGGATACAGAGTCATAAGATAGGCACTGCAATGCCCACATGGAGCTTATATACGGTCAGTTATTGTTCAGACTATGTATAAAGTACAATGGTTGGTCTTGGATATGACACTAAGGGAGTTGATAAGAAAGTAAAATCTTCCCACAGGCTGGCAGTAAGATCAGTCTGGAATACATTGTCAGTCACGTAAGGAAGGGCTGAAGTAACCAGAGGAGAGAAGAGTTTAAGACCATGCCCCGGCTTTCTACAAATATCTGAATAATCATCAAAGAGCTCATGTGTTCCATATGGGAAGGGAAAAAGAAATGAGTAGTTATATCTGGATGAGTTGGGAGAGGAAGAGGGAAGGTTTAGCCAAATATGTAATTGTTAATCTGAGACTTGAAGGATGAATGGGGCGGCAGCATCATCATCATCATCATCATCATCATCATCATCAGAAAGGGCATTTCCTCAAGAGGAAGGAGCACTCTGTGCAAGTGCTCAAAGCCACACGATGGGAAGATCTTTGGTAACTGCATGTGTTTTTGCGTGTTTGTAGTACAGAGAATAGGAGTTGGAGGGGAGAGTTGAAGGGGCGTGGCCAAAGATGAATGTGGAGACAAAGTCTTGGGTCAGATCCAGGAAGTCTTTTATGCCAGGGAGTTTAAATTCTATTTGAAGTCACTAGGGGAGGTGGGGGTGGGTGGGAATCAAAGAATTATAGGCAGGGGAGTGACATACTTAGATTTATGTTTCAGAAAGATCACACTGGTGGCAGTGTGGAGGAAGGATTTGGGGGAGGGTAAGTTTCCTGACTCAAAGGGAAGGAGGAGTTTCTGACATAAATGACCCTAGGACTGTATTTTTAGGTTGAGTTTATCTCAGAGAGTCTGAAATGCATTGTCTTTGTAGCTGTGGTTCTTTTACACTGAGCTGGGTTGAGGGTCAAAAAAAGGTGTCTTTTCTTTCTGTACTCAGAACGCAGAGTATATAGTTTTCTCTTGGTGTGTCTGGTTCATCTTACCTCCTTCCTTCCTTCCTGCCTCCCTCCCTCCCTCCTTCCCTCCTTCCCTCCCTCAAAGATGTATTGAATATCTCATAGGTGACAGCCCTGTTCTTGGTCATGGAGACATAGCAGACATACAGATAAGTTCTTGAGGGTTGGGAAGGGGGAGGAATAGAGACAAACAATAAACAAGAAAACACATGAAAGGTAATTTCAGGTGGTTTTAAGTGCTGTGAAGTTACTACAACACAGTAACTTGATTGGCAGTAGCTTGGGTAGGGATAGGTTCGTCAGGTGGGTTAGTCTAAGCAGTCTTTCTTAGGAGGTGATACTTGAATTGAGACCTGAATGAGGATGGAGGCAGCCATCTTTAGATCAAAGGGAGGCTCTCCAAAGAGGAATAACCCACAGGATCAGAATTATTTTGTCATATTCAAGAAAATTTTCGTGCTATATGGAACGAAGACAGTCAATGAGGGGGAGGGTAGTACTAGACAAGGTCAGAAAGGGAGGTAAAAGGCAAGCAAAATACAGTCATAGGATTCATAGGCCTTGGTATAAGGTTGGGGTTCCATCTCATCTGTATTGTAAAGAAATCACTCTGGCTGCTTCTAGTGGCAGGTGGATTGGAGTGAGGCAGGAAAAATAGCAGAGAAACAAAATGAAAGTTATTGTAGATGTCCAGGTGAAAAAAAATATGGCCTCTATATTGGTGGTGGCAATGGTGATGGAGAAAATTTGGTGGGTTCTGGGGATCAAGCCAAGAGAACTCACTGATGGATTAGATATGGGGAGTGAGACACAAGAGAAATCAGGAATGAGCCCTTGATCTTGTGCTTCACCAATGTTCCAGTTTTGGGGAGATAGGAGAGGCTGAGGGAGGAAAATAATTGGATGGGAAAACCAAAAGTTCTCTTTTTTCTGTGTTAGCTTTGCTATCCTTGTTAGGCTTTAAGTAAAGATGTTAAGGAGATGGTTAGATACCTGAGACTGAAACTTAGTGAGGTGAGGTCAAAGCTGGAGATAGGAATTCAAGGGTTACTGGTATTAAATTCATGATGGTATGATTAGCAGCTCACAAGGTGTTCACTTGGTCAAGTGATGGTGGTCTCTCCTAACTCACTACACCAGCACACTTAATATTTGGTAGATACTTAATAACTGTTTACTTATTGCCCTGAACTATACTAGACTGTTCCGGAGTATTAAAGATAAGTACATTGGGGCGCCTGTGTGGTTCTTTTGGTTGAGCATCCAACCTTGGATTTTGGCTCAGGTCATGATCTCACAGTTGTTGAACTGAGCTCCACTTCAGGCTCAGAGCTGAGGATGGAGTTTGCTTGGGATTCTCTCTCTCTCTCTCTCTCTCTCTCTCTCTCTCTCTCTCTCTCTCTCCCCCACCTCTGCCCCTCCCCCACTAGTGTGCACGCGCACACTCTCTCAAAAAAAAAAAAAAGAAATAAAAGATAAGTGCATTATTTCCAAGAATTTTGGCTGCTTCCTACCAAAAATGTATCTTTGTCTTTATGGTTAAAGTCTGGGAGGATATACAAAAGGATATACAGAGGTATACACAAAAACATTTTGTGTTTGTTGAACATGTCCTCTTGGGCATGTGGAAAGAAGTTTACAAGAGTGTTTCTTCTCCATCTCCTCCCTTCTGTATTTAGAACTCATTGGGTTCTAAAGAGAATTCAAGCATTGGGTCTCTAGTCTTATTGGATGATTTTAATGATATTTCAAACTGAAATTTTAAGCCATATAAAATTGCTCTTTATAACAAAATATCCTCAGTATTCACATCTAAATCTACATCACAATGGGAGTTAGTATCCCCAGAACTGCAGTCACTTGGACTTGGATCCTGATATTAGTGTTCTTTTCCTTCTGACTGTTCTAGAATTTTTTATTTCTGCCTCAATAAAATACTACCTACAGTTTAAAATACTGCTTAACATTTGTGCAGTAATCTGAATGTAAGCTTTCATTCTTAAAAATAAGATCACAACTAGTTTAAGGCATGAGAAATGAATATTTTCTTTGAACAGCAATTCAAGTCATCTATTAATTACTAGAAAGATTCTGGGTGCCAGCTTTTACTGATTTTTCTTTTTGTTGGCACTCTGTGTAAAGACAGACTGATGATATACTCTTGGTTCTCTTTCCTCTTTTATTTTCAAATCTTTATTCCATTTCACGAATGCTTTTGAAATCCAAGTAATTGAAGAGCTTGACAAGATTTGGAAGGGACGAGAGTCTGGTCGTGATGATACAGCTGGTCCCAGGGGAAGGTGAAAACACTACTCTTAGTTGTCTTAACATTTATTTCTATTATGGAGTCTTTCTCATGGCTCTGCAGACTAAATTCCAGCCGAGGTTTGTACTGAAGACAGCATGATATAGACTCTCATGGATGGGGCTGAGAAATATTCTTTAAAAATGCATTCTATTCATTTCCCGGGAAAGATATGAAGGCATATTTTCAAATTACCTAATCATTAATGTTAGGATGAAAGTTACTGATTCTGTAAAGTTTTATAATAACAATCTAGGTTTTATTTTAAATTAATGTCACAGGTACATTAGATAAAAATGTTCAATTCATTTGTTTATATGTTAATTATATCTATTTCACGACATGTAATACACACTTTTTACATCATGTATAATGCATTTTAATTTATTCACTGTGTCGCAATTGAGTTATCTCTATGGATTTCCTAATTTATGTTATAAAAAACCTTTGCAAAAAGATAAATTCTTTGTTCCTACTGATCTTTAAAACAGATTTATGGCTTTCAAATAATAGCCTCAGAAGTTAAAATTTTAATATCATTTTAATGTATTCTCTAAACACTACTTCAACATTAAATCTTGCTTTTAACTCTTGTATTATCCTTTTTTTCATTATACTTTACCAGCACGAGCATCCGACACCTCCTTATTCTCTCTTTAGAGGATTATATATTAAAGTTGGAAGACCTTCAAAGTTCATTTCATAAATGGGACGATTGAGGCTGAAGAGAGCTTCTCTCTGTATCTGCATAGTCCTATCATACTGATCTCATCCTTATAGAGAGTGACATTTTCAACATCACCTTCCTTAGAAGTAATAGACAAAATCCAAAGAGACTGGTTGAGTTTGCAAACATATATTCAACCCCCAAATTCCCATGAAATGAGCATTCACCCAAAATGAGTAATAAATTACCTAATGGGACATGACCCAGTAAAGGGAAAGCTGAGAATGTGACCAACTGAAATTTGGGACATAAGCTGTGGCGTCCTTGACTAATGCATCTGCCTTTCTTGTGTCAACTAAAATTCCCACGGTTCATTTCTAGTAGTGTGGCCTTCACAAAGAGGGCATGGCCAGAAATTTTGTTTAAATACAGAACGTAGCCCAGGAAATGGGAAGGAAGGGTGGTTTCAATAATGCGGCTCAGAGAGTATGACAGATTTTATGAGTTCTGAGCATTGGGGAAAATTTTTTTTCTCATTGTTCTCAGACTTCGCTACTCCTCAAATTAAAAAGCCAAGAGCAGTTTGGAAAGAGACTCACAGTAGTGGAAGAAAGAGTGGGTGGCAGACGTGCCAGATCAGGAGAGGTGTCTCAGTAGCAATGTTTTGCAGAGTGAACATCTACATTTCCCGCATGTACACAGGTCTGTGCACTGTGTAGCAGAACCATGGATGGCTCCAGTGGTAGAAATGTACTTGTTGGAGCCTTTGTCTTTAAAGTCTTTGAGAAATGGCAGAATGCCAGATGGCGATTTTTTTTTTTTTTTTTTTTTTGCCACTGGTATTCAAATCTTTGATGTAGGAAAATGACATTACAATGGAGATTGCTTAGGGGAAGACAGGTGGACAGGTGTATCTCACCTGCCACTTGCAGTTACGGCTTTAGTGCTTAGAAGGAGCATATCTCGTAAATAGCCCCTCATTATCGTAAGGTCTTGTCAGACGCGTTTCTTTCTGATGATGACATGTGTCACACTGGTTCTAGGAAGAAGTATGACGCAGAAGATAATTTGTTATTGAAGACCCAGCTGTCTATTAAATCTTTTTTCCTTCTGCCTCAAGTTTGCTTCCCAAACCTGTTCTCAGCAAAGGAATTGTACCCTCGCAGCAGCTTACAGTGTCAAAATCAGACAATGGCTAAAACGGTTAGCCTTCTTAGGATATTTGCATTTTATCAGAAATTGAAATCTTGAACCAAGGAAATGAATGCCTGAGGTGCAATTTTCAAGCAGTTAATGAGCTAACTAATAAGGATTTTTTTTTAGTAGCAAGAGGACTTTCTTGTTACCTTAAAATTATGCCAATTAAAAAATAAAACCAAACAAATGAAATAATCCATGAGCATTTGATGGGTAAAATTTATATTCATTTTTATTTTAATTTCAAACATTTCAACAGTATTTCCACTTCCAGAAATTATATCTATGTGAGCTTTAGAAATATAAAAATGTAATTGTGCTATAAATTTGCATTTTTTGAGTTTTTGTTAAATTGACATATAACTGATGTATTAGCTTCAGGTCTATAACATGATTCAATATTTGTATATATTATGAAATAATAACCACACCTAATAAGTCCAGCTAACATTGGTCATTTTCTTGTGATAAGAACTTTTAATACCTACTTAGCAACTTTCAGTATTTTTAAAGTTTAATTGAAATGATCTTTGTACTTCCTCTACCTGATCCTGGATTTGAATACATGTTGTATAATTTGAAATATCTTTGGAATTCTAGACTCAGGACTAGAGGATCAGTGGGTAAATTAAACCTTGGTCTAATGCTCTCACTGACTTGATGTGTATGTTTTGGAAGTCCTATATAGACTTGATGTGTATGTTCTGGAAGTTATAGATATAAATATATAAAACAGTATATTTTGTGAGGCTATCCCAACTAGGTGATAGCCTTGAGAGGGAAGAAACAGATTATAGTTACAGGGGTTCATCAGTGAGCCAGGACTAAGTAGACAAGATGCATTGGTGGATGTGATCAATGATAAAGAAGAGAGAGAACTTGGACTCTGATGGGCAGAAGTTTCAAGTGTGGTTCTCTCATTTATTAGCTGTGACAGTTTGTGTAATAAGTTTATCCTCTCTGAAGATTAGTCTTTTCAGAATATGTAGTATATGTAGTATATGTAGGGGAAATAACATACTGCATAAATTGGGAATCATGGTCTAATGTAAGCAGAACATCAAGTTCAGTATCTAAGATGACACAGAAATGAAATAGGAAAGAGAACTTCAGAATTCAGATTTTCAGGCTTGAATTAGGATGTTTATTGCTTTCGAATTGTGACCATAGATTAAGGTTTTTTTCTTGGAATTGGACGCCAAATGTATTATGAGTAAAGCAGCAATGATAATACCTGCCAGATACAGTTACATCTCCTAACACGGAGACCAACACCAGATACACCTTATGAGCCTGCTCTAATTCCCTAAGGTACTGTCACCTCCCAGACCTTCAGTTATATGGCCAAGGACTCTGCTTGGATCTGTGCTGCTCAGCTTAGTGGAGCTGACGAGTTGTCAACTGAGCAGCCAAATATGCTCCATATTTTTGACTTTTTTTTGCCACTTCAGGACTCCACTGAGACCCCCATAAGAATGCATGGGATGTGGAATGATGCCACCCAGAAACATGGGGCGGTTTATTCCTTATGGCACATATTTTCATCAGTGTGCATCAGGGGATGGGGAGAACATGGAAGATAAACCCTCACCAACTCCACCACCATGTCTGAATTTATCCACATATCCTATCTGAAGAAATCCCATAGGGCTGAACTAAACTCACCTGGAGAGATGTATGGTTGATTCCTGGCCCATCATGATGCCATGACCAGTGTAATAATGCAATAGCTTGCCTCCCTTTTCATCCTTCTCTATCTTTTTAAACTTATCCCTCATTTTCCCTACGCTAGAACTGCACCTCTCGAAAGTATCAACAAAAAATTCTTAAGATTCTTTTGCCTAGAGAAGCCAGACTAAGATGATGCTTAGCACTTAGAAGTTGTACATTAAATATCAATTTTCCTTTCTTCCTTTTTAAAAAATATTAAAAAAAATTTTTTTTTAATTTTTTTTTTAGCGTTTATTTATTTTTGAGACAGAGAGAGACAGAGCATGAACGGGGGAGGGTCAGAGAGAGGGAGACACAGAATCTGAAACAGGCTCCAGGCTCTGAGCTGTCAGCACAGAGCCCGACGCGGGGCTCGAACTCACGGACCGCGAGATCATGACCTGGGCCGAAGTCAGCCGCTTAACCAACTGAGCCACACAGGCGCCCCTAAAAAAATTTTTTTAAAGTCAGCTCTTTGCCCACCTTGGGGCTTGAACTCACAATCCTCACATCAAGAGTTTCATGCTCTACTGAATGAACCATCCAGGAACCCCTGCCTCCTTCCTTCCATTTCTATTAATTTTATTTGGCTTTGCTCAGTTTAAGGCTGAACTTTGACTTTGGTGTCTTAGTTGCCTCCATTCCTTGTCTTATCTTCCTGAACTCATATTCTATCTCAGGTACTGATTTTTCATGTTTGTTTTTCATTTGGGCCTGAAAAGCAATCTATCCCTTTGATGTTTGGTTTCTAGAAATCTTGAGTTTGTCTAAATAGACCCTGATAGAATGCTCCTATGTAGGCTCTTAGCTTAGAACTCTCCATGTACAGGGAGTTCATGATTCATTTTACTTGTATGAGATTTGTTGATTCCTGAACTTTGCTAGGACAGCCATTTCGATTTGAGAACAGCATATACATCTGTATTTAGACTTTAGTGAGTCTTCCTATGGTTTTTTAATGATAGAGTCATTGTTTGAGAGAATAGAAGAATTTGGGGTCATGCAAACTCTAGATTATTTTCACGTGAGAAGGTGTCAATCTGAGGAATGAGAGGGTTTCCTGCAGATTAGAATTCTCTCTCCTATAGTTAGAGACTTATGGCAACCCCTTTTTAGTAGATCTCATGCTTAGTTCTCAATAGATAAAGGTAGATTTTGGATGTCCAACCTCAGACCCATCTTGGGAAGCATAGATACTTCCTGTTTCCAGACCTGGTAGGTGACCAGAGTGCCTTTTCATCTCTGTGAGATCTGTGAGGACTGGGATAGTTCGTGCAGACTTCATGGAGGAGTTGAGGCTTGGATGTCACCATGAAGACTGTTGATTTTCTATAAGCCCGTGTTTCTGGGTTTTCTCACAGCATACACTGCTTTGTTTCTTCATCCCAACCAGTCAAAAATCCTAATGGTTAAAGATCCATTTCAAATATCACTTTCTCTATGTAACTCTTCCTCATTTTCCTGTCTGAAAGTAATTGCAACCTCCTTTGGGTTTCCACATGCTCTGTTTATGTCTCTTTTTAGAAAAAAATTTTTTTTCCCTTAATATCCATTTATTTTTGACAGAGAGACAGAGACAGAGCGTGAGTGGGGGAGGGGCAGAGGGAGAGGGAGACACAGAATCTGGAACGGGCTCCAGGCTCTGAACTGTCAGCATAGAGTCTGACACGGGGCTCGAACTCACAGACAGATCATGACTTGAGCTGAAGTCGGACGCTCAACCGACTGAGCCACCCAGGCGCCCCTGTTTATGTCTGTTTATATACAGTCTTGTGTTATTGGGACACTTGTTTTTTTGTACATGAACAACTCCTCGAGGGCAGGGGTGGAATCTTACGTATCTTTGTGTCATGTCTTAGCATTTAGCACATAAGGTATTTCAAAATATCTGTTGTATTGAATTTTCTCTGTCCTTCATCTCAGACATCTTGAATATTTAGTTTGTGCCAAGAACTATGTTAAACATTATGTAATTCAAATCAATTCTCCTAACTTGGACTCAGCAAAGATCACTAAGAGAATGTCTTCTGAATTATAGTCCTTAGAAGAGACCAATATTCAGAACTGGGAGTTTTACAAAGAGCGTTTCAGGTGGGGATCACTGATTGGTTTGAACAGATCTCCATGACTCTTTTCCCCTCAAGATCATTTCCCCCTTTTGCCTTTGAGTCTTTCTCTGCCGCTGTCTTTGAATTTTCTCTGATTTAAAATCCTCCCAGCTTTCTCCCACTTCCAAATGACTTAGACTTTAACCCCGTTAAGTGTTGTAATTTGTGGGAATTTAAGGTGGCTACAGACATGCGGTGTTCTGCTCTGTTTCCCATTTTATTTTCTGTGGAGGGAATACTCCTTCTGAGAATTGTTTTAGAACAATTATTAGTTGGTAGGTAAAATGATGCTGTTCAAATTCAGTATGAAAGGCCACCCAGTTTTTAGAGTAAAGCTTTCTGTAGAGATGGAAGTATTCTACATCTGTCTTGTCCAATACGGTTGCCAGTAGCTACTTGTGGCTAATTGAGCCCTTGCAATATGGCTTGTGTGACTGAGAAACTGAGTTGTAAGTTTTATTTGATTTTAATTAAAATGTAAATAGCCCTGTGTGGTTAGAAGCTGCTGTACTGGTCATTGTAGGTATAGACCAATGACAGTTATTGTCTCACATTTTTCTATGAACACATAAAAATGCCCTTGGATAAGTACTTTTGGATAAATACTACCAGTATTTTGGTACTTTAGGATAAGTACTTTGGATAAATACTACCTGTATTACATTATCTTCCCTTTTGCAGATTCACAATGCACACAAATGTGATAAAGGCTCTAAGAAATCTTCCTTCAAAAACAAAATCTGTTTATATTAGTTTAACCCAGAATTGTCTGCTCTCAGGTGACCGTGGAATCCACTCTCCCCCTCCTCCAGCATTAATTCTTTTTTTTTTTTTTTAACGTTTATTTATTTTTGAGACAGAGACAGAGCATGAACAGGGGAGGGGCAGAGAGAGAGGGAGACACAGAATCTGAAACAGGCTCCAGGCTCTGAGCGGTCAGCACAGAGTCCGACGTGGGGCTCGAACTCACGGACCGTGAGATCATGACCTGAGCCGAAGTCAGACGCTTAACCGACCGAGCCACCCAGGCGCCCCCAGCAGTAATTCTTATAAACAACTTGTGGCCTCATTCTGCAGAACTCTTGGAAAAAGTCTCCTTCAGACCATTTTCCCTATCAAAAGCTTGTGTTATGTGTTTAGCCAGGCTTGTTCCCTCTTCTATTTTGTGGAAACAGAAGGGTGACTTAAGTAAGCATAACGGGTAGCTTTCTCTAACCTTTACACAATCTGTTCTGAGGAGATGGGGCGTTTATATTTGCCCCATAGGCACGAAGCCATGGAGACTCTGAAATGACGCTTTATGGAGGGACGGTATGTTTTCTAGATATAGCTGTGGCTGAGCCTGGCTCACATTTAGTCCTTGGAACCATGATATGTCCCCAGTTTGACCTAAGCCACAGGTAGGCCTCTTTTTTGTGGGCCTTAGAGAGACAATCATCTGTCCCCCACTGGAGTCGCTGTTGTCATGGGTTTATCCCACCAACAATAATACAGGAAGGAGTATGTTAACGTCCAGTTGTCTTTTCCTCTTACTCGTAATAGACCAGCTAGTGATGCTTCAGATGAAATTGGTCTGAAGGCTGAGAGCAGGTCCATTATTGGGAGCATTTGCTTTAAATTATGAAATTCAGGAAGGCTTGTGGCAGAGAGGCGGCCAGTTCTGCCGCAAAAGGCGCTCGCTTGTCTGTTTCTTGCATTCTGTTAAATATTTCTTATTTCCTCAGAATACACCACAAGGACCATTTGACTGTCCCCTCTGGCTCCTGCATCTTGCTTCCAGCATGAACAGACAGGTAATAACCGTTCAGCAGGGCCATTACCTCTTCTAAAGACTATTATCAAAATGGTCATTATACATAATGGAGATTATTACAGGCAGCCTGAGAGATTTTTTAGATACATCTCTCCAGTAATAGGTGGCCTTTTTTAGCCTTATATATCTGTGGGGATAATACCAGGGCACAGAATACATGACAAATGATGATTTTTAGCAAAACTCTGTCAGCTTTTAATGCATTAATTGGATTGTGGATTTAAATTGTATTTATGCAGAAACTCTTACATTTTACTCTTGGCAAATACACGGCATGGCAGGAACATTTCAAGAATAGACGTTAAAATACATAGAATGTATCGTCCATGTTTATACTATGCAATCACATATGCAAGGATACTGGCAGTAATGAATCCTTTGAGAACAAAGTCTTTTATAATGAAGTGGCTGGTCTGTAGTCAGCCAATCAATAAGTATTTATAGACCTTGGGCTTCATGCCAGGCCCTGGAAATATGGCAGTTAGAATACACAGAGGGAAGCTTAGACACTTAGAGTCTAGAAGTCTGTTTTTTTTTTTTTTTTAAAGTCAAATCTCAACATTTTAGTCCCATGAAGATAAAACCTCCTTATATATCTTCCTTTTGTCCCCAACTATTTGAAGGTTAATAGGTCCTGTTCCAGGTAAAATGTGAATTTTGCTGTGTGATACACAGTTGGTTGCTTACCAAATGGCCTTTCTCCCTTAGAGCAACGACTTTATTATTGTTTGGTTGGTAAGGTATAATATATACCTTAAGTCAAGTATAGTAAGATGTTAATATGGGCTTCTTGGCATTTCAGGAATGACTCATGACCCAAGAACAAAAAAAAGTAGTTGCCTAGTAATAGGTCATTCCAAAGAGCGATGGTGGTGGTATTGGGTCACTGATGCCTGATTTGCAAAAGAGGTATCAAAAAAACCCAGTTTTGTAAGCCCTCACCCAGCATCCTTTTTGGAGTGTAAACAGTTTGAGGTTAAAGTGAGCAGGGAGAGTAATTTTTGAAAAAAGTTGTTGGAGAGCTGTGGCATTTTGCTTTCTCACAGTGGGACTTACCCCTCACTTGATAAGTGAGAGGGTTTTGAAAAGAGCACAGAGATCTTGTCATTGGTACTCATGGGGTTGATAGAGCAGAAGGAACTAGTACTTGACCTTGGCTGAGAAAGGCCAGGGACTTTGGTTAGCAAGTTACTCTCATAGCCAGGCAAGGAAAGGTGGCTTCGTGGAATGTGTGGTACTAACAGATTTTATGGTGCCAGTGATAAATGAGTGTTTTGTCTGGGCCAGATAGGGTCATTGAGGAGAAAGAGCTGAGCTGTTCTGGAAGGAACCTACTGAGTCCCCTTTTTCCAAGAGGGTCATCTGGAGGGGCACTAGAACTCTTCTTAGAGCTGATGAGGGACAGTTGTTATGGCGTGATGCAGGAGACATTGCATTTATGGGTACCTCAAAGATGTCCCAGCTTTAGGAATTTCTTTTGCAGCACATTTTACTCATCTGCTCTGTATCTTACAATTGAAATCGTCCTGTTTGATACATTGGTAAAATAATATCCTGCCCGTTTCCTCTCTCTGGGCCTGCCTTGCTGAAGATGTTAGTCCCTACTTTGGATGTCCTGTAGGGTTGGCTGCACTCCCAAACCTCCAGTAAAGAGAGAGGAATCTACAGTTGGTCATTATTTTTTGCCCACATGTTTTTTTTTTTTCTGTGTACCCCCCCCCCCATCTCTCACCTCCTACATACTCTGTGACAATAGCAAGATTTTCCTTTTGTTAACCTGCGTGTAACCACCCTAAATCACTTTCAATCAGCATAGTTGACTCCATCTTTGATTCCATAGTTAAGCACCTGTCTCCAAACTGGCCAGTTGGCATAGTCACATGTGTTTAACACAGTGATTAGTTCTGAGATGTGATCTAAGGTGATCTGAGGAATTTTGCCGGGACTATTTAGAAGAGATATTTTCTTTTTACTAGGATTGCTAAGCAGGTAAGATGTAAAGGAGGGGTACTGATGGTTTACTTGCTTCTTGTCAGCTTACCTCAGCAGAAAGCCTAGCCAAGAGTCGGCCAGAAAGATTTGTGGTGACCCCATTTGAGCATCTGTATCCAAACATGTCTGAAATTATAACCATTCTACTTATAAGAAAAGAGTAAATTGCCCCCCCCCCAACCATTTTGTATTGGATTTTGTCATTTAGAACAAATAAAGATCTAACTGAGGAGTATTTATATTATGGTTAAGCTGCTCCTATCGGGGGTTAAAAAAATTATTTCCCTCCCTACTTTCTAAGAAGGGAAAGTTTTAAACATATGGAATGAAGAAATAGTAGCAAATTGATTTCCGTATGTTCTCTACCCAGATTTTAACAATTAACTCTATCTTTGCTGTATATTTTAGACATTATGACATATTATTCTAGATATTTCAACACATCTAAAAATAAAGAATTCTGCTGTATAAACACGATACCATTATCCCACTTAAGAAAATTGCCTGTAATTTGCTTTATTCTAATATTCAGTCCATATTTAAACTTCACTCTTTTTTTCCTAGTATGTCTTTTACAGATGAGTTTAACAGAATGAGTTTCCAATGAAGGTTCACACATTGATTTTGATTATTAAATCTCCTTAGAACTGTTTCCCATCATGTTATTTTTTAATGACATAGACCTTATAAGGAGTCCAGGCCAGTAGTGCTAAGAAATGCCCTTCATTTTGAATTTGTCGGATTGTTTCCATATGATCTCATTTAAGTCACGAAATGCTAGTAAGTTGGAAGGTGTAACTGTACCCTGTGAACTAGTAAATCAGACGTTATGTCTAGAAGCTTGATTATGTCCAAGTTAGTGTTTTATTTCTTTTTTAAGAACACTTAGAGATAAATAACAAGCATTGGAAAACAGGGAACTCTTGTGTACTGGTGATGGGAATGTAAATTGGTGCAGCCACTATGGAGAACAGGATGGGAGTTTCTCAAAAAATTAGAAATAGAAAACCATATGATCCATCAATCTGACTCCTAGAAATTTACCCAAAGGAAATGAAATCACTATCTCAAAAATATATCTGTACCCCCGTGTTCATCACAACACTGTTTATAGTAGCAAAGATGAAGAAACAACTCAAGTGTCCATTGACAGATGAATGGATAAGGAAACTGTGATGTATATTAGGGAAATATTATTCAGCCAAAAAAGAAAAAAGAGGAGAATTCTTGCCATTTGTAACAATAGGTAAGGACCTTGAGGGCATTGTGCTAAGTGAAATAAGTCACAAAAAGGAAAATATTATATGATAACACTTATCTTTGGAATCTTAAAAAACTAAACTCACAGAGAGCACATTGGTGTTTTCCAGAGGAGGTAGGGGGCAAAATAGGTGAAGGTGGTCAAAGGTAAAAACTTGTAGTTAAAAGATAAATAAGTCTTGGGGATGTTATGTGCAGCATGGTGACAATACTTAACAATACTGTGTTGTGTATGGAAGTTTCTTTTTTTTTTTTTTTAAATTTTTTTTTTAACATTTATTTATTTTTGAGACAGAGAGAGACAGAGCATGAACAGGGGAGGGGCAGAGAGAGAGGGAGACACAGAATCTGAAACAGGCTCCAGGCTCTGAGCGGTCAGCCCAGAGCCTGACGCGGGGCTCGAACTCACGGACCGTGAGATCGTGACCTGAGCGAAGTCGGACACTTAATCGACGGAGCCACCCAGGCGCCCCTGTGTATGGAAGTTTCTAAGGGAGTAGATTTTAAAAGTTCTCATCACAGGGTAAGTTCTCACCCAGGTGGGCGGTTCAGTTGGTTAAGCATCCAATTCTTGACTTAGGCTCAGGTCATGAGCTCACGGTTTGTGGGTTCGAGCCATGTGTTGGGCTCTGCACTGACATTATGGAGCCTGCTTAGGATTCTCTCTCTCCCTCTCTCTGTCCCTCCACTGCTCATGCTCCCTCTTTATCTCAAAATAAATAAATAAATCTTAAAAAAAAAAGTTCTCATCACAAGAAAAAATAAAGTACATGTGGTGATGGATGTTAACTTCTTGCAATCATTTTGCGATATATACATATACCAAATCATTATGCTGTACGCCCAAAACTAATAAATGTTATGTGTCAATTATATCTTAATTAAAAAACTGCCCTAAAATTTCATAGGGATGTGATATTATAGGTGATATCGTAACATGTTGTTCCCATTGCTCACATAGGTCAGGTTGCTTAAAACTAGGGATGCTGAGCTTGACTGTTTTGCTTGAGATGGTGATTCCTATCTCATTATATAGGTACAATTTTTTCGTATCCTTTATCCTTAATAAGTAATCTATGTTGTTGTGAGGTCATACTTTAGCATCATGAAAATCCTAAAATACTTCCACATTTGTTTTCCTTTTTCTGTAAAGAAGAGTTTTGCTTTCTTCTCGCCCTACCTCCATTTGAAATTTTTCCTCCCCTCTCCTTTTTTCTTTTTCTCTTTCTCTCTCCTTGCTCTTTCCTTCCTTCTTTCCTTTTTTCTTCTTTCCTTCTCTCTCTTGTGTTCCTTTCCCCACTTTAGAGTTGGTATGGTGTTGATGGATTTGTTTGGTTTTGTTTTTATAAGAATGTCTTTATTTTTATCTCTTTGAAGGATATCTTCAATGGGTTTTGAGTTCCAGGCAGGCAGTTCTTTCTCTCAACTTTGAACATACTATTCCGTTATCTTCTGACTTGCATCGTTTCCGTTGAGAAGTCAGCTGGCAGTCTTACCGTTGCTTCTTTGAATGTAAAGTACCTTTTATTTTTGACTACTTTTAAGATCCTTTTGTTTCCTTTATATTTAAATTGTTTTACTATCATGCACATAGGTCTAGTTTTTCTTGTATTCTATGGCATGACAAGAATTATAGATGTCTCTACTGAGAATTATTGAAATCTCACTACATCACTCTGTTTTAACTCCTCTAGCTTTACCAGTTTACTTATTTTGCTACCGATTTATGTATTATTGTCACTTTCTAATTGAAAAACAACACAAGCCCACAGAAAAATATTAAAGTTATATATTATAATATTGTAGAGACCATCTTGTAATAGTAGGTTGCAGCTAGTCCTCAAGAGCAAACTAGAGCAAGGAACTTAAATCGTAGGTAAGAATTTCTTACCATCTTTTTTTCCCCCATACAGCTGTTAGTTTTTATATTCCTTTTCATACTTCTTTTGTTCCCCTTTTACTGCAGACTTGAATCTATCTATGCATACATAGCAGAAAAAAAGTGCTTAGAGTTTCTAAGTTTATGCCTTCTCCAATCAAGAAAGCAAACAAACCATGTCTATAATGTACACCTAATTCCTTCCCTGAGAAGAATTTCATTGCCCCAGTGGCAAGAAGGGCAAAGCAGATCCATCCAATTGGCCCAAGCCAGGCTGGGTATTTTTAAGGTCATGGCTTCTGAGAGGCCAATGTTGTAATCGTATGTATTGAGGGGGAGAATTTGGATAGACAAGTCAGTAAGTGTTGGCTACAACTTCCCATTGTCTGTGGAAGCCGGTCCCTATGTTGCTTTACTTTGTAGAAGACGAGCTTTCCAGAATGTAAAAATGTCTTGTAGGTAGACCAGCTAGGAGTCATCTTAAATATTATCAGATTTTAGAAACTTAAGATACTTTTTGCCAGCTGTAGGGTCCTGATACCCATAAAACAATCTTTTGGAAAGCTAACCTTAAGGTGTACTTCCCCCTACTCAAGCTCTTGCCCTAGGCCATATCATTCTCTTTCAACATTTTTGTTTTTTAAACTATGCTCTGCTCTTCCCTAGGTGCAAGATCTCTGTGTGTATGTTTGATGAGTACTGTCACATTTTACAGTGTTTTATGTGATGTTAAATAACTTTTATACCATCTTCCTTTTATCTGATATTGCAGAAAGCAGCCCTCTGGTTCTTTAGTTGTTTTGCTTTTGGAGTAACTGGAAAAAAAGCATATCACAGGAATGAATCTTCTTTATTAAGAAAGGAATAATCCTCCATAGATTTGATAGCTCAGAGCAATGTATTTAGCATCATTTATATGAAAATGAAGTATATGCTTAAAGCCCAACAACTGCTTAGATGTTCTTAAAGTAAAAAGTTTTAATTTACTTCAGGATCTGAAAATATCAGCATAGACCTCATTTAAAACTATGTTTGACCTTTTTTTTTCTTTTGCTTCTTGTGCTTTTACTGTATACCCTTAATGTATGTGTGTATGTATACATGTGCACACACCACATTTTAGTAATTCTGACGTCTAAAGGAAAACCCTTTCCCTCACATTTAAGGGAATATGCAGTTTTGTTCTCAGATAAGAAGCCAACAATAGTAACAACATTAACAATAGCACTGAATGATTCTTTGAAAAGATTTTCCTGTTCCTTATTCCTAACACTGAGAAAGTCCTCAGGAAGCCATCGTTAATTTTTGCTAAGAGAAACACCTAAATTTTTGAGACCAGGCTTTAAACAATCTTGTGAGCTCATCACATTTCAAGAACATTGGTATGCAGGGGATACAGTTGTTATAATTGGAAAAGAGGATCGTCACGGTTCAGCTTTGTCTGTGGATTGTGATATAGTTAACAGCATCCAGGAGAAGCTATGTTACTGAACAGCCAGGTGATAACAAACTATTCCCTAAAGAGTCTGTTCTGGTATATGATTTTCAGTTATAATAATGTGTGCTGGCATGTTCTGATGAACTTGGTGAGGCATGTTCAAGTGGCCCAGTCTTGTTGGCTTCCTAACAGCTCCTCAGAGTTGCTGAGGGGCTGGCCTGGTTTTGTTTTCCAGGCTCCCTGAGTACTACTCATCAAGGCAGCATTCACCAAGCATTATGAATGGTACACTGCTCCTCTGAGCAGGTTAGAAAACAAGATGCCTGGATCCAGGCCCTTCCGTATGTACTTCTGCTCTGATAGCCGTCAAGCCCATTACAACATAGGGCATAGGTGGTGGGTATGGCCTCATTTCAGAGGAGAGCTGCTGGTGACATGACATACTCTAGTCTGTATGCATTCTGTTTCAGTGTAATCCTTTAAGAAGATTAGGTTTTTTTGGTGTGTTTTTCATTAAGCACTTTGTAACATAGGTCCCTCATCAAAGAGAACATAGCGGATGTGTAAGTTTTCTGGAGCTGCCTTGGCACGTTCTACTAATTTGGTAGCTTAAGATACCAGAAATGTATTCTTTCACAGTTTTGGAGCTAGAAGTCCAAAATCAAGGTGTCAGCAGGTTTGCTCCTTTTGGAGTCTCTGAGAAAGAACATGTTCCATGTCTGTCTCTTACCTACTGGTGTTGGCTGGTAATTCTTGACATCCCTTGGCTTGTAGCTGCATCACTCCAATCTCTGCCTCTATCATCCCATGACTTTTCTATATATCTCTCTGTCTGTGTGTCTCTCTTCTTCTAAAGACATCAGTGATTGAGTTTATTGCCCATCTTAATCTAGTATGTCCTCAACATACCTTACTTATATCTGCAAAGACTCTATTTCAACATTCACAGGTACTGGGGGTTAGGACTTGAACATACCTTTTTGGGGGGCACAGTTTAACCCATTATAGTTGTTTCTTCTGTGCAACCCTGTTTAACTCACATGACTTCTTTTGTCCCCCATTTCATTACTAAAATCTAAGTTCTGCTTTGTCAGGGCTTTCTTTAGTATAATTGATCATTGACTAGAACTTTTAAAAATGTTATCACCAATTAACAAGAACCATCGTGCTTAATAAGACCCAACAATACTAATTCCAAAATATACACAAGGTAGCTAGAGTAGGGAAAAACCATCTAAGACCATGCTTGATGGGTAACATTGATACTTCCATTGGACAATGTTCTCAGCCATTTAATATATCGAAACTTAATTCAAGAAACAAGTCTTTGATCCCTGCTGAGGGCAAACAACGGTATTGAGATCTGGGGATAATTAAACAGATAAGATGTACATTTGATTTCAACCTCTATTGGTGATACTGAACAATAAGTGACTGATTATTTTTGAATTATTTTAAAATAGATGTATAATATCATGACCCAGATTCATGGAACCATTTTCTAATCCAGTCCCTCTAAGAAAAAATTATCTTGGTGGCCACTCTGATCATATAGTTAAGGTTCTGAGACATCTCTGTTCTAAGCTTAGTTTGGAAATGTTCAGTGTGGAGCAGAGTTTTCACTTCTTTCTTTCGCAGATATCTGGGTCTGTCTGTCATGTTTCAGAATTACCTTCCTCCATCACTTTGATAATTCCTTTCATTTTAGTTGGGACATCAGAATCTCAGCCCAGTGTGTTTTGAATTCCCATAGAAAAATGCTAGTCTGATAAAGAGGAGAGAGCCCTTCTGTCCCTCACATCCATGTGTACTTGACTTTTAGCTTCTCTGCTCAGCGCTTTTATATACTTTTTTTTAGCGATATGGCTAGTGTCTTATCACTAAACCTGACTGATCAGTCTGTTACTGTGGGAATAAAGTGTGTGTGTGTGTGTGTCTGTCTGTCTGTCATTGGGGTGGAGGGAGATTGGAATCCCTTACTTTAAAATCCACATTATTGACCACATAGTATTTCATTCATGAATAGGCATGGTTTAAGTGATCATTACCATATCGATGGGCCCAAATACTGTTTTCAATTTTCCCCATTTGAAAACTTCTTTTTACTCTCATACATTGTAATAAGATTCATTCATTCCAGGTGATTTTTGACCTTCATATAGTTATCTTTGCTGTTCCTTCTCCCTAGAATTCTCTTTCTTCTGTTCTTCATATGGCTGTTATGGCTGTCATGAGAATGAGTTTCCCATGTCTTCTACCTGTAGTGTGACTGACTGAAGGCCCCTTGATGGTTGTTGTGCTTAGAAATCTATCAATGACTTTGCATCGAGGACTTACCTCCCAGGGCTGCTCGCCTGGGTGCAGTGGTTGAGTGTTGTGAAGATTGCGTGTTGTGAGGATGTTTGGGGAGCCTTATTCCTAGGAGACATGGGGCTTTTTTGTCTGGTGACTTGGACCCCAGAAGTCCATGGCTGCTTTGCCGAATCTTTGTTATATTGCACAGCAGCCCAGGACTCTTCAAACAACTTTCTCTCCCTCGTTCCTTTACATGGGGTCAGACTTGCGTGATGGCCTAATGACAATGTCAGGCTTCCACTTCTCCCTCCTTCCAACAGAGGAATTTTCTCAGATAAAATCTTTATGCCTTTGATCCCATCTTGAAATCTGCTTCTTAGGGGACCTGGACTAATGCCGCTGGCTCTGTGTTCCTTACTGTTTGGTCAGATGTCCATTTGTACATGGCCTTCACTACTGTAGTCGCTTTCCTGGTTATTATTTAGCACACCAGCCCACTGTTTTATTTCCTTTATAGCAGTGGTTATGATGCCTAAATGCTTGTTTGTTTGTTTGGTTACTAATTACCTATTTCCTCTATTGGAATGTAGTTCTCCCTCGGGCAGGGACATGATCAGCCCCAGCATTTAACTGTATTCCTGGCACATCATCTATGCTTAACAGATACTGTTGAATTAATGGATAGATTCTGATAGATTTCTAACAAGGGGTTGAGAGTTTTGAGGAAGAAATGTATGAGTGGTAATTAGGGAAGCTGGCATGTTTTGGAGGAGGGCAAGACTAAACTAGATACTATTAGGCAGTTGAAGACACTATATGGATCCTGGTCTCATGAGGGTAATGAGGTAAAAGAGATGATACGTTGACTTATGTCCCTAATTCTCTGGGATAGCTCCATTTCTGTCCTGTCAACCATCTAAGGGAACTCACCCTTGTCAGGGTATGTGTTCTGAAAAACGACGGCCAAAGTGACAAAGAAGGGTGTCAGTATAGTGTCAAAGGCAAGCTTTGTTTTAATTTAACATGGCGCTTCAGTCTGGCCCACCTGTTTTCCCTCCCTCATGATGTGGGGCAAAGGGTTGGACCTTCCTTTGCTTTAGTGACCAGGGCAGACCCCGAATTAGGGTCAGGGGGCAAGAAAAGCTGTACATTCTCTTCAGTGACTGTTTTAGTGGTGGTAGTATGTGCCATGTTCAAAATTCTCTAGCCTAATTTTAGCCAGAGGACTGTTTCCGTCATTGAGAATTTTCCTTCTCATTTTGAACAGTAACCCTCTATCCAACAAGAGAATTTGGCATTTTGGCCTAAGACAAGGTAGAATTTAGATGTGAGGGTGGTGACTAATTAGTCCTGGAATCAAATTCTCCTGTCTGGCCATATCGGAGAATATAGGACAATTGGCAGAAAAATAAAAAATGACTCCTGAATGCTCAGAAGTTGTGCCGGTCTTGAGGAAAGTTGACCTAACCTTAATGGAAAATTTTCTTCTTGTTGGGATCTGAGGCTCAGATTTGTGGCTCTCAGGATAGGTGAATTTGTGTGCTGTGAATAACCAATAATAGATTCCATTTTTGTCTCAGATTCTTCCAGACTGATATTATTCTCTTCAGGCAGATTCTTAAAGGTAATAAGCCTATTAGCTACCCTATCTTTTGGGCAAAAATTTCCACTTTAATGTGTATTGCACGCATGTATTCATGCACACGTGGGTACCAATGCACACAAATTATTACATCTGCTCCTGTTTGATATATCTATTTAACTCAAGCCTGTAAAATGTAATGAAAATGCAACCACGATCCATATATATATGGAGAAATATATATTAAGACCAAGATACACAAGCCAGAGAAAGACCTGGACCCAGAGGGAGAATCGTGCTATTAGCTGAGCAGTGCAATCAGAGAGAAAGTATCCCTTTGCATGGGGTCCAGATTAGAATGGTCAAAGCTTCAGAGAAGGCGGCATTAGCCTGCCTTGACATTAAGGGTAGAGACAGAAGGAGAGGAGCCCCGCCAGGTATTTGTGAAGTAAAAGTTCCCCTTTCTTTTAAAACACAATAGCTTGTGTAATTTTGTCACATGCATCTGTTGCTCTCCCCTCTTAACTCTGTGTGGAAGTGCTCACCCGAGCATTCACGGGAGCAGTTCTCCCTCCCACCCCTGACACCTGCCACGGAAAATGCTGCATTATTCATCGGGGAGCTAATGGCAGGTGATGAGATCTTTTCATGCTACATCCCTCTCAGTAGGTGTTTACCACTCCGTTCACCAGCAGCCCTGCTATTACTGAGGGGCCAGAAGAACCCTACACACTTGCTTGCAAGGTAATGGGAAACGTGCTCAGCTTTCTGGGCTCACAAGTGCAGATGAAGGTTATCACCAGGGCAGCTGCGAAGCCCAGGGCGGGAGGAAGGTGGTCACTCTAAGCGAACAGCTTAATTTTGGAAATCCATACAAATCATGTCAGAGCCATGATAATCCATCTTCTTTAGCTCCCAGCCTTTCAGCAGTGACTGCACTGTAATAATTCCCCCCGATTCACCTGTGATCTCTATAAATAACCGGAGTGAGGGAGGAAAGGAGGGGAGGAAAGAGATGAGTTTAGCTTAGTGTCTGATGAGCATGCCAGCGAGGAATTTATCTCTGTCTAGTAAGCAAGCTGCGGTCTTCTCCGAGAGTGGGCGGGGTGTGGCAACGCACAGGAAGCTAGCAGGGGGACAGTCCTGCGACCCCAGCTCAGTGCTCTAGTGTCATTTGAAACCAGCTTGACAAGAGAGGTAGTGGTTCTACTGATTTATCTGAAAGCTGTGACAAAAAAATTATGGAGCAATACCATGTCAGCATGTGGGAGGGATAAAGGAGGGGAGGCTATTTTATCTTCTGGTCCTTAATTCCGTGGGGAGCACATGTTATCAGAGATTCCTTTGCCACACCACATTTGCCATCGTAAGCATCGAGTGATTCTAACTTTTTTATTCGCTTTTTTTCTGGTGGAGTTTTTGTTGTTAGGGATAGCAGGACTTGGGGGTTACTGTTTGGGGTTACAGGAATGTTAAGTGCAAGAATCTAGGTAGGAAAAGTCACTATGGTCAAGACAGCCTGGTAGGGAGGCAGTCAAATTTTTGTTTGCCCTGCTCATGGTAGCTGATTTCACAGTTCTTCCTGATGGGTGCTGCTTCTCAATCCAGGGTCTCCCATTGGTTTCTCTCTTTCGCCTCATAGGCAGTGTGGTGTAGTGCAGGACAGAGGGTCTTGGAGTTAAGGTGGGAAAGATGTGGGTTTTAATCAGCTCTTTAGTAGCTGTGGGAATTTAAACTTTTCGAGCCTTTTATTACTTGTATAATGGATATATAATTACAAGTCTAGGTTTACTTTGAAAACTAAATAATAACCATTTAGTAAGTCCTTAGCAATGGCTAACTCCTTCCATTCTTTTGAACTTAAGGTGAATTTATTTTTCCTTTCACATGGCCAAGGAAAATTTCTTTAGGTAAGTTGACAAGTCTTCTTCCATGAGGGAAGCAAGTTCAGACACTCTAATAAATGTTTCAGATTGGCCCTTGGTCAGTGGGTTAATGGTTAAATGAACTGATACACATCCATACCATGGAATATTATTCAGCAATAAGAAAGAGCCAAGTACTGATACACACAACATGGATGTCTCTGCAAGGGAATTATGCTGAGTGAAAAAAGCTAATCCCAAAAGGTTATACACTTGGCCTTTGAAGAAGATACTGATTAGGTAGCAGGGAAGGCACTCAAGCAAATGGGCACTGGCATCAGACCAAAGTGGTTACGAATTCTGGATTCTGCTTCTTCTTAGTTGTCTGATCTTGGATAAGCTTCTTATCCTTTGTGAGCCTTAGTGTTCTCATGTGCATTTGGGGCATAAAAACACCCATCTTGTATGGGCTGCTCTGGTCATTACGTGAGAAAGTATATGTAAATATTATTAATTGAGTGACACTATGAGAATAATCACAAACACTTAATTTATGCCAAATACCCCATTCCTTAAAGACATTAAGTGAGGATTAGATAGTAACTTCCTGAGTTGGCTGAATGTGTCTGAAAATAGTACTCTTCACGGAAATGGTCATGATGTCAACATCCACACTTGAAAGAAACTTCAGTAAAACTTCGGAATGGCCTATCAGTGAATTATGGAAAGGGCTCCTTAATTGCTTTCTGTATTATTATGTTCAAATGAATATCTGGCCCCAGGGGCGTGAATAAATCTTTAGTATTATGTGTCATCAATTATGCCGTGGTTTGTAACAGTTCTAGGACCACCTGCATATTTACATGCTTGAGCAAGTGCTTACAGATGAAACAGAAGAGTGAATATTATAGGCTGTAATCATTCATTCACAATTTCTGATGGTGAACTATCCTTCTTCCATTTCCTGTTGGTCTAGGTACTTACTCTTTTCTGCCTAGTGTGGTAGAAGTTAATTACGGGAGTCTAAGCTCCAGAGCCTAGTTCTATCAAATTTATATGTTAGCATTATAAAGTACGGCATTTCTAGTATTAAAAAAAATGCCCCACTTTTTCAAAGCTAGTGTGACCATAGCAGCATGTATACTCACAGAGACGTGGAGAAGAGAGTAGGAGAAGCTAGTGCTGTGGTGCTGTATGGACAAATGTGTGGTCGGATCAACTCTGAATGTAGGGCATCGAGCACATGTGAGATGGAAGGCCAGCCAGGTAGAGCAGGGTGTGCGAAGACAGGTGTGCATCTGATTTTGTTCCTGACGCTTTCGTTACCAGTTAATCTGTGTATTTTTGGTCAAGTCACATGATCTCTGAGCCTCTGACTTCTTAGCGGTAAAGGTGTCAAGGGTGTGGGATTCTGGAGTCAACAGAAACTGGGTTTAAATCCTTGTTCTTTTGAGCCTCAGTTGCCTCGATGTAAAATGGGGTAGTAGGATTTATTGCATAAGATTTTATGAGGTTTAAATGAGGTAATACATTTAAATACCCAAAACTTCTGCACTTCTAATAATGCCCATCAAATGTAAGCTACTATTTTAAGTGTCTGATTGAATCAGAGAGAAAAAAATAAAATCCCTGGATCAATACTATGGAGAAGGTTGTTTCTGTGCCCCTAATTCATTTTTTCCTCTCACCATGTACGCAGAATAAGGACTCCCTAAAATGTTCCGAAATTCCTAGAACCTGTAAATATGTTACAAGGAAAAGGACTTTGCTGTTGTAATGAAGGGTATAGACTTTAAGAGAAGACGATCCTGGATTATCCCCATGGGCACAGCCTAATTACATGAGCTTTTAAAAGCAGAGAACTTTCTCTGGCTGGAAGCTGGAAAGTTTCTAAGCATCAGAAGGGTTAGACATGCCATTGCTGGCTCTGAGAGCAAGGCCCATGTGCAAGAACTGTAGAGATGCCTCCAAGAGCTGAGGGCAGCCCCAGAGGATAGGACCTCAGTACTAAAACCGTAAGAAATTGAATGAGTTGGAAAGCAGATTGTTATCAGAACCTCTCGGTAAGAGCCCAGCCGGCTGACATCTTGATTTCTGCCTTGTGACATCTGGATTAGAGAAACCCATTGAGCCAGCTCAAACTTATGACCTAAAGAACAGTGAGATAATAAATTTATGTTGTTTTTAGTCACTCTGTTTGTGGTTATTTGTTATGGCCGTGATAGAAAACTAACACATTATTTGACCCCCTTCACATCTCTTCCCAGACTTGTTAGAAGTTAGCTGCAATTTCAAGGATGTTTCACAAGGATAACATTACCCAGAGTGGAAAGGTATCTATGAAGAGATTTATGTATTACAGATAGGGGAAGCTTATCAGCAGGGTTATGGGCAAAATTATATATATGTAAAATTTATTTATAAAAATTTATAAAAATTTATATATCTCTCTCTATAATTATATATAATGAGATGAGATTTGGGAAATTTAAAAACTGAAAGCAACATTTATGACTATTTCCTTGTTTTAAGGTGAAGAAACTAAAAGTCAGAAGTGGCCAATGGACTTGCCCAAGGTCAAATTTCCAACTACTTGTCCTAGGCTAGACTAGCCTACCAAATTCTTGTGATGTCCTCTCTTCTCACTCTACATGGTATTCACACCTAATGGATCCCAGTCACATGGTGGGGCATAGAATGGCAAAGTGCTGAGGGGGAGGTGATCAGGAATGTAAATGGTGTTTTTCTATTCAATGAGGAATCTCAAAGACGAGCTTCTTTAAAAATGTTTTACCTGTTAGCATAATACCCTCCAGTTCCATCCATGTATTTGCAAATGGCAAGATTTCATTCTTTTTGGTTGCCAAGTAATACTCCATTGTATATATATACTACATCTTCTTTATCCATTCATCTGTCAATGATGACTTTAAGAGACAAAACAGATGAACATGAGGGAAGGGAAACAAAAATAATATAAAAACAGGGAGGGGGACAAAACAGAAGAGACTCATAAATATGGAGAACAAACAGGGTTACTGGAGGGGTTGTGGGAGGGGGGATGAGCTAAATGGGCAAGGGACATTAAGGAATCTACTCCTGAAATCATTGTTTCACCATACGCTAACTAATTTGGATGTAAAAAATAAAACAATCACAGCCAACAACAACAAAAAGTTTTACCTGTGAGTAAGCATAAGGCTTCATTCACCCTCCATGTTTGGCTTATGCATCTAGAATCCTCACCTGGTTTTATCTCTCAAGTGCTCTTCTTTATGTGTAAGCTAGCATGGTCGTAGGTAGATGGAAGTCATTGAACAGCACATGAGGGATTAGGTTAGGTGACTGCTAAGATAATTTCCTGTCCTAGAATTGTTCAAAGCACTCAAGGTAGTGATTTATGTCTGCTTAGACAGATGCCATCCAGACCTTGACCAGTGTTGAAAACAATTTCCCAGCTAGCAATGCGAAGAGATTATTCCATAAGACGGCCATGTTTATGGTATATTGTCCATGAAATCACCAAGCAGACATGTCACTGCATCATAGAACCTTCACCCATGTTCATATACGTAAGGTGCTATTGCCTTACAAGGCATTTATGAGATGTATGATAGCAGTGGACAATAGAGGAGCTATTTTTCTCTTTGTAATGCTGAAAATATGGCTTTCTTTTTGGATCCTATTAAAATCCCAGTAGATGCGTATATACTATGACAGTGAGTGTGATTTTTTTTTTCTTCTGTTGCTCCAGAATTGGTGATGAAGGCTCAGAGTTGAAGAGTGTACAAGTACCCCTCATTTAAATAGGAACACCAAAAACTGGGGTTAGATACCTGTCCAGAGCTTACTAAGAAGAGGCACAATCTGCCCTTCTTATTCAACTATCTCCCCACCCCAAGTTGATAAAAATAGGACTAGATTGGTATGTGTTAGTTTGCTGTTGCTACCCCAACAAAGTACCCTCGATTGGGTGGTTTGCACAACAATTTGTTTTCTTACAGTTCTGGAGGCTACAAGTCCCAGACCAAGGTGTTGGAAGGACTGGTTTCTCCTAAGGTATCTTCTTGATTTGTAGATGGCTATCTTCTTCCTATGTCTTCACATTGCTTTTACCCTGTGCCTGTCTATGTCCAAACGTACTCTTATAAAGACACCAATCATGTTGGATTAGGGCCCTCTAGTGCCCTCATTTTAACCAAATTGCCTTTTTAAGGACCCTGTATCTAAGTATGGTTACGTTCCAACTTTCTGCTGCTCTTAGCTGAAAAGAAAACCACAATTGTTAGCATGGCTGCACATTAAAAATGAGAGAGGTTGAAGGTCAGTTATATCCTTGGCCTGCCCAGGTGACATCTAGGCCAAACAAGCGGCTATCCCACCCAGCGAAGAATCTGAAGTAAGCACTGCTCCTGAGGCTGCTCAAGAACTGTGCCTGTATTATCTTTGTTAATGGTTCTCATCCAAGGTGGATTGGCCCTTTAGGGGATACTTAGCAATTTTATTTGCAACAACTAGGAAGAGAGTGCTCCTTCATATAGTGAATAGAGGTCAGGGGTGTTGCTAGACATCCTACAATGCACAGGGCATCCCACACACAAAAGAATTATCCAGGTCAATATGTCTGTAGAGTTGCTCTTGAGAATCTTGGTCAGCATGGAGGCCATAACATTGGCACTTGCTTCCATAACAGCATAGGCCACACCATTGCATAGAACCAGACTAAATGAAAGGGAGACCAGTGATGTCTCCTCATGACTGACAGATGGCCAGTTACATAGGAGTGTCTCCGCCTTTTTTAATTTCTCCTTCTTAGACTCAACTGCAAGGATCAAGACGGAGGGGAGGAGAGGCAAAGAAATGACACAGAAGTATGCCATATTCTCCCATTCTGTAATTCAAGGGCATAGTGGGGAAGGAAGAGTATACAAGCAGATCATGCCTTCCTCTTCACATTAGGCTTTTTGAGCCACTGAGCTAGGCTGTGATACAAGAAGTGGTTAGCTTTTGAATTGGATATGAGCTTGAAATGTTGACTGGGATTGATTGATTGATTGATTTGATTTTTGGACTAGGTTTTTAGAAAGTGCCTGGAAACCTACGGGGTTTGCCTGAAAGGTCCTTAAGTAATGGGGAGGGGGAGCTTAACAGTATTCAACTTGAAAATGGTGACGAAATAAAACCATTCCTTGGTTGAACCCCTAATGGCTTGAAACTCCTTTAATAGGAGTAAACATATAACGTAAACATGGTATGTACCTGTCTTTAGGCTGGCACTCATGCCCTTTAAGAGCTTGCCTTGTAATGCTGCCAATGGATGATGCATTCCATAGAGGGGAACCAGGTGTTTGCTCAACTCAATGTCCTAAGACTTAGGAGTCCTAAAGGAGGTAATGATTTTCTGGTAGAAGTGCGGTATCTTACTTATTCATCTGGCTGCATGAAATTGAGTGAGAACATCTAGGTTCAAACCACAATTTAGCTACTGAGCTTAAGGTGTGATCTTTACTTAGTTACATAACTTCTGTTTTGAGTCCAGTTTCTCCATCTACAAGGTGGACAAATATGATTTAGAATGTTATTTGTAAAGTTTGCTTAAGGTTTACTGGGGCTTGGGGGTTTAACTTCTTATTATTCTTTATTTAGCAAAAGTTTTCATAGGTGTAACGCAATGGTAGCTACTATTTACAGAGCACTTTTCTCCTTGATTTTATTTATATAAATTTCAAAACCAAGCAGAATGAGTATATGGTGATAAAACTTCAGCATGTTGTTTACCTTTGGCTGGGTGGGGTCATGAAGAGGTGGCTTCTGGAATGCTGGTGATTTTTTGTTTTCTTATCTAGATGGTGGTTACAGGAATTTTCAGGTTTTCAGTTTGAAAAAGTTTCTTTTTTTTTCATTTGAAGTATAGTTGACATACAATATTAGTTTCAAGTGTACAGCATAGTGATTCGACAATTACACGCTTATGAACTGCTCATGAGTGTAGGTAGCATCCATTATCGTACAAAGTTGTCGTGATATTATTGGCTGTATTCCCTGTGCTGTACTTTTGATCCCAGTAACTTATTTGTCTTGTAACTGGAGGTTTGTACTTCTTAATCTCCATCTATTTCTAAAACGTGCCATACTTTTTTCTGAGTATTGTTGAGCACCAGATAGGAAATGTAGTCTTAATTTAACTTACAGCAAGAGACTCGTAAAATGTTTTTGAGGAAAAAATAAGTTTAAGTGATTTTCATAGGAAAGATGGTGACTACCATTGTTTTTGAGGTCATTTGACAGATTACTTTAGAAGAAATTATAAAATCTGAAATTGTTTTTCTGCCGCCTTCTCTTCCTGCTCCTTTGGGCTCTTCTCCAAAGTGACATAATTGTCACCCATGGGACCCTAGTGCTTTGCCTGTCCTCTCTGGTGCTACTGTAGGGCAGTCATTTGAGGAGCGATGAATCACTAAAACTGGAGTCTTAACCTATCATCTCACTGTGAGGATGAGGAACATTGTAGACAGAATCTCAAAAGATGGGTATCTGATGGCAGAAGGGGAGATCTCTTGTCCCATTTCAGTCTCAGGTAAGGTCTTTTTTGGGCACCGCTGCGCCCTCTGCTGGGGGCCCATTAGAACTCCCAGAAAAGCCCTCAGGGTGGAAAGTTACCTTTTAGAAAACAGTAGGTACTTTTTTCAGGTGGAATGATCAAGCAGGAAAGAAAATCCCTCCTAACTCTCTAGAGAGTCAGGAATTTAGTGTCAGGAGGGGAAGATGGGACAACATGAGGGCTCTGCATTGTTAAGTAGTCATCCTACTTCTTTTGTTGTATCCCTGAACACAATATTTACAAAGGGAATGGGGAATGTTTGGTAACTGCTTACAGGTGGGCGGTACATCACAGTTTTTCTCAGATTGATCAAGATTCACATTGCATGCCTTTTATGTGCAAGGAATTGGGATACAAAATTATTAAAACATAGTTCTTAGCTTCAGGATCTTATCCTCTGGAAAAAACAGACGCGTTTGACAAATAGACATGCTTACTGGTTTGGGTAGTTGGTGATGAACATGTTATAAATAAAAGGATGGTGAATAGCTTGAAAAAATTATGGTATGTTATTTATAGTCCCATTTATGTAAATATTGGTGTATACATGATCCCACTTAACATAAAGAATTAAAATATTAAAAATACTTTCAAATGTTATAAAAAAATCTAAAAGTCATATATTGAATTTTTATAATTTATTAATTGTATGATTAAGGACATGTTTTTTTCTTAAAGTTTATTTTGAGAGAGAAGGAGGGAGAGGGAGAAGGAGAGAGAGAGCGAGAGAGAGAGAGAGAGAGAGAATGAATAGCAAGCAGACTCCATGCTGTCAGTGTGGAGCCCAGGGTGGACCATGAGGTCATGACCTGAGTCAAAATTAACTCAGCTTAACTGACTGAACCACCCAGGCGCCTCTTATAGACATATTTTAAAATTTGATTTTGAAGAATAAAACTTTTTTTTTTTGTATTTTTAAGATGTGCTAGTTGCAAAAAAAAAAAAGGCAGAAATAAAAAAGAAATAATATGTAAAGATGTAAAGAAGCCAGTGAAACACTGCAAGCAATCCATTTTCTGAATGCAAAAACATGAATGAGCTGGGGCCTATATCCTTTGGGGCTTTTTCTTGAGCATACATACAGCCATATCAACATATCTGAGATGATGCTGTGCTTTTTCATTTCAGGTCTCCCTTTGTCCATGTTAATATATTTTATTTATATTGTTTTAAAAGAAAGGGTATAATTGTTTATTATCTGGCTTTCTGGAGGTATAATTGACTTAAAAATTGTACATGTTGAAGGTGTACAACATGATTTGGTATACGTGTTGTTTACTTTGGCTTTTGTAAGCAGAGAGGGGTCTGACATGAAAAGTCGAAGTTTTTCTGCTTATTCTTCCTCCACCTTGGTTTCATTCCTCCAAAGCAACCACTTTTATACACTGCTCTTTTTGGTTCCCCTCGTGATTAGTTTTGTAATATATATACCTGCAATCCCTTCTCTTCCTTCTCTTGCCCTCCTACTTCTCAATTTCTGGCAGCTCTCCTTTTAATTTACATAGTCACAGTGAAACATTTACCTTCCTTTCTGAAACCATAATTATTATGGGCTTTGTCTTTAGCTTTTACTGAAGGCTGGAAACCAATAAATATTATTTGTTTTAATGGCCATGTATATATTATTCCCCGTAAATTCAAATAAAGGTGTTGGATTACATTTCCTTCTTTTTATGTCCAGTGTTAAGACAAAAATGCCATTTGAAAAAGAATGTTCCTAGTGTCAAAGTCAAATGGATTCACTTTTATTACATTTTTGCCATATTTTAGCATGACTCATATTTAAACAATGGCTTTTTCTAGTAGCTCTTCTGTTTTTCCTGTTTTTTTTTTTAAATTGGCTTTTTATAAATGAACCTATCCTTTATTTACTGAATTTTTGTTTTTGCCTAATAATTGTCAAATTAATAGTAGTTTTTAACCATATTCTCAAAATTACTCCACCTCATTTTTACGATACACAATACTTCCTTCTCCTTCTAGACACATCAGATCCCTGCTGTGCCTGGGCTGGTCACTCTTTTAAAAAAAAAAAATTAATGTTTGCTTATTTTTGAGACAGAGAGCCAGCAGGGGAGGGGCAGAGAGAGAGGGGGCACAGAATCCAAAGCAGGCTCCAGACTCTGAGCTGTCAGCACAGAGCCCGATTCGGGGCTCAAACTCACAAACCGCGAGGTCATGACCTGAGCCAAAGTCAGACGCTCAACCAACTGAGCCACCTAGGTACCCCCAGGGCTGGTCACTCTTGTAATCTGCTTACAGCATCAACAGTTGTTAAGCCTTGAGTATGTCTTGCACTTTTGGGGTAGCTTCTCTTGCTTTGGAATCCTATGTCTCCTCTGTTTTGGTTTCAACTTCATTTTGTGTCTATAGTACCTGTTCAAATGTCAGACTTAACAAATAGTGCTTGATCTATCAGCATTCTGTGTCTGTGCACATCCCAACATGCCTTTATGTTATCATAATTTTTCCTTGGTATTTTGTATGGCTATAGAATATCAGATTCAGAATCTTGTAGAACTTTGAATATGTCTTTAACTTTTCACATGCAGGGTTGCTGATGAGAAAGAAGGCTGCCACCAGCCTGATCCTAGATGTCCTTACTTGTTTTCTAGATGAACTCTAGTGTGGCCCTTGCTTCTGGAATCTGTTTGAAAGCAAGAGCACATGCCCTGGCCACAGATAATGGTGTGTGAATCAGGCCCAGAGGAGGGAAATGGGGGATCTGGGAGAGACGCAATTTGGAGGTAGGATCTGCAGGACTCAGTGGGTCTCCTTTTGAAGCTTGGCTTCACTTCTCAATTTTTCTGAAAAGCCTAGCTGGAGATTTTCATTCTTCAGGCAGTCATGGTCAGTGGGAATTAATGAGTGCCCACCATTTACTGAAGTGTGGCACAGCTGAACTGAGGGGTATAAAATATCCAGCCTGTGTTTTAAGGACTCTAGATCCTTCAGAGGTAAAATACAATTGATGCAAGCCTTTGTCTTTCACTAGTAGTTTATATTTTGAATTCTGTTGTGTTTGTTTTCATCACTGAGGAGCCAGAAGGTAACCACAAGTTGCAGTTTAAGTTGGTATTATTATTGTTTTTATATTGTTATTATTATGAAATGGATGTCCGCCTTTGTGGGTGACATGACACATGTACTATTGTGAATTGTAAATTGTGGTTTTGGAAACACTATATGGTAAGCCACATTGGCAAGATGAGTTATATAAAAAGGGCTGGACATATTTTGGAGTACATCTCTGCTTATCCAGGCGAATCTCGAAGAGTCTCTCGTCTATACCAGGCCTGGATATATCCTTGTTCAATTGCAACTTTTCCTCAGGGCCTAGAGATAGAGCTTTAGAGGTGCAGATAGGTGTAGGTTGACATACAAGAGGCAAAATGGAGCACGGGAATGGTTCAAGTGTTCGAGAGATGACACAGGAGTAACAATTTCTTCGCTATTAAAATCTTTATGCGGAGATTTGTGACGTGAATAAATCAGTCTACTAAGAAGGCGGATAAAAGCTCTCTCTTTTGTGTAACTAGAAAAATAATAGCCCCTATCCAGGAGGACATTTTGAGGATGTCTCCTACTGACACCATGATTCTGCCATGTTCTAAAATATTTATTAAAAGAGATTAGAATCATCAATAATTGTTACTTGATGGAGGTTTGTGGAAATATGCTCTTGCAAGCTCTGAGAACCATGTGGTTCTCTTCAGAACAAATAATGAAGGTCAAAAGCACCATTGACGCTTACTTTGCCACAGTGCATTAAAAATAATATTCTTTGTCTGAAAGCTGCTGAATCTGATACACCACTTTGAATCCTTCTAGTGCATTAGCAGGGTATGACATACGATGGTGGCTCTATGTGTGGACGACCTTTGTGCTTAGAATTAGGGGATGGCAGTAGGCAGAGTAATTTCAGTTACCACATACCAGAATTATAGATCTGTAGAAGGCTGTTGGAATCACAAAGCTGAGATAAACTTGTCATGTACAAGAGGAATTTTTATCTGAAAAGTACCTCTTTTTCGTAGTTCTTCGTAGTGAGACAGGGTCTATGGTGGGGGAGATAGGCAAGGGACAGGAAGAAAACCATGGTGCAGTGACTTTCTGCTTCCCTGGACAAAGCACTCAACTCACCTGGTGTTTTTTTGTTTGTTTGTTTGTTTGTTTGTTTGATTATTGGTCAAGTAGCTTAGGTTGGACAAATCACCATCCTGTTGGATTTTTAATTTTATTATTTTATCTAAAATTAATTTTATATGCTCATTATTCCCCATACAGTTGTTTTTTTCTCCTTCTTTTCAATCTCCTCTTTGCTTGTCTCCTCTTCCTTTCTCTTAGTTCTTTCATAGTTATTTGGTCATTCATTAGTTCAGTAAGCACCCATGGAAGACATTCTCTACGTAAAAGCACTGTGTGTTATGGTGGGTCCAAAAATGGGTAACAAATGGTTCTAATCCTAAAGGACCTCACAGCCTAGTTAGGTTGAGAAGAAACTATCTAGATGTTACCTTTGTGCTTTGAGTTATTTCGATGCTTTGGGAGTAGAGGTCTTCTTTTGTGTGTATAGATTCCCCTGGTATATGCTGCAGAAATACACAGGGAAAAGTGAAGAAGTTAACTGTGTGGGCCTGGTGTTCATATTGCAGACTCTGGTCCCTCCATCCTTGATTCCTCCTTACCTTTCATTTCCATCTGTGGTAAAAACTAAGATACCTCTGTGACACCTCCAGCTCTTTTGGAAAACTCGTACTTGAAGGCTATCGTTACAAATCCCTCTTTTGCCATTTTCCTCCCATATTCATTGGATTCATTACTATGATTATTTAAAGGGGGCACCTAGGGGGCACCTGAGTGGTTCAGTGGGTTAAACCTCTGACTCTTGATTTCGGCTCAGGTCATGATCTCACAGTTCATGGATTTGAGCCCCGTGTCAGGCTCCGTTCTGAAGGGTGGAGCCTGCTTGGGATTTTCTCTCTGCCCCTCCCCCACTTGTGTGCTCTCTTTCTCCCTCTCTCTCAAAATAAGTAGACTTCAAAAAAAAATAAAGGGAGCGGCTAGGCTCAATTCACAAACTGAGAGAAATTCAGTTTCTAGAGAATTCGGCTAGAGAATTTCAATTCTGACTTTTGCAACATTTCTTTGTTATTCTCTTAAAAAGTGCAAGATGGATACTTTCCCTCAAAGCTTCCTGGATCTCTCCTGTTGAAAAAAGACATCCATTTCTGACACTTCAAAAAAAGTATCTTGGTGGCAAGAGACTCTTCGTTTCCCGCTCCTGGATCCTTCTAGGCACTCTTTGTGGCAAAGCTTCCTCAGAGCTGCAGGGCAAATCCCCAAAGCCCTGGCTCAGTGGGTTCCGAGTGGGCCTCCCTGGCATTCAGCAGAGTGACTGATGACAGCACTGTTCATCATGCCAAGCTCTCTCCAGAGCACAGGCAGGAAGGCCCCTCATGTTCGCTTCAGAACCACAGAATCTTCATGCAGATCTATTCTGACGCAAGTGCGACAGCAAAATAATTTTCCAAATGCTTTACGACCCCAGGCACCTCTAAAATAGCTTCACTTGTCACTTCCGTAGCCTCAAATCAGAATTAGACTAATATCGAGGGGGCTGGCAACGGCACATTAGCCTGTCAAGCAGGAAGATCTGAACTTACGGGGAGTGTAACACGGTCTGCAGATAGAAACTGTAGAGGAAAGTGCATTTGGCTATGTGACGTGCGCTGCTAGTTTAATACGGACTGAGGATTTGGAGAGGATTGGGAAGGGGTCTGAATCTGACAGTCCTGATTTGCATAACGCTTTACAGTGTGTAATATATTCCCATATACGCTTTCTCTTTTTATTCTCATCACAGACTTGTAAGTGAGGTGGGGGGAGGGTATTGTCTCCACATTAGAGAAACAGCCTCCGACAAGTTCAAGACCTGCTTCAGGCCCAGGTGGAACTGTTTGTGTCCAGCGTGGTGGCGGCTTTCACTCACCATTGCCTCCTGAATACCTAACACATTGCCTGGTGTATAGTTGGCACGTAAAGAGTCGCTAAATAACTTACATAGTGGCTGAGCTGGAACTTAAATCTAGGACACTTCTATCTTGAGGTGAAGTGTTGATTGCCTTCCTTAGGGGAAAAAAGTAATTCAGAATCCTAGCATTGCTGTGGACATGACCTTTAAAACTTGGCTCCAGAGCAGTAGGGGGCCTGATGGCTAACCTGAGCTGGGAGAGCTGGGTATTCGAGGTATGGCAGGGCTGTCGATGAGTGTCAGGGATAAAAATGGGCTCAGGTACCAGACAGACAGGCAGCCGGGGAGAAAACTCCATTTATATAGCCCAAGGACTGTAACTAGGCTCAGCCAGTCTGTAAGATTGATATTTCAGCCACTTCTTCCCCTTCTCCTTATGAGGAACTTGAGGCAGGAGAAGGATTTTGGCTAAAGTCACCTTGAGTTGAGGATGTTTTTAGTCTAAAGTGTAGGTTCTCAGTCACTACGCGTTTCTACCTTTGTAGGACATGGTATTCACCCAGCTACATGGGGATCAGCTAAGCGAAATCCAATTCATCATGTGAGTCTTGTCCCAGATCTAACGGGGCGACAGGTGTGTGTGTAGCACCGTGCCATGTGATTGATGGTGTGATCAGGGAGACAGAAGCATGCAGAGGCCCATGCCTGACAGAGCTGAGACTAGAGGGCTTGCAGCAGGAAGGGGGCGTAGCATGAGAAAGGGTGGGGAGAGAAGCCCGCCTTGGGAGTGATTGGAATGCCCCGTCCCAGGAGGCTGTAAGTGAATCACAGCCAGATCCGGAAGGGTTGGCTGTGTCCCATGCTGGGGTTTGAACTTGAGGATGAAGCATAAGAAAAGCCACTGGAGAAATCCCTGCAGGGAGTTGCTTTGAATAAATGTGCATTGTAGAAAGTCACTCTTCATAATTTCTTAGAAGTGTTTGCGATTTTGGAAACTCCCCATTTTACAGAACCACCATATTTCAAAAAATAATTTCTAAACTAGAATTTGTAAGGCCTGGGGGGAGATTTAAATGCATATTACGTAGTTGTACATGAAAGAGGGCAACACATGTAATTAATGTGGATGATGCTGCATACATTAGGGGATTCTCTTTATCCCTCAGGGCAGGGTCTGCAGCCCATCTTTAACCTTTCTGGCTTTCAAAACCCTGCAGGATATTAAATGTGTCAAAAGGCCATTTACAGTATATTTGTCTATGGTAGGGAAGAAGACTGCCTTCTGATCCATGTAAATATTCCTTATTGATTTAAAAAATTCAGCCTGACAAAGTATAAAGTAGATATTTAAAATGTGCATAGTGCATGAAATTACCTCACATTACTAGTAAATGCATGCCTTGTAGCAATTATGTCACTTATGCTTACACTAATTAAGTGTTGATGTGTGAGCAGTAAGTTGCAATGATGTCGTTAACTAATGTACATAAATATTCCCTTTAAACTGTAATTGCACTTTGCCACAACGTAAAAGGAAGGCAAGCTTAATTTAGGAATTATGTAGGACTGTCCTTGGAGAAAATGTTAAGGAACTCAGGAAAAGGGAGGGTTTGGTTCCCGAGCACTGTTTCAATTACAAGAGGTGGGGGGGAAGAAGAAATGGGGAGGGGAGAAAGAAGGGTTTCAGGAGTGTCATTTACAAATGTGTTGAGAATATTTGCCAGTTCTTTTTGAGACACAAGTGATGTCCAGGCGCCCAGTATCATCCGCACAGACTGAGTTTTACAAGCTGAAGGAGCCAGCAAGACTTAGCGCACACACTGTCTGCAGCAGACAGTATGCTGCGTTTTTGTCACCAGCACTTAGCTGATCTTTGGGAAATTTGCGGTGGCGTGCCCATTTCCTGCAGTGAAGATTTACGATGCCCAACAATGATGTGATTTTATTTTTAACTCTAAAACTCTGCAAACTCCCTTTGTTCCCCCAGAAACTAAAGCCCAGCCAGGTAGCATGAGAGGGGATGTGTCGTCCTGAATTCCTTCTGCAACTCGAGTTAATTCAAGATGGTGAGGCTTCTGTGGTTTGGGGTCAAAGAGCTCAGAATTCGCTAACTAGGTGTCTGAGCCCTCCCTCCGGGGCAGGGGTGGGGGGGCACAAATTATTCTCATTTTGTGGCTGATAATGACCCCCCCTCTGAAAATAGTAAGGTTATTTTCTAAAAATATTCCTCCCTCTGCCAAGAACAAAAGAAAGACCGGTGCCTCTTAAAGAGCTTAAAAGAAGTTTGTTGACTCATGCTAAGAAGGAAACTAGCAAAGAGGCCTGGCTGTAATTATTAGTGACAGCATCTGGGGTAACAGCAGTCAGCAGACAAACCTCAATTAGGCTGGCAGCCCCAGCCCCTACTGGGGCAAGAGCGTGAAGTGTGTGGTAAAGAGTTTGAGATATTTTCACTTTACTTTGGCCTCCACTGGAAATGAGAGGCCATTTGCATGGTATTTGTACTTGAAGTTTCTTAATCCATAGAATTTTAAGTGACATCTATGCTTAGCATGATATTATCAGGGTGCAGGGGCACCTGGGTGGCTCAGTCGGTTAAGCGTCCGGCTTCGGCTCAGGTCACGATCTCGCAGTTTGTGAGTTCGAGCCCCGTGTCGGGCTCTGTGCTGACAGCTCAGAGCCTGGAGCCTGCTTCGGATTCTGTGTCTCCCTCTCTCTCTGCCCCTCGCCCACTTGTGCTCTGCCTCTCTCTTTCTTTCAAAAACAAATAAATGTAAAAAAAAAAAAAATTATCAGTGTCCAAAAAATATTACTTTTAGGTGAAATCACTCTATCGGGATGTAGTTTTAGTACCTGTATGACTTCATTTCCTTGGATGGGCCACATTACCCTTGAATCACTCAGGAGAGACCATGTTTCATTAGAAGGACACATCACCCCACACTCTCTGTGGCTTAAAACAACAAAGGTTTACTTCTGGTTCATGTTTCATGTTCATCACATACCATCAGAAGGTTCTGTTCACAATAATCCCTTATGGGTCTGGTCTGATGACAGGAGAGCCAGTCTCCATGTCTGAAGGAAAAGAGGGCTCTGAAAGGCCTCACAGGGTAACTGGAATGGTCTGCAGTGGCCCCTCTTCCTGGCACACCCCACCCAAACATAAGAAGGCAAGTAAGTATAATCCCACCATGTGCTGGGGAGGGAGAGAATTAGGTAGGTTTGGCAAAACAGATACCACAATATTTACTTTTCTTACACTGAATTTCATCTTTGAACGAAATGTTTATCTAGTGGCTTCTCTAAGAGAGTCTCTGTGCTAGTTAGTGCTTTTTTATGCTATCTCAACCATCAGCCAAGAGGATGAAAAGGAAGATTCTTGTGATCGAACCACTTTATTACCAGCTAGCGAAAACGGACATCGGCCCAGTTCCCATCTGCCACACCCACGGTAAATGAAATGTCAGTGCCAAGCACAGAGGATGAATTTCACAGTCCATTTCTTGGTACAGTTTGAAGTTCTGCATTGCCTATTTTTAAAATTAAAAGATACTATATTACACAAATAGATTGAATGCAATTATAAAGAAGGATATAATTAAAAATACCAGCAGCAAAATCTCTTCCAGAATTAAAATGACTAAAAACAATATTAATTTGTTTTGACGGAAATTTGTATTGAAGATTTCTTTGAGGCTCTCTGCACTGAAATTTAAATCCTTAGGTGGCTCAGATGGTTTGGTTGGGCACCTGAGCTAGTAAGCCATTAATTTTTGGATTATTTATATCTTAGACCGCACAGTTCTTCTTGCTTCTCCAAAGATCTCTTCAAGTAATTCTTAGAATTTTAAGCAGCTGACATTGAGCTTTCTTGAATGGAGACGAAAGGAATCATTTGTATGTATTGAGTCGGTAAAACAGAAAACAAAATGCCTACAGAGAGGTTAAGGGGATGGGGGGGATTGGAAAATGTGGATTAGACGGTAGATTCTTTATTCCACGTACCTGAAAAATGCCACATTTGTTGTGGGTTGGGTGTATTTTCGGGTCTCGTCAATAAGTAAAACTGTAATTTATTAAAAGCAATCACAACTTACAAGACGCCAGACTCAAGTCGGAAAGACAGAAGCTGCATTTGTTTCTTGCTGGCTCAGAGGAGCCTCAAACTTGCAATGCACCCTTTTGAAAAAAAGTGAAAGTCAGGGTTTATGAAGAGTTTGGGATAAGTATTGGGTTTGTCAGGTTAAATTTAAAGGAGGCAGCACTGTGATTGGTGAAGCAATTAATCGGATCAGTTAACACCGGTAATTAATTGTCTAGGGTCTGGCAGTAGGTAGTGTGGTGATTGTTTGCTGACTGAGGGATTTAACACAAGGGTTAGGTGTTTGAGGCATTAGTGCAAAGTTCTTTTTTATATTCACACAAGGGTTCAGATCTTACCTTCAAAACTTTTTCTTTCTTCCACTGCCTATAATATTCACTGAAGACTTCCATTATATGAGAAGTCTAAAGCTAATCCTTTTCATATTTTAGCTTATAGGTGAGATATAGCAACCAAAAGTTTTTGAACCTTTACCGTATGACAGAGACTTTGCTTTCCAGTGGCACTTATCATCTGAGGCTGGTAAGGGAGTCAGAATTGAACACAAGTAAGTATTAAAAAAAGTGGCAAGAGCTAGGATAGAATACCATAGTGAGGACGTGATGGAGAGAATACTCATTTGTGCCTCGTTCTTTAGTTAAGAATAACCTCATTCTTTAGTTAAGTCTTAAAAGGTAGGGCAACATGTATAAGGCCGTAAGTTGAGTTGAGAGATTCTGGGCAGAGGGGAGGTATGTGGAAAGGCAGAGGACTGTTTAAAGCCATGCTTTTCAGGGGACCACGAGCAATTCTGTGTGCATTGTGGAGTAATTTGTGTTTCTCCTTCCCCCACCTCTCACTTTCTCCCTGGTTTCCCTAGGTCTTGCTGTGAACTTGAAGTCTAGTTAATAGAGGGGATCTTTGGGAGTACAATTGAAGTTGGCAAAAGACTAAACGTTTTCAACACAATAACTGTGCTGGAGATATGGAGAAGAAAGATCTAATTGTTTCTAAGATATTTAACCTTGAACTAGTTCTTAAGAAGAGTCTGCTACCTCTTCCGTCCACAGAGTTGGTAGCACCTACCCACTGCTAGGTCCCAGCTGGCTCAGAGGAAGGAATTTTCTTTTATGCTGAGAACCCCTCCTGAGATCCAGAGATAAAATAAGTGGAATGGAGGAGAGAAAAAAAAATTATGAGGATGAGGGGGCTGTGTTTGAAGAGGAAAAAGAGAGAGGGTGTAGGATATGTTAGGATGCTTTAAGTGATAGGTTTGGTGTTCAGTAATAAAGGGAATTTACTGACTCATTTACTCAATCCAAATGCCCACAGTGTCCTCAGGAATGAAACCTCATTTGTGTGTGTGTGTGTGTGTGTGTGTGTTTCTCTGAGTATTGTGCATCACTCTCTGCCCACATTCATGTTGACTTTATGCTCATTGCAAAGTAGGTGGTAACAGCTACAGGCTGTAAGTTTCCTTCTTCACAGTCAGGGGAAGTAACAATGTCTTCCCGCATTCCTCCAAGTCCAGAGCTTTATTATGACTGGAGCATCTTAGATCATGTGCCTGCCTCTGAAGCAATCCTAGGAGCCACAAGAATGCTCTGAGCTGTTTGGATCAGGGCCAATTTATGTACCCATCCCTGAACCATTCACTGTGGCAAGAGAGGTGCCATGGGCTCGCCTAGTTTAGGCCAATCCCAGCCTCTTGGAGTCAATCCAGCTCAAGCTTCAAAGCTTTTTCTCAGCAGGAGAAAGGAGAAATTGGAGAACTGAAGAAATGTTCTCCAGTAGGATAATATTTCGTCTGAGGAGGCAACCACAAAGTCCACTTCATGTGACCCTATGCGATACCCCAAAATCTATACCGAAGACCTCAGGCCTTTTGAAAGGCCTGGCTTTCCTCTTCTTTAAGGCCTGGAACATAAAAGGTGAAAGTCTCGACTGAACAATTGCATGTACTGCTGACTTCATGTGGCAAGAGTTTGTTCCTTCAGTTCTAGACTGCACCTACCCTTTACCCTGGGGCTAGAATCACAGCCATGTCATGGGTGAGGAGAAGGGGCCAGATTAAGGAATTTAACATTTATCCTGAAGAATTTTAGAATTATCCCAGAAGAATTTTGAGGTAAAAAGGTTTATAATGAGGTTTATGGTTTGGAAAGGCAATGCTAATTACTCGAATGGACAATGAATAGAAGAGACTGAAATCAAAGAGAAGATTTAAGAAGGGTTCTAAGGGTTTAGAGCACCTGGGGGCTCAGTGGGTTAAGCACCTGACTTTGGCTCAGGTCATGATCTCGTGGTTTGTAAGTTCGAGCCCTGCTTCAGGCTCTGTGCTGACAGCTCAGAGCCTGGAGCCTGCAGGCTGCTTCAGATTCTGTCTCCCTCTCTCTCTGCCCCTCCCTGACTTGTGCTGTGTCTCCCTCCCTCCCTCCCTCTCTCTCTCTCAAAAATAAACATTACAAAACATTTTAAAAATGGGAAATTGTTATCCTTAAAAAAAAAAAAAAGAATGGTTCTAGGGTTTAATAAGTGAATCAATAGTGGCCATAGTGAGGGTTTGGTGAGAGAGAACAGGGAGTCTGTGAGGAATGGCTATAAACATAATGGCACCTTTTTCTAAAAGGAAAGTAGTAATTACAAAATACTCATATCCTGACACAGACCAGAAAAGTCATGATTGTTTTTTCCTTTTTGTTTCCTTATGGATAGAATAAAGATCGTTTGCAAAGGTCTGAAACTCCATTTCCTTTCATCTGCTGAATTTCTGACCACCAATGAATACAGAAGCACATGTCTTTGTTTGTTCTTTCTTCCTTAGATGAGGGACTCTCTGAAGACTGCTGTTCCCTCCTGTGTTGTTCATATCAGTAGAGGTGCTAATTGTTGGTGGGGTTTAATAACTGCAAAATCAAGGGATATTGTTGAAAACACAGGTTTCATGTTATTGACAAATTCCAATATTCCTAACTAGTAAGTCATTCTGAGTCTTGAGAGTGAACTCTCTCTAGATTAGAAATGTTAAAGGTCAATGATTGGGAGAGACTGGCTGTCTTTGTTTTATTCCTTAATGGTTTTCTAAAAAATTATTATTTTATTTTTTAAGTTTTTTTTATTTTGAGGGAGAGAGACAATGCAAGTGGGGGAGGGGCGCAGAGAGAGAGAGAGAGAGAGAGAGAGAGAGAGAATGAGAATCCCAAGCAGGCTCCATGGTGCCAGTGCAGAGCCTTATGTGGCACTTGAACTCGCGAAACCATGAGATCATGACCTGAGTCGAAATCAAGAGTCAGACGCTCAACTGACTGAGCCACCCAGGCACCCCTCCTTAATGGTTTTGAATGAAGCATGATAGATGGAATTGAAACATAAAAATTTAGACCAAATCCAGCCGACTTGGATTTAGAAGTCACTTTGCTCAGGAAAGCATGTGAGTTTCATTCACACTGCCGGCAAAGGGCGAGGTAAGCTGATGATTAAACAAATCTGTGCTACCTCATCGACAGGATGTAATGTAGGTTTCCCACCGTTAGCCCTAATGGGCCATATAACTGTTGAAGTCATTTGTTATTTTTTATATGGACAATTGGAATCTTGTCTAGTTGAACAAAGGTCTCGCGTTGCTTTACGATACAAGACAGAAAAACTTGGCAGAGAAGAATCATTTGGAAAAGCTTGACATATATAACTGACCAGCTCCTGTTCGGTTTCATTACTGTAGCTTAGGAAGTAAACCTGGGTATGTGAGCTAGATTGGCTCGGATATGTTTATTGCTTTTTCTGTACAGGGAAATTCCAGAGTAGAGAGAAGAAAGATTTATAAAGTAACTGTTTTCTTCACGTGCAGGTGTTGAGTGGGCTTCTACCGCCAACTTCATTTTCTGCCTTCGGTTGTTTGGATCTGAGAAGACTGTACAAACCAGGTGAATCGTAGTGATTACACCCCTAGATCTCAGTTTCTGCGATGGCAATGGAAAAACAATGCAGCCTTGAAAATTTCTCCTGAAGATTAAACATTAGTACGTTTAGTATTAAACATTAGTATGTGGTAATTATGAAACGTCCCTAATTTCGGGGTTTGGAATTGCCCTCTCCCACCGACTTGCTATCACGTGGAAGCCCAGAAATAAGGCTTTGGTGTGGGAAATAAGGCTTTCCATGGTCTGATCTTGCTTTCCTGTCCAGCTCCTCTCCTTCTGTCTGGCCCCACTGCCTACACCTTCTACTCTACACACCAGACATAATGTCATTTTGGTCCACTTAAGGTTTCCAAAGAAACTTCTATCTCATACTCCTGGGTGTTCTCTCATCTCACCCTCTCTACCTAACATGCTTGTCATCTGGAGGCATTTTAATCACTGTCCAGGTTTCTAGACCCTTCACGCCATCCTCCAGAAGCCAGGTTGGACTCAAGGCAGATGTTGGCAGTAAGGCTGCGTGTGAGTGCTGAGGGGAAGGCTGAGGAAGGTTTCTGAGGCTCCCTGTTTTTTCTTGATGATGGATATAGAAAGCATCGGGAGTCAGTGCTATCTCTGACTTTACGGATGGGGCATCTGACTCACAAAGGGTTTAAGTAATTTGTCCAAGGGAACAAAACAAGAAACTTGTAGACCTGGGAATTGGACATAGGCAGTCTGACCTAACAACTAGGGCATTTCCTTTGTGCTATACAGAGTATGGTGAGTGACAGTTGGCTTATCCCTTTCCTGTCCTGCTGTGCCCTTTCCTTCACTCTAATCTAAGCTGCGGAGGCTTAACAAAACTTCACTGAGGCTTTAAGAGCAACAGGAAGGACTCATATGCAGGAAGAAATGTTGGGAGTGAAATAACTATTAGAATGCAAAGATGTGCTTTCTTTGGTGAACTCTCACTCTTTCTCTCTTTAAATAGTTGGCTTATTCTAAGGATTCCCACCTCCAACCAGTGGGAAGAGTGTTCCACTGTGTCCCAGTAGCCTACCTTTCTTTGGGGTTCTTTATGTCCCCCCCCCCATGCCCTATCTTATATCCACTTCCAAGTCAGTTTATCCATTCTGCTTATTTATTTATTTTTTAATGTTTATTTATTTATTTTGAGAGTGTGTGTGAGCAAGGGCGGTGCAGAGAGAGGGAGAGAGAGAGGGAGAGAGAGAACCCCAAGCAGGCTCTACTGATGCTGTCAGTGCAGAGCCCGACACAGGGCTCACTCCCACGAACCAGGGGATCATGACCAAGCCGAAATCAAGAGTTGGATGCTTAACTGACCGGGCTACCCACGTGCTCCCGTTCTGGTTATTGATTGCTGAGTAACAGACAACCCCAGATCTCATTCATTTAAAAGAATATCTTTTGTACCTAACATGATTTTGAGGGTAGAATGATGGATAGTGCTCAGCTTCTGTTCCACTTTGTGGTGACTGGGATCATTGGATGGTATTCAGCAGAAGGTAAGGCTGGTATGGAGGGACCAAGAATGCTTCCCTCACTGCTTGAGAGGGGATAGCCGGAAGGATGGATTCAGCCGTGTCCTCCCCTTTTCCTTGTAGTGTCATAAAAACCTCACGGCTTCTCCATGTGGTCTCTTCAATAGGGCAGTCAGATCTTTTCATGGTATCTTAGGGCTTGCTAGTCTTTGAATATATTCTTTATGATACATGTTTGCCTTTTGACTTTAAAAATCCAAGTCGTGAATGTTCTAGGAGGAGGAAGTGGAAGCTGCCGGTCTCGTAAGACCTAGAAACTGGCACCTGTCACTTCTGCCATATTCTATTGGGCAAGGGGTCACTGAGTCTGCCCAGATTCAGAGGGAAGGGTCATAGACCCCTACCTCCTGGTGGAGGCAGTGTCAAGTAGTTAGTGGACATTGTCGATTGACCCTAGTAACCTTCTGCAGAAAGCCACTGTGTTCACACTGAAGGCAGGGAGACAGTGTGGAGCAGTGGTCAGACACCCAGGCTCTGGCAATTTTACAAGTTAGGATCCTGACCCTACTGTTTTCTTGATTCATGCCTTCAGGCATTTCAGTACTCTCTGCCTCAGTTTCCTCGTTAAAAAAAGATAGAACTAACGCTCATCCCTACTTCATAGAGTGGGCAGTTAATGCATCCATTACGTGCACAGGACAAAGCCTGGAACCCACCGGAGAGCTGTAAAGATGACATATTGTTAGCAGCAGAGTAGTGTCACTCCTCCTTGTCTCAGCGCCTTTGTTCCTGAAGGAAGTCATGGTTGTCCTTTACTAAATGGCCCAATGACATGACATCAGCCTCCTTCCCAATAGAATTTCCACACACTCAAAAAAAAAAAAAAAACCCACATGTGTATCCTCCAAAAGAGCAGCCCCCCTTCACCAAAGCTGATGAAAAAATTGCTGGCAGATTTTCTTGACGTTGAGCAATGTAGGTTTCTGTGCTCTTAGGACCAGACTTGGTTATAGCACCATCTCCCATCTCTCACAGTGCCTTTTAAATGGTGTTGAAATTAACTGTTCAATCAGCTCTCCCCTATTAGACTGTGAATTACCTGAGAGCAGATACTTGAAACTTTACCTTTTCATTCGCACGCTTTAGCAAGATAAACACCTAGCAGTGGGTGTTCAGTATATCTGTAAAATGGGTGATGGTATTTTCTTCATTATTCAGGCAAAGTAGAGGTGGGTCAGAGTGACTGTAGAAGTTGTACTGGTGAATAAAATGTTAGAATTCCATTCTTACGGGAGGTTTTTAAAAGCTAAAAAAGCAAATCTATGTCATAAAGAATATAATTCAAGGGTGGTAATTAAATAATGGTTTCTTCTCTTAATAATGGTTTATTTCTTCTCAAAATATAGAGTGCGTCCGGAATCTAACTGAGATGCCAGTTTCAAATCTTCTTTTTGTTGCTACATGATAAGAAATGTATCATGGCTCCACTGAACTTTAGCACCCCCTGAAATTACAGCTTCTCTCAGTTGCTCGCTTTTTTGTTCTGGCTTATTTTATTTTATTTTTTTATGTGTCTATCATTTCTCATCACTTTCTGAAGTTTTGGGCTTTTTACCTTTCCATTGCGTGGGCATAGAGTTCTGGGAAACATATTTTGTTTTCCCTCTTGGTTTTGTAACTCTGCCTTTTGGTTTTCCAGACAACTTTAGATTTGCACTTTTATCACTCCTTTCAGAGAATGTGGACATTGCTTTTGGTTCTCAGTGGCTCGCTGTTGCTCAAGGAGTATCCATTCCTCAAGGATTATGTATCACATTTAGGTCATTGTTCAGTGCCCCCTGTTTCCAAATAAAATCCAGCTTCTTGAGTTAGTTGGGTCCTAGCGGACATAAACGGAGTGGAGAATGACAATCACAACAAATGAATCATGGCCAAAGCTGCCCTAACGAAGGTCCCTAAACCCTACCGATAAAAAAAAAAAATATATTAACAAAGCTGCTGAATACACAAAGCAAAACTTAAAAAAAAAAAAATTAGGGGCGCCTGGGTGGCGCAGTCGGTTAAGCGTCCGACTTCAGCCAGGTCACGATCTCGCGGTCCGTGAGTTCGAGCCCCGCGTCAGGCTCTGGGCTGATGGCTCGGAGCCTGGAGCCTGTTTCCGATTCTGTGTCTCCCTCTCTCTCTGTCCCTCCCCCGTTCATGCTCTGTCTCTCTGTCCCAAAAATAAATAAAAAACGTTGAAAAAAAAATTAAAAAAAAAATTAGATGTAGACAGTACTCCTTTACTCTTTTCCTTTTTGGAAAAAAAATTTTTTTTTACATTTATTTGTTATTGAGAGAGAGAGACAGAGCACAAGTGGGGGAGGGGCAAAGATAGAAGGAGACACAGATTCTGAAGCTGGCTCCAGCCTCCGAGCTGTCAGCACAGAGCCTGATACGGGGCGGGAACTCATAAACCGAACCGTGAGATCACGCACGACCTGAGCTGAAGTCCAGACGCTTAACTGACTGAGCCACCCAGGCGCCCCTCCTCTACTCTTTTCCTAACTGCATCTCCCACCCAGATCACCACTGTAACTCCTAAGTGCAAATGTTGTAAAGTCATTATTACCCCTGGATCTTAACTTGGTTTACTGCAAAGATTTCTTTTACTTTACATGGCATGCTGGTTTAAAGTCTGTGACTGTGATCACTCGTTTTATTTGTTGATTTAATAAAGACTGAAACTTACAGGTTGACTTTTTAGAAAATGAAACTAGCTAATTTTTAACAAATATCTACTAGTGATTGCAATATATACATTGTGTTAAACATCATGGGGGATGTTATCATAATAGAATCCTTCTTTTTTCAGAGCTTCTCAAAGAGAATCTTAGATGTTAAACCTGACTTTTTTTACAGACATTTTTTTAATGTTTATTTTTGAGAGACACAGAGACATACAGGGCGAGTGGGGGAGGGCAGAGAGGGAGGGAGACACAGAATCTGAAGCAGGCTCCAGCTTCTGAGCTGTCAGCACAAAGCCCGATGCGGGGCTGGAAATCCTGAACTGTGAGATCATGACCTGAGCCGAAGTTGAACGCAAAACTGACTGAGCCACCGAAACGCCCCTAACGCTGAATTTTTTTGAAGTCTCATAGTCTAATCTCCAAACTTAATGGATAAGAAATCTAAGGCCTGAAAGGCTAAGTGACCTTGGGAACTGCATTTAACAAACTTTTTTAATGCCAGTTTCCTCATCTAAAAGGTGGAAATCGTAATATTCAACCCATGCAGTTGTCATTAAGAATTACATGTGATTATAAATGTATAGTGCTTAGCCAACTCCTGCCCCCAGTAAGTTCCCAATAAATGCTACTTTCTTTTTTTTTTTTTTTTTTTTTTTTTTTATTTATTTTTGGGACAGAGAGAGACAGAGCATGAACGGGGGAGGGGCAGAGAGAGAGGGAGACACAGAATCGGAAACAGGCTCCAGGCTCCGAGCCATCGGCCCAGAGCCTGACGCGGGGCTCGAACTCACGGACCGCGAGATCGTGACCTGGCTGAAGTCGGACGCTTAACCGACTGCGCCACCCAGGCGCCCCTACTTTCTTTTAGTATATTGTTGGCTATGGTTATACAAATAGGAGGTGGCAAAGCAGGGATACAAATCCACTTCTCTCAAATACATTGTTTTATATCGTTCTCCATGCCATAAATGTATGGGTTTCCAGTCTGGGAAAAATGTCTCTTTCAGGAAAGTCATATTCAGAAATAGGTGGTGATTGTCAGATTGCTGTTTATTGTCACCTTATCACAGCAGAAACAAGAACAGTGCTTCAAACAAAAACCTCAACCCCCAAACTTTCTGTGTGCATGCACTGCTTAAATGCAGCATTAAGTTAAAAGTCAAATATATTTTTTTAAGTTAAGACTTTTAATATAGACACAGATTAAATGTCACCCATTTGTTCTGCTAAACATCCCAAATGCTACAGGATTTGCTCCAGATTGCAATTCCTATTAGATCTTTCACACGTTCGTTGGTTATCAGTTTATCTTGTAGCATTTATAGTAGTGGTCAGTCTGGGCCATCTCTTCCTGAGGGTCCGGGGTAAATCCTGCTGCTCTCCCCAGTTTGCATGCTTACCACTCAGAACTGGGCAGCAGCCAGTGCTGCTGGGAGGCTGGTGAATTGGATGCCCACCAGCTCTGTGTTCTTGGAAAGCCTATCTTCTTATCATGTTATGTTAAATATGGATGGGAAAGGCTCTCCTAATCTAACCTTCTGTGTTTATCCCGCTCTGAAATGCAAGTGTTCCTTTCTTATGGAAGCCTGGATGGAACAGTATTTGATAGAGTTCTACAGAGCTGCAACATGTTGCTGCGTCCTCAATGTGCATCTCGCTTGACCTCTGCGTTGTTACATTAAAGCAGGATTTCCCATGAAATTAGTGCCATAGGTAGTTTTCCCACTTTGTGGGGATTGGTTCTTTGAATATAAGCTTTATGTTTATATGAAATTACACGGACCTCTTTGTCTTCTCCTCCTCTTTTTTGATTTCAGATGTCTAGCTATAGTCACTCATCAGCTTTAACCATAAAAGCAATGGTGCTTGTATTAGTCAGTGTTCTCCAGAGAAATAGAATGTATAAATATTCGACATAAGAGATTTATTATAAGGAATTGGCTCATGTGATTATGAAAGCTGACAAGTCCTGCCATCTGCAGTCAGCAAGCTGGAAATCCAGGAGAGCCAGTGCTGTAGTTCCAGTCCAAAGGTAGGAAAAATCCAATGTCTCAGCTCAAGGCAGGCCAGCAGGAGGAATTTTCCCCCTCTTGCAGGAGGGTCAGCTTTTTTTATTCTAGTCAGGCCCTCAACTGATTCGACGAGGCCCACCTATATCATGAAGGGCAATCTTTGCTCTGTCTACCCACTTAAATGTTACCCTCACCCAGAAACACATTCATGGAAACACACAGAAGAATGTTTGACCAAATGCCTGGGCACTCCATGGCTCAGTACAATTAATACATAAAATTAACCATTGTGAGCCAACACGTGTATAAATTAGACATATTATTCAACTAAGCCTCAGTGTCTCTCTTTGCATAAAGTGGGAAAAATAATACCAACCTCAATATGTTATGTCAATGAAATGACATAATGTGTGCAAAACACTTAGCTCTCTGTTTGAGTTTTGGATACTCGTTAGATGTGTATTGGACCTTCTCATTCTGTTCCGTCTTTTAACCTTTCTATCTGTTTATATTTCTGTATTGAAATATTAATTTAATACTCTCTCTAGTTCAGTCATTCCGTATTCAGTTGTGTCTAAACTGTTGTTCAATGTATTGAATTTTAATTTCGGGAAAATATTTTTTTATATGTAGAATCTTTATTCAGTTATTTTCATTGTTTTTTAAGGTTTATTTATTTATTTTGAGAGGAACAGAGCCAGCACGAGTGGGGGAGGGGCAGAGAGTGAGGGAGAAAGAGAGAATCCCAAGCAGGCTTCACACTATCAGCACAGAGCCTGATGCAGGGCTAGAACCCACAAAACTGTGAGATGGTGACCTAAGCTGAAACCAAGAGTTGGATGCTTAACCAACTGAGCCACCCAGATGACCCTAGTCAGTTCTTTTCAAACCTGCCTTGTCTTCTTTCATAGTTTCTGGTTCTTTTCGAGTGTGTGAAGATTTTAATTTATTTCTTCTTTTATGCCTTTTTTAATGGCCTCTCAGTAATGAAGGATTTATTTAACAAGATTCAAAAACTATAAACCCTAAAGAGAAATATTCATAAATAAAAGAATGGCAAAATATTTTTAAAATCTGATTTTTAAACCCTCTCTATACAAAATTAAAAGAGAAATTACATATTGGGAAAAGATATTTGCAGTCCATATAACAAAATAAGTATTAATATTGAAAACATAAACAGAATTACTATAAAACAAATGGGAAAAATCCCAATTACATAAAAGATATTAACAGGCAGTTCACTGACAAGGAAACCCAAATGATAAGCATAAACAATTTGTCATATTGGGGAAAAGTAAAACAAAAATTATTAAAGAACAATTTATAATCTATCAAATTGGTAATAAATGAAGAGTTTGACAATAATAAGTATGAATAAATGCATGAAAATAGAAACTTTCAGAATTTACTGGCAGAATTGTAAATTCCTTCATTTAAAAAGAGGTTTTTCATTTTTATTAGTAAATTAGATGTTCATTTAATACATTTCAACTTATAGTTACTTTCCCCCAGTGAAACTCTTATATGGGTCTACAGGTAGTCATGACAAGGATCTTACTCATATAGTCTTTCTATACTGGGGAAATATTAAAACAATCTGAATATCAATATGAGAATGGATTTGTGGCATAATGATGCAGTTGAATAATGTGTAGCAGGTAAAAGGAATGAAATAAAACCTATATGGCAATCTGGTAGAACTCTAAGAAGGCTGAGAAAAAATTATAGTAAACCAGCATTTACATAAAATGTAAAGATACGCAGAAATACTATATGTTGGTAATGGACTCATACTGGGGAGGAAAGTATGAAGATTGACAAATGTGTATGCAAAATCAGAATAGTGGGTTCCTCACGGCAAGCAGGTGGAGGCGGTGGAACAGGGGAGATGTACAAGGGCTGGCTTAACAAGGTCTGTAATTTTGTATAAATTGTAAAAATAAGAAGTGTATCAATATTAGCATTTATTAATTAACATGGATGTATGGGTATTTTTTTATTCTCTGAAATACTATATTAAAAATTGTTAGAAACAAGTAAAGCTCTCAAAATAATAATTAAACAGAACTTGGCCTGAATAAATTGTATGGGTGAAGTCAATTGAAGGGAAAAATAATTCATATTTACTAATGTACCTTTGCGTTTGCAAGGAAGGTATTTTTGGGATTGTTGTTGTATAATTGTGCATAGTAGACTTTTAGGATCCTTAGTGTTTTGTTTTGTTTTGTTTTAAGTAGGCTCCATGCCCAACATGAGGCTTCAACTCATGACCCTGAGATTAAGAGTTGCATATGCTGTACTGACTGAGCCAGCCAGATGCCCTGATGATCCTTAGTATTTCTGTTTTATCTGTTGTAATGTCTCCTCTTTCATTTCTGATTTTATTTACTTGAGGTCTCTGTTTTTTTCTTCATTTGTCTAGTTAAAGTTAGAGTTGTGATGGGGGCTGAAGTGGGGGACAACTTATGTTGCCATTTTGATCATATTCTGCCACAATTTGTTTACCTAGTCACCTGTTCATGGACATTAGGATCATTACCAGTTTTTGCCTGTTATGAATAACGCTTATATGTACATTTGTGTACAAGTATTTGGCCGTATGTTTTTATTTCTTTTGGGATAACACATACAAGTGGAATTTTTAGGCCATATGGTAACTTATGTTTTAACTTAAATGAAACTTGCCATTTTCTTCAGTGGTTGTACCATTTTAAATTCCTGTCACTAAAGTATAGAAGTTAATTTTCACCATATACTGTGGTTTTAATTTTAGTTTCTTTGATGACTAATTATTTTGAGTACCTTTTTCTGCTTACTGGTGTGCATATCCATGCTTCTACTCATTAAGATTTTTTTGTTGTCTTTTCTTTTTATCTATAATTTTGAAGAATCCTTTTTATATTCTACATGTATGTCCCCCCCAGCCACCACCCTTTCTCTGTCTGTATATATATTTACCCTCGCCCAGTCTGTGACTTTTCAATTCATTTTTTCCTGTTTAATTTGATTTATTTAAAAAATTACATTTATTTTTTAGTTTAAGTATGCTTAACAGTGTGTTATATTAGTTCCAGGTGTATAACATGACTCAACAATTCTATATATTATGCAGTGTTCAGCATGATAAGTGTAGTTACCATCTGTCACCAAGGTTACTGCAGTATTATTGACTATATCCCCTATGCTGTACTTTTTATGTTTGTGAAGTATTTATTTTATTACTGGAATTTTGTACTCCCTACTCCCCTTTATCTGTTTCACCCATCCCTCTGCCTACCTCTCCTCTAACAACTCCAGTTTGTTCAGTGTATTTAAGAATCTTTTGTTTCTTTGTTCATTTGTTTTATTTTTTAGATTCCACATGTAAGTGAAATCATATGGTATTTCTCCTTGTCTGACTTGCTTCACTTAGCATAATACTCTCTTGCATCCAAGTTGTTGCCAATGGTAAGATCTCTTTTCTTATTGCTGAGTAGTATTCTATCGTGTGTATGTGTGTACATTACATCTTTTTTTGTTTAAATTTTAGAGAGGGAGAGTGCAGGTGGGAGAGAGGGGGTGAAGGAGAGAGAGAGAGAATCCCGTCAGGCTCCGCACCATCAGCATGGAGCCCTATGTTGGGCTTGATCCCACTACCCTAGGATCATGACTTGAGTAGGAATCAAGAGTTGGACATTCAACTGACTGAGCCACCCAGGTGTCCTTATACGACATCTTCTTTATCCATTCATCTATCGATGGACACTTAGGTTGTTTTCATATCTTATTTTAAATATCTTGATGAATAGAAATGTTAATTTTGATGAAGTCCAGTATATATTATTTCTTTTCTTTAAGGTTTTCCTTTTGTGTGTTCTTTTTTTTAATGTTTTTTTTAAAACATTTTTTAACGTTTATTTGTTTTTGAGAGAGCATGAGCAGGGGAGGAGCAGAGAGAGAGACACACACACAGAATCTGAAGTAGGCTTCAGGCTCTGAGTTGTCAACACAGAGCCCGACATGGGGGTTGAACCCACAAATTGTGAGATCATGATCTGAGCTGAAGTGAGATGTTTAACCGACTGAGCCACTCAGGCACCCCTGCTTTTGTGTGTTCTAAGAAACTTTTCTGTACATTTAGGTCATGAAGATATTCTTCATTTCTTCTAAAACATTTATAATTTTGGCTTTTTTTAGGCCTTCAATCCCTCTCAAATTCTTTTTTGTGTATCTGAAATTATCTTCAATTCACCTTCAGTTTTCAAAGGGTATTGTCATTGGAGATAATTAATATTTACTTTTTCAGATTTTAAAATGTGTTGTGACATGTACTTTTGGACTTTCATTAAGATCCAGTGTGAGTTAAGGGCTAAGGTTCATTATTATTTATTTATTTTTTATATATGCGTATATGTTCCAGCATCTTTGTTGAAAAGGTGTATCTCTTGCCATTCATTTGTTTTGGTACCTTTGTCAAAAATCAATTGATCGTATATACATGGGTCTACCTTTGTATTCTCTATACTGTTCCATTGATCAACACAACTATTATTTACCAATAGTTATTTCTTGTTACTTTTTATCCATGCTGCTAAGTGTTGCCTTTAATTTATTATAATTATCCATCCAGTCTGTAATATTTGCCTTTAATTACATTTTTTATTCCATTTATTTTTAAGGTAATTATTCAATGACCATGTTTATATCTGTTGTCTTACTATTTTTTCCTCATCTCCTTTTTGTTTCTCCCTTCTTTTCGGATTAAATTTTATGTAGACTTCCATTTTATTGCCTGTATTTCTTTGCGGATTTATTGGTTTAAAACAGTGTTCTGGTGGTGGCTCTAGGGTTTATAATGTGCATCTTTAACCTACCACTGTCTATCATAAATTAATATTATACTATTTCATGTACAGTGTAAAAATCTTACAACAATGTATTTCCTTTCACCCTCTTTACTTTGTGCAATTGTTGATATACACATTTACACATTTTTATAAATTCCACAGTCCAGTTTTTATTTATTCTTTATTTAAAAATTTTTTAAAGTTTGTTTTTGAGAGAGAGAGAGCGCAAGCACGTTAGTGGAGAAGGGGCAGAGAGAGAAGGAGACACAGAATCCGAAGCAGGCTCCAGGCTCTGAGTTGTCAGCACAGAGCCCGATGCAGGGCTTGAACTCACAAACCATGAGATCATGACCTGAGCCGAAGTTGGATGTTTAGCCAACTGAGCCACCTAGGCGCCCCTCATTTTTGCTTCAAAGATAATTAAAAAATAATAAGAAATAAAAAGATAGATTTTAGAAATAGTTATCTACATATTTGCCATGTATAGCATTCTTCATTCCTTTCTGCAGATCCGTTTTCACCTCTGGCATAGTTTCTCTATGCCTGAAGCATTACCTCTAGGATTTCTTTTATTGCAGGTCTGCTGGCAACAAATCATCTCCCCTTTTGTTTACCTGAAATTTTCTTTCATTCATCTTTGGCAAACGCTATTTTTGCTGGAAATTGCTAGTATTCATTTGTACAGATTTTAAAATATGTTGTTCTATTCATTTTATGGTTTGAATGGTTTCTGATGTGTAGTAAGCTGTCCTTCTTATAATTATGCCCTGTCTGTAATATGTCTTTTTTATTTCTGAGTGCTTTTCTTTTTAAAATTGGTTTACTGTAGTTTGGCTATGATAGGCTCAATGTTATTTTTCTAAATTTATGTACAGTAAAACCTTGGTTTGTGAGCATAATTAATTCAGGAAACATGCTTGTAATCCAAAGCACATGTATATCAAAGAAGATTTCCACTTGAGAAATAATGGAAGCTCAGATGATTTGTTCCACAATCCAAAAAAATTCAGGTGAAAATTATTACAAAACTATAATATAATATAAAATAATGAAGAAAATAAAAAAAATATAAAGAAAAATAAACAAATTAACCTGCACTTGCCTTTGAAAACCTTTGTGGCTGGTGTGAGAGGGACAAGACAGAGGAGGCTTGTTGTGTAGGATGACTTTCACTATCACTAACGGAATCACTGCTGTCTCTTGGTTCAGTGTAATCTTTTTCTGCATGGGGGCCATTGTATATGCTTGTACGGATGTTGACATCAGTACAGTATTAATAAAATCTTGTCATATACTGTATTTAATGTAACTGGCAATAAGGCAGCAGAGGAAAGGGTCTATATCTGAGGCAGCCTGACCTAGAATGAAGCAAAACATTCCTAAGCTTACTCTTGTATGGAAAAGCAAACGTGCTTTTTTTTTTTAATTTTTAATTTTTAATTTTATTTATTTATTTATTTATTTATTTATTAAGTTTACATTCAAATTATTTAGCATATAGTGCAACAATGATTTCAGGAGTAGATTCCTTAGTGCCCCTTACCCATTTAGTCCATCCCACCTCCCACACCCCCTCCTGTAACCCTCTGTTCTCCATATTCATGAGTCTCTTATGTTTTGTCCCCCTCCCTATTTTTATATTATTTTTGCTTCCCTTCCCTTCCCTTATGTTCATCTGTTTTGTCTCTTAAAGTCCTCATAGGAATGAAGTCATATGATAGTTGTCTTTCTCTGACTAATTTCACTTAGCATAATACCCTCTAGTTCCATACACATAGTTGTAAATGGCAAAATTTCATTCTTTTTGATTGCCGAGTAATACTCCATTTATACACACCCACACACCACATCTTCTTTATCCATTCACCCATTGATGGACATTTGGGCTCTTTTCATACTTTGGCTATAGTTGAGAGTGCTGCTATAAACATTGGGGTGCATGTGTCCCTTCAAAACAGCATGCCTGTATCCCTTGGATAAATGCCGAGTGCAATTGCTGGGTCGTAGGGTAGTTCTATTTTTAGTTTTTTGAGGAACCTCCATACTGTTTTCCAGAGTGGCTGCACCAGCTTGCATTGCCACCAAGAGTGCAAAAGAGATCGTCTTTCTCCGCATCTTTTGCCAACATCTATTGTTGCCTGAGTTGTTAATGTTAGCCATTCTGACAGGTGTAAGGTGGTATCTCATTGTGGTTTTGATTTGCATTTCCCTGATGATGAGTGATGTTGAGTTTGTTTCATGTGTCAGTTGGCCATCTGGATGTCTTCTTTGGAGAAGTGTCTATTCATGTCTTTTACCCATTTCTTCACTGAATTATTTCTTTTTTGGGTGTCAAGTTTGATAAGTTCTTTATTGATTTTTGGATACTAGCCCTTTATCTGATATGTCATTTGCAAATATCTTCTCCCATTCTGTCAGTGTTGCTGATTGTTTCCTTCACTGTGCAAAACTTTTTATTTTGATGAGGTCCTAGTAGTTCATTTTTGCTTTTGTTTCCCTTGCCTCTGGAGACGTGTTGAGTAAGAAATTGCTGTGGCCAAGATCAAAGAAGTTTTTGCCTGCTTTCTCCTCGAGGAATTTGATGGCTTCCTGTCTTACGTTTAGGTCTTTCATCCATTTTGAGTTTATTTCTGTGTTTGGTGTAATAAAGTGGTCAGGTTCATTCTTCTGCATGTCGCTGTCCAGTTTTCCCAGCACCACTTGCTGAAGAGACTGTCTTTATTGCATTGGATATTCTTTCCTCCTTTGTCAAAGATTAGTTGGCCATATGTCTGTGGGTCCATTTCTGGGTCCTCAATTCTGTTCCATTGATCTAAGGGTCTGTTCTTGTGCCAGTACCATACTGTCTTGATGATTACAGCTTTGTAGTATAGCTTGGTGTCCGGGATTGTGATGCCTCCTGCTTTGGTTTTCTTTTTCAAGATTGCTTTGGGTCTTCGGGATCTTTTCTGGTTCCATACAAATTTTAGTATTATTTGTTTTAGCTCTGTGAAGAACGCTGGTGTTATTTTGATAGGGATTGCATTGAATATGTAGATTGCTTTGGGTAGTAACGACATTTTAACAATATTTGTTCTTCCTATCCAGGAGCATGGAATATTTTTCCGTTTTTTTTTTTTTTTGTATGTGTGTCTTCTTTAATTTGTTTCATAAGTTTTCTATAGTTTTCAGTGTGTAGGTTTTTCACCTCTTTGTTTAGATTTATTCCTAGGTATTTTATGGTTTTTGGTGCAATTGTAAATGGGATCGATTCCTTGATTTCTCTTTCTGTCGCTTCATTGTTGGTGTATAGGAATGCAACCGATTTGTGTGCGTTGATTTTATATCCTGCAACTTTGCTGAATTCATGAATCAATTCTAGCAGTTTTTTGGTGGAATCTTTTGGGTTTTCCATATAGAGTATCATGTCATCTGGGACGAGTGAAAGTTTGACCTCCTCCTGGCCTATTTGGATGCCTTTTATTTTTTGTGTTGTCTGATTGCAGAAGCTAAGACTTCCAATACTATGTTGAATAACGGTCGCAAGAGTGGACATTCCTTTCTTGTTCCTGACCTTAGGGGGAAAGCTTTCAGTTTTTCCCCACTGAGGGTGATATTAGCATTGAGTCGTTCATATATGGCTTTTATGATCTTGAGGTATGCTCCTTCTATCCCTACTTTCTTGAGGGTTTTTATCAAGAAAGGATGCTATATTTTGTTAAGTGCTTTCTCTGCATCTATTGAGAGGATCATATGGTTCTTGTCCTTTCTTTTATTGATGTGATGAATCACATTAATTGTTTTGCGAATATTGAACCAGCCCTGCATCCCAGCTATAAATCCCACTTGGTCATGGTGAATAATGTTTTTAATGTGCTGTTGGATCCAGTTGGCTAATATCTTGTTGAGGAATTTTGCATCCATGTTCACCAGGGAAATTGGTCTGTAGTTCTCCTTTTTGGGGTCTCTGGTTTTGGAATCAAGGTAAAGCTGGCATCATAGAAAGAGTTTGGAAATTTTCCTTCCATTTCTATTTTTTGGAACAGCTTCAAGAGAATAGGTGTTAACTCTTCCTGAAATGTTTGGTAGAATTCCCCTGGAAAGCCATCTGGCCCTGCACTCTTGTTTTTGGGGAGAGTTTTGATTACTAATTCGATTTCCTTACTGGTTATGGGTCTGTTCAAATTTTCTATTTCTTCCTGTTTCAGTTTTGGTGGTGTATATGTTTCTAGGAATTTGTCCATTTCTTCCAGATTGCCCATTTTATTGGCATATGATTGCTCATAATATTCTCTTATTATTGTTTTTATTTCTGCTGTGTTGGTTGTGATCTCTCCTCTTTGATTCCTGATTTCATTTCTTTGGGTCCTTTCCTTTTTCTTTTTGATCAAACTGGCTAGTGGTTTATCAATTTTGTTAATTCTTTCAAAGAACCAGCTTCTAGTTTCATCTATTCTACTGGGTTTTTGTTGTTGTTGGTTGGTTTTTGTTTGATTTGTTTTGTTTTGAATAGCATTAATTTCTGCTCTGATCTTTATTATTTCCTGTCTTCTGGTTTTGGGTTTTATTTGCTGTTCTTTTTCCAGCTCCTTAAGGTGTAAGGTTAGGTTGTGCATCTGAGATCTTTCTTTCTTCTTTAGGAAGGCCTGGATTGCTATATACTTCCCTCTTATGACCACCTTTTCTGGGTCCCAGAGGTTTTGGGTTGTGGTGGTATCATTTTCATTGGCTTCCATACACTTTTTAATTTACTCTTTGACTTCTTATTTGGCCCATCCATTATTTAGTAGGATGTTCTCCAGTCTCTGAGTATTTGTTACCTTTCCAAATTTTTTCTTGTGGTTGATTTTGAGTTTCATGGCGTTGTGGTCTGAAAATATGCATGGTATGATCTCGATCTTTTTGTACTTACTTACAGCTGATTTGTATCCCAGTATATGGTCTATTCAGGAGAATGTTCCATGTGCAATGGAGAAGAATATATATTCCACTGCTTTAGGATGAAATGTTCTGAATTTATCTGTTAAGTCCATCTGGTCCAGTATGTCATTCAAAGCCATTGTTTCCTTGTTGATTTTTGATTAGATGATCTGTCCATTGTTGTGAGTGGGGGTGTTGAGGTCTCCTACTCTTATGGTATTACTATCAATGAGTTTCTTTATATTTGTGATTAATTAATTTATATATTTGGGTGCTATCACATTTGGTGCATAAATGTTTACAATTGTTAGGTCTTCTTGGTGGATAGACCCCTTGATTATGATATAATGCCCTTCTGCATCTCTTGATACAGTCTTTATTTAAAGTCTAGATTGTCTGATATAAGTATGGCTACTCTGGCTTTCTTTTGTTTACCATTACATGGTAGATGGTTCTCCATCCCCTTACTTTCAATCTGAAGGTGTCTTTAGGTCTAAAGTGGGTCTCTCGTAAACAGCATATAGATGGATCTTGTTTTCTTATCCATTCTGTTACCCTCTGTCTTTTGATTGGAACATTGAGTCCATTGACATTTAGAGTGAGTACTGAAAGATAGGAATTTATTGTCATTATGTTGCTTGTAGTGTTGGAGTTTCTGGTGGTGGTCTCTGGTCCTTTCTAATCTTTGTTGCTTTTGGTATGTATGTATGTATGTATTTATTTATTTATTTATTTATTTTTTCATCTTTTCTCCCCTCAGAGAGTCCCCCTTAAAATTTCTTGCAGGGCTGGTTTAGTGGTCACAAACTCCTTTAATTTTTGGTTGTCTGGGAAACTTTTTATGTCTCTTCTATTTTGAATGACAGCCTTGCTGGATAAAGAATTCTTGGCTGCATATTTTTCTGATTCAGCACATTGAATATATCCTGCCACTCCATTCTGGCCTGCCAAGTTTCTGTGGATAGGGCTGCTGGTGTCCTGATCTGTCTTCCCTTGTAGGTTAAGGACTGTTTTTCCCTTGCTGCTTTCATGATTCTCTCCTTGTCTGAGTATTTTGTGAATTTGACTATGATATGCCTTGTTGTTGGTCAGTTTTTGTTGATTGTAATGGGAGTCCTCTGTGCTTCCTGGATTTTGATGTCTGTGCCTTTCCCCAGGTTAGGAAAATTTTCTGCTATGATTTGCTCACATAACCCTTCTACCCCTTTCTCTCTTTTCCTCTTCTGGGACCCCTATGATTCTGATGTTATTCCTTTTTAATGAGTCACTGATTTCTCTAATTCTTAAATTGTCTCCTTTACCTTAATCTCCCTCTTTTTTCTGCCTCATTATTCTCCATAATTTTGTCCTCTATGTCACTCATTCTCTGTTCTGCCTCATCTATCCTTGCTGCTGTGGCATCCATCTGTGATTGCAGCTCAGGTATAGCATTTTTTATTTCGTCCTGACTAGTTTTTCGACTCTATCTAGTATTGTTACTGTGATTCTAAATTCTGGTTCAGACATCTTGTTGTATCTGTGTTGGTTAAATCCCTGGCTGTGGTTTCTTCTTGCTCTTTCTTTTGGGGTGAATGCCTTCGTTTTGTCATTTTGAAGGGAGAAAAAGAATTCATGAGGTTGAAAAAATTAGAAAAAAAACCCTAAAATTAAAAAAAAAATTAAACACACACACACGAAATCGAATAAATGATGCTAGATCCTAGGTGTGGTTTGGTCTGGGTGTTGAAAATTGTTTGATAGATTAGAGAAAAAAGGAGAAATAAAATAAAGGAAATCATATGAAAATTTGAAAAAAATGGATATACTGAAGCTGACTAATATGAGATGATGGGAGTAAAATAGAATTTGAAAAAACTTACATGTAAGTAAAGAATAGAGTAGACAAAAAAATTAAAGGAAAATATTTTTAATAAATAAAAATAAAAATGAATGTTTTCTTTTTGTATTCAAGAAAAAAGGATTGAAAAGAAAAAAGAAAAAGGAAATCATTTGAAAATTTGAAAAACTGAGTACAGTGTAGTAGACTAAAATAACATGGAAGTAAAATAGAATTTGAAAAAATTTACATAAACTAAAAAAAAATATTTTTAATAAAAATTGAAAATAAAAATGATTTTTTTGTCTTTTCATGAAGAAGAAAAGAAGTTAAAAAGAAAAAAAATTGAATAGATGGACTTGTTAACAGATTGAAGTACAACTGAAATTACTTTGTTTTCCCTTAGAAGTCAGACTATGAAGCACTTTATAGTCCAAAAACTAAGCAGGCGGTGAGACTTCTGTTCTTGAAGAGGGAGGTGGCCCAAATGGGTGGGGCTTAATGTAACGGCTCCATTCTCCACTAGATGGTGCTGCTAGCCTCCTGGGGTGGGTTGTTGTGGCGCTCATAGATGGATATGCGCATGCGTGGGAGCCGTGAAAATAGCATCACCCAGCTACCCAGTCTCTAGTATCACAACTCTCTTCTCCCCACTCAGCAATCGCGCACCTGTCCTCTGTCTACAGCCCAGGCAGTACCTCCCTCCTGAGTTTTGTCTCAGATGCGGCTGTTTTCCCCGGCCCCTTACTTCTGAGGGACTGCAGCTTTGACCCGTTCCGCCCCTCCGCTGGAGGGTCTCACCAAGCAGTGGCTGAATGTCGGCTACACCCACGAATGCTTGCTGGACCCTGCTGCTGCCGCCGGTGCCCAGAAACAGTTCTCAGTTCTCGAGCTAGTGTAGCAGCAGCGTTTCAGGGATTATGGAAAATCGCAACACACATCTGGCACCAGGCTTCACCCTCAATGACCTTGTTCCAGCACCTGTGAATGTGGCCATTTACTGGGGTCTGCTGGGCCCAGGTTGCCTCACAGTCTCTACCAAATGTCTTTCCAGCAGTGGAACCGCTTTTCCCTGTGTGGCTTAAGAACCTCCCGGACCCCACTCTGCTCCTGGGGATCGCCTTTCCCACGAGAGCACCTCCAGGTATTGAGCTATGGAGTTGCAGACTCTGCTCTCCCCCTTGTTAACAGTCTTAATGGAATTTAAACTCTCTCCTTTCTCCTTTCTCCCTTTTTAGTTTAGTGCCTGCGGGTGTTTCCAATTCTCCACTTTCTCTCCAGCTGCTTTTGGGGAGGGGTGCTTTTCCCATATTCCCCCCACCCTCTGTCCTCTCTGTGCCTGCAAAGGTGACCCCTTGCCCTTTGCGACTTCCCCCTTCCCCAGTTCATCTCTGCATGCCACATACCTGCTGAATTCTGTGGTTCGGGTTGTGCAGATTGTTGTGTTTTTCCTTAGATCAGTTTTCTAGGTGTGCAGGATGGTTTAATGTTGGTCTGGCTGTATTTCATGGACTTGAGACCCACAAAAAACTTCCATGCTGTTCCGCCATCTTGGCTCCCTCCCCATCAGTGCTTTGAAGTGACAAAATTATATTAGTGCCATTGTGGGCACCTTCCAACGTTCTGAAAAATCACTCATTTCTGCCAAACACCGTGGCCTGCGACTGAGCATCCAAGAATGGGAGATGATCACCCACAATCCCACAGAAAAGTAGAGAGACCGAGAGGGAGAGGGGGAGAGAGAGAGAGAAACCAACCATTGGCTCAGTTGTGACCATGTGGCATTCAGCATCACATACTACTTGTATTGCAAGACATTGCTCATTTAAAGTAGTTAAAGTTTTTAGAAATGTTTGCTCATCTTTTGAACACTTGCAGAACAAGTTACTCACAATCCAAGGTTGTACTGTATTCTGTTTGGGATTAATTTAGCTTCTTGAATCTCTAGGTTATTTTTCATCATCTTTGGAAAATTTGCATAATTTCTTAAAATAATTTTTTTGCTCTATTCTTTTTCTCCTTTTTCTCTGGAACTAGTAATTAAATGTATACTGGATATCTTGTTATTATCCTCAGAGTTCACTGATGCTATCTTAAGTTCAATCTTTTTCCTCTATGATTCAGTTTAAATAATTTATTGTAACTTGTCTTCAAGTTTACTGATCCTTTTTCCTTCAGTGTACAGTCTTTTGCTAAGCTCATCTTTTTTTTTTAAATGTTTTAAATGTTTTATTTATTTTTGAGGGAGAGACAGAGTATGAGTTGGGGGAGGGACAGAGAGAGAGAGAGGAAGACACAGAATATGAAGCAGGCTCCAGGCTCTGAGCTGTCAGCACAGAGCCCGACGTGGGGCTCGAACTCACAAACTGTGACACCATGACCTGTGCCAAAGTCACACGCTTAACCGACTGAGCCACCCAGGTGCCCCAAGCTCATCTTTTAAGTGAAAGTGTATACTCTGTGAGTTCTGAGCTGCTAGCTTTAGATGAAATTCTCAGCTATAACTACTTTTTGATGTCTCAAGGTCTTATATCCTATTTCCATGTGGCCTCTAAAATTCAGCCTGTTTACTGAAACTGACATCTGATGTCCTTTCCCATCCCCAAACATCTACAGATGTAGGCTCTGCTGATTAGTGCTATTTATGTGTTTCTTCTGGAGATTTTTCTTACATATTTCTTGTGTGTGTGTGTGTGTGTGTGTGTGTGTGTGTGTGTGTGTGTAGGTGAGTGAATTCAAGTGTGTACTTAAAAAGATATTGTATTGTATCTGTAAACTTAAAGTTTTTCCATAGCTTTCAACTTTTTGGTTATTTCAATTATCGTATTATTGGAAATAGAAGTTACCTTTTTGCTTGGGTATACTTTACTGTCTGTCTCTGTGCCCCAACTTTTCCTTCCTCTTCTGTGGTTCCTAAATTTAGGCGATGATTGAATGGGAACTGGCGAGTAAGCATTGCGGTGATTCTGTCAAGAGAATTTGCTGACTTTGGGTTATCCTGGTTTACGATATATTCCATTTACATTTCCTGATGAAAAATACCCCAGTTAACTCCACCTTTGCTGTATGTATTTAGTTTGTCCATTTTTAGTATCTAACTGTGGAGGTGATGATCCATTGATGAAGGTCAACTAAGTATGTATGGGAAGGAGGCAGGATGGCTCATTATCTTTGTAGTCTCAGGAGACCCCATAGCTGACACCTTTTTAGACCTGAAGCAGTGTTCATATTCTCCTCTCTCTATGATACCACTTACGGGAGAAATTGTGAGGAGTTTTACCAGCACAGTCTTTGGGGTCATATGAGCTTGACTCCTAAACTTTTCAAGTCCTAGTTTCTTTTTTACCTGCAGCTTTATTGAGGTGTAGTTGACAGATAAAATTGTATATATTCAAAGTATACAGTGTGATTGTATTGCACACATTGCAAAATATTTACTATAATCAAATGAACACCTCATTCATCCACATTTACATTGTTTTGTGTGTGAGAATACTTAAGATCTAGTCTCCAGGCAACTTTCAATATGCAGTCAGCATTTTTAGTTACAGTCACCAGTGGTGGACATTAGATCCTTAGAACTTCCTCTTGTTGCAACTGGAACTTTGTACTCTTTGACCAACCTGTTTCCATTTCTCCAACTCCTCAACCCTGGCAACCACCATTCTACTGTCTGTTTCTATGAGTTCACAAGTCCCAAATTCTTTATCAGCAAAAAGAGCGCAATAATACTATCTGTTGCATAATTGCCTGGAGATTCTTTTGAGGATTGAGGTGTGATGTCATGCTCACAAAGCACTAAGTCGATAGCCCAGTATATAGTACCTCTAGATCAACGTTAGCTATTATAATTCGGTGGTGGTATTGATATCCCAAGTAATTGGTATGTTACAGAACATCGAATAACAGGTTAGGTCACACTATCAAAAGCAACATTCCTTCTATGAAATAGAAGGCCTTCTGCACTCAGAACCCCATTGTGGCCCCTTGATGGTCAGCCAGCTTCTGGTCACAAGTCAGACTTTTATGTGCTAAGCCCTTCACTTGTTTCTCACTTGGATATTAGTAATGCTATATCTGGAGTGTGGGTAATATATCTTTAAAAGATTGCAGACTACTACTTATGCACAAGTGACCATGAAAAAAATTGCATTGTGTTGTAATAAAAGAACCCTCTCAACTAGAACTGAAGTGTCGTTTCCACAACACTGAAAGAGAGACTAAACAAAGCAAACTGGAAAAGCTGCTTGGTGTTGTGTGAGTAGTTCACATTGTTTTCCTTTTTTTATTGTACTGTTTTACCACTGGCAATCAGTGTGGGGCCTTCACTTATGAAAATATAGCTGTTGGCAGTTTAGGCTCAATTTCATTCTCAAGCTGTCATAAATGATCACATGGGAAGATAATACTTGATGGGAATTTTGTTTTCTTTCCCCCTTTTTCCCTTTTATTTTTCTTTGAGGCAACTTGTTAGAGAGGAGAGCAGATAAGATTGAGATCTATGGTATGGTGCAATGCTTGGAAAATACACATGCGTTCTCAGAAATTCTGTTCACACAGCAAAAAGATAAAGGCAGTGCCCTAATTGAATTAAAGCATTTCCCATCATTCCTACTTGTTTCCTACTATTATCTTCATAGATTCTTGAAGAAGAGCTAACATAACGAAATTTTGTTCAATATAGTACTTTGCTTGTGGCAGATCTGTGGTTTTCTCTGCCCATTTTCTAATAAACACTGAATTCATGCATTCTTGCCACAGATGTGTAACCTGAATTGAATGAAGACTTTAGACCTAAATTCTGGTTTATAGGGCACACAATTTAAAAGAGGAAGCAATCAGAAGTGTGTAGGAAGTGGGACACTTGGAAGGAAAATTGGCCTGATCTCTTCAATAAGTCATTGTCATGAGAAGAATGAGGGAAAGAATAGAACCAACAAAACAAAACAAACAGAAAAAAAATGGTACTTCTTTGAACCCTGGTTCTATCAAACCACTGTTTTTGAAAAACTGTGGAAATTTAATGCATACTAGCTATTCGTTTTAATTAAATTCTTGTGGATTTTGGTGAATGTGCTAATAGTATTGTGATTATAGAGAAGTATTCTTACTGTTCTAAGGACTGCAAACTTAAGTACATAAGGGAGTAATGTCATCATATCTATTATTTACTTTATAAAATAACAAACAGCAAAGCAATACATGAAGCAAATATTGCAAACTGTAAAAAATGGTTAAATGTTGGCATTGAGCTTATAGGATTCATTATATGCTCTATTTTTCTGTAAGTTTGTAAACTTTCTCAATAAAAAAATCTTCATGGTACTATGCCTTTAAAAAACAAAGAGTGCTATTTATAATGTTTTCTGAGAAGAGAATTCATAATACATAAATACAGACTTATAGAAGTAGATTAAACACAGGTTGATGTAGGGATGAAGGCGTCCTCAAAGCAGTGTCAGATACTCCAATAAATATTTAGAGATACTTGCCTTTTATTTTTTTAATTTTTATTTATTAAAAAAAATTTTACGTATATTTATTTATTTTGAGAGAGCGTGAACGAGCGCCCTAGCGCAAGTGGGGGAGGGGCAGAGAGAAGAAGAGACAGAGTCCCAAGCAGCCTCTGCACTGATGATGCAGAGAGCCTGATGTGGGGCTCAAACTCACAAAGCATGAGATCATGATCTAATCCCTGATCAAGAGTTGGATGCTTAATGGACTGAGCCACCCAGGTGCCCCTGCCTTTTATTTTTAAGAGGACATGCAGTTTATGATGGGGATGCTGCTTTTTCTAGGTATAGGGACTAGGAAGATCAATTTAATATGCTCCTTGTAATAAAAGGAACTGTAGAGAATGTCAGACCATAAATTTGGTAGAGCGGGTCAGCCTGATGGAATGGGAAGAACCCAGGATTGGCCTCCCACATGGGCCTAAATTTGACTACTCTTATTTTACTAGCAGTGTGAACTTGAGCAAGTTTCTTAGGTGATCCTCCAGTGCCTCCTCTGCAAAATGGGGATAATGGAAACTTACTTTCCAGGGAATGTTAGTATTAAACAAGGTAACATACATAAAGAATTTAAGAGATGTGTGAAATACAACTCTGCAGTATTATGATTAGACATTCATTAGAGGCAAGTGGAAGAGGAGTGATCAGGAACTCAGAACAGATGAGATTTAGCTGACCACTGGAGACGTGAAAATGGCAGCAGAGGGGGCATTCCAGATGCCCTGAAGTGATGGAGCCCATAATAGCAAGTGGTTCAGTTTAATTTCTTTTTTTTTTTTTTTTTTAATTTTTTTTTTCAACGTTTTTTATTTATTTTTGGGACAGAGAGAGACAGAGCATGAAGGGGCAGAGAGAGAGGGAGACACAGAATCGGAAACAGGCTCCAGGCTCCGAGCCATCAGCCCAGAGCCTGACGCGGGGCTCGAACTCACGGACCGCGAGATCGTGACCTGGCTGAAGTCGGACGCTTAACCGACTGCGCCACCCAGGCGCCCCTTTTTTTTTTTTTTTTTATTTATTTTTATTTTTTTTTAATTTTTTTTTTTCAGTTTAATTTCAGTATAAGGTTACTGGAATGGAATCATGGGAAAATAGCCTGGGACCTGATGATTTCAGCTTTTCATTGGTAGTTCAGAAAACTTGGACTTTAGGCACTGGATGGTTTTGACAAGCTTTGACATAGAATTGTGCTGTGGAAAGATTGATCTCACAATTGGGTTCGGGTTGTTCCTGGCAAGTCTGAAGGCTGGGATACCATTGCAGAGTCTTCCGATCTACTTAATTGTCATCCACCTTCTTTGTTACAGGACTCTGGTTTTGGGGGAATGGTCATGCAACCACAGAAAAGGAAAAAAAAAAAAGCAGCCGTATTTGCCACATATTATTTTTTTTTTTTTTTTTTTTTTAAATTTTTTTTTTCAACGTTTTTTATTTATTTTTGGGACAGAGAGAGACAGAGCATGAATGGGGGAGGGGCAGAGAGAGAGGGAGACACAGAATCGGAAACAGGCTCCAGGCTCCGAGCCATCAGCCCAGAGCCTGACGCGGGGCTCGAACTCACAGACCGTGAGATCGTGACCTGGCTGAAGTCGGACGCTTAACCGACTGCGCCACCCAGGCGCCCCCATATTATTTTGAAATAAAGGGTGGCATTGTTTAGTTTTGGCCAATGAAATAGAAGTTGAAGTCATAGGGTTGAGTCTTCCAAGAACGCTCTTTTAAGAGTAGGAGGTAGCTTTAGGCAATAGGGTTGCTGAAGGCCCTGAGAATATAGGTATGGAAAGCCAGCAATATCTTGGGCTTTCCCACACTGCCTGCTGTCGGCCCTGTTGTTACATGAGAGAAGAATAACTTCCAGGTTTTTTCCCCTGAGATGCTGAATATACGGCAAAGGTTTGTGTTCTGTGTAGCTGAATTCAATCTGCAACTGATGTAAGCACCAATTAGGAAGTTTTACAAGGTGAGTAGCAGATGAGAAGCTGTAGGGAGTTGGACTGTGGTAGGGTCAGCCTCAATAGAAATGGAAATGGATGTAGCCAGGAGACGCACACTGGGGATAGACAGGCATCATAAGACAGTTACTCATTGGATGTGTGGCCGGGGTGGGGGGAAAGGGAGGAATCCTGTATGACTTGAAAGTTTAAGCTTGGGTGATCAAGAAAATGGTAACATTATTGACAAACCAGAGATACCTGTAGGAAGAGAGAGCTTGAGTGGCAAGTAAATGAAAGTACATTTTAGATGAGTGAATTTGACTCCTGAAAGAAGAGCCCAGACAATCCAAGTGCTGAATCAGTAATACAGACTCTTAAGCCCTTAGATTGGTAGGAAGGAGAGATTGGGGTAAGGCAAGGGGTCTTACATTCCATTGCAGGGCTTCTTCTTTTTTTGTTTTTTTAACACTTCCCATTATGAAGATGGACCATAACTATTGGTCAGGATTTTTAACCATGGGTTTAAACCACATCTGGGAAATATATAATCATTTTCTCTGGGGCACAATGTCTAGAAAAATGCTTTGCTTAGCTAAGGCATAGGTCTGCTCCGAGAGTAGAATATGGGCTAGGTGACCTCTGGATGTGCTTTATAGTTCTGTGATTCTATAATTATCTCAGGCTTCAAATCACTTTCTAGGGAACAGCAAATAATTCTTACTAATAAAACACAATTTGAAACTTGGAACTGAAATTACACATTTTCAATAAAGTGTTGTAATAAAGTTAGCGACTGGAGACTCCCCCCTAGGAATAAAGAGCGAAATGTATTGGTTGGCCACTCGTGCAAGGCAGAGCTAAAGTCTACATTGATTCATCACGTGCAAGATGTGGATGCTCTATATAAGTTTTAAATATAAACCTGACAGTAAATGAAAGATCCAAAAGGACATTGTTATCTAACCGTGGAATCTGCAGTTAATATCAATAGGTGCTCTAAAGTCTAAATTCTGCATCAACCCCACTGAGAAACTTCTGCCTGATTCTAGTTCCTGCATTTAGTTCCTGTCTGAAACCTCTTTATTGGACAGTGGATGGAAATCCATCTCAGGGTTCTTTATAATTTTACCAACAATAAGAGAGCAGTGTTATTAGAAAAGGTAGCAAAGATATGGGGAGCTTTATACCAATAAAAGTTTATCCTAAATTCCCCCAGATTCAGAAGAGCAGTTATTTGGGCAATTTGGTTTTTCAGAGACTTCAGTATATGACAGAGAGCAATTATTAACATAAATTATTTATGGCGCAGTTAATTATTTTCTTAAGGATTCTATTTCCCACAGACATGTAGGGCTTATGAAGTGTAGGCTTATACATATATTAAAGTGCAGTGGTTTCTCGAGTGTCTTCAGGTAGTAGGTGTTCCTCCAAAAATCAGGCCAGGGTCAGATAAGTTTGAGATGTTCTGTAAACAAAATCTCTGTTTCTCTTTTGCAGTTCTTTTCGGTACCTTTACAAAGCTCCGTGACCCTCTCTCTCACCCCGTCCCACCCCCCAAGGAAGAAATAGAAGCAGCATTTCCAACAGCATTCCAAAATCTTGGAATTATTTTAATGAGATTACTAGGGATCAAGTCCCATTGATGTTTTCTTTTTAAGGGAATACCAATTTTTTCCCCTCATGTTGGAAATTTGCCTCCCTAGCCTCCCTCCTGTTTAAGCTGTAATAATGTCTTCGGTTCACATGGATCAAAGAAGCAAAAGAAGCCTGTCTGGAGACTGAAAAGAGCAGCACAAACACACAAGCTTGAGCCTGCCAGTACACGCACTAGATAGAGCAGGGAGGAATTTGGGGGAGGGGTGGAAGAGAGGGAGAGAGAGAGGGGCAAGAAGGAGCTCCGAAAGTGCTTTAAGTCCCTCTTTGCACTTTGTTCAGCTATAGCCTTTACTTTGTGGTGGATTCCTTTTCTCTTAAGATTGAATTACTTCCTGTTCTCTCCAAAAGTGGTATAATGACTACAGTCACACAAGGGCAGAGTAAGACCTAGAAAATAAGTCACTTCACAATCAGCTCTGTGCCTTTTCAACTACACGACCTGTACAGGTTTTGAATCACACTTTAGAAATAGCTTGTAGTTAATATTTTTTAATATTAGGAAATGAAAAGAAATAATTTTTTCCATTGCAATACTCTTAAAAGCTATTTATGTTTGCTTATCTATATCTGTATGCATTGCATTTAGTTTATGCAACATTTAATAGAGAAAAGGACAAAATATAACTAACACCTGTATCTACTATTTAAAATGAATAAATGATAGTGCTCATGATGTTTGCTTAAAATGTGTTCCTTTTTAGAGAAATAAACAATAGATAATTTTGTTTCTGACCCTCTGATCCAGTCCCTTTGAACTCTTCCTAGAGGCGAATCTAATATGAATTTGGCATCTTTCCAAATCATACTATTACGCTTTTATGGTTTAGGACTCTCTATTCAATACATATGTGTGCTTGAACAAAATGTATTTAAGCGGTATTTTATAATCCATAACACTCTGCAATAGTGTTTTTACATTTAACATTATGCTTGCATATGTATCCCCAATTTATTTTATTTTTATGAAGCAAGATTTAGCCTTATTTTGTAAACATTATCCTTTACCTGAGACAGGGCTTTGCCATGTTGTTGCGTGGTTGTGGTGTTTATCCTTTATGCCTGGATAAGCTCCCACTGAGTTGACATATGAGAGTTTGCTTTACTGTTCTCATGTGATGTAGGTAATTACCATATATTTTTGGTCATTATAAATGAGTGAGGAAAGAAGTAAGTAAATGATATAATTTAGGATATTTGAATCTGAAATTAAGAGAAAGCCTCATTAACCGTGGCTTAAGCCACAAGGATCATTTGCTGTTTACATAAACCAGGGCCTGTTAATGGCTACACAGCCGTGCTTGGGATCAGCATCAGCTTTCTTTGCAATTCTCTGCGTGCCTCATGTGTACAAGGTGACTGCCACTGCTTCAAATGTCACATCATCACAGGGCAGCCTCCAAGCCAGAGGGAATAGGGTGGGAGAAGAAAGGGCCTCTTTCTTTATGGTTCTCTTTTTCACCTTTCCCTAGGAGCTTCCAGTAGACTCCACTGTTTCGTAGCCAGAATCAGGTGATCTGTCTAAACAAGACTTAGCTCTGCAAACAACAGAATTATAGTGATTGACTTGGGCAGACATGATTCTGTTCTAGGACTAGGCACATCAACCCCCCTCCCCCACATACACACCATAGTAGATTTCACCTGGCAAACAGGGAGTGGAAATGGTGGTGTATTAGTCACGGTTCTCCAGAAGAACAGAACCAATGGGAGATAGATATCTATATACCTCTGTATTATCCATCTATATAATTTAGTATAAAGAACTGGCTCACTTGATTATGGATGTGGACAAGTCCCAAGGTCTGCAGGGTGAGTCAGCGAGCTGGAGACTCAGGAGAGCTGATGGTTTAGTTCTGATTCCAAAGGTCTCAGAACCAGAAAGGACAGTGGTGTTGTGCCATTCTGGAGACTGGCAGGTTTCTAACCCAGGAAGAGCTGATTTTTCAGTTCAAGTCTGAAGGCAAGGAAAAAAGCTGATGTCCTAGTATGAAGGCCATCAGGCAGGAGAATTCTCTCTTGCTAGGTTCAGGGTCAGCCTTTCTGTCTTATTCAGGCCTTCCACTAATTAGACAAGGCCCACCCACATTATGGAGGGCAATCTACTTAATCTACCAATTTAAATATTTTCTTATTAATTTTTTTTAATGTTTATCCATTTTTGAGAGAGAGCATGAGTTCAGGAGGAGCAGAGAGAGAGGGAGACACAGAATCCAAAGCAGGCTCCAGGTTCTGAGCTGTCAGCACAGAGCCTGACACGGGGCTCAAACTCATGAACTATGACACTATGACCTGGGGCAAAGTCGGATGCTTAACCGACTGAGCCACCCAGGCGCCCCTTAAATGTTAATCTTCTCCAAAAACACACTCACAGAAACTCCCAGAATAATGTTGACCCAAGATATGGGCCCCCCATGGCCCAGTCAAGTTGATACATAAAATTAAGCATCACGGGTGGTTAGGTAGGGAGTGAACAGTGTCTGCTTCAGAAGTGAGGAATATCATTGTATAGCTTTTGGGTTTTTTTTAATAGCAGTATGTTTCAAATAATGGATTATTGACTTCAGTGGACGGGAAATATTTTTAACATTTTTGATATGTATTTTCCAAATGCTTTCTTAAAATACTTCTAGAATTTGCAGTCTCTAGCAGTGCTTTAGAATATGTTTCCTGCATTAGTCTCAGCATTTAGGTATTTTTTAAAAAGATCTCTGGAGGTTATTGGGTGTAAAGTATTACTAATTATTACTTTAATTTTCACTAAGCTTGATAAATAGGATAGATTTTTATCTTGTTTGTCTCATACTTGTATTTCCTTTATTATGCATCTCTCTAATGAACTCTTAGCAGCACTCAAACATTTTATAGGTACCTTATGTTTATTATATATAAGTATATAAGGTATAAGAATATATATTTATCTCTCATATCTCTTTTCTGTGTCTCTCCATGAGCTCTCGCTTTCCTTTTTATTTAAATATTGTTACATTATTGGTACACAGGTGTTTTACTTTTCTTAATCTTATCTATTTTGACCTTTTCATTTATAATTTATCCTTTTATTTGAATCTTTGGTTATGATAAACACTTCCTTGTGGTTTAATTTTAATCTGCTTAGAACTTGGTGTGGAGTAAAGCATAGTTTTCTGAGTATTATTTATTAAATAAAGGTTCCCATTGTTTCTATATGCTTATTTTATGATTTATAAATTTTATGGACTGAATTGTGCAACCCTGCCCCTCCGAATATTGATGCCCTGACCCCCAAGGTGACTGTTCATGGAGATAGGTTCCATAGGGAGGTAATTAAAGTTAAATAAAATCAGGGTGGGGTCCTCATCTGATAGGATTGTATCCTTATAAGAAGAAGAAGAAACACCATAGATCTTTCTATTTTTTCATATAGAGAAGAGGCCAGATGAGGAGGCAGAGAGAAAGTGGCCATCTATAAGCTAGGAAGATGGGTCTCAATAGAAACCAACCTGACTGTACCTTGATTTTGGATTTCTAGCCCCCAGGACTGTGAGAAAATAAACTTCTGATGTAGAAGCCACCCAGTCTATGGTATTATTGTTTTATGGCAGCCCAAACAGACAAATACAACAACATTCTTAGATTTATTGGGATCTTTTCTTGAAAGCTATTGTTGCTTCTATTAATATATTATAGTAACAGAAATCTCAATTTATATAAAAATATATGTATAAATATATAGTACCGTCCCAACAGATTTTTTTATTAAAATTTTTTTTTAAATGTTTACTTATTTTTGAGAGAGAGAGAGAGAGAGAGAGAGAGAGAAACAGAAACAGAGTGCAAGCAGGAGAGGTGCAGAGAGAGAGGGAAACACAGAATTTGAAGCAGGTTTCAGGCTCTGAGCTGTCAGCACAGAGCCTGACATGGGGCTCAAACTCACAAACTGTGAGATCATGACCTGAGTCAAAGTCAGAGGCTTAACCAACTGAGCTACCCAGCTGCCCCTCATCTAAACAAATTTTGATTATTATTTCTGTTTTATATTTTGTAGTCTGCCCTTTACGTAATATTTTTTGGATATAAAATTATACTTTATTATTATTGTTTTGATGAGAGAGAGAGCATGAGTGGAGGAGAGGAACAGAGGGAGAGAGGGAGAGAGAGAGAGGGAGAATCTTAAGCAGGCTCCCTGCTGAGCTTGGAGCCAGATGTGGGACTTGATCCCATGACCCTGAGATCACGACCTGAACCGAAATCAAGAGTCAGATGCTCACCTGACTGAGCCACCCAGGCGCCCCCAAATTATACTTTAAATAAAATATGGTCTGTCAGTTGCTCTGAGTTTCTTGGTGGTACCTAGCACAAAGCCTCCTTTGAGAAGAGTTTATAAACTCGAGCTTCTTGGTTCATCTGCAGTGTTAGGGGCCCATATGGCTCAGCATGCCTTCTGTGGATTAGGAGCTACAAAATGTGAACAAGGGTGGTTGAGGAGAGAAGGTAGAATTCCTAGGGTCTCTCTGGGGGCAAATCTGGCTGAAATATGGAGGAGTTGGCATTTCCAATTATCATTCTAAATAAAGCTGAGGAGAAAACACAACTACTTAGCATTTGGTTTCTACAAAACATTTAAATATTTTCTTACTGTAAATTGCACCTATGAGTACACTATTTGGATAAATATTTAAAAATTTTTTTTAAATGTTTATTTATTATTGAGAGACAGAGACTGAGCATGGGAGAGGCAGAGAGAGGAGGAGACACAGAATCCAAAGCAGGCTCCAGGCTTCGAGATGTCAGCACAGAGCCTGACGTCGGGCTTGATTGAACCCACAAACCACGAGATCATGATCTGAGCTGAAGTTGGACACTTAACTGACTAAGCCACCCAGGCGCCCCTGGATAAATATTTTAAACACCATTTTAGAAACATTAAAATGACTTAAAAATTTTTTTTTAATGTTTATTTACCTTTTGAGAGAGAGAGCAAGCGAGCGAGCAGGGGAGGGGCCGAGGGAGAGAGAGACACAGAATCCAAAGCAGCCTCCAGGCTCTGAGCTGTCAGCCCCAAGCCTGATGCGGGGCTCAAACCCACGAATCGTGAGATCATGACCTGAGCCGAAGTTGGACACTCAACTGACTGAGCCACTCAAGCACCCCTAAAAACAATTTTTAATATATTTTTAGCAATTACTTGAGTTCTTAATGCAAGGTTCTCTGGGAGATAAAACGTGAATTTAAAGTTGTCTTAAAAATTGTGTCTCATTTGTCCCTAGGATCAACTCTTTTGTCTGAATTGACTGAACAATCCAGCTGAACTGCATACTGATTTTATTTGCTTTTCAATAGTTTTGATTGGTTACTCAGTTGATTTGTTGGCATTGCGTAGATACAGCCTGAAATAAATTTCTTGTTCTGGAGGAGTAGAGCTTAGGCTGTTCATTACTATTTCGAAAGAAAGAGTTTCCAAAAGAACATGGAACGAATCAGTATTGATGAATTTCATTTTGCTTTAAATCACAAACTATGATAATGAAAAAACAAAGAAGCTTAGGCACAATTGGAAGGTATGCCTCCAGTCTTGAATACTTCAGAGTGCCCCCTCACTATTCGCAACTGTGAAATAGTCCAGAAGCCTTGGTTGCTAGTTGTGAATCTTCGACAGGCGTGGTATATGTTATACTGAGGACATCTTTAGAAATAAGTCATTGTTTCAGTATTAGAATAAATGTCATCACTCTTTGGTCTTCCTCTTTCACCACACAAAGGACTCCTGGATGCTGCTTTTGGTCCAGACAAGGCTCAGCAGATCCCATTCTCAAATGTGGTATCTAGATCATCTAGATACTTCCATGTCCATAAAGACCCTTTTCACTAGGGCTGAGTAAACCTGGCTTAATTTTGGGGGGGTACTCCAAGGTAGCTTATGACTTGAGAGACAGTAAGTCCAAATATAGCAAATTAATGGGACAGAATGGAATTTTTTTGTTGGTCAGAGCTTAACTAAATTTAGTAGTGATCCCTTGAGGAAGGAAGAAAAAAAAAACCTAATTCAACACCCAATTATTTTTTAAAAAAGGATCTAAAGACATAGCAGGAAATTAGACCAGCCAGTTTGACATCAGTTAAGTCTCAGAAGCATTTTAAAAAGATCAAATGCTGGAACATTTAAAAAGCACAGCTTGATAACAGTCAATTAAGGTAGCCTCAGGATGTGGCCAGGAGATTTTAGTAATTTGTGTGTGTACAGCATGGGTGGAAAATCTGAAAGGCATTGCCATAAGAATCAAGAAAAACATAGTAAAAATCATAAAGCAGGATATGGCTATTTGACAGAGTTCCCCCCCTCTTTTGTTCCTTTTTACTTAATAACTGAAGCATGGAATCCTGGGGACCAAAAGAGCCTGGCAAATTGAATTAATAGTTTAGTAAACTTAGGTATAAGTGAATTCATTTTTAAGTCCTTGGCAACTAAGTTTTGTGTTCCAACTGCTGTTATTTAGTGACACTAAGATTTTGGGGCAAAGGGGTCTGGTTGTGGTAGAATCATTTAGGGCAGTACTTTTCAGAGTGTGGCCCATGGGCTGATGCTATTCTATGAACTGTTATCTTCAGCAAGACAAGTACAGAAATTGAGAATATTTAGAAACTCTTATAGCGGAGTGACCAAGTACTTTCCTAAAAACATGGAGTTGAATTTTATATATCTTTGCTTTTTAAAAAAAAGGCAGTCTTAGCAATTAATTTTATTGTGTTTTGTAAAATTATAGGTCTATGCCTTGTTGAAATAAAAAAAAAAAATCCCTTCCCCACAAATAGTTTGAGAAGCACTGATAAAGACATTTTTTAAAGAAATGGTATTTAATGTATGATGTATACCATGTTATTAGAAAATACCAACCTGTTTTTCCTGTAGTGAAAGAAATCCAATCATAATTACCTCAAATACATTTGTAAGTGGCTTTCAAAAATAGGTATTTGAAGAAACTCATTGGGTTAAAAGATTACAGGATCTGAGAGAAGTCTTTTGTTGTGAGCTACAGCTAAGGCTACAGTGTGAGTGGAAAGGTAGACTGGATTACTGTTCCAGTTAATTCTTCAGGCCTTTCCTGTGTCAGAAATTCATGTGTCCTTTGCCATGTGATTTTGCATTTCCTGCAATTGTAGGTCAAGTAAGTATCTTACTCGGCTGTATTGACACTGGGTTTCACTAAGTCACTTGGCTAGTGGAATGTGAGCAGAAGTGCTAGGGTACCCAGGTTCTGAGACAAAGCCCTGAAAGGCATCATATATTTCTTGTGGCTCTCTGGTGTGACCGTCTTGGTAAGGTCATGACGTCAGCTATGAACGTGGGTCCTGGAATGAGATCAGAGGTAAACCTGACCCAAGGCTTAGAGTCAAGCGAGCCACACTGCAGCCTGAGGTGGAGGCGTCCCTACCTACAGGCTAGAAAAGTGACTGCTGATTGGATGCCACATGAATTTGAGGTTTTTTTTTTTTTTTTTTTTGTTTTTTGTTTTTTGTTTTTTGTTTTTTAACATAGCGTCATTGCAGGAAGAGCTGGCCGGCACAGTTGGATTATGATACTTTCCACAGTCACCCAATGGCATTCAGTTTTCCTTTCCAGCCTGGAAACCTCTTCTGCGTGCCGTTCTCACAAATTCTACTACCTATTTGACATTTGAACTTAATATCACTAATGGGCAACTCAAATGTAATTGTATTCAACCCTGAACTCTTGATTTTCCTCCAACTACAGCCTACTCCACGTCTTGGTAAATGGCAGCTCGCTTTTGTCTGTTACTCAGACCAAGGCCTGTGGAGTCATCTTTGAATTCTTTTTTTTTTTTTTTCTCCATATCCCACATCTAGTGGGATGTGAAATACACTGAAGTGCATCCTTTTGTTTTTAAATTATTTTAGTGTTTATTTATTTTTGAGAGAGAGCGCATGCACGAGTGAGCAGGGGAGGGGCCGAGAGAGAGAGGGAGACACAGAACTCAAAGCAGGTTCTAGGCTCCTGGCTCCACACTGTCAACACAGAGCCCGATATGGGGCTCGAACTCACAGACTGTGAGATCATGACCTGAGCTGAAGTTGGATGCTTAACAGACTGACACATGCCGGCACCACCAAGTACGTCCTTAATCTAACCATTTCTCATCTCCTCCCCTACGGGCTCCCTAAGAAACACTCCTTAGCTACTCTTTTTTTTTAATTCCACTTTTTAAAAAAATATTTTTCAATGTTTTTTTATTTTGAGAGAGAGAGAGAGAGAGAGAGAGAGAGAGAAGCATGATCAGGGGAGGGGCAGAGAGAGACAGGGAGACACAGAATCCAAAGCAGCCTCCAGACTCTGAACTGTCAGCACAGAGCCTGATGCAGGGCTCTAACCCATGAACGAGATCATGACCTGAGCCGAAGTTAGACGCCCAGCCGATTGAGCCACCCGGGTGCCCCTTTTTTATTCCATTCTTAGTTCTGAGATCTGTTCTGTCCACGTACCAGGCTGGTTAGCCTTTAAAATAGATGTCACATCATCTGACTCTTCTTCCTCAAGCCCTCTGTTGCCTTCTCAACTCACTCTGAGTTCCTTGTGAAGGCACGGTCATGGCCTAAGTGGCCATACTTGTCCTAGACCAACTGTCTCTCGCGTCTCCTTCCCTGTCGCTTGCTCCCCTGTTGGTGTACGTTAGCCACCTGGTCTACCTGCTTTCCATATGTACCCTAAGTATGTTTCTGCTGCAGAATCTCTCCTTGGAATGGTCTCTTCCAGGTATCTGCACGCTTTGCTTCCTTATTCCCTTTGGGAGTCTGATTGCATGCCACTTTACTTGGCCCCATCTGGAATAACTCCTTCTCCACTGCTTCTTGTCCTGTGCTTTGAACTTGCCCTTGATCTTATCGCCCACCATCTGCCAGGTTACATACTTACGCATTTATTATCTACTTCCACTCACTAGGAAGGGAAGCTCTCTGAAAAACCGGCACTCTCCTTTCCGTGGCTGGATTGCCAGCATTAAGAGCGGCATTTTGGCACTCAGAGAGCACATAGAAAGATGATATTAAATATCCATTGGTGAAAGCATGAGTTCAATGCTTTTGGAAAGAATATGGCCATGTTAAACCTTGAGTAGTTTAAGTGCGAGTCAGGGACTCAAATGCTGCCTGATGATAATAAAAAGTAAAAAAGCTCAACTTCTGTTCTGAAAAGAAGGAAGGACCAGATAGGAAAATCTTTTGGTCATGGATTTTAAAGAACAAAAGCACGTGGTTAACATTAATATGGGGGACGTTTTAATTTTAGCACTGAAGATAGGAAAGTAAGTTACATTCAGGGTTTTTAATTTGTATGGAATATTCTATAAGGATTTTCGGTCCATATTTGAGCAAGTTTGGTTGCAGAGCTTGCCCAAAGATAGAATTTAAGAAAGAATCAGGGAATATTAGAACTGTTTTTATTTTAGGGGGGAGAATAACACCTCTCCCTGAAAACTTTAAGGAACTATGGGAAGGCAAGGTTGGCCAGGTAGGAGGTGGTGACTGTCGCTCGCAGATTTTGCCCACGCTAGCACTTTCCTGGCATTTCGGCAACACCCCATTTTGGTGAGGACTCTGTATGTTATTTCAGCAGCAAAATCTCCGCCAAGATCATGAAGCGAGTGCAAACTCCAGGAAATCTTGTAAAAGAAGCAAAAATGTTGTCATATGCTTGGATGTCAGATCAGCGGAGGCAAAACTGCAGCGTATGTAGACCAAAATCGTACCAAGTATGGCAGTTCTGGGGCTTCCATCAGAAGTTGCTGCTCAGAGGTGACAGAATTCCTAACATCATTTCAAATCTACTCTGAGTATTAGGCTGCTAATCTCCAGACGTGTGTACACATGTCACTACTTTCTAGCACTGAGCGTTTACATAGGACTCTGCACACAGATGCGTATTACAAAAGGGCAAAAACAAGGGGAAGAATGATATCATGTCTTTAGAAGAATTAAAAAAAATTCAATTTTATTCTGACTTATTTTGTCTTAAGTGAACACACACACACAAAAAACGTTTAATTTTATCTGGAGAAGAAGGGGATGTAAATAACAGTTGTTAAATAACTGATGTGCCAGGCACAATGCTGGGAGATTAACATATGTTTCCTAGCTATAGTATGAATTTATATCTTGTGTGTAACCACTTTTAAAGATTAGAGTATTTTGGAGTCAGACACTTTCACTATTTCTTAGGGTGAAGGGGATATGAAAGCAAGTTTCATCAGACAGTCTACCTGAGACACAGAATTAAGTATTTTGCTTCAAACAGCACAGCAAGACCAGAGTAGGGCAAAGAAATTATTTTATTCTCAGGATAGAAGCTTTCATGGAAGTGTCAGCTGCTTTTGTAAGTTTTTGTAAGTTTCATGTACTGTTTTTGTAAGTTTCATGGGCAATTTATACCTGACTTTTAAGCAATATTACAGTGTAGATCGTTCTGTGTGATGAATATTCAGTAAAACAGTTTTTACCCCCTCAGATAAGGAACTGTAAATGATTGAGGAGCGTCACCTTGAATTTTTTCTTTTGGCTTTTTTCCGCTTGTATTTAGAAGGGCCCTTTGGAGCAAAGCTTAGTGACCGTATCTTTTTCTCCAATGGAAATGTCACTTGTCTATTTTTTTTCCCCTTCTGTCTGCTTCAGCTGTATATGATCTTCATGCAGTCTTAAGTACTATGTAGTATTTGAAAATGAATTGAATCCTGAAAGTTTTTCTCTTTATTTATTTATTTTCCTGGTAACTGCACAAATCCATTAAGCATTTTGTTATTCCCTGGGGGTTGAGTGATTTATTATCCTGACCCTGCTGGTCAGATAAGCAAAAGCCTAACTCAGAATGAACAACCGTCTCTCTTTCTTTGAGTGATGGGCACAGAATGTTAAATAATGGTCGGCGAACAGGGAAAAAACACAAGAAAAGAAAAATGCGTGATTTTCACTTTGCATTAACTATCAGTTACTCTAAGCAGAAAATTTTGTTTTTCTTCTCTCTGAAAACATAGTCTTCATTTAATTTTATTGGAAATTAAGCACTTTCATTAAGGAAATATATTAAGTTAGTAGATAATATAGCCCTCTAAAATGTTCTTGTTTCCTTTCTCTTTCTCTTTTGTGTGTTTGTGTTTAATTTGTTTGGTTTCAGTTTTTCCTAACTTAGGGTGAAGGGGACTAGTAAGTAGTTTCTAGTTTCACGTGTGGAATCATTCTTCAATTATTTACCTTATGCCAGGTTCAGTGTTGGTGCTTGAGAAAACAGGATGGGAGAGTAAGCTGTGTGCATAAGAAGAGGTCATGTGACCGAGCAAGGACGCATTGCTACACAGTCTTACACCAAGTTGGGACAGCAGTGGAATCAAAGAAGAGAGATCCTTCCTGCTGCCATTCAGGCCTTCACAGAAAATGGGATAGTTGAGCTAAATCTTGAAAAATGTTTGGGCGATGTTAAAATAATAGGGAAGATTGTTTGCTAGCTAAGATAAATGACCCTGTGCAGTCAAGGGGAACTGCCCCAATCTGGGCTAGAGAGAGATGCACTCAACATCAGCGTGTAGCCACTGGAGGGTGTGGGGCCCAAAGTGAGGGCAGCAGAGCTGACTGGGCACCTCTGGGGGGCAGAGTCGCAAGTGGGCATGGAAAGGCAGGCTCACAGGGAAAACCCAAACAGGGTGTACAGAGAATGAGTGCACCAAGAGTGATATTAGAGCTTACTCAAACTTTTCAGAGAATCTGGACTGAACTACAACCTGTGGTTTTATCTTCTAGGTTACTAGTTTCCTGAATAGAGTGGGTTATCAGTATGAAAATCGAAAAGGGGCATGAATTATCAAATACCACTTTATTTAATGATTATTGATGACACACATACAAAAACACTTCCATAAACATTTATATTTAAGATATGATATAAAAGCATTTGGCAGCAATAAGACCATTAAAGTACATGAATGTTTAGATGTACCTATCTTTGACCCTGAAATTCTACCTTCAGGATTTTATTTTATTTTTTAATTTTAATTTTAATTTAATTTTATTTGATTTTTTAAAATTTATTTTTTGAGAGTGAGAGAGAGAGTGAGCATGCAGGAGGGGCAGAGAGAGAGACAGAGACAGACAGAGGGAGACAGACACACCCAAGCAGGCTCCACACTGTCAGCACAGAACCTGACGTGGGGCTCAGGCTCATGAACCGTGAGATCATGACCTGAGCCGAAACCAAGAGTCGGTTGCTGACTGAGCTATCCAGGCATCCCTACTTTCATGAATTTGTTTTAAAGAAATACTATATATTCATTCTTTGTTAAATAAGAGAAGATTACCTAAATGAATTATGTTTCATTGTACAATAGAATATTTCATTGAAAAAAAAGATGAAATACATTTATTGACATGTAAAGATATCCTCATTGCTACTGTTTAAATGCAGATTGTAAGCAACCTATATAAGTTATGTATATTTTTAATATACATATAGAAAGAGGCTGGAAAGATCTATATCCAAATGTTAGCTGTATTCACCTCTGGTAAATCATCACTAGATGATTTTCACTTTTCACTTTTTAATTTTATAACATTTTATAATGCCCTTATGTTGCTTTTAAATTTTTTTAATGTTTGTTTTAGAGAAAGAGAGAAAGTGTGTGTGTGTGTGTGTGTGTGTGTGTGTGTGTGTGCGCGCGCGCGCGCGCGCGCGCGTGAAGGGGAGGGGCAGAGAGAGAGGGAGACACAGAATCTGAAGCAGCCTCCGGGCTCTGAGCTGTCAGCACAGAGCCCCATGCGGGGCTCGAACTTGGGAACCATGAGATCATGACCCGAGCTGAAGTAAGATGCTTAACTGATTGAGCCACTCAGGCTCCCCTATGTTTTTGTTGTTTTCACAGTAAGTATATATTATTTTCAAAATCTGATAAAAACACAAATTATCACGTCATTTATTTGGAAGTTATTTTGGCATTGTGATTGGAAAAAGACCAGGGGTTGCCACCTTTGATGAGCATAGGATTCAGCAGATCTAAGGTGGGACCTGGAGCTCTGCGTTTCCCACAAGCTCCCAGGCATGACCATCGTTGCTGGTTGTGGACCACAGTTTGAACAGCAGGTTCTCATTAAACTAGAAAAATCCTGTGTTGCAAGATTTCATTGCTTCTGTTGGGCCTCTTTTATTCCAGGCAGAAATTTGCATGGAATAATAAAGGACTTCTGGAAAACAAAACTGAAACAGTTGTTACCATTCAACGGCTCTCTTAACTACTAGAGTAAGTAGATTCCATCTCTGCCTTGTCCAGAGATTCAAGATACCCTCCTGAATTCATGGCTATCCTGGGCCTCCTAATCTCAGGAGAGAGCCTTCCTCTCAAAATAGTCTTTCTACAGAGCTAGAGTAACCATCCCCATTTGAAGCTTGCCCCTCATAAATTTCTTTTCCTTAGAATACTGTATTGGTGATTTTCTCTTATAAAATAATCAAAGCTTAAATATAAATATTTTCTTGGAGCGCCTGGGTGGCTCAGTAAATTGAGCATCTGACTCTTGATCTCGGCTCAGGTCACGATCACACAGTTTGTGAGTTCGAGCCTCGTATTGGGTTCTGTGCTCATGGTGCAGAGCCTGCTTGGGATTCTCTCTCTTCCTCTCTCTGCCCGGCCCCTTCGTGTTCTCTTTCTCTCTCAAAATAAATAAGTAAACTTAAAATATCTATTTATCGATAGATATAGAAATACTTTGACTTTTTAGTCTTTTCCAAATTGCTTTAACTTTTTAACATGTATGGGTTACATAGACATGTTAAAAAAAAACAAAAAAACAAAAAAACAAGGGAATAAAGCAGCAGTTCAGTCCAGGCAAGGTCACGATGTGGGCTTTTACCAAAATGTGTCTGCCTCTACCACCAACACAGCTGTCTACTCAGGCTTTAGTCAAATTTCTCCCCTGTTCTCAGTTAGATTGTTAAACTAACACAAGCTTTAGCAATTCAGTTAAAGGGCTAATACAATTAAAAGAAAAAGAGAAAAAGAACCAAAATTGTCAAACTAATCCTGTCAGGCTGCTTGACTAATCAACCAAAATTTCTTTTATATTGTTCTTGTTAATGAGCTGGCTGGTAAAGCAGTCAGTGTGCACAATATTTTTGAATGTCTAATTTTGGTATTAGCAAAGGACACAACGGTGGCAGTGTGCCATGTATCTGTTGCTAATTCGTTTATTTGGTGTAGTCTGTTCTGCCTGCACTTGGGTTTCTTGAATGCAGATTACAGCGGCAGAGACAGATTTACCCTAAAGCTAAAAGTGCATTGTATTCACATGATGGCGAGCCTTTGCCGGAATTTACTAGAATTAGGTACTTTAACCTCCCTAAATTAAGTTCTGTCTCTCCACTTCCCTCCCTCCGGTAAGACTTCTCTGCAAGATATTCAATACCTGAGGTCAGGGAGTTGGTGCTTTTGTAATGAGCAGCCAGCGACCTGGGGGCTTGTGGATGATATCCAGAAGATACCCTTAATAGCAGTTCACTGAGAGTTCTAGATGCATTTTTAAAAGAATTAATGACTAGGCTCTTGAGTTGTTTGATAGTCCAGCTAATGAAAGGAGGGAATAATATGGACATATTGGAAAATTATTTACATTTCCTGCTCATTGGACACAAAAGAGGGTCATTGTCAAAGATAACATGAAAGCCATAATCTGCCACTAGACCAAAGACAGCTAATTTGTTAGCGGCTGTCCGTAAATCCAAGAATATTTAAGATGAGTCACTGCAGAGGGAGTCTTGAAAAGCTTGGCATTCCTACAAACCGTACGTGAAAGACACTTGATAGTTTCCCCCAAAGTGGCCACAATTCTGAGCACAGAAGATGTGACGATAACAAATGGTGGAGCTGAAAGAAATCTTTGTAAAATAGCAACAAAAACCCCACATTTTGGTCACCTTTGCTGGAGAAAGGACTGAATTTTATTTTCTCTCTAGAAAATATCACAATTTTGTGGGGCACCTGGGTGGCTCAGTTGGTTGAGCGTCTTACCCGACTTCCGCTCAGGCCACAATCTCACGGTTTAGGAGTTTGAGCTCTGCACTGGGCTCTGTGCTGACAACTCAGAGCCTGGAGCCTGCTTCAGATTCTGTCTGTCTGTCTGTCTCTCTCTCTCTCTCTCTCTCTCTCTCTCTCTCTCTCTCTCCTTGTCTCTCTCTCTCCCCCTCCCCCACTCACTCTGTCTCTCTCTCAAAACTAAATAAACATTAAAAAAATTTAAAAAAATTAAAATATTACCATTTTGTTGTCCTATAAAGAGATGAAGTACATACAAACAAAAATAGCAAACTCTTATAGAGGCAGGCCAGTTCATTTAATAAGAATAAATAAGTTTTCCGGATCTTCTGAAGTTCTTAACAATTATCGGTGTTTAAAAATTTGTCAGTTATTGTACTTTATTTGCCTGCTATTCTAAATGAACAGTCATTTTTCAACCAAATTTTACATTTGCCATGTTGTGTTCTTAAAGAAGGACTTTGAAAGCTTCAAAGCTTCAAGTCCTGCTAAACATGGTGATGTTCCCAATAATTGGAATGACTTGAAAGTCTAGGTGCCTCACATGGGATGTTCCCAGCATGTTAACATACTGACATTTTCACAATAAAAGGGGAAAGGGCCTTTTCACAATACAAGGAAAAGCTCTAGGAATTCGCGAAGAAGTTAAGAAAAAATGAAAAAATAGACACACCTTCCTTTATTGCGAAAGTGGCTGGTTTTGTGTCATCCAGAACCCATTATGTTTTCCCAAGTTAAGCATCCTGGGGAGACTGTAGGTGCAGATAAAAAAGCTGAAAACAATCCCATCTGGGTCACCACCCTCCCACTGTCCCAGCTCACAAAAAAAAAAAAAAAAAAAAAAAAAAAAAAATTTGATGAAGATGGTTACCCTTTGATCATATTTTGGATTTTGGTGAAGTTGGTCTCTGTTAAATACAATGTTACCTAGGGCTAATGTCTCAAAGGAGAAAACAGAGGCTCAGAATATAAAGGAAGAATGAAATTCTAAGTGTCCATGCCCGAGGTTCCTAAGACAGTTAACTGGGCTAGAATTGTATCAATATCACTATTGTTTGGGATAGGGCACTCATGATGCTTCATAGCTTTTGAGTCCTCTGCCCCACTCCCACCTGCCCCATAAACCCAATTATTTTCAGTGCATGATTATGTTGTATGTGAGCTTTCTCCAGGACCTATTTATGACAATAAAGCAGAAACACCTGTGTTTATACCTTGCCTATTTGTAAAAGATTTGGAGTAGCTTCTAAGATAAGCATGATGTAAAGCAAGAAACGGGGCTTAAAAGAGGAGCAGTCATCTGATGGGAGCAGAGTGTAGAAATGTTATAAACAAATATAAGACAATGACAAAAAAATTGTCCCCAAAGGAAGATGTGCTGATAAATAAAACTGGGCAGTGCTTTGACTCTTCCTGGCACCCAAGATGGAAAGGAAAAACACATCTTAATGGCGTTTTCATTTTGGGATGAAATGGATCACAGAAATTCAAAAGTTGAGACCCATTTGGAGAAAATATTTCCACGCTGTGTGGGGCTCAGAGCAAGTGCTCACAAAATGTGGGTGGAAGAAATACAGACTCTGCAGTCAGATAACCTGGTTTTCATCCAAGGTGATAACAAGCTCGTCTACTTGTTAGTGTTCTGACCTTGAACATGTTATTTACCTCTTTGAACTTGGTTTCATTGGCAACAGGGGGATAATAATAGCAACTATCTCAGAAGCACACAGTAAGTACCTAATGATGTTATATTTTAATATTATTATTTTACAAAAGCTGTGGAAACGTAGCTGAGATGTATAGATTATTATACACCATTTTAGGAAAATAAGGGACATAACATTGGATTTCTGATTCAAGGAAAGCATTTCGGTGGACACTTTGATTTCTGACTAAAGGTCCAGCCCGTGACAATTACCCATGAAAAAATGTCTCTCCCTGGGTAGATGCTAGGAGAGATCTCTTTTCTACACTTGATCTTAGCCAAAAGGCCAAGAAGCGATAGAGAGATCTCTTTTCTGAATGCTTTGAAATTTGGTCACGGGCTCATGAAAATAGACGTTGTGCGCAAGATCCTGGCCCTGAGGTTTACCGCACGCGGTCTGTGGTTGAGGGGCAGCTGGACTGTCAGGGCCTGTGAAGGGGGGCTGTCAGGTCTCTTACTACAGGTCCCTGCCAGAACTCTCTGGGCCAGCTTGCCAGAGAAGTGTCCGGCTTGCCCACCTCTCCTTCCCCCTGTGACTGAGGTCACTGTGCTTGTGTTCAGGAGACTCTTCGGGTTTGAGCAACCTGGTTAAATCTGCCCACTCCTCCGTGGTAGATAATCATCAGCCTTTCGAAGTTTTGAGTTACTGTGCAGCAGGGGGACAGCAGGTGCCAGACAGGAGCGAGCTGCCCTGTGAGACCCTGTACCTCCAGCACTTTGAGCTTTGGGTTTCACCTTGCCCCTGCACATTAGGACAACGGTGTGGTGAGCAGCGGGTCTGCCCCCACCCGCTGTGGAGCCGGGGAGGCTAGAGCATGTTGCTGGTATCACAGAGCCATTTAAAGGCTGTGACTGTTGTTGCTATCTCTGTAAAAATGGACTGGATATTGCCTTTTAGACTGAAGGAGGGGCACGGAACCTACCAGATTTTATGTCTGTTTTATATCAGCTTTCAACCTTAAACAACTATATTAAGTGCTCTTTGGGTTAGACTGAAATGCTTGAAGAACCTCATTATCGTGTTTAATTATCGTGGCATTTCGTAAAAGGAGAAAGAGGAGTCTGGCTGGGAGAATCCTGCCCTCTGAGTGCTGATGGTGCTGGTTTGGATTTCAGTAGCCACTAGAAGGTGCATTTTGCATTTCTTGCAGATATACTTTGCAAGAGAGGAAACTGGGAAAGGACAGGGAGGGGGGAAAAACAGACCACCGATCTGTTTTCTTTTTTGAAATTGTAAATTACATAAAAAAAAAGAAATAGAAACATGAATAGACAAAGACTTTGTTTATTTATTGCCAGGAGAGACCCATTAGGATGCTGCACTGTGTTTCCATGGCATTGTGGAGACATAAACAGAAAACACGGACTAATGCATTCAGTTAGGCACAGATTTTAAAGTCTAATGTGCAATCTAAATATATATCACATGTATTCTTGCTATTTATTTATCTATTGTATATCCAGCAGCGAAGGGGGAGACTGCCTAACTAATGGGAGGCTGTGATCCGTTTGTAAATGTGCCGACATGTTCAAGCCTCTATTTGTGATGTGTCTGTGGCTTCTCTGTGCTCTTTGTTACCTTGCAGTCCCATCTTGCTTACCTTTGCCTCTTAACTAGAGTACAGCAAAGGCAAAAAGCCTTAATTCACCTTCCAGTCAGGTAACCTACCGGAGGGAAGGGAGTTGGAATAAGTGTGTATGAATCACCGTGAGTGATGAGGACACAGCAAATTGGAGAACCCATGCTCTCTTGACAAGCAACAATTCTCGACAAGCGTAAATGGAGGTTTATTTCATAAGATCTGACAAATTTTCAAGAGAATCTGTAAATCTGCATTTTACTGACGGGCAAATTTTCGAGAGAATCTGTAAATCTGCATTGTTACTTGAAATCTCCTGATTAAAGAAATTAGCATATTTGTTGGCCAAACGCAACAGAGCAGGAAGGGTACCAGGGCTGCCGGTTTATGACATCTGATTTGTGATAACAACTTCACTGTGGTTGTTGCTGTTGTTTTCTAAAGGCAAAGAGCCTTCACCCCTTTGGTGATGTGCACTGCACATTGCAGTCACGCAATCGCTTCAGTACCACAGGATAGCCCACAATCCAGGGCTTTGACTCCTGTTCGGTGCTCCTTCCTAGTCGTCTTGGTTGATTCTTGCCCATTGATTCTTTAGAAAGTTCAGCTGGCTTTTCCTTGGAGGAGGGCATCAAGGTAGAAGGGAATTGAAAAGCACAAACCCAAAGTAGAGAATAACGTGACACTCTTCCAAAGAGCTCCTCAGTGAGAGAACAACTTATCAGAAGAGAAGAGTAATTTCATTCTTTTGGGATCATGGTTACAAATAGGATGAATGGCACTCAACAAAGAATTCATTATCAGGGCGCCTGGGTGGCTCAGTCGGTTGAGGGTCCGACTTCGGCTCAGGTCATGATCTCGCGGTTCGTGAGTTCAAGCCCCGCGTCGGGCTCTGTGCTGACAGCATAGAGCCTGAAACCTGCTTCAAATTCTGTGTCTCCCTTTCTCTCTGCTCCTCCCCTGCTCATGCTCTGTCTCTTTCTCTCCTTCAAAAATAAAAAATAAACATTAAAAAAAAAAAGAATTCATTATCAAGTCAGTTATCCCTAGAACCAGAAAATAGGTTCAGGGAATGCTGCTTATGATTATTATTCGTTTGCATGAAATCACTTGGTATCATTTGGGTCTCCCTCCTGCCCTCCGACACACCCCTTAATCACAGGGATTGTCTCCTGAGAATCAGGGGAATCACCTCTTGTCTGAGGTGTCTGCCTTTAGGTGTTAAGGAGTAGATGGACTTATATTCTTTGCTGTATTATAAGCAAATCTGGCATATCTTCACCTTTTTTCCTAAACCCAGGTGTGAAGTAGTTGTTTTTTTTAAGGACAGTGTGGTTTGACTCAGACTAGCTGTGAAATATAGTGTAAGTCTTCAAAGATAGCAGTATGAAGCCATGTTGTCTGGAAACAAGAAATTAAAAAGATTATTTTGGAGATAGTATATTTACTCTGTAAAAATAAAAATGAATTTTTTGGAAAATATCTAAACCAATGAAATCATTAGCTTGAAGAGTATCAAGAGTCTTCTATTGTATTGGTGTATAAGTGGTATAAAATGAGTTGTGGTTTCATTCTCTTGTACTTGGTTTGCCTGACATGTTGCAACCGTGATGTGGGAACCACTCTTTTGGGCCACCTCCCTTTGTTTCATTGACTTTGGTTTCCATGGGCTCATGCTTACATTCTGATTGGGAACCACTCATTCTTCTTAGGTATTTTCTTGTCTTTTGATTCTCAGAGGTCCATTAAGTAGGAAACACCCTATTACGGCTGCAAAGCGAGTGTGCTTCTTACCCCCTAGCCTGTCACAAAGAGGGTCTGGTTTTCTGTGAAGACGATCCCCTTGCTACCCATATCACAGTGTGCTCGGATTACCTGCCAAGTGCTTGCTGTATAAATTATAGCTGCCTGGTGGGAGCTTTAATTCACATGCTTGATGTTTTAAAAAAAAAATATTTTCAAGGTTGAACTCCATAAATCCAAGTTTTTTGACTGGGTTATGTCTGCTCTCATTTTTCCTTTTCTTCTTCTTGTGTTTAGAATTAAATCTTCTTTTGTGGGAAAGGGAAGAAGATGCAGGAACTCCATGAGAAAGAATACTGTGTTTGAGGAAACTCAATAAATGCTTGAGTTAGCATCGACTGGAAAATAATATGTTATAGGCTAGTATTTACTTATTCAGATGAGGCAACCCTTCTAAACCTTTCATACCTTGAGGGCAACTTTGGCCCTCAGGATGGCCTTTTTGTTTTGTACATTCAAATGCACGCATGCACCGGCATATAAAATTTGGTTGCGGACCACCTTGGGACTTAGCATCACTTAGAAACTGAAAAAATGACGGGTGTTTACTTGGTATCTGGTTTTAAGTTTGGCAGAATCTTAATTCCTTCACTGAATTTTCTTGCCTTGCCTTTCCTCTTCTCATAGCAACTAAACACAGATTGAATTTCTAGATTAAATAACTGACATCCTGGGGATTGACGGAAGGGGAAGTTGATCTACAGAACTGATGATTGAAGACTGACACGGACACCGTGAAAATGCCATAACAGGTCTAGAGCCGTGCTTGGAATTGGACTGGGGAGCAAAAGTTTGCTAATAAGTAGTTTTGAGGAGAGGATAAGAGAGACAAAGAATCACTGTGCGGTTGAGTGATCAGTGAAGTGAGATTAGAACTAGATCCTTTGCTGATGGTGGTTGTGATGCCACAAAACGCTCTGTTGTAAATTACTTTCTTTGGAAAGAGTGTCTTGTTGTTGAAGACCCATTCTTTGCTGCTGGAGGAGATATATATGTTAGAGGTCAAAAGGCTGGGCAGCTGAGAACTTGCTTTGCATAACAGAGGGAGGAAGCCCTTGAGGTTTCTAAGGGAATGGAAGAGCAAGGAAATACCAAGGGGGTCTGGGGAATGGAAAGAGAGCGAGGCTGGCCCGGGCTCAGTGAAAGGCAGAAAAAGAGACAGCTGAATGGCCGGGAGAAACCAGACCAATTTCTGATGTGCCTGAAATGGATCTTGTAGACTTCATTCTCGGTAATGTGCTGTAAAGCCTTTCATTTGCCATGTTTTTGGTAATTCTCCATTGTTCGTGAATGCTTTGGGTGCATATGGGTTACTTTTGCAACCTGGGAGAGGGTGCTGAGATTGACATTAAGGTCAAAGGCCAAAGTAGAGTCTGTAAGCAGGAAGAAGCCTGTGTGGATTGGGAGGCTAGTGGAAGTACCAGTCACAACCCCAACAACAATGATGATGACGGAGCTAGTTGTAGGCGTTATTTATTGAAGGTCTGCTATATTCTGCTACCTCACGTACATCATCCTGTTAATTTAATTTTCATGACAACGCTGCAACTTTTGGCTCCCCGTTGTATCCCTGTCTTCACCCGGCCCTGTGGATTGTTCTGAATCCTTCACATAGCCCCAGGAGAAAGAGAATCCTCTTTCCTGAGCTCTGGGTTGCCTATTGTTGGCATTTCCTTCTAAACAATGACGGTGGCACAGACCTGACACTTGAACATAAATGTATTACCCGGCACTGACTAAACACTGTCAGTTGAAGTAGTTACAGGTAAATGGCATATAAAACCCTCTCCTGGATGTATATGCTCGAGTTAACCTCTTTATAGATACCTCATTTTCTTCCCTTGTATAAGATTCACAGATTTCTTCTAGATTCTTTCCCAGGTGGAGCTAAGTAGACTCTGGTGCCACCCCTAATTATGGCTTATTTTATTTCATGTGGTGCCTCATCATAATGCAATTATCATACATCAGAGGCATCTTGCCAGGGCACCTGGGTATTGGAGTATGTTCAGTACAGATTAAACCAAGAACATGAACTTGACTGGGTCTCATCTGTCTTTGCTCTTGGTTACTCTCCCTCTGGAGGTAAAAGAATACAAACTATCCCTAAGCTTTCCTGTTTTCTCTCTTTATTTTGTCTTCTTCCCTGACCCTCCCCCTACCATCCGTTACCATCCCTACCCCCAAGGACGTGCTGTCCTGCAAAGTTTCTCATGAATAATCTCTCCTCCCAAACCATAGATTCTCCTCTAATCGATACTTTCCTGTGATTCAATGATATGAAGAGGTAATACCATTCCCTGTTTCACAGATGAGATTTAGGGAGGTAAAGTAAGCCGTTCAAGGTCACACAGCTCGGAAGAGAAAGAGCTAGAATTTCAACATGGAACTGTCTGGCTCCCAAGAACAGCCCCTTTCTTTCCCATTCTGGCTCTCTTTACTGGTAACCCTCTCCTGGACAATTTGAGGGCATGGATTGAGCAAACTATTCAGTATCATGAAGGTTTGCAACATCTATTTATGTTTTTTCCCTGAGCTGTTTTTTTTTCTCTTTTTTTCAGTGGAAACTTTTCTTTTTAAGTTTATTTATTTATTTTTGAGAGGGAAGGAGGGAGAGAGAGAGAGAGAGAGGGAGGGAGTCAGCCAGCAGGAAAGGTGGCAGAGAGAAAGGGAGAGAGAGAATCCCATGCAGGCTCCATGCTAACAGCATGGAGCCTGATGCAGGGGCTCCATCCCATGAGCTGTGTGGTCATGACCTGAGCCGAAATCAAGAGTCAGATGCTTCCTGAAACTTTTTTTTAAATTAAAAATACAAAATCACCATCTAGGTTTCAGATAGTTCTGGTGTAAGTTACAGTGATATTAAATAATGCTTTTGAAATAATGCTTACATTATTATTTTAAGTGAGACTTCAGGGGCAACACACTTTCCATGCATCTCTCCAAAGTTCAAGTACAGACTTTCCCCCACCAAACTTACAGCAGAAGGGAAAAAAGAAAATCTTGCTCAACAAGAAAAGCATGTAAAATACCTTCAGCACAGGAAACACCTTTTATTTTGCTCTAAGAATAACTCCAGAACATCAAGCATTAAAAAACAACAGTGACAATAAATCTTTACAAATGCATTTCTCCCCACACTGACAATCGCCGAGAATATACTTTGCTCCATTACACTGTGTTATCAGAGATGGTGTAAATGATGTTAAGTATACCCGTGTGCCCTCCATCCCAGGAACCACACGAGGCTGCCTTTGCCACGTAGAGTCTGCTTGTTTTCTTACCTTGCGAGTTGCCCTGGGATTTTTTTTTTTCTTTATGATACACTGGCTGCAAATCTCATTTTTTTTCTTAAACTTTTCGTTCTGAAAATGTTCGAACCTACACAAGTGTAGAGAGAATTTTATAATTAACCCTCATGTATCCACTTCACGTCAACAATTATTAACTCATGGCCCATCCTGTTTCTTCCAGTTCTGTTGCTCCCTAGGTGCATTTTGCTTTGCGGGGAGAGGTGTTAAGCGGAATATAAAGCCAAAGCCAGACATGTTATCGTGTGTAAATCTGAGTCTCCTTTTAAGTATCTCTAAGTCCATTCCAGTTTTTCCAAATTGTTTTTATATGCAGTAGACAGGCAAGTTATTGCTTTTCCCATTCTAGGAAATGATTGAGGGACCTACAGATGCAATGAGGATGCTGTTGGGGCTGTGTCTCTCTCCCTCCAGATGTCAATAGAAGTCCCATTTTGAAGTAGGAGGACCCATAAGTGGTAGTGACTGATGGCCTGGCCCTGTGCTGTCTATTCTTCCTGACACTGGCGCCTTCTCAACCATCTTCCCTGGTACGCAGTAGGGATCTGTTTCCCAGACAAAGGAGTATGTGATGATAATGGATTGAAGTTGTTTCTATGAAACTCATGAATTTTTCATGTAATTTAAATACAGATTGGGCTGGCAGGGGCATGGTTCACTGAGAAACACTTTCATGCTGAGTCTAGGCATTGTGTCCTCAAAAGGCTTGCCTCTCCTATGGAGATGTGAGGAAGGAAAAATATGAAAAGAAAAATCCAACTTTGTCCTGCAGACCTGGCTTCCGTGGCTCCACTTGACCTCAAAGCTCTGCAGTCAGGGCAGAGGATAAAGGCATTTTACACTCAGGGTTTCAGCAACCTTGACTCTTGTCCACATCACATGACTCTGCACTCCTAAAAATGAGGCTTCCTTTAGCTAGATGCATTTGCGTGTTTATTCCTCTCCGTGTCTCACTATTCAAAGAAGGTATGTAGGAGATTATTAGGGCTTGGACAAAATCAAGGCATATAGTAGGCATTCAGAGCACACTTCTTAATGATTCGTTCACTCCTTTATTCACTTCGTGGTTCTAGGCCTTTTTCGGCATTTTGGGGGATACTGCAGTAAAAAAGACCCAGTCTCAGTCTGCATGAAATTTGTACCGTAATGGAGGAGATAGACAATAGGTACACAAATAAATAGCAATAGTTGTGTTAAGTGATCCGGAGCAAATGAAGGGGGTACAGGTAGCACCTGATTGGAGAGCAGAGGGTAGCTACTTCAGATCAGAGGATCCATCAGTCAGGAGTGGCAGGGTCAGCGCTACCCACGCTGTGGTCTGGGAGCCCCAGCCCTATCTGGAAACTTTTTAGAAATCCAGATTCCAAAGATCTACTAGAAGTTTGATCTAAAGCTACATGATCTACTGAATAATTATCTCTGGAGAAGAACACTCCAGGTGATTTTTCCTGCATGAAAATTTGGGCTAGGGTATGCGGTGATTGCCAACACCTAGACCTAAAAGCAGATTCCTGTGGCATGCCCAGAATGGGTCAGGAGGGGGCTCTGCTTCCAGTCTTTCAGGGGCCCAGGCTGCAGGAGTTGCCACTGTCTCAAACGCCGTTACGGGTTGTCATGAGGAACATGAGAAAGCTCCTGGGTGTGCACACATGCACATGTGTGTATGTGTCTTGTAATTAGATGCTCCAGTCAGGAAGCGACCCGTATCACTTTTGTGCACAACCACTTGGCAAGCACTGGGCCGTGGCTGCACCCAACCCCAAGGGGCGCAGGAAGGACAGTCCTACCTTGTGCCCAGAGAAGCAGCAGCACAGGGGAGCAGGAAAAGCTGGCCTGGCGTGACATCAGGAGAGTTGACTTGATGGATGAGCAGGAGCCAGCCTTGTGAAGAGCGTTCCAGAAGCAGGTAGCAGCAAGGACAAAGGCCACAAATCAGAAATAAGTAACTGTCTGCTCTTTGCTAATATTCAGAGATAAGAAAGAAGTGGGGGTAAAAGGTGGTTGACGCCAGGAGCCCAGAGTAGTGGTGCGTTATTTCTGTGCCCTTACTAATGACCGCAGAGGCTAGCACCAAAAGTGACATTGCATACCTTGGAGTCATCAGTGTTCCAGGTTTGGTTGGGCATGGTCTCCTTCGAGACTAGTGTGATTTAGGGAACTGGTACTACAGAGTAGAAAGTGCATGGCCCTCAGTTCCTGTCCTTGCTCTGCCACTTGGGAAATTTATTTAAGCTCTTTGACATCCTCTACAACTTGGGGGTTAGAATACCTTCCTTTTAGGGTTCTTACACAGATGTAATGAGATAAGGAATCTAAGGGGCTTTTCTGTGACAAATTGTGGCATTTGTGTCTAATAGACACAAAAGATGCTCCTCTTTGTATCTAACAGTAGCCACAAAAGATACTAAATAATGTTACTGATTTAGGGTAGAATAGAATCATTACATCTTGGGAATTGAAAGAGATCTTTGAAGTCTCTTAATACATTATCCCATCCAATTCAGAAATCCCCAGAAACTTCCTGCCATTTGGTCATATAATCCTGCTCGAAATTTTAGTGACAGAAACTGCTCTCTTTTTGAGAAAGTACTTTTCAATCCAGAATTGTATTTTCAGAGGGCCAGTTCATTGCTGTGGTTAATTTATGCCCAGGAAAAATGTGTTCTGCAGTCAAAGAGGTTTGCAAGGTTCTGGGTTCAACGAATTAATACAGGTTTCTTTATTATACACAACTTTTTAGAGCCTTTCTTATTTTCATGAAAAATTGTGATTTTCTAAAAAGAAAAAAAGCGCTATGTTATGCAGTGTTTTCCAAGTAAGACTTAAGGGACGAGTGTTTTGGGAAACAAATGTTGGTATAAATATTAAGCATCTCTTCTCTACATTGAAGGAATTCTGTCTAACAACTTGAAACTCTTCCTTTTATCTCTGCTCTCTGGAACAGCAGATATGAGTTGGCACCGTTTTCCACAAACAGATTGCATAGAATCAACGTATGACTTAGACACATGGCCTGACATAAAGTGGAATACTCTGAGTGGTTTTGGTAGGGTACAAAGCCTTTCAATACCAGAGTCTTTGACCCCTGTTGTGCATATAAGTCGATTATCCCCAAACCAGAAAATACCCCTTTCTGACATTTCTAATTAAAACCCCGAAGAATGTATTTATCTAATGAACAAAAGGGAGATTGTGTGTAATCCTCCCTGAGTGCCTTTAATGCCTCTTTTCATCCGCCACCCTTGTGCAGCCAGTACTTCCTTGCAGTCCAAAGGGAACAGGGCAGCAAAATGAAGGGACTGACCAAGGCCAGTGAGGTATTCTGTGCGTCACCTCCCAGAATAGAAGGCAAAGGTGTCTGGCTCCTGTGGTCTCTGCCTATGAGCACACCGCATCTCCTAAGAGGCCATTTGATGCTGGGCGAGGAAAATGACCTGGCGACAGAATGGAAAGGTTTCAATGATACCCTTTCCCTCCTATGACACCTTTGTGATGAGATCTTCTGATGTCTCCAAATCCACATTAGTTCTGTAATGCAAGGCGAAATTGCTTCTGTCATCAAAAGCATAGGACAGTTAAAGATCTACTGAGCATTTTGAGTAGCGAGTAATCCTTTTGCAAAAGAGACATTAAATCTTACGACTTATCTTTGCAAAAGATGAGGCATTATGGGTGTAATGCAAAGAACCCTGGAATAGGAATCAGAGTACCTGAACTCTAGCCCTTGCTGTGCCACTAATAAACTGTGTGTGCTTGGATAAGACACTACCCTCTCCCGAATCATAATCTTCATCCTTAAAGCAAGTGCGTTAAAACAAATTACCTCTCAGTTTTAATACTACCCCTACACTAATATATAACCATGTTAAAAACTTTTATCTTCAATAAAAGGAACTCCTTTTAGCTCACAAAATCAGATACATAAGAAATTATTATTTTATTTAAATCAACTTACATGGGACTCTGAGCTCTCGTTTGGCCAAGGTAGAGATCAGTCTCAGACATTATCAGCATTAACGCTTCCTCCACAGAGATTTGGTTAATATTTTAATGACTTACTCAGTGCCAGAACGTCAGTAAACCCTCAGGCCATCAGTTACAGGACCGCCCCGGTCAGCATTGGGATGCCCCTGTGCCCGCTGGCCTGATGGCGTGATAACCTGTGGTTTCAGGGCACACTACTCCCGCAGCATGCTGAAGGTATAGGTCTTTATGCTCAGGGTAAGAGCTTATGTCTAAAATCCTTCTTCCCTCATGGGTAATGAAACCATTTCCCTGGCCACTTCCCAGAAGCTACTATAGTGCAGTTCTATTGTCATGGGGCCTCTAGACTTTTGCCTTTTTTGACAAACTAAGAATAAAATTCATTTTTCTAGTGTTCCTCAAAGATATTCTCATTTCTCCCCACTCTTTGCAGAGGTTTATCCAGAAAACAAACAGTCTTGAAACTAATTTTATATTTTGCAAAAGATAGGAAGAGCTTTTGTCTTCAAAAGGTTGCATAGAATCAACCATGTTGATTGGTTGATGGAACCAATTACATGGAACCTTTACATGGAACAAAATCCCCAAATCAAGGAAATACTAAGTGCCTGGTTGTCTGTTTAAAAAAATAAGAAAGGAGGGGTGCCTGTGTGGCCAGTTGAGCCTCCGACTTCGGCTCAGGTCATGATCTCACAGCTCATGAGTTCGAGCCCCGCGTTGAGCTCTGTGCTGACAGCTCAGAGCCTGGAGCCTGCTTCGGATTCTGTGTCTCCCTGTCTCTCTGCCCCTTACCACTCGTACTCTGTCTGTCTCTCTAAAATAAATAAACATTAAAAAAATTTTTTTTTTAATTTTTTTTTTTTTTAACGTTTATTTATTTTTGAGACAGAGACAGAGCATGAACGAGGGAGGGGCAGAGAGAGAGGGAGACACAGAATCGGAAGCAGGCTCCAGGCTCTGGGCCATCAGCCCAGAGCCCGACGCGGGGCTTGAACTCACGGACGGTGAGATCGTGACCTGAGCTGAAGTCAGACGCTTAACCGACTGAGCCACCCAGGCGCCCCCAAAAAATTTTTTTTAAAATAAGAAAGGAAAAACATGGGGAGACAGACATAAATAACATTTTGATAAATTATATTGGCCAGTTGGTAACACACACAACTTTATAATCTATGAAGGAAAAGGATAAAATTTTAAACACTTTTTGATTCCACACATAACGTACTTTTAGTGTAGAATGCTTAAAGTCAAGATAAGCAAAAGTGAAATTATATATTTAAACCGTTTATGATCCAACCTCTTAGAGAAAGTTATCTTTAACATTTCGGTGTATACACTTTTACACTTTCTCTATGCATGTGTATTATTACTATTATAAAACATAGCTAACGTTTATTGTTTTTTGGTAAGACATAAGAGGCATGGGGGAAATCTAATTCATGATTAATACAGAGCCCAAGTCTTTGAATAATGAAATATTTTAAGTTGCTATATTTATCGAGAATTTATCATACCCATATACCAAGCCTTATGCAAAACCCTTTAAGTGTATCTTTTTATTTAATCTTTGTATCACACCCATGAGATTAATATTCATGGTACATACATCTGGTCATTTCGAAAATCTTTATCTTGCTTCCCTTCTTAACAGAATTGCAGTTTTTTTCCCCCCCACAATAATCCATTCTTCTCCTTTGTAACCTATCCCACCTGTAACTTTAGGGGTGGGCCTAATTGGTACAGGAGTGATTCCATTCTAACAGGTAGTGATTCATTCAGCCAATCAGACATGTAAGACATTAAGTCTCCAGTAAGATATGGAGTGTTGGCTGGGCATTTCTGGAAATGCTACAGCTGAGTATGATGTCATGTTTCTTATTTTTAATCTATTTTGAGTTAGTGTTTCTGCTTCTTGAGGCTACAAGCATCTTGACTAATAAAGTATTGTTATGTAATTTCTACAGATAATGAAATTGAAGTTCACCAGTTGCCCAAGTTAGTAAGACAGACTCCATCTTGGTTCTGAGTCCAGAATCTCCACTCATAAGCTTGATTTTTTTTTTTTTTTTTAACTTATAGGTCACCGGTATTTCTTTTTTGGTGAACTCACTGTTTACATCCTTCAGAAAGGCACATTTTAAGGCCAATATATATTTTGCTTTCTATAATTTTAGATAAGATATTTGTGCAAAGCTTCTGACCAAGTTCTTATACTTATTTTTAAGGCTGCCACTTTTATTTGTAAATTAACCTCACCATTGTTTTTTTATTATTTTTGTTACTATAACTCTACAAGGTTGCATTTCAGTATTAATATAACATATACTAAAAAAATGGTGAACCAGTTATAACTTACTATTTAAAATAAGCCATCTGGCAATGCAGTCCTTTTATTTGGATGTCTCAGAGTATCATTCTTTCTGCACTTTGACTTGTAGTAACTTCTTTTCCTACCACCTATCAATTTTTAAGTTTCTTGAATGCAGAGGCTGTATATCTTTATATTTTTATTCTTTTACGCTAAGTGAATAGAAATCTGGTCCATTTATGGGAGGTAGAGGCAGTATCGTTGCATTTACTGAGTGTTAAGTAATGATAGGTAATAAGCATATTCTAGGGGTGTATAAATGATGCATAGTCATCAAATAACCTATAGGTTAGATTTTATGATCTTCATTTTATAGCATAGTTGAGAAAAAGTTCAGAGATGATAATTAACTACTGATTCATTTATTCAGTTAGCAAATATTTCTGAAGCACAGCCAACCTGTCAGACACTTTGATAATTTCTACAGATACAGTGGGGAACAAGTTATTGTTCCCGTCTACAATAACTTGATAGTTAAAGGACAAAGACAAAGAAGAAGCAGTTATGATAGAGTGAGATTGAAAGGAAAGCCCAGTGGGATATGGGAGCAAGAAAGAGAGACACCTGACTAAAATGTGGTGATTAGGGAGGGTTTCCTTAAGGAGACTACATCTAATTTGAATCCTACCAAGAAAGTAAGAGCTGTTCAGGTAAATTTACACTTAGGTAGGTCCAACTTTCATCTAGGGGGATTGGCTAAGACTCCAAAGGAGAAGGATCCCATGTATAAGTCTCTGTGGCATATTGTGAGCCATAGCATATTCAATGAGGTTAGAGGTGGGGCTTGATGGGGATGGTGAGAGATGAGGCTGGAACAGTAATTCATTTTTTTGAATTACCTTAAATGATATGCTAAGAAAGTTGAAGTTTGCCCTGAGTCACTTTGGGCTCTTGGGTAGAGGAATGATTAATTTTGAGGGCAGAGAATGTTTTAGATGAGGGTATGGTAAAGCTTTTCTGTAAAGGGCCAAATAGTAGATAATTTCACCTTTGTGGATCATAATCTCCCTCTTGTTTGGTAGCATCCCCTAAAGCAGCAATAAAAAGTACATTCATGTGTAAATGAATGTACATGGCTATATTCCAGTAAAACTTTATTTACAAAACCAGGCAGGGGATCAGATTTGGCCAGTAGGCTGTTCTTTGCAGAACCCTGGTTTAGAAACAAGTGAAAATCAGGAGATAGAAGGTTGTTACAGTAATGCAACCAAGGTCTGAAACAGATAATGCAAGTAGAAGTAGGCAGATTTATGAGATGTCAGGAAATGGTTTCACCAGGACTTAGAGATTGATTTGATCTGTGCATAGAAAGCAGAATAAAAATGATTCTTAGAGGACTGGTATAGGCCTTGGTGTAGATGATTGTGCTTCAGCTGAAAACAGAGTTGGTTAGGGGTGCCTGGATGGCTCAGTTGGTTAGGTGTCCAACTTTGGTTTAGGTCACGATCTCATGGCTTGTGGGTTTGAGCCCCACGTTGGGCTCTGTGCTCACAGCTTGGAGCTTGGAGCCTGCTTCAGATTCTGTGTCTCCCTCTCGCTCTCTGCCCCTCCCCTACTCATGCTCTGTCTCTCTCTCTCTCTCTGTAAAATAAATAAACATTTAAAAAAAGCCTGGTTGGGAGAGTGAGGTGGGAAGAAAAGTTCTATTTAGATAAATTGAGGATAAAATATGTGCCAATGTTCAGGTGAACATTTTAGTGGGCAGTTTGACATAATAAGTTTAGGTACCCAGGGGAGAAGTCTAGGCTAGCCAAAAAGATTTGATCATCATTGACATATCTGAAGTGTAGTTGAAGGTAGGGGAGTGTGGGAAATCTTCCAGGAAGAGCGAGAATAGCAGAGGACTGGGAATGGCACCCCAGGGGACTATGATACCCAACGTATAGGCAGAAGCAGCGGTTTCCATGAAGAGAGATGAAGGGGAGTCCCAAAGAAGTATGAAGGAACAAAAAGAAGTGTTTCCATGGAAGACAAAAGAATAGACCAAGGAAAAGACAAAATTAATGGTATCTAATACTGTGTCCGTTAGTTTTTTTAAATTTTTTTTTTCAACGTTTTTAATTTATTTTTGGGACAGAGAGAGACAGAGCATGAACGGGGGAGGGGCAGAGAGAGAGGGAGACACAGAATCGGAAACAGGCTCCAGGCTCCGAGCTGTCAGCACAGAGCCCGACGCGGGGCTCGAACTCACGGACCGCGAGATCGTGACCTGGCTGAAGTCGGCCGCTTAACCGACTGCGCCACCCAGGCGCCCCTGTGTCCGTTAGTTTTTGGCAAGTGGTTTTGGATGAAACATTGTTAGAGGAGTAAGGGGGAATAAAACTTGTTTGTAGTAAACGGAGGAGTATGGTTGAGGGTGAGTATTGACTTCTTTTTTGAGAAATATGATTGTGAAATGGAGAAAAGAAATAGATGGGGTATGTGTGATGTGTTTTAATGAAGAAGGGAGAGACTGGATGATACTTTTATGATGGGAAAATACTTGAGAGAAGGCATCGAAGATGCGTAATAGGTGTGTAGTTGATGGAAGTTCTCAGAAGAAGTGGACAGAAATTGGTTCCAGGGCCAAGGTTACACACTTCAAGGGCAGGAGAAAGGTTACAGCTTGCTCCTTTGGGACAGGGAGGCAGGAAACAGGAGAAATAGTTATTTTAGTGAGTTAGTAGGTAAGGGGTTGGCTAGGAAGCCAAGAGAGGTCTATTTGGTGTAAAAAGTTTGAGGCAAGGTATTTCCTAAGAGGAAAGGTTTTTTGTTGTTGGTTTGTTTTGGTGTTTGGAAGCTTCAAAGATGTGGAGAAGATTGAAAACCCCTCTTTGGAAAACTCACGAGGAAAATCACATGTTTTTGGCAGGTCTTCAGCTCATACATGGCAAATCTGATACTGGAATTCTTATCTCTAAGTCTAGAACCACTATTTCATCCATTATACAATGCTGGCAGTGAGAACTTTAGTAGTTTTATGTTTGCATGTTACATGGAACTAACTAACTAGTTCCACGGGACCAAAGACATCTATTTCTCAGGATTCGGCCCTTTATTCTAGTTCTTCTTACATAGCATTTGTGAGGCACCGATGGAGTCTTGTTTAAAAAGTACTATGTACATAGAGGGGTGCCTGGGTGGCTCAGTTAGTTAAGCTTCGACTTCAGCTCAGGTCATGATCTCCTAGTCTGTGAGTTCAAGCCCCGGGTCGGCGTCTGTGCTGACAGCCTGGAGCTTGGAACCTGGAGCCTGCTTCAGATTCTGTGTCTCCCTCTCTCTCTCTGCTCTTCCACCACTCACACTCTGTCTCTCAAAGAAGAACAAATGTTAAAAAAAATTTTTTTTAAAGTGCTGTATACATAGAGACTTGCCTGTATCACTTTGTGCTTTGATGATAACAGACCGGGTGGGAAAACATTTTAACATGCACTTTGCCTTCCCCAAGTAAATAGCCTACTAAGGCCTTGCTCCAAGTGTAAGTAAAGAGGATAGTAGGAAAAGACAAAATGAAAAAAAGCAAAGATAAATCATAAAGAATCAAACCAGGGCTAAATGAGAAAATTCCACCCTGTAAAAGGAGCAGCATTTTGAATGAAAATTCAATGCAGTTGTCAAGGCCCTCCCACAATAGCAAGCTTTCTTTGGAGATTTTAGGGTCACTAAAATGACTGTTCTATGCTCTCCAGTCCTCAGACCAGAGAGTGAGAAATGGGTTGAAAAATGTCCTTGTTGAAAGTTTCTCGCTACCACCCTGTTCCTTATGGTCCATCTCTTTCTTCTGGCTCCACAAAGTAGTTATTTATTAGCAAATTTGAAAAAGCCCAGTATAAACTCACAGGTCAGTGGTGAATCCACACAGATCAGCTGATGAGAGTAGGCTCCCATAGCTAGCTGACCTACGGATGAAGAAACCGGGGAAAACTTTTTCACTGTTTCCTTATAGGGTGTATTAATTTGTCTAATTCTATAACATCCCCTCTCTCGTTTTCCCAAAGAATAAGATCTCTTCTTGGGAACTGTTGGGTCCTTTTTTTTTTTTATTTAAGTTCTTATTTATTTTGAGAGAGAGAGAGAGAGAGAGAGAGAGCGAGCGAGCATGAGCAGGGGAGGGGCAGATGGAAAGAGAGGGAGAATCCCAACGCAGGGCTTGATCCCACCAACAGCGAGATCATGACCTGAGCTGAAATCACGAGTCAGATATCTAACTGACTAAGCCACCCAGGTGCCCTCTGGTTGGGTTCTTCTAATGTACATCCACAAGAGAGAACTATCAGAGGAAGTACGAGCAAGTTGAATTAGAATGGATATTCTAATGCACTTTTTTGAGGGGTCTATAAATGACAGAGCATTTCACCAAGCATTTATCAGTGTATATAAACTCAGTTATTTTGGACTGCCCAATTATGTGCTACATTAATATTTTATGTACAGCACACTACATTTCACAGTGTCACTAAAATTAAATTTGACTACTGCAAAGCCCTGGCAGCAAACCAAGTTGTGTAAAACGTGCTTATAGCATCATTTACTCAGATGTCTACCCCGTTCTAATCATCTATGGTTCAAAGCAACAGAAGGCTAGATTTCTTCCGGTAATAATTTAATAACCTAGATAATCTTTCAAATATGAAGGTTCAGCCACTCCTCAAACTGGAAGTTAATGTTCCCCTTCCCTCAGGCTTCTGTTACCTAGGTAATGTTCCTTTCAGCGACGGTAGCCACAATTGGCTCTTGGCTAGGCAGTGTCCAGCCTCCTCTCACAGATCTGCCGTACATCCTGGAGAAGCCACCCCAGGCCAGGCTGAGAACCACAGCTCTAGAAATTAAGGAGATTGTGATATATTTGTAAGACATTTCCTACATGAGTGAAGCCTTTATTATATATGTGTGTATATATGAATTTATCTAAGACTGCCAGCGAGTAAAAACAACTAACCAAGTCATAAACTATTCTTTTCTTCATCTCTTAATTCTGATGACTAAGTGCTTCATAAGAGATTTAGTCTTGTTTGCATTTTTTAGTGTCCCTAAATAAATGAAAATTTGTTTTCAGTCTCCCAAGTTTTGCTTTTCGTATCTTAAAGTAGGCTGAGGGCATGTGTTCAAATGTGGACACATCTGTTACAGACTTTCATGTCTTAAGCCATAGGCCAAAGGGACCGTTCACCAAGGATGAAATTAATCTTTTTCCTGGGATTGTTTTCGTAGGCATTGTTTTAATTTCTGGTACCTATCACTTTCATTTATCTTTATTTCTATGACTAAATATTCATTTAAAGAATTAAAGATTGAAAATTCTCTTCCTTAGTTGATCTGACTATGTTAAAGATATACTCTGGAGGATATTTTTACATTAACAAGGTGCAAGTATTTTTTTAAACCTAGTTTAAGTTAATATTAAAATTTAAATTACAGATTATCTGAAACCAAAAATACAGAAAGTCATATTGCAGACTCCTGTGTACCTGCTACTGAGATTAAACAGGAGATGACGATTTTTAATCCTTAAGAAAGAATATCTAAAATCTGAACCGTATAATTAGTGAACTTGATCAATGAATGATGACAGCTTTGTTTCCTTTCAGTTGTTACTCCTTTCTTTTTGTTACATCATTGAGCTGGCTAGTGTCTTCCATATGATGTTGAATAGAAATATGCTTTTTTATTTTTTATTTTATTTTTTTTATTTATTCATTTTTGAGAAACAGAGTACAAGCAAGGGAGGGGCAGAGAGAGAGGGAAACACAGAATCTGAAGCAGGCTCCAGGCTCTGAGCTGTCAGCACAGAGTATGACGTGGGGCTTGACCCCACGAACCATGAGATCAAGACCTGAGCTGAAGTCAGATGCTTAACCGACTAAGCCACCCATGCACCCCAGAAATAGGGTTTTTTTCTAAAGGAGTGATTCAGATGTTTTATCATTAGGTTTGTTGTCTAGTTTAACAAGATTCATTTTACCAGAATAAGGATGTTTCTTCCTATTCCTGATGCTCTAAATGTTTCCTTTCCCCCCATCCCCTACCCCAGGGAAGAGGTGTTGAATTTTATTGCATGTTTTGTATTCTTCTAGAGATGGAGATGTTAATAGGATGTTTTTATTGACGTTATCTTTTTAGAGCGATTTTAGGTTTATAGAAAATTTGAGGGGAGGGTATAATAAAGGTATCTTACATATTCTCTATTCCCACACATGCATAGCCTCCCCATTATCAACATCCCCAACAAGGGTGGTACCATTGATTATAAGATGAACCTACACTGGCACTACATAATCACTCAGAGTACATAGTTTCATTTTGGTGTAGGTTCAATGGGTTTGGGCAAATGTATACTGGCATATATTTATCATTATGGTATCATATAGAGTATTTTCATTGCCCTGAAAATCCTCTGTGCCCCACATATTCATTGCTCCTCTGCTCCTCAACTCCTGGCAACAGCTGATTTTTAAAAAATTTTTTTACTCTTTCCATAGTTTTGCGTCATGTAGTTGGAACCTTACAGTAAGTAGCCTTTTCGCATTGGCTTCTTTTACTTAATGATATGCACTTAAGTTTCCTCCAAGTCTTCTTCTGGCTTGAGAGCTCATTTCCTTTCCAGTGTGGAATGATATTCCACTGCCTGGATGTACCCCAGTTTATGAATCCATTCACCTACTGAAGGGCATTTTAGTTGACTCCAAGTTTTGGCAATTATAAGTAAAGCTGCTATGAACATCTACGTAAAGGTTTTTATGTGGGCATACATTTTATCTCCTTTGGGTAAATACCAAGAAGTGAGTTTTCGGGATCATATGGTAAGAGCTTGTCTAGTTTTGAAAAAAACAACTGTCTTCCAAAGTGGCCAAACACCATTTTGCATTCCCATCAGCAATGAAGGCGAGTTCCTTTTGTTCCTCATCCTTGCCAATATATGGTGTTGTCAGTGTCCTGGATTTTGTCCTTCTTATTGGTGTGCAGTGGTATCCAGAAGGTTTTTAGGGACCTCACTGATAGTCTAGTTGGTGTTTGGGCCTGAGTCAGATCTCCTAATCTCTAAATAGTTTTGCGATGCTTTTTACCATGTAGCATGAATGCTTTTTACTGAAATTCTTAATCTTTCCACAGTTGCTAAACTGATTTCTGTCATTCCTCAGTGTCAGAACAGACATTTTTTGTATTTGAATCTTTACATATTTAATCAGTTGAAACTCAGAACACTCCTATCACTTTTAAATCAGCATTAGCCCCAGGAAAGTCACTTAGCAAAGTAAAATAAAATGAAATAAATAAGTAAAATGTGTGAATACATGAGATTCATGGGCGGTGGAAAGAGCTGTATTTGTATTCAAAGTAGTATTGCCTTTCAAATTTGATTTAGCAGCAAACTATCTTCAAACAAAATATAACCAGAATGCCAACGTCAAAAACAGATAAAACAGCATCTCATATTGATAGCTTCATGGTGGGCAGAGTGAGATGTGGATCTGGGTTCCTTTTTCATAAGTAACCACCAAATTTTTACCCTTCTTGGCGCTGGGAGGTCCCTCAGATGTCACAGAGCATTGTCTACAAGGCACAGTTCTAAGATAATTATATATGTTTTTTGACAAATATGATAGCTTCTATACATTTAAATAGGCATTGCTTTTTAAAATTTGAGAATTTACACATTTCTTATAGTACACTTTTATGGTTAAAACACAATATATACAAGCAAGAAACAAAAATAACTTAGTATTTCTATTTCTACTAGGCTTTTGTACCTACTTAAGGAAATCACCATAGGAAGTTATATTTTTGTTCCAATCATAGTAACATTTCTCAAAATATATTTGGATTGCTCATTGAGTCTATTTATGAACCACTGTAGAAAACAAGTATCAATAGATTAAAGTAATAACTTGTTTTGAATGAAAATGGAATTACCTTCACTGCATGGATCTTTTGACTATTTCCAAAAATCAAAACAAACATCAAAAGGATGTTTTGCCACCATTACAGCTAAAGGAATTGCAAATGCCAAATGTAGTTTTAAAAGAAAAGTTCCCAATATGATATGACTGTGGGGCAATCGTAGCATCATTAGAATAAATGTATAGCCTCCTTTATGGTGATTGCCTTGAAGGATTCTGTGTTACTATGGCTGTGTTCTGGTATGTTTGTTCAAGACAAGTCACGCCTGGTAGATTCAGAACAGATTACAGTGTAGGGAAGATGGAGAATGAGCAAGAGGGAAAGGATTTCCAGTTGGGTCCGACTGGTGAATCTTGTTACAACCTAAAGGGCACGGAAAGTCAAGAGTGGCCACAGGGACTTAGTGGTGAAGACTGAAAAATAAATCAATGTATGGAGAAAGGAATCTGAGGGACAGGTGTAAAAGAGAACAAATTAACTTTATAAAACGGGAGTTTTAAATCATTGAAATTTGATGAAGCTCTCGGAGTATGACTGACCTAAGAAAGTAGCTTTGGTATGGTATAGAACTTTCCAGATTTGAATTAGCAGCTATGGATTTAGTTTCTTCCTCCACTGCATTTGACCTTGGGAAAATTCCTTAAACCCATTTGTGTTCATATACTATTTTGCATGTATCCCTATCTCACGCCTTATTACAATATATCTTTGTGAGCCATTCATGCATCTGTGTCTGTTCTTAGACTGAATATTCAAGACAGCTTTCTTAACTCATTCATCTTTGCCATTTCTAGTGCCTGGAAGAGACTGGCACAAAACAGATGATCGGTTGTTGTTTGTTGAATAAAATGCAGAGCTGTAAACCTTAAGGTCACAACGGAAAGTTCTTTGTGAAATGTAGAGGACTCTACCACTACCATTAAAAATAACAATCTGACAACCTAGCTGTGACAAAAGAAATGAAAATTTTGATATGAGATCTTGCTCAATTTTATCCTTTTTTAATACATTCAGTTTCCAAAAGGTTGAGATATTAAAGTGTTCTCTGTTGTGTGAGTATAGGTAGAAGTTGGCATTGATTCTAAGCAATCGAAATGGCAGCAGTTGGATTGGACTATTTAGGGATTACATTCACATAGTCGTGAATATCTCAAGTTTAAATTGCCCCTTGCCTGGTGGCAGAATTTTGGTAGGAAAGTACTAGATTTCATCAGGGGATCCTTCCTCAGTGACTTCCATGAGCTGCTTTTCTTCATCCTGTTATACTCTTATGGAGAGAGGATCGGTATTTTCCTTTGGTTTGAAGTTAATTTGAATCATACTCAACACTGAAGTGAGTGTCCCTTTGCATGCTTTTTTTAAAATTTTTTTTTTTTTAATTTTTTTTTTCAACATTTTTTATTTATTTTTGGGACTGAGAGAGACAGAGCATGAACGGGGGAGGGGCAGAGAGAGAGGGAGACACAGAATCGGAAACAGGCTCCAGGCTCCGAGCCATCAGCCCAGAGCCTGACGCGGGGCTCGAACTCACGGACCGCGAGATCGTGACCTGGCTGAAGTCGGACGCTTAACCGACTGCGCCACCCAGGCGCCCCTTAAAAAATTTTTAATGTAGACTTATTTTTGAGAGAGAGAGAGAGAGAGAAAGAGAGTGCGAGTGGGGGAGGGATAGAGAGAGAGGGAGACACAGAATCCAAAGCAGGCTCCAGGCTCTAAGCTGTTGGCTCAGAGCCCGACGTGGGGCTTGAACTCCCGAGCCATGAGATCATGACCTGAGCTTAACGGACTGAGCCATCCAGGCGCCCAGCCTCATATGCTTTGTGTGGTACCAGGTTCCTATCTGGTGGCTTGTGTTTCATGTTTTATCAGACACCCCACAGTGTAGTTATCCCTACCCAGGCAGGAACAAGATCCACCTCTGCCTGAGCTGGCCTGGAGACTTGTAGATGATGCCAGCTTTCCCTGGGAGATCTAGGTAATGCTTCATGCTGTTGGGAATCCTGAGGATAATGGCTTTGACCTATGGTAGGCCTCCTAAACCTAGACTATGAACTTCTCCTGGGATGATTCTGGGGCAGATCAGATGGATGGAAAACAAAACATTCAGCTGCCATTTTGATGATCCTTAAAAACTCTTGAATTGCTAGGCAGCTTTCCAGTAAGGATGCTGTGCTATAATAGTTCAGTCTCTTATCAGGTTATGCTGTCCCATTTCATAAGCTCCTCCCCATTTATTATTCTCCCATTCCAACCTTGAACAACGTTTGTTTCCAAGTATGACTCCAGTTGATTATCCAGAGGTGTCAGGCATGATTAAACCCTACCTTATATCATACATCATTTTTTTTTTCCATTGGGGGCCCCGAGAGAAATGTCCTTTTCTGCTCCTTGCTGCCACAACAAATAAGTTCCCCTGTACTGTATTTACAGAAAGACATATTTCCTGATGTCTGTGCCCTGCACAGGTTAGCAGATTGGATGGCAGTAGTTAGGATCATCATAAATCCATTGCTGGCATGATGTGTCTGGGGTGTTCCCAGCAGTCAGACTCATGGAGCTACCATAAATGGCTGTCTGAGAAGTGACAACCAGAAATAGTACAAAGGTTCTTCTTGCCCCTCCCACCTCGATCACATTGGGTAACAAAAGGGAATCCAGGAAGTCTGAGCATCACTGTGTGAGCTGAGAGCTGTCCTCATTTCCTGTGTGTGCTGAGTCTGGAGCCAGGGGGTTTAACTGGAGAGTGTGTGTTTGGTTGAGCCGTAGAAGAAGCCTGGGTTCAAGAACTGTCCCCTCTTTTTCACGTTTACACTGAGTCAGGTGAGGAAGGTCTTTGAGCTTCAGTTTCTTCATCTGTAAGTAGGGGTGATAATGTGTAAGTCACCATCCGTGAAGATTAAATCCCATAAGTACAAGAATATGCTCTGTAACCTGCCTGGTGTATAGGAGTGTAAAGACTTGGTGTCTTCTGCCGTGTGCTCGAAATTTAGGTCTTGCTTCCTGCTTGGGTCTCAAAACCAAAGTGTGTAGGTTCACATGGCTGCTTCTGCTGTCCTGCCTGCTTGTCTACCCTTGCTCTACTGCATTTCACTGACCTCTGGGTTTGGCATGACCCTCGGCCCTGGGTGGACATCTCCCCATTGCTGTGTTTGGCTTCTGTGTTTACCCTCAGGCTTGACTCTGTCTGCTTTGCTTTCTGGTGTGTTCTTGGTCTCCATTCTGTGTTCCCACATCCCAGTTCATTGCCCTGCAGCTTTCCCCTTCCTCAGCTAGCCAGAGTTCCACCTGACAAAATGTTTCAAGAGCTTTTTTAGGTAGTTATAAATGGAGTCTTTTCAGGATACAGTTTATCTTTAAAAAAATTTTTTTTTAATGTTAATTTTTTGAGAGAAAGAGAGGGCAGACAGAGGGAGACAGAGAATCCGAAGCGGGCTCCAGGCTCTGAACTCACGAATCATGAGATCATGGCTTGAGCTGAAGTTGGATAAAACGACTGAGCCACCCAGGAAACCGCATCATGATACAATTTATCTTTAAGTGGAATTTGATTTTGTATATGGTCGAGGTTAGGAAACTAGATTTTTGTCTTCCAGATGGGATTCTGTAAGTTTCAAGTAAGATTCTTGGATTGGAAGGGAGAGACATTCAGTACTTCAAAGTATCCTGAAACTAAACTAGCTTAGCAAAACTCTGAATTTGGAGATGGGCCAGGTAGGGAAGAGAGTAAAGAAGCAAAGCCTTTTAAAGGCCTCATGTCATCATGTGTACTTATGGTTAATTTTTAATTTTCGTATAATAGCGCAACGTCAGTTTTATTAGGACTTGTAATGACTAGAAACGTAACTATTAGAAAAATCGAGGGGAATGTTAGAATTTCAGAATAAACCAGAGGGAATGTGCTAGGCATAAGTGGAATTTGAGTAAGCTGGGAAAGGAAAGAAAACTAGAAACTGTCAGGATGTCCCTGGAACCACAGTGGAGGTTACGGCCATCTTGCCAGTGGCAAATCCCCCAAGGGGAAGGTCCCCAACAGCGCGCCGAAGGAATTGAAGGTCAGCCAATCACCAAGCGACAGCACAACCTGGCGCGAAAAAGCCCACCGACCTAAACCCCAAACGGCTGCTGCTTAAAAACCCTGCCCCACCACACCAGGGTGTGACTTCCTGACTCCTCTCTCTCTCTCTGAGTCACGGAACTTCGCCTGAGCCCTTAGCTCCCAATAAAGCCTTTGACTGCTAAAATTTTTTGCTTCTCTTATCTTTACTCTGCCTTACGCCTGGCCCTATCAGAAACTAAACGGTGAAAGCAAAAAACCCTGGGCTTTTGGTCAGTAACTGATGAACCCCAGTGAGGCAGATGCGGAGAGGTCTAGAGGAGTTGGAGCTTGTTTGGGCAGGAGATACTGGGTTCGTGGTCTTGAAGGGGTCAGGGTAGAGACTCTGGGTGGGCATGTGCCTTTGGTCTTGCAGACTGTCTCTGTGGTCGGCAGCCAACCAATGGAAGCCTCCTGAATGTGTGCATCCCAGGACAGGGGCCTTTGCCGTGCTCTTAAGTGCAGTATTCCAAGTGAAAGGACTTAAAAGGTCTTTTTCCCCCCTACTTTATGAGAACTCACAAAAGGTTGAAAAAATATTTTTGTCTCCCTCCCCATCCGCCAGGCCAGGAGGGCTAAAGTCCCAAAGGGGGACATAGGAGACGAAATTCCAGTATTGGCTCAGATAGCACATCACCTGGTTTTTCTATTTGTGCTTTCCTCAGGGGTGAAATGGGAGTAGTTTCCTCTCCCGGGGACATTTAAGAAAGATGAATGTTGAGTTTGAGGAATCTGAAGGAATGTACCCTGAGTTGAAATCCGTGAGGAAATACTGCGCTCACAGCACGTGGAGCTCCAGGACTCCCTTCCTTTGGGTCCACACGTCTCCCAGAGGCAACCCCACTTACTCTCAGAGCCAGGATGCTGCTCTGTCGTGTTCTTCCTCCCATGGCTCAGATACCAAGGGCTTGTTTCCTCCCCAGTGCACTTTTAGTCTCGGTTTTTCTGCCCAGATGCCCCAGCCGGCCAGGTGGCTTTGCCCTGGGGGTGCAGAGGCCTCTGCCCATGAGGAAAGAGGAAACTTACAGATGAGGAAGTGATGAGAGAGAATGACTGGATACATCTGAGACACTGAGCCCGGTTTTCCTCCCTCCCTTCCCGGATCCTCCCGAGTTTATCCCTTCCCTGCAAATAAGCACCTTGAGGCAATTAAAAATGCTGAGCTCTGTGGTGCTATCACACCAATTAGGTCTTTATTCGGAGGAAATTAGTTCTGAGACAACAGTCAACAGCCTGTCCTTCGAGGTGGCTCAGGGAATACAAACCTCACAGACATTTGGAGCCTTTCTGCTGACTACCTGCCTTTGAAGGAAAGAAAGGCTTTGCCCGTTGCCTTTGTTTCTCGAAAATGCCAAAAGCAATGGGGACCATGACAGGATTAGCAGTGGAGTCAAAGTCACTGCTTCCACTGAAGGTGGGAACACAAGGGAACAGCTTCAAGTGCTCACATGTTCTCCTTCTGGGGATTACTTTTAAGGAGCATCTTTCAAAAATATCTGTGTGTTTCCCTCAAATCACTAAAACAAAGGCAAACCAAAACAAACCCACAGCATCCAAGAGGGGGCAATTTTCCCCTCAGCTGAGGCACTATTTGCCGAATTGCAGTCTAGGAGTGATTTTTATAGCCGGGTTATAGATGGCTGGAAATCGGGAGGTTTTGATGGAAATGTGGACCGACTTTTAAGCTGTATTGATGCTTGTGAGTGCTGCTATGATCAAAATGTCCTTTCTCCACCCGACTCCCCAGGCTCTTTAATTCTTATAAATAATGTGCTAGCCTCTCTCACTGAAGCTGGTCAGTGAAGCAGCCGGGAGATATGATTAAGGAATAAAATTCCCATTCTGGGTCAGGAAACACAACCGTGGGTTTGATTTCAAACCATTCAGCTGGGACAGAAAACAAACAAACAAACAAACAAACAAACAAAAAACCCTTTTCACAGCCCAGTTACCTCTGAGCAGCAGTGAAATGGTCAATGCCTCCTTTCTGTTCCCTACCCCCAACTGGGGGTCCCTGAGGGCAAGACTTGGCTCTCCCTGAGCTCTAAGCCCCCGCCCCACTTGGCAGAATGTCTTGATGTGGAAAATAGCAGTGCCCTTCAGAGCTCCTCCAGTGAATTTGTTGTTGTTGTTGTTTTACAGTTTCAGGGATGAGAGACGCTCAGTGTTGATAAATGTTCTGGCACCGAGTTGTGGTATAGACTCGGAAATTTCGTCTCTTAGTCAACTGATTGCTACAAACGAAGCAGAGATACTCACTCTTAACTCTGAGGGATATAACTGGAACTCTTTCTCACATGAAACCAAGGTCTCTGCCTTTGGAGAGCTCATAAAATTTGAGGCCTCTGTCACTGCTTTCAGTCACAGAGTGCTCTCAGATCTTAGTCCCACACATTTGTCACTTTTCGACGCCCCTCCCCCTAAATAAAGCATACTTTCCCATCTATTAAGTTCTTCGCACATCAGAGCCACCAAAAAAGAGGTCAAATAATACAGTTTGGCACATTTTTTACTTTGTCACTTACCGTGGAGATTTCCTAGTTAGAAAAAAGTTGACAACTGCCCTTGAAAACATGAGAATATGGAGGTTTTCTGCCTTGACAGGTTTCTTTTTTTTCCCCCTTCTTTAGTCTCACAAATCAGGCAGTCTCTGTATTCCATGAAATGTAAAGTTTAGTTGGATGACTTTTCATAAACTTCATTTTTAACACATTTTCTCTCCTCTTGTATTTCTATAATATATGCAGAATGCCAGGCTCCTCAAAAGAACTTTACAGGTCATTTTCCTGCCATAATAGTCGAATCAGCAGCAAATGCACTTCATGGTTTAAATGCCAGTGACAGAAGTAGTCTGACAGCAGAAATATGTACTGGATGGTAACTTCCACAAAAGCCTTGAGATTTTCACATGAGTAGAGCTTATGGCTTTTTTTTTTTTTTTAAGATCAGCTCTGTGTAAATACGGACGAAGAACATTTATTGGCTCTGTATTATCAAGTGCCCTTGACCTAGTGACATTATTGACTTTCCACCATTGCCTTTATATGTATTGGTCCAAGAGGACACAGCCGTAATAGCTCTGTCCCCCAACAATTAATTTTGATCTGTTCTATGTGATGAGCCTTACAGAAGCCCTTGAAAGGGTGACTTTCGAGTCAGCATGTGCATGTGGATGTGCACACACAAGTTTTTCAACCCCCAGATTAGGTCACCTGGTCTGGTTTAAGATTTTTCTTCTTGTTTGTGAATCTCTTGACATGGAAAGAGTGGCACAAGTAAAACAATAAAACTGTTTTTAGTTATTATTAATCATGAGGTGTCTTTATGGAAAGAATAAACGTAAATGAAATTGCAGTGGTTGTGCTAAAATTGAAATTCTCATTGGTAGCAAGATGATCTGTTAAAATGCTCGCTCAGGGTGCCTGAGTGGCTCGGTCAGTTAAGCATCTGACTTTTGATTTTGGCTCAGGTCATGATCTCGCTGTCATGAAATCAAGCCCCATGTCAGCCTCCCTGCTGGGTGGGCTCCTTGCTGGGCATGGAACCTGCTTAATATTCTCTCTTTTTCTCTGTCTCCCTCTGCCCCTCCTCTGCTCGTGCATATGCACATGTTCTCAAAAAAATGAAAAATTCTCAATATTGAAAGCTTCCACATATTTTTAAATGACAATTTCATAGATGCAATACAAATGTATTATCTATCTATCTATCTATCACTCTATCAAGATTAGTGCATAAGGATGTTAATAGATGAGTATCTTAGCCAGTTTTGGCTGTGTAACAGAATACCATACCATTAAAATACCTTTAATAACAGGAAATTTCTCACAGTTTGGAGACTCTTAAGTCCAAGATCAGGCTACCAGCATGATCTGGAATTCTGATAAGAAAACTTCTTTCTGGTTTGCTTTCTTGCTATATCCTCATATGGCAGAGAGACAGAGGGCTCTGGCTTCTTCCCATTCTTGTAAGGAGACTAATGTTTGTGAAGGTTCCACCCTCATGACATCATTATCTCTCAAAGGCCCACCTCCATAGACCATCACATTAGGTATTAAGACTTGAACATGTTAATTTGTACAGCCTGGGTGTGGTTTGGGTGGGACACAAACTTTCAGTCCATAACAGAAGATTCCCATTATTGAATCTTACTGGATGAACCTAGAAAAATTGAGCAAAGAAAACTTAATTTACTAAGCCCCTATTCATTGACCTTGGCATTGTTACTTGTTTTTAACTCCCATTATTTAATATGCAAAATAGAAATAGTAATTGTCTATGTCATGCCCATTTCATCTCAGGGAATAAAGATTAAGTACTGTAAGTATTTTGTGTCCTTGGATCAAAGCAACATATCAACAAGTGTGCATTTTCCAATGTGCAATTTCTATATTATAATTAATGTGTTTGGTTGTTTTGTAATTTTTTAATGTTTCTTTATTTTAATGTTTTTTTAATGTTTATTTTTGAGAGAGACAGAGTGCAAGCAGAGGAGGGGCAGAGAGAGAGGGAGACATGGAATCTGAAGCAGGCTCCAGGCTCTGAGCCATCAGCACAGAGCCTGGTGCGGAGTGAGGGTGGGGGGACGCTTGAACTCACTAACCATGAGATCATGATCTGAGCTGAGGTTGGATGCTTAGCTGACTGAGCCCAGCATGTTTTGTTATGTTTAATACTAGTATTTGAATCATAATAAAAGCCCTTTTTCCAAGTGCAAAGAGTTTACTGTGGAGTTTTGTTATTCATGGTGGTCAAAATTAGAAACCAATTGCCATTTTAGGTTTTAATTTTTCTTTCTTTTCCCCTTTCCATTGCTCCTTTCCTTTCTATATCACCTTGAATAATTGTACAATACAGAAAAGTTTGGAGAGGAATATAATAAGCATTCTATATTTGTATTGTTGTGTAACATACTGGCTCAAAACTTTGTTGCTTAAAACATTAATCATTATTTCTCAGGTGTGAGGGGCTACATAGGAAGTCCTACTGTTCTGGACTTGGCTTACTTTTGCATGGGTGGTGTTAAAAGATAAACTGAGGCATATTAAAAACTTAAGAGTTTATTTGAGCAGAACTTGATTTGAATCAGGCAGCATCCAATCTTGCAGATACATAGGAGCTCTGAGGAGCTGTACAAAATGAAAGATTTTTATAGGCAGAAGGGAGCAGGAACAAAGAAGTTGTAATAGAAAGCATGTTTGTTACTGTAAGGTTACTTTCCATTAGGGACTAATGGGAACTTTATCGGGTGGATTACCTAACTAGTGCCAATCATACAATTTTTTTTTTAATTTTTTAATGTTTATTTTTAAGAGAGAGAGAGAGTGCATGTGCATGCATAAGTGGGGGAGGGGGAGAGCGAGAGAGACAGAGAGAGAGACAGAATCCGAAGCAGGCTCCAGGCTCTGAGCTGTCAGCACAGAGCCTGACATGGGGCTTGAACTCTGGAGCCATGAGATCATGACCTAAGCCGAATTGGACACTTAAATTACTGTGCCATTCAGGCTCCCCAGTTGTATAATTTCTGATGGACTGGTTTAAGATTCCTTTTCTGGGACAGCTGATACTATAATTAAGTTTTGGTTTGGTGACATGGAGGTTAGTGTAAGCAACTCCGTTTTGGATCTGCTGTGTTGGTTTTAACAAACTTCCCCTTTTGATTAGACTTTCAACCTGAGACACTTGATCGAAAATTAAAGGTATTAGTGCTACTCTCATCTGCTCTGAGCCCTTGAGTTGTTTTTGATGAATCTCTCTGCTATTCACAGGTTACAACTTTGGGTTGATATGCTTTAAGTTACTTAATTTCTTTGTTCCTTTTCTAACATTGTGTTCTTAGGGAAATAATTTGCTTGGTGGTTAGTGACTACATATGTATGTATGTATGTTTGTTTCTTTCTTTATTTATTAAGTTTATTTAGTTTGAGAGAGAGCATGTGTTCTCAGGAGGGGCAGAGAGAGAGGGAGAGACAATCCCAAGCAGGCTCCATCCTATCAGTGTGGAGCCTGATGCAAGGCTTGAACCCATGAACTGTGAGGTCATGACCTGAGCCAAGATCAAGAGTCAGACACTCAAATGAATGAACCATCCAGGCGCCCCCGCAAACATTCATTTAAAGCTTTTGAGAGAATACAGAACACAAGGGAGACTACTATGATTATTATAGGCAGAATAATTCCCAATATCTGTAGTGTACTTCGGAGCCATATTCCCCAAAACCCAAGCCATTCAGAATCAAATGAGTCAAAGAAAGGCTCTGGTTGAAGAAGTCAGTTTCTTAAGCCAATTGGCTTGTTGAGTGGTCTTATGTAGCTGAGTCTCAGGTCTCCCAGAAGTGTCCATCTGAGTGCAACAAGTTGTGTTGGCCATACCACAAACACCTCCTTGATCAGCTAAAAGATTACCAAGAGCTATCCTGTAATCAAGAATAACTTTGACTAAGGGCATCTGCGTGGCTTGGTTGGTTAGCCTCTGACTTCAGCTCAGGTCATGATCTCGTGGTTCACAATTTCAAACCCTGCATAGATAGGGCTCTGTGCTGATGGCTTAGAGCCAGGAGCCTGCTTTGGATTCTGTATTTCCCTCTCTCTCTCTGCCCCTCCCCCACTCGTACTCTGTCTCTGTCTCTCTCTCTCTCTCTCTCTCTCTCAAAAATAAATAATAAAACATTAAGTAAAAAGAATAACTTTGGCTAGAGAGTCTGTGGATTTTTATTGGGCAGCTATTGCTTTAGCAGTGGATTCTGCAATCAAGAAAGCAGTGTTCTTGTTCCTATGTCTTGGGAGGAAATAGTCTACCTTGATGTTGACTACTCCTCTTCTTAGTCAATTTGATTTTTAGGTTTCTGGGGTTTACACAGGACCAGATGTCAGATGGAGCCTTCTTCACTTGTGAAATAGGCACCCACGTTTTGACACCTTGTAATTTAGCACTGGTGTCAGTGGTCAAGAGTACTAAGAAGGGTCCTTTCCAGGAATCTCACTTCTGCCAAAGCATCAGAGTAAAATAGTAACTGTCTCTAAATGACAAAAGGTTTAAAAGTACCCATGGTTAAATATCTGATGAGAGTTCATTATTATGAAATTGACGAGGAAATTTAGTTATTTCTATGGCAAACAACATTTTAAGATAATAACTGGGATTATGACTGATAACATTATACCAGCACATACCGGATTTCTAGGAATTTCATACAGTTTATGGAATACTTATATTAATTAGCATATAAATTAATTAGCATATAAATATAACCTAAGAATGTTTATCACTTATTTGATAAAGCTGCCCATGTAATTTGACATACCAAATCTAATTAGTTTAATATCTCTCTCTTACAAGGTGAGAGATAAATCCTTTGAGATTTTCCAGGGACCCTCTACGAAATCTCAAAGTTAGTTTGTGGTCCAAAAGGTTCCATTTGGAATTTGATTTGAGAAAGTCACCAAAATGTCAAAAGGTTTGAACATTTGACTAAATAGGATCACAGATCATTATGAAATAATACTTAATTATCTATTTAACCAAAGTGATAATGTAAGCTTTTAAAGGCAAACATTGAGGGTTCCATAGCTGTGAACAAAACTTAACACTCAATATAGAGGACTCTGTTTTCTTTAAAAAAATTTTTTTTAATGTTTATTTATTATTGAGAGACAGAGAGACAGAGGATGAGCATGGGAGGGGCAGAGAGAAGGGGAGGCACAGAATCCAAAGCAGGCTCCAGGCTCAGAGCGATTATCAGCACAGAGCCCGACGATGCGGGGCCCGAACCCACAAACCATGAGATCATGACCTGAGCTGAAGTTGGATGCTTAACTGACTGAGCCACGCAGGTGCCCCAAGAAGACTCTGTTTTCTTATAGAGCTGATACAAAGTGAAGCACAGTAGATTTTTTTTGGTAGGGCATGAAATCTTTGCTTTCCAGGTAGGTTACCCCAAAAATAAAGAAAACAAAGTAAATAAGCAAAAAAAAAAACCCCAAACAAACTCTTTTATAATCTTTTATTAAGAGCAAACTGATAGTCCAAGAAAGCTTGGTCCTTTAACAGGGAGAAAACCAAATTCTAATTTTGCCCTAGGTTTTTTTGATATTAAGATAAAACAAAATAAAACAAACAAACAAACAAACAAACAAACAAACAAAAAACCACTTAAGTAAATCTGTTCCAGGCTTAGCCAGCTTGACCACATATCAAATGCCTTTCCCAAGATTCCTTTTCCACAAATCTTCAACAACTTTTTTAATATTAAGATTTTGTCCTTTTTAAAAAAATCTCCTTGTAGAACAGTCTGTCATTTTACTTTCCGTATCTACTTTTCATGCAGTTGTTCTCATTCACTCATTATTTCTAAGTTGTTTTACTAAATACATTGATTAGTACTATTAATTTGTAGACTCCTTTATTCCTTGTGAAAACTTAAAAGTCGGCAGTTATGTCTCTTATACCAGCATTCTGTGGATTGGCAAGTTTGTGAATACATCTCATAATTTCTACATCTCATAAGAGTAGACTCTTACAGTAAATTTTTCAGTGTGGCAGGAAGCATCATTACTCACAGACCAAAATATCTGAACCTATGTTCAGTAATTAATATTTCAGTATTTTATCTTATTTGGAAATGATCTGGACATTCAATGAATATTCATTATTTAATTTATCTCAGTATAACTTGAAGGTTTACTTCAAGTTGCCCAAAGGATTTTTGAAACTATTAAAAATTTTTTTTTAATGTTTATTTATTTTTGAGAGACAGAGAGACAGAGCACGAGCAGGGAGGGGCAGAGAGAGAGGGAGACACAGAATCCAAAGCAGGCTCCAGGCTCTGAGATGTCAGCACAGAGCCTGATACGGGGCTTGAACCCACGAACTGTGAGGTCATGATCTGAACTGAAGTTGGATGCTTACCTACTGAGCCATTCAGGCACCCCAGTTTTTGAAACTATTTTTAAGTTGGCATACTATAAAACATAATTATTGTTGAAAGTTTATTTATAAACTTTGGCTTACATCTGTTTAATTTAGTTATTCCTAACAATTATACTTAGATTACTGATGAAAATTCCATGAGACATTAAACAGCTAACCATCATCTTAAATTATCTTTCTCACAAGTTCTGTGTGACTCCTTCTGTCTGTCTTCTGATGCCAGAACTATTAAAAATGTAAACTGAGGCATATTAAAAAATTTAAGAATTTATTTGAACAAAAGTCAGTTCAAAGCAGGTGGCATCCAATACAGCATATAGAAAGAAACTCCGGGGAACTGTACAAAATGAAAGACTTTTATAGGCAGAAGAGAGCAGGAACAAGGAAATTATAATAGATAAAAAAGCAGATTGGTTACTGCAAGGTCAGCTTCCTTTAGGGGATGGCAAAAAATGGATCAGGCAGGTGACCTAACTAGTGTTGATCAGGTGATTCTTGATTGACTGGTTTAAGACTCCATTTCTGTTCATTCGTTTTGTTTCTTGAATCCTGCATGCTAAGAGACAAACAAAAAACAGACTTTTGTATCTAGAGAACTTAACTTGGTGGTTTGCCAGAGGGGAGGTGGTTAGGCAGATGTGTGAAATAGACAAAGGAGATTGAGAGTAAGGGGGGACGAGCTAAGTAATGTATAGAATTATTGAATTATTATATTGTACATCTGAAACTAATATAACACTGTATATTAATTCTACTTCAATAAAAAGAGAATCCATTACCCAATCTCCTCCCCTCCCAAAAAGGATACCATTTCTGGGAGAGCTGAAAGTGGAAGTTTGGTAGTGTGGGGCTTAGCATGAGCAACTCTTTTTGGAGCCTATCGTCGTGTTATTAACAGCGGTCAACAGGTAGATCAACTTGGTAGGGAGTAGAGGCTGCTAGTCTGTGGTGACTATAGCTGGGTTGACTCAGCTATGCTCTGCATGGTCTGTCATTCTCCAGTATGCTAATTCAGGGTCATTCATGTAGTGAAAGCCAGGATCTCAAAGAGGGAAAGCAGAAGTGTACAAGATCTCCTGAAACCCAGTCTCAGAACTGGCACACTGTTAGAACTGCTGCTTTCTACTGGCCAAAGCAAGTCACAAGGCCATCCAGTTCAAGGAGTGGAGAAACAGATTCTTCCTCTTGACGGAAGGAGCTATAAAGTGGTATTTTAAAAAGCATGGCTATGAGGAGGGCTAAATTGGGGCTGTCAGTGCAATGAACCCACCATGCATGTTGTTTCAGACCTACTAGGATTGGTACTTCATCGTATTAAAATTCTCACTTCTCAATTGAAATGTTAAAATATTAAAGATAAGTGTGAAAAAATTGGGGTAATCTTGGCACATCCCATTCATTTCCCCAGCTGGGGCAATTATTATCGCAAATTTGGTACATGAAAAGTCTGTTTTTAAAAATACTTTTGGGGGCGCCTGGGTGGCGCAGTCGGTTGAGCCGCCCACTTCGGCTCAGGTCACGATCTCGCGGTCCGTGAGTTCGAGCCCCGCGTCGGGCTCTGGGCTGATGGCTCGGAGCCTGGAGCCTGCTTCCGATTCTGTATCTCCCTCTCTCTCTGCCCCTCCCCCGTTCATGCTCTGTCTCTCTCTGTCTCAAAAATAAATAAAAACGTTAAAAAAAAATACTTTTGTGCGTGTACCCACATACACACCCACATATGCTGGAAGTTTTAAAATGTATGTGGAGTTTTTGACCCTCTTCCCATCAAGGTGTAGTATGTGACAACCCCTCCCCTTGAATATAGGCTGATCTTGGTAACTCACTGCTAACAATAAAAATACAGTGGAAGGGACAGTGCATGACTTGAAAGTCCAAGTCATCAAAGAAGATACAGTTTCCACCCTGGCCTTCTCCTTCCAGGAACACACTTTAGGAGCTCTGGGCTGATGTGTAAAAAGTTCACTTGAAGGATAAGGACTTCCCAAATATGTCCATGTCCTAATGCCCAGAACCTGGGAATGTTTCTATCTATGACAAAAGAGATTTTGCAGATGTGATTAAATTAAGGATCATGAGATTAGAGGAGATTATCCTGGATAGTCTGGGTACACCCAGTGTAATCGCAGTGGTCCTTATGAAGTGAGAAGCCGCAGGAGTCAAAGCAGGAAAGAAGAGATGTAATGACGAAAACATGAGGTTGGAATGTTAGAGGGAAGAAGTCATGAGCCAAGGAGTGTAGGCGACCTTCAGTAGCTAGAAAGGCAAGGAAACGTATTGTCCTACAGAACCTCAGGAATCAAGCCCTGCCTTCATCCTAAGTAAATCCCAGTGTGTCCTCTGTCAGCCTTCCGAACTATAGAACTATAAAATAATTTGTGTTTAAGCTAAAATAGAAAAAGTAGTTTAGCGAAGGCCACCAGGTTGAGCTGGAGAGCCCACATGGGGAGACCACAGAAGGATAGTGAGATATCCAAGGAGTCCCAGCTTTTCCAGCCCTGAGGAGGCAGACAGGTAATTGATTGAGTCTTGAGACTCCAGCCTTTGAGTGACCCCAGTTGATGCTGAGTGGAGTAGGAATGAGACGTCCCCACCAAGTTGTGCCCAGCTGTCACTTTGTGAGCTGTATCTGTCAGCTTGGGATGCCATAACAAAATGCCATAGATTGAATGGTTTAAACCGCACAAATTTGTCTCTCATAGTTCTGGAGGCCAGAAGTCCAAGGTCAGGGTACCAGCATGGTGGTTCTGGTGAGAGCTCTCTGTCAGGCTTGCAGACCAACTCCTTCTTGCTATGTGCTCACATGGCAGAGGGAGCTAGGGAGTCTCTAGAGTCCTATCAGATTAAGCTCCTACTCTTATAGCCTCATTTAATCATAATTATGCCCTTACTCTAAATACAGTCACACCTAAGGTTAGGGCTCCAGTGTGTGGTTTTTAGAGGGACACATTTTAATCTATAGCATAAGCAAAATAAATGTTGCTCTTTTAAGCCATCTAAGCTTTGGGGTGGATTCTGTAGCAATTATTTATTTAATGGGCAAAGTTGTATGGTAAAGATAATGTACTCTTTTTGTGTTTTAAATATTTACATAAGTGCTCTTGTACTTTATATTCTATAATTTCTTTTTTTGACTCAACATACTTTTGAGATATATTCATGTTTCTAAATATAGATAAATTATGCACTTTGATTGGTGCATATTACTTAGCATATAACAGCACTATATTTTATGTATAAATTCCCTTAAGCATGAACTTTTGGGTTGTTTATAGTTTTGTTGCAATTACAAATAATGCCATAATAAACGTGTTTTTATATTTTTCTCATGGGCAAGCTCAGACTTTTTCTAAACTGTATTCATTGGGTCATAGGATATGCATAATCCTTTTTTTCAACTTTTTTTTTTAATTTTTTTTATTTTTTTTTATTTTTGGGACAGAGAGAGACAGAGCATGAACGGGGGAGGGGCAGAGAGAGAGGGAGACACAGAATCGGAAACAGGCTCCAGGCTCCGAGCCATCAGCCCAGAGCCTGACGCGGGGCTCAAACTCACAGACCACGAGATCGTGACCTGGCTGAAGTCGGACGCTTAACTGACTGCGCCACCCAGGCGCCCCTGCATAATCCTTTTTTAATGATATGTGTTCTTTTGATTTTACTGATGTGGCCAATTTACTTCTTAGTTCCCCTCCATCCTCTTTTTACTAATCCCTTGAGGATTGTGTAGAGGCTCCTGCAACTCTTTATTCTCACTGACAACCTAATAGTTTTAGATATTTTAACTGTTGCCAAAATGACATCATTCGTATAGGTCACTTTAATTCCTACTTCTCTTATAGTTTGTGAGGTTGAGTATCTTATGAAAACATTTTCTTGGCTCTTTTGGCATTCTTTTCTCTATATTGATTGTTTTCTTTGTTATTCTATCATGTTTGGTCTTTTTTATTTTTAGGAGCTCTTTTTGTATTTTGAACATTAATATTTTCCTGTTATATGTTGTGAAATCATGTCCAGATATTCGGCTTCTCTTTTTTCTTGGTTTACTTGTCAATAGAAGAATTTTCATGATTTGTTTTGATCATGTATGTATATGTTACACATGCGTGCACGTGTGTGCACTAAACATGTAATTTTCTTTTGTAAATTGTGGATTTTGTGTCTTCTTAAAATTTTTTTAACGTTTATTTAATTATGAGGGAGAGAGAGAGAGACAGAGCAGGAGTGGGGGAAGGGCAGAGAGAGAGACACAGAATCCGAAGCAGGCTCCAGGCTCCAGGCTCCGAGCTGTCAGCACAGAGCCTGATATGGGGCTCCCTCGAACTGCAAGATCATGACCTGAGCCAAAGTCAGACGCTTAACTGACTGAGCCACCCAGGCACCCCATGTTTTGTGTCTTCTTTAAGAAATATTTCCCTAAGGGGCACGCAGGTGGCTCATTCAGTTAAGCATCTGACTTTGGATCGGGTAATGATTTCATGGTTCGTGGGTTCAAACCCCACATTGGGCTGTCTGCTGTCAGCACAGACCCCACTTCAGATCCTTTCCCACCCCCTCTCTCTGCCCCTCCCCCACTCGCACTCTCTCTCTCAAAAATAAACATTTGAAAAAAAAAAAAAACAAACTTCCCCGATATAATATTCTGGGTCTTCGTCTGTTGTATTCTTGATATTTTCAGAACTGTATTTTCAGTGAATTCATAATTTCCACTTATTAAACAGATCAGACTGTCAGTTTCTTATGTTTTCTTGAGACCGATAGTGAGGGGCAGTGTGGAGATTTATGAAATGCTAGACAAATAACTGGAAGAAGGAACCGAAAATTCCAAAACTCTCAACTGTATCCCCAGAGAATAATGTCCCTAGGACAAATTGGTTCAGTCGGCTACAGCTTTATTTTAATGGCGGTCCTTGAGGTGACATGATGTTAAAAGTTGTCTTGTTCTGAAATGTCCTTTGGGTCTGTGTGTTGGCTAAGATTTACCAGACCATTGGTATCAATTTTACCAACCCTCCCTGATTATAGTTTATTAGTTGGTAGCTGCAAGAAGCTTGAAGGTAGCGTGTGAAAAACGTAGGAAGAAATAATAAGATTTTTTTATGGGGATGAGAGGAAAGGATGGGATCCTTGCAAACAGAGAACATGATATATCCCTGTATCTTGGCTCACAAGGTTTATTTCTTCACCTTTTGTCTAATATCTCAGTGGTACATATGTGTCATACAAGATGTGTTCTTGGTTAATGCAAATATGTGTGTTGCAGAAGGCACATGTACACAGACTGTCCTTATGTAATTTGGTCACACAAACGCAATCTGACTACCACGCTGTCTCTTCCCTGCATGTTAGTGGAAACTAATAGATGGGTTCTTCGTAGCCAGGGAGGGGAATGAGGGCAAAAAAGTCGTATTGCCCCACTTTTCTTTCTTTCTTTTTTTTCTTTTCCTTTTCATCTGCTGTTGTTGCCATGCCTTATGTCAGAGCACATTGCTTCAGGCCACGGCTATGATAACCCCAGGGCAGGATGGGTGAGAGGGAGACAATGTCTTCAGGCTGTGGCTTTATCTTGTCTTAGGAGAGTCTGTTGCAATTGACGGCAGGCAAGCTGTTCTCCTGTCGGTGCTTCGCAGCATTTACGGATGCCTCAGGGCCCAGAGCTCTGTGCATGCATGCCTGTCACAGAACATGAAGGTTCTTCCGGGGTTGTCTTTGTGGTGTTGTGGGAGGCACAGGGGAGTGCAAATGTAGAGACCCAATCCCTATTCCTGCTTTGCCATTGACTGGATTTGTATCTTTTATATAGTGATCGCACTTTTGCAAATATCTCTGTCTCAAGGAAGTGTTCCCGAGTCACATTGCAGTTACCACATTACTTACTGTCTCCTTCTGTAGAACATGATTTCTCAAAGAGAGAGACTCTGTCTCATTACCTTTCCGTCCCCCTGCACAGGGTAGGCACTTAAGGAAACATCTGTTGCGGAAAGTCACATATCTGGGTCTTTGTTCTCTCTACAACTGGGGGATTGGAATCCATTAGCTGTAAGTCCTTCTATGATTCTGTGACACGTGTGTAGTTGTGATTAGGCTTTAAGTGGCTGCCACGCTTCTGCACACTTTCACATGCCAAGGGGATGCCCATCTCATGTGACAAGAGAAGACGGGACAAAGACACGGTATCTGCACAGCGAGGAAGGCTTTGACAAGTGCTGATGGAGTCCATTTAGAAGGTGCCTGCTTTCTGACGCTAGTACACATTACGCCCAGTGGTGGAAAAAGGTGTCCGGGGTAATGGGACAAAGATAGCAAGCGTTTCATAGAGTATGTACTAAAGAAAAGGCAGTCTATTTAATTTATGTATTACATACAACTGTGTGTTAGCAAATTAGAAACATTAATGGCTTAACCACAGTACCAAAGCCTGTAGACTCTCACTTAAATCCTGACCTTTGACAAATGAAGACGAATACTGGTAATGTCCCTGGCAATTTCTCTGGCATGAGAATAATCCCTAATATAAGGAAGCCATTATTCTAGTGCAGAGTACTGGGCACAGAAGGGAATAAGTAGATGATATTGAACCCGGATGATGTTTCTAGAAGATGACCTGGACCTCATTAAGATCACATGCGGAGGTTTTCTAATTTCCTGGTGAGAAGGGAATGAGATTCGTGCTTACGTGTGTGTGTGTGTGTGTGTGTACACACACACACACACACACACACACAGACAAGCGCAAGCTTCAGTATGTATCTGAGCTTAAGCAAACTATTTTAGCCAGCTGTTTATTCCCTAGCATGAGCTTAGTTCATACTGCCTCACCTGAGAATTGAAGCCAAGATTCTGGTGTTCTAGAACATTCCTGTCTGGATGTGCCACGTTTCACTTGGTTTACTCAGTTTTCTTCAGAGGAACTGTGCATAAAAAGTGGAGTTTAGATATTCCAATGAATATCTTCAGGGTAGTTTCCGATATTCTAATAAACTCAATAAAGCAAGAGTTTTATAATAGGATGCTGAAATGGAAAACACTCAGCAATGGGGAAAAATGAGATTACCATTGAAGAAAAGTGCCATGAATGACCAATCACAAGTGACTTTAAAGCTGTGCAGGGGTGGGCACAACCTAACTTGAAAATCAGGTGCAAAGAGAATGGATATATTTCATGAATCACAGGTGGAAAATGAAAGTTTACAATAGTTCTAGTGAGGATATTCTTAGAGCCGGTTCCAAGTCTTGAATTTACATTTTTATGGTGAACATAACCCAAATGCTGATCTTCAGAAAGAGTGACATCATTGCTGAACAGTTTTTTTGTTGGTCCTGAGCAATGGAATATATTTTAAAACGTCTAGTTTATTTTTCTTTTTATTCATATGGTGAAGAAATTGAAATTGTTACATTGTACTTGCATTTTTAGAGAAATTTACAAGATTTTACCTTCACTTTCTTAACCTAGGAATCAATTCGGACTCTGCCTCCATGAAAAATTAACCATTGCGTCTTGACCTAGATCAAGCCAGTCAGTCATCCACAGAGATTTTTGTGCAGACCAAGCAGTTGTAATTTCTGGAAACCACCAGTAGGTGTCTCCTATCAGTAGGTTTGGCCATGCAAGGGGCTGCTCTCATTTCTTACTCTTTTAGTAGTGGGCATTGTGAGAAATTTGTCCTTTGTATAATGCAGATAATCAAAGATCATTTAATATATTTCTGAAATGGGTCAAATTATTTTAATCTGAAGCCCAACTTTTCAGGTAGGGAGTTTCTAATAGTGATAGTTTTGTATGTGTGTTAATAAATGATCAGAATATTACTTCACCGGTTGAGCTGATTTATTTTGAAGTCTAACAAAATTATGATTAAAAACAAAAATTTCTTAAAGCATAAGTTGACAATATAGGCATGCAAATGAACATTTCCTTCATGAGACTTGCAAATGTGAGAAATTTCCTGGAGATCCAATCTTGAGTTTTCACTATGCGTGAGGTCAATGTTTAATATCTGAAGTCTACAGGGTCTTCTTAATGGGAAAAAATACAAAAGTTATTTCTCCAAGGAAGATTAAAAAAAAAGATTTCTTTTCAGAAAATAAAATAGAGGTGCTGGGTGAAAAGTTAGCCTAGAATGTTCAGTTTGTGGCCAGGCCACTTCCGAGAGGTGACATTGTATCACTGCACTTTCCAGGACTGTCCTCTTGTTATTGCAACCATCCTTTTAATACAGTCCTGCTTATTGACCCAACATTCATCTGGTGCTGAGCATACACTGTCTTCTGAATTCCTTCTCTCTCCAGCAAGCTGGTAGTCTGAGGGCGCATTATGTCTTACACTCCCTCATGTCTCATGTATACCCAACCTGGAGCTAGTATCCTCCTCAATTGACACAGAATGTTTCTACATTGGTTTACTATGGAATTGAGTCTTATGGATAGAGTGCTCTAGCTTGTGACAGATTTTTGGGACTTCTATAGTTTCTGACAAGCATAGTTCCTTGCACATAGTAGGTGTCATATTATTGTTAAGGAATAAATGAAGCACAAGGCTGATAGAACAAGAAATGCATATGCTTGGGGGCACCTGGCTGGCTCAGTTGGTAGAGCATGCAATTCTTGATTTCTTGGTTGTGAGTTCAAGCCCCATGTTGGGTGTAGAGATTACTTTAAAGATAAATAGATAGATAGACAGGAACACATAACCTAATTTTGTGTGTGTGTGTGTGTGTGTGTGTGTGTGTGTGTGTGAGAGAGAGAGAGAGAGAGAGACAGAGAGACAGAGAGACAGAGAGAGCTAGAGAGAAAAGAGGATATTTATTGAGTACCTTGTGCAAACCATGCCATGCATTGCATAATAGACTTACTTAAGGGCCACCCATAAGTTCAACTGACCTCAGCTGACCATGGAAGAAATAGAGTTTAATTCTGAACTAGGCAAGTCTAACACTCTCTAGAGATCGATGCAGAGAGGGACATAGAATGGCATTCTTGGTCAATGAACTATTGAGCAAAAGAGGAAAGAATTTTGAAAATTGTTTTGGAACATCCTAAATGAAAATTTGTACCACCAGGAATGTGTTACTTGTTCAATTACCTTGCATAGGTTGGGTTCCATAGGAAATACTCTAAGATGGATATTTTTCTGCTGAGGTTACTGGGGACACAGTCAGGATTACAGTTGTGGGTGGGTGAAAAAAAATAAGATAGGGCAGAGGGAGGAGTTGAGCTGAGATGGAGTCTCAACAGAGGTTTCAGCCAATCCTATAAGGAGTCCTGGAGCTGCAATGGTTTTCAGATTTATGCCACCTAAAGTCAAGGAGACCAGTCTTGGTACTCCCGTATCCACCTGTAATTAAATGTAGGCTGCCCCAGGGAAGGCAGTGACCTTGAATGTGGGGACTTTCTTCAGGTAAGGACAGTTCTCAGTTGGTGGCCATCGGGATCTGCATTCCCAAGTGTTCTGGGAGTAGTGCCTGGTGGTGTATTGCCTGGAAGGGGCACACCAGGGGTGTCCACCAAAGTATCCACTACCTACCCCTTCCTTTGTTTTCTCCAACCAAAGGAAAAAAAAAAAACCTCAGCCTCATCCATGGAGAAGAGAAACAAGGTTTGATAATCAAATTAGTTCTTCTATCAAGGGTAGAAGAGGGGACTGTTTTCTAAACTTCAACATTTTGATTCAATCCATGCCTGGACCTCAGTGCCCCATGTTAGAGGAGAGAGCAAATCAAAGGACATGGGTTTGATAGTTTAGGGTTAGGAAAATTGACATAATTTCAGGATTAGGCTACAGGTTTGAGGGGCCAGAAGTTCAAGCTGCAGAGTTTAAGAGGGCCTAGAATACCCAGACTTCACTGGGAACCAAAACAGATGGTTTTGAAGGTGATGGGAATGGTATAAATGGGACTGTTTGGGTGGGAGTTCATGTCTGCACATGTCTTAGTGCAGTACAATAAGAGAGGCTTATGGAAATTTATGGTTCCCCTGTGTCCAGCAAGTTCACCGTAACCACACAGCTAGGGGCATGGGCACAATGGTCAGGCTTTGGCCAACCTACTAGGAGGTAGGCAGGCAGACGGAGAGTTTTTTTTGAGAGTTTCAAGGCAATGCCTAAAACTAATGTAGTATTGTGTGTCAACTAAGGAAAGCAAAGGTCCAAGGAAGATGTCTTAGTTCAGTCTACCATGACAAAATACCATAGATGGAGTGCCTAAACAACAGAAACTTACTTTCTTGCAGTTCTGGAGGCAGGAAAGTCCAAGATTAAGGTTGTGGCTGACTCATTTCATTCTGAGAGCTCTCTTCCTGGCTTGCAGATGGCCTCTTCTCCCCATGTCCTCACATGATGGAGAGGGAGCATGAGAGCGAGTCATCTGGTGTTTCTTCTTTTTTTTTTTTTTTTTTAAAATTTTTTTTAACGTTTATTTATTTTTGAGACAGAGAGAGATAGAGCATGAACGGGGGAGGGGCAGAGAGAGAGGGACACACAGAATCGGAAGCAGGCTCCAGGCTCTGAGCCGTCAGCCCAGAGCCCGACGCGGGGCTCGAACTCACGGACCGCGAGATCGTGACCTGAGCCGAAGTCGGACGCTTAACCGACTGAGCCACCCAGGCACCCCTGGTGTTTCTTCTTATAAGGGCACTAATCCTATCAGATCAGGGCCTCCCCTGTATGACCTCATTTAACCTCAGTTACTTCCTTCAGGCCTCATCTCTAAATACAGCCAACCACACTGGGGGGTTTAGGGATTCAAAATATGAATTTGGTGGGGTGCTGAGTAGGACATAAATCCTCAGTCTGTACTGGGAGAGCCAATATTTCCGTGGAGATCTATCAGACACCATAGCAACAACAGCATTTGTCCCTGCCTAGACAACTGGAAAAACTGTGGGAATAAGTTGGAGCTCTGTGGTCACCAAGGGGTTCCAGGTTACTTTAGCTCTCAGGCAAAGAAGACATTAATCACTTAAAGCACAAGACTAATTCCACAGTCTAATAACTGTATACCTCAAACCTCCATAGAGGTTGTCTCAGAAGAATGGATCAGGCTAAAAGGTCCAAAGGAACAACACAAATACATAATATTGAACAAATAGTCCCTCATATAGCTTAGGCCTGGTTCACACTCTAAAAGATTTGGATGTAGAAATAGTATTGTTCTTAGAAACTAGTTTCCTATAAGGATTTGGATTTTCTATCCATAACTCTCTGCTTTGGAGATTCAGGCCTGCTGTTTCGTGAGAGTAATGCCCTCACAAAATTTCAGGGCTTCTTATTGGAACAAGGTTAGAGCTGACCCTTTACTTGTAAGAGAGTTGTGTGTAGTTCTCTCTAGCTCTGTCTCTATATTTTTGTCATTGGTGCTATGCTTAAGAAGCCTTCCTCCAATTCAAATATCTGGCATAAAGGTTTCACAGCAGAAGCAGGTTATCTTCTGTTATTTGCATCTCTTTGGTCATCTCATTGATACTTTGTAAGGGGGTAGACAAGCACTTCAAGGATTTCCGGGTGGCCATCTTGACATGGAAGGTCAGCTCAGTGTTTTTTAACAGAGCGCTTAAACTCTTTGGATCTTTCTCTTTTAGATGAAAAGAGTTAATTACATTTAATTAGACATGATTAGGAAATGGTGTTTAGGTTACCTTCCTGCTGCTCCAGATTGTCCCCTGCTCACATCAGTGTTTGTTGGCCCTTGCAGGCAGGAGCTGGGCTTGGTGAGAAGGCGGGTGGCAGCCCGACGGATACAGAGGTACGCTGGCCAGACAACGATAGCTCTAAATAACTGCCACCCTGCCCCTTTTATTCATTCTTCAAGGTCCAGCTTAAGTTTTATACCCCAGCTTTTCCATTCTAGGCTGACTGCTTAATCTTCTAAATGGCTAGTATTTGTTAATGTTAGTATTTTCATTACAATCCATCCAATTTATTTTTCATATAGGCTCTGATATACAGTTTTTACTGTCTAGTTTTTGTACTATATAATATAGAGCTTAAATATGTATTTGGCTTTCCTATAAGATTTTAAGTTTCCATTTGTAATTTTATCATAACTCAGACCAAATCAGTCTTTAGAAATATTTACTAATTTGTGGTTGAACATGGAGACTCACGTGGTAGGAAATAACACATATAATGACTACTAACATGTACCTAATATGGTTGTACCTCAAGGAACTGTTCAGTTTTAAAAATATGTATCAAATCCTTCATACTTCTTTTACAAAAAAATACATTTTATTAACAAATTTTTTTAATGTTTGTTTATTTATGAGATAGACAGAGCATGAGTGGGGAAGGGGCAGAGAGAGACAGGGAGACACAGAATCTGAAGTACGTTCCAGAGCCTGACGCACAGAGCCTGACGCAGGGCCTGAATCCACAAACTGTGAGATCATGACCTGAGCCGAAGTCAGACGCTTAACCAACTGAGGCACCCAGTTGCCCCCAAAATACATACTTAGTATGTATCATGATACATACTTTTTCCCATGACATTTGAAGTCCAAAAGATCCTAGGCTTGTGTCAGAGGATCTCGGTTTGAATCTTGATTCTGCCATTTAGCAGCTGTGTGAGCATGAACGTCAGTTTCTGCATCTAGAAAATAAGGATATTAGCTTCCTCATGAAGTTGAATGAAGGCATGATCCAATTCAATCTGAGTTTCTCCGAAGCACATCAGAAGAAAGTGACAGTTCCTTTCGATGGAAATTCAACATTTAATTTGAATTCCCTCCAACTTAAGCCAGAGTTGTTGGGGTTATAGGAAACCAAAGCCCAGATCATAACCATACAACAAGAAGCACTCAATTCAAGTCATTACTGAAGCTGTTTTGTTTTAGGAATTACTTCACAGTTGAGCTGTTGGTTTTTATCCCAACTCAGTCTGTACACGTTATTAAATCTGGAATGAGTAAGCTTGTGGCACATCTGGCAAGAGGATGGAGGCCAGATTCCAATTTTTTATGCCTAACCTCCCTGTGAAGTTTTCTGGCGGGTACAGCAATGTGATTTTTGACTCTTAACATTGAGCCGCGTGCCATGCTTGTGGGTGGCTGTTAAGTGGCTGTCATTTCCAGTCCCCAAGGTGGGCAGGGAAATTGTTATTTTGTGTATTTGGGGCAAAAGTCCCCCCTCTTTTTGGCCCCGTGGCAGGTTTTGACTCCATTATTCCATTCTCCAGACAGACATGGGTAATCTCTCATTGACATCTGGAAGTGTTGTGCCAGAAAAGCAGAATATCAGCAATGAGGTTCTCCATGTGGATCTGAAAGAAGGCTTTTTGCCTTTAACTTGTGAAGTTTTTGTGAAGCTCTTTGGGATCCTTCGGGATAAAGAACCTTCTATAAACCTCACTTATGATGATGATGACTGCTGGCAGAATCGAAGTTACATGCATGCGTCGGGAGGACAATATATTCTCTTTGTGCCCACATAAACTTCCATTTATCTATACAAATATCTTTGAAAAGAGAAAGGCTGAAATGTCTTCTCTCCAGCTGGGGTGCTGTTCTGTTGTTGAAGCACAGTAAATTGGGTCACCGTCCAGCTTTGCATCCGGCACCTGCTCAGCCACACAATGGGGAAATGAGTGCTTCTATAGTGACAGTGGCAACGTGTGGCAGACCGGTGCCAGGGATCGCCGTGGACAGCTAATAAGGAGTCCAGGAGAGCCGATCATTGAGATTGCTGCCTTTGTTGCTCTTGTCTGGGAGGAAAGACATTGCTAAAAGGAAATTTATTCTTTTAACTCCTACTTTTGAACTCTTTCTGTGCTCTCTGAGGAGAGTGATTTTAAAAGGTTAGATATTGCTAGTATGTGCCAAGTTGGAGAAGGAAATGTCTCTAATGTGCAAGAATACAAGGAAGCATGGATTTTCTTTCTGGAGACTAAATGTGGTGGTCTGAGATTGATTAAAAAGGATTTGGTGGTTGAATAAATGGAGTTTTGGGTGTAGTGGAATGAGACCTTAGACATGGAGTCAGAGTTCGCATCTCGAACTCACTATCGACTTTCTGTGTCATGTTGCCTTGGCTTCCTCATGTATGCAGTAGAGGGTTAGTGTGAAAATGAAGTGAGCAGAGCACCTGGCATATAATGGGCAGTCACTGCATATTCATTAAATACAAAAAGTATCCTGTGTGAGGGAGGGCTTGCCCCAGTCAGGATAGGTGACAGTTCTCTGAGGTAACATACAAGCCCCAAATCTCAGTGTCTGAAACAGCACAGGTTTATATCTCTGTCAGTCACACTTCATGTCCACTGAGGTCAGCTGTCCTGCTGCCATGGGCATGCTCTACATGGTCCTTAGTCTGAGTCCCATTGAAGAACCACTCCCTGGTCATCATAGCAGTAGAAAGAAAAGCTGTGGAAGGATTTGTAGCTGCCATTAAATGATGTGTCCTGGAGACGATGCCCATCCTTTCAGCTTAGAGCTCACTGACCAAAACTGGTCACGTGGATCCTCCCAATTGCTAATGAGCCACTCTGTAAATCCTACTTTTGCTCCAAACAGGGAAATCCAGACTAATCTGCAAGTAACACTAATGACCTCTGAAGTGTCCACTGAGCAGGCTCTGTTAACGTATGTTTCTGCTACATACCAAAGTGCTGTTATAATTTTCTTCTTTGTTATAATATGTAATCATTGCCTTCTGTTGAAATTTTAGAATTGCAGGCTTGTTTTCTCTTTATTTTTTATTCTGATGAAACACAAGAAAACTTTGTATTTTCACAGAATGGAAAGAGGGTTTTATTTTACTTTACTCTGGGCAATGTAAGGTAATGCTGCCTGGTTTCAGCTTTCTTTTTGGTCTTGGGAAGTTGTAGACAGGGATGGAACACGAGAAGATAGGGAGGGGGCAAACATATGACAGTTTCATGAAAGAATATTTTATCTGGCTAGGTAAGATCCAGTTGGACATAATTATTCTGTAGAACTTAGGCTGGTTATAAAGCTATGCAAAAAGAGGGAAGAGCTCGCTTTAAAATATCTATTGTACACTTGAGAAAAAACAGAAAGTTTATTCATTCTGTTCTTGATTTCCCCCCACTTTTGGGAATCTTTATTGCCCCTGAAAACTGACTGTGTGCTAACATATCTGTATGCCTTTAGGAATTTGAAGAAGAGACTGCAGGAATCTGAGTCTTTATTGGTGTAGTAGACACTGATAATTATCTCCCAATATCCATTTCCCCTTTGAACTTTTGATAGTAGGATTCCTGCCATCCTCTCCCGGCTTGGCTAGAGACTAAAGCCCTGCATAGCCTGATGGAGCAGATCCTCCCGCACAAAGTTACTTTTGGATGTAGTTAACAGTTGATGAGTACCAAGTATTGCATTGTCTCTCTTGCAGCTACGTATGTTGGCCATGTATTAAGCTCTAGCAGAAGTGAGCAGTTGGGATGTGGGCAGAAGTGATGGGTGCAACTTGTAGTCATGTTGTTACTACGGAAGCTCTGTAATGTCTGCTTCCCTTTCTTTCTTGTGGGTTGGAAAGATGACAACTTTCTGAAATAGTCACTTTGGGCCCAGGGGTAGAAGCGATGCATTGAGGACGACTCTCACTACCTTAGGCTGACTATCCATCTCTGAACTACTATGTGAGAAAGAAATGAGACTTCTATGTTGATTAAGCCATTTAAAAATTTTCTTTTAATGTTCATATCTTTTGAGAGACCGAGAACATGGGAAAGGCAGAGAGAGAGGAAGAGAGAGAATCCCAAGCAGGCTCCGTGCTGTCAGCACAGAGTCAGACACGAGGCTCAGTCCCACAAACTGTGAGGTCATGACCTGAGCTGAAATGAAGAGTCAGACGCTCGACCAACGGAGCCACCCAGGCGCCTCTTGGCCATTATATTTTTGGGGTCTTTTTACTTTGGCAGTGTAGCTGGCAGGTACCTAGGAACTCTCCTCTTTCCAGGCTTAATTTTATTCATAGCATCATGTTTTAACTGATTTAATCTCTTTGTTATCATTTCTTTTTCTCTTATATTGGGGAGCATGGGGGAAGCTGGTCATTTGCTGAGTGTGAGATTTAAATTTGTACTTATTTACATCTTCTTGCACTTTTGCCCTCTCAAGTTCATCAGACAACTGTGAACAGGGTCTTTGAATTCTAGGCTGTACCTTCCTCCAAATGAATATTCTAGCTTAGACCGTCAGGTCTATTTTATCCATCCAGGCAAGTTATTTTACCTTACACAAAACCAAACTCTGTGTGATTCAACATTCTAAAGTGCAGTGAAAGACTCCCAGGGCTTAATGGCCATGTGTGTTATAAGAAGAATTCTGGAGGCATATTTAGGTATGAAAATAAGCCCAATTGGCCTTTGCAGAGCCCTATTTTCTTCATTTGGTTCCACTTCATAGTTGAATATAAGCCTGGAGTGAAGGTCTGCATTTTTAGAAATTGTGACTCGGGCATATTCTCAAGGCAGATGGACCTTTTCTAAGAAGCTGCTGCCCTGCAGGGTGGGTGAGTGTGCACAGTAAAGAGGTAAAAATCAACTGTAGCTAGGACAAGGTGGATAAAGAGCCGGCATTCTCTGGGTGTGACTGGGGCTTTTACTTTCCACTTGGTCACTTGATGGTTTATTTAGTATCTTGAAATGGAGTAAAAATTAGTGGGCTGTTTTTCCACCTTTCCTAGCCAAAGTCACTTCTTAATAGGTAAAACAGACCTAATCCACCCCCCACCCCCACCCCCACCTTACACAGTATTCGTGCCCTTGGTAAAATGATGGGAAATGCAGCCAGTCACCTTGCTCTTTCCACAGAAGGTCAGGCTGGGCTCTTTTAACAGCTGTTTAGATGAAACCAACTGAATCAGAGAACTGAATGCATTAGTTGTTATGGCATCTTCAAGACTAAAAGCAAATTACCAGTAGCATGTTTTGCCCCATGTTTTGGCATGCCTTGAGAAGAATTAGTGATAGCAATAAGTGGTCCATTTAAATGATTTAGTGAAAACCTGAAAGATGGATTTTTAATTGTCTCTTGACCAAAAAGAAGGCTATTTAGATCATAAAAATCTTAAAATGCCTTTTTGTAGGAATGCCTGAGCAGCTGAGTCGGTTAAGCGTCTGACTCTTGGTTTCAGCTCAGGTCATGACCTCACGGTTCGTGACATCAAGCTCCTTGTCAGGTTCTGTGCTGACAGTAAGGAGCCTGCTTGGGAGTCTGTCTCTCCTTCTCTCTGTTCCTCCCCTGCCCCTAAAAATAAACATTAAAAAAAATGCCTTCTTGTGCAGTTTTGTTTTGCTCTTTTCTATTCTATTTTTATACCCAAAGAAGTTATAGTAATTATATGTCAATCTAGAGTACCAGGTATCATAGCATGTGTTTATAAAAGGGGTCCATTCCACAGGCTAAAATTCCTGTCAGAGAATTCCCATCTATGACATTGTTCCGTTAAATGACTTAAAACTTATAATTTTAGAGCTGGAGCTTGAACATAGTGATTCTAAGAATACATAATGTTAATTGATTTATGACTGGCTAATGATCATAAAATAAGATACCACATTTTAGTCTTTAGCTCTGGATTGCTATTATAAAGATGCAACTCCCATTTGTTCAAAGTTTGCAGCAACTCAAATAATTTACGATGCAAGTAAACCTTTGTCATGAGATGTTACCTCCATGACAAATTTGCTTGAGTTTTGTTCACTTGTGTAAAATCTGTCTCAAACACTAGAATAGTGATAGAAATAACTCTCATTTGAATTACTAGGCTCATGCAAAGGAAGAATGTGTTCACTCTGGTGGCTCTGGGCAACTGTTAAAATCATCACATATCTCCTTAACTTACTGAACTAGAAAAATAGAATAATGGTTTGGGAGATCCACAAGAATGAGTTGTATTGAAACAGTCAATGTTAAGAAACCTTGTCAGATACATGTATATAACTTCTTGCCATGATCTAATAAAACACCCTCTGACTTAAAAAGGATAAGGGGCAGTGAGGTTGGTATAATTTAATCTGACTTTAACCCCTCTAATTTGATCATCAGCAAATCTTGGCTAGCCTCTACATCAATAGATGATGAAGAGTTTCTTGAAACATCAAACGGTAATTATATCTATACTATACCAAACCATCATGATTAGGAGTTTTATACTCAAATCCCTGCTGGGCCCAGCTAGATAATTAAATAATAAGACTGTGTATAGAGAATGATGGTCATTGTGGGGAACAGGAGCATTCATGGGACCATTCCACTGTAGCCTAGGCTTGCCGTGTGGGAATCTGGGTTGGGTGAACAGGTTTTCCAGTTTTCGAGAGAAATTGGAAATCTGGGTTTTTATGTAAAATATGCTGGTATTTATTTATTTATTTATTTATTTAGTCTTTTAAAGTTTATTTATTTTGAGAGAGACAGAGACAGCACAAGTGGGAGAGGGACAGAGAGAGAGAGAGGGAGAGAGAGAATCCCAAGCAGGTTCTATGCTGTCAGTGCAGAGCCCGATGTGGGGCTTGATCCCAGGATCCTAGGATCATGGCCTAAGCCAAAATCAAGAGTCAGCTGCTTAACTGACTGAGCCACTCAGGTGCCCCTATTTATTTATTTTTTTTTTAAAAGACAAGGGAGACAGAGCACAAGTGGGGGAAGGGCAGAGAGAGAGGGAGACACAGAGTTAGAAGCAGGCTCCAGGCTCTGAGCTGTCAGCACAGAACCCGACGTGAGGTTCAAACCCATGAACTGCGAGATCATGACCTGAGCCAAAGTCAGATGCTTAACTGACTGAACCACCCAGGCACCCCAAGATATGCTGATTTTTAAATGATGGCAAGAGTTTGAAACACTGTGGACCAGCCAGCCTATACTGATTTCAACTCAGGGGCCATAAATTTGAAGTCTCTCAACTAGATATTTATAGTGAAAATTCATTTAATCGTGCTGCTGTTTACTTTTCACTTACCTTTCGGTGGGCTGGAAATTTCTTCATGATTGTTTCAGTGTATGCCTAGGTTGGGGGTACATACATGAGATACAGTGTCTTGGCATCATTACGTTTGATCTAGTTATTTGTAGTTCTCATAGATCTTATATTTGGGAATATGAGGGTGCTATGTAAATTCTTCGATAACCTTGACTTAGGTGGGGATAGTAGGCAACTCAGAATTTGCCATAATAAGTGTGAAAAGATGCCTGAAATGAACAAGTTAAAATTCCAGTGATAGAAGTAGGATTGCCCACTTAGGAATTAAAAAAGAAACACACACCCATAATGTAAGCATAAAATAACTGATGTATGTAAAACCAATGGCCAAAATTATCCTTGATGTCGTAACGACTTAGAAGCTAAATGTCATCTTTTATACATTGTGTGACTCAGGAAGGTTAGGGTATAGGAAGAGGTTGGAAAATGCCCTTATGTTCACCATATATGCGGTAACACTTGAAAGTTTATGAGCCACTTGTACCATATAACTGATCCATTTGATGTAGCCAGCATGTCTTTCTAATAGGCTCAGCTAAGATACAATACCACTTCAAGGAGGTTTAAAAAATAAGAAAAAGACGGTCCTTTCCAAAAGAGATTAAAGGCACAAGAAAGAATTCACCAAAGAACACAGATTCTGGAGCCAGAATGCCTAGGCTTGGATTCTGGCTCCATCATTTACCCCTTCTGTGTACTTATGGCAAGTTACTTAACTTTCTCTGTGCTTAAATTGGATTGTAGGTGAATCTCCAGGGCACATCCTAAGTGTTGTATAATTACTTGATATCAATGTTAATAATGAGGAAAAGCATGCTGGTTACTAGGTAATATGTGTGTGGCCCTCATTTTAAGCACTCTCTAGATTGACCCACTTATTCCTCCTGGCAAGCCTCTGTGTTACCCATCATTATTCTTATTTTAAAAATCCAATACTGAAGCTTAGTGAAGTTCAGTATGGTAGAAACTTACAAATAGTTCCCACTGACTGCCTCCCTGGAATAATCTGTACTTTCCATTTTATCTGTAGAGTACACATGGGTACCCAGTGCTTCCCAATGTCTGCGGCAAGGGGAGGGCTCTAGGCTCCACCACCCAAGTTGTGGGCCTGCCAGGTCAGCTGTGTGTGCTTTCCAAATTACCTATATATCTTTTGTAATGAGACCTGACCCTAACATTGATGGTGTCATGAATAGCCATACCAATGGAGGCCCATATACCTTGGGTATAAATATTTAAAGATATGATTTAAGCCAGCAAACTCTTAAGGTATGTCCTATCCTCCTTCCTTGATAAATAAATCTTCACAATGATTTGGAAGGCCAAGTTTAAATTTCTAGTTCTCAAAATCTTTGGTGTTCCATGCAAAATATGGCAGTGCAAAGAGGGCCCATCTTCGCCAGCTTCTCCTGCAGTCTTCCACCTCCTCTTCTAACCTCAAATTTGTCTCACACCACAAGGGGTCTCAAGAAGTATATTAACACCTTAAGCAGTTTTCAAACCTTGTGCTATTTGGCCAGGGAATTTCAGGGACCTTGGACCTGGAACGTGGTTTTGAAAGGGGAAGGTTGTTTCTAGATGGGCATGTCGCTTTGGCTCCATTGAGGGGAACATGGAAAGAATAGGACCAAAATGTGGACTTCTAAAGCACGGGCCCAGGACAGGGGTCCCTGTTCATGTGCCTAGAAGAGGTATTGATAGTGATTATTATTCAATTCAATACTTTTCGGAGAGATAGACTGTTAGCATCCAAAGATAGGGTTATTTCTCTGAAAACTATGTTGGAATCTTTGGAAAGTCTACATATGAGTAGCCAAAACATCATTATTGTATTGGATATGGGAAAATATATTAAAATATAAAATATATTAAAATTATATTAGATGTAGGAAAATATATTAAATATATTAAAATATAAAAAAGTATATTAAGATAGAGAAATTTCCTACATTCAGCTTGACTACCAAATGTTCTTTACCAAATCCAGGAGTTGAAAATTGTAGATGATGCATTATGGATATGATTTATTCAAGAAAATCAGTGAGTAATGCCCACCTGTGGATTCTTATTCCAAGAAATGGCTGTGTTCTATAATAAAGACTGAAACTAAATTTTCATTTATTTATTTAAGACAAAATGGAAGAAAATAGATACAATTTCAAAATTTATTTCCTGCTTGACTCAAAGTTTTATTAACTGATCAACTCCCAGCCCCAGTCTTACTGGCAGACAAGCTTCTCCTGTAACTGGCTCAGAGTCAGGTAGGTGGTAGGTTGGAAGGGTAGGGGTGAGAGAGCAGGTTTATCTTATTGTAACAGCTATGCTTTATTATTAAGAACAAGATAAGCATAAAGGCACTCGTGTGTAACACTCCGTAAAACTTTTAAAATAAGTTGAATGGTTACTAGGATTACATCTTAGGTATGGATTAGTTTTCAAGAAGGGTTATGGAAATCCTGAATAAGTCTGATTATCTAATATGTTTTCTGGCTCGTAGGCTTCAAGACCAGCTTTTATACTGTAGCATTCTGTGACTCGGTAGATTGACCCTAATACCAACCTTGAAGAAAGCACTCATCATCTTTTCCTTAGTTTTGACTATACGAAAGCCTGTTGACTTTCTTGAATAATAGCATAATTTTTTTGCATACTATCTTTAGGAGGTTTTGCCTAAAAGCCTGGACCAACTAACTGAGAAACCTAGGAGAAGTACACTGACTCCAAGTGACTTTAAGAGAGGTGGTCAAATTATAACAAAATGAAAGACCCTGAAGAAATACAAAATTAAGAGAAATTTAAGCAATTGTGTCTATGGCCCTTTGAAAAGAGACAGGTGAACATGTTCATAGAGTTTTGGTGAAGTGGCAAAAATGTCCCGAAACTCCTCGAAACCTAAAGAGCAGTGGGTTGTGTGGGCGGAGTGCATGGCCCCTCCTGTGCTCGCTGGCGTGAAAGTGGGCTTTAGAGAATTCATATGCTGTACCCTTGCCATGATGCACACAAGAAATTGAGCTGTCTTGCTCTTGTAAATTATTATCTCCACTGATTTTTATTTTTTAAAAGCTTAGTTATTTACTTTCAGAGAGAGGGAGAGAGAGAGAGAGAGAGAGAGAGAGAGAGAGAGAGAGAGAGAGAGAGAGAGAGGACTAGTGGGGGAGGGGGGTGTAGAGAATCCCAAGCAGGCTTTGCACCGCCAGCGTCGAATGCAATGCGGGGCTCAAACTCACGAAACCCAAGATCACGACGTGAGCCGAAGTCAGATGCTTAACTGAGTGATTTTTCAGTGGCGCCCCTCCACTGATTTTTCAAAATAACTTTGTGAAGTAGAAGTTGGTATCCTTAGAAGAGATTATAAAGAATATAATGCTCCCTTTCTTTCCTTTAACTTCTGGGGCAGACTTCATGAAATTTTGGCGGTAACGCTTGTGAAAGCTGTGTGCTCTTTTTGTGCTGCCTGCAACAGTTGGAAACCTGAATATTTCCAAATCAAAGGCAGCCTTACCACCGGACCAGTGTTGCTTATGAAAGGCTCTGGCTCGCCCAGTCTCTTATTAGGGACCTAAAACTTCCTCTTACCTCCACCTGTGCTTCTGAAACTCCGTGTGCATATGCATCACTTGGAGATCTTGTTAAACTGCATCTTCTGTGTTAATAGAAGTAAGACTGGGCCGTAGATTGTGCATTTCTAAGAAACTCCCAGTCCATGCCAGTGCTGCTGACTTGAGAGCCATGTTTTGAGTAACAAGGACCTAGACAGTAGCTCTCACCTAAGAATAAAATGCTAATATTGAAATTCTGAAATTACAGAGAAGGGGTAGGGAAACTGGGTCTTGGAAACACAGCACTTGTTTATGAATACGTAGAGAATTGGTGACAAAAAGGACAGCAATGGATACAAAACTCCTACTATCTTCTAGCTTGGTCACAGTAACCAAAGCTAGGAGACCAGTTCTGCAGTGGATGGGAAGTGTTGTCTATGGAGATCTAGACTGGTATTAGGGAAGATGTCCCAAAGCGCAGCAAATGCTTTTCACCTATGCTAGTTACAAGTAAATCCTAGGCCAAACTTCCTAGCAACTGCTAAGTGGATTCCATGTGTTCCCCTGATCCCATCCTTCCAAAGCTATAATGAAATTTCAGCATTGAACACAAACCAGAATGAAGCACCATAAAATTAATAGACTATCTCATCCATGAAGGATAGGGATAAATTTATTCTGTGCCTTAGAGAAAAGTACATTGGGGCCCATGTGCATGCTAATCTAAGAAGGGAAAACTCTGTAACCAGAGTGCATTACTGGCTGATCTTTCTTTGCTGGAACATGGTGACTTGAGTCAAGGTGTTAGAATAGGTAAGAGGATGCAGCCACAAACCAGGATTGGCATGCGGGGTTTTTCCAGCCTCCTGTTTTTCCTCAGGCCATTCAGTGCATTATTGGGCCGGCACCTGTTCAGTAATTATGAAAACCTCACATTGACAGGCTTCTGGATCATGGCATCAAATGAGTAATTGTGGGAGGGAAAAAGAGGAGTTAGGAAAGATGGTGGAGAAACCAAGACTGGCAAGAACCGTGTTTCTCATGAAAAGAATATTTTGCAGGAAGGAAGTATAGAGGGGTAAGCTAGAGGACAGTTTTGCAACCAGAGAAAGGGAAATGAGAGTCAGAATTCAGTACGATGGCACTTGCTTTGGTAGGGTGAGCATTAAAATACCCTCTGTTCCATATTTTATTGACATTTAATAAAGACGACCAGATTTGCTGGCCCTTGCCAGAATCAATAAGTCCTCAGAAACCCTATAAGCTACACGTGCTTTATGTTTATGTTTTCCATATTTTTTGTTTTGTTTTGTTTTGTTTTGTAGCCTAATGGTTAGAAGCACTGACGTGAGAGCCAGGCCCGCCAGGTTCAAATCCTGTTTCTGCCGCTTACAAGCTGGGAAACGTGGGCACATTTCCGAACTTCTTGTGCTTTAATCTCTTCATTTGTAAGGTGGAAATGTTGTCTCTTCCAGTAAGATAGTTATGAAGGGCCAATGAGATAGGCTTGCCCAGAGTACTTAGAACAGTGCCAGGCACTGAGTAGGCACCATTCGGGTCACTATTATTGTTGTTGTTCTTATTATTGGTTTCATCATCTTGATAATAAAGCATGGCAAAGAATCATGCTGCCACAAACAGTTTCACAAGCAAAGCCAGATAAAACAAAGAGCAGCTTGAAGATGATTTCTGACAGTGCTGTTAATTATAACATAGAGGAAACTGTTCTCCAGAAAAGCAATTGCTATTTTGATTGGTTCTTCAGTTAATATATCGCTTGATTTTTCAGTTCAACAATTGAATAACTACAGTGAGCCAGACTAAGTTATACAGCAGTGTCTAAAATAAGATTTTTTTATTCATTTCATATAAAATATGAATAGCTTTGATTCTAGCGGAGGTCTAGTGTTGTCACCATTCTCTTGAAAGATCTCCGTAGCCTTCATAGTGCCATGGCTTCGACAGTTGCACCTACTTTTGCTGGTTCCTGTCGGTTAGACGTTTCCATTGGTTTGTTTAAATGCTTCATTTAAGGGAAGTGCCTACACGAAGGCCCTGCATAAAATTACCATCAGTAAATTTGCCAGGGGAGGGGGCGCGGAGATGGTCTCGGAGTACAGAGGAGCCAAACACATTTTAGAGAGGGAACAACCATTCTTTCTTGCTGTTCCCTTTTGGTCCTGCACCTGCTGCATTCTGATCACCACCATGTACATGCCCAGAGCCTGAGAAATGCTGTCCCTGTATGCTGGGCCAGGAAGAAAAATCTGCAGCGAGAGATAGGATTGCTCTGGTGTTTATTTATTGGAGGCCATATACTTTTAATTCTGGCTTTAAATTCCGCAGCTAGAAGTGTAGTTTGTGGGTAAGGGACAGGTGAATTTCCAAAAGTGATCTCAGAAGGGTTGACTTTTAGAATCCCCGAAGATGGGGATATAAGGGGGGCCTTTTAAATAAACGAAGTGCCCACAATGGCTTTATTACCACACTGCTACTTCACACTGTAGATTACACGAAGGCCTGGAGACTAATTTCAGCAACAGGCACAATTTACTAGCTATAGTGGGCCTCAGATGAATAGTTTCTTGTAAAATCAGTGGCAGCTTTATCCTAGCAGAGCACAAATAAATCAGCTCTTATTATTCCACATTCATTTAATCCTGGGACATTAGTCAGTGAGACCTTTCTGCAGCCTAATAAACAGCAGCAGCAGCAGTTTTTCTTTATGAGAGTAGTTGTTCATCCTAAATTAGAGCCCGCATTAGGCCGAGGCAGAAACTTTTGCAGGATGATTTAAAGATATATAATATGAGACCATAATAGTGTATGAAGACTGTACCCATGTGTATAAATATAGCAGGGCCATAATTTTGCCGTGCGTGGATTACTTTAGAACGTGCGGCTTATTTTATCTGTCTTCCCTGAGAGTATCCTTTGTGGCAGGTGATACTGTTATCCTGTCTCTCTTGACGTTGACTCGAGTGTCCTTTTACGTCACTTGGGAATTGGGTAGGCACTGAAGCCGCGTCCACCTTTTTTCCGTTTTCCCCGGAAGAAACTTCACCAATTTCCAGCCCGGCAGAAGAGAAAGCAAGGGACGTGCATCTAAACTGTGCCCCTGGCTGTTGCTCTTTGAGGGGTTGTAGCTCGAAGCAAAATCACAACCCAAGCCCACATAAAACCTGTTTATTCCAGTAAAGCTCAGGTCAAGTTTCCTGTCGTAATGTCCCTCTGTATGTGCAGAATACAACTTGACTCCTGTTGTAACTGATAATGTGACTTTATTAAGATAGGTTCACAGAAGCCTTCCACTTGTATAGATTGACCCTGCCTCACGGGTGGACAGGATTTCCAAATGGGGGAGATTACTTTTTGTTCATCCACAGCATAGATAGGACCTCAGTAAACTGTGGGCTAATTCCACGTAGGCTGTTCTTTCATACCTCCATCAGGAAGCCATCAGCTTGATAAACAATACACGTGGAATCACCAGCTCATCACAAGCCAACGAAGAATCAGAAATGAATCTGTTCACTCCTATGTTTGGTGTGTGACTCACTTTTACTATATGGGTTGAGTGTGTGTGCTAAATAGTGCTTTTCACAGTTCAGCAGGTATTAACTGAATACCCACTGCGTGGGCTCCACAATGGAATTTTGTGTACATCTGCTTTTTCGAAATGTATTTCTTGTGGTGGAGAGAAGAGGAAAAATAGTCCAGACCATTGGATCCCAGTGGAGCTAATATAAAATTGAGACACATTTTTTATTTTATAGATATACAACACAGTTATCATAACCAGGTATCACTGCATTTGATCAGTAAATTCTAGCCCATTCATTTAATAAAAAGTAAAGTACTCTGACACAAGTTCCATTATTTGGAGACAATAAGGACAGAAACCACACACACAAAAGACAGAAGCCACAAACTGGGAAACACTACATGCTAATTTTCAGGAGCTGTAGATAGAGAGTGCTCAAACTGTAGCTAAAATACACTGTAGGTAAAATGGTCTTTCAATACAGTATGTGTAGTCAAAACAGGTTGTATTTTCCCACAATATATCAATATATATGATGCTTCCTCTCAGGAAGAATTACATTAGTTTGAGGGTAGATTTCATGGATCCTGATTTTTCTGTAGCATATTACCCCTGTGTGGGTGAAGAGTGTCTGTCCAATATGAACCTCTGGCCGCAGGGTTTGGCCAATTTCAGCTCATCTTTGTGCAGTGCATCCTAGAGTGGACCAGATGATCCATATAGGACATCGAAAGACAAAGCTGTTACAGCAACTAGAGAAAGAACACCAAGGGGTCAGTGCCTTATCCTCATGTGGAAGACCAGCACATTATTAGGCAATGATTTCCAATATAGATGAATAACTCTTTGAGTGCGGGAGATATCCTGTACTTCCTTTATGGCCTCTCCAAAGCCTACGTAACTTTCGACATATGGTAGGTGTACATCGTACTGTCAGTTGATTTATTGACATAAGCTGATGAAAATTATTGAGTCACCAATCCTTAAAGACATGGTGTCTAAGACTAGTTTCTTCTACTTTTTCATACTATTCTTATGTACCAACTTATTTATAATATTTACAATAAAATTCCCTAGAACTAAAAAATTCAATAGCAAAATTCTTTGCTTTCCTGAGTACACTGGGGAACATTCTGCTCTGGGTTGCTGGGATATCTTCTCACTGTTTTACCAATTTCTCTCTCTCCTGTCTGGCTGTTTGCTCCTTCCATAGCTCTTAGAAGTTCTTCAGCTTCCATCTTCTGAGATTCCACTTAAGCAGCCTTCTTTGTACTGACTCTAAAACAACCTAACCCAACTTTATTTCACGCATGTAGCCACATCTGGTCCATGGGAAAGTCTCATGTCTTGTTCTTTTTTTTTTTTTTCTTTCTTTTTCTTTTGGTCCCCAACCAAATAAGAAAATCAGGTTCTTCCCTCATTCAGCATTCACTCATTGAGCTCACCTGTCACAGAACCAATCAAGTTCTCTGCATATCCTGATACTTTTTATACCCTTATCATGGATGAGAGGTTAAAGAATCATCCAGTAGGTCCTCAGGCTGTCTTCTGGGCAAGCTCCCCCTGCCTCTAGCCTCACAGCTCCTGTTGCCATCTGCTATTATTCTCACACCTTGGATGAAACAGAGACAGGAAAACCCTTCAGTGTCCTGTTATAGTGAGTTGCACATTTTCAAAGAACGTGATTTATTCAGATGGTTGTACTTTTTCTTCAGTATTCATAGACCCCACCTGACCTTAGTTTACACTGGATATTTTATAGTTCTGAATCTGTGTATCTTCTGTGCTTTGGGTGAAAATGAGGAGATGTAGGCATGAGTGCTTTTTCTTGCTTGTACCAAATTTCTTTCAAGCAGATACTACCCTGCATTGCCACATTTTCATTTTGCTGGCATATAACTAGAAACTAGAAACAAATACTCTATGAGCTCTATTTTGTGGGTTAATTGTCTGTTTGCACTTTAATTTTGGAATCTGTAGAACTTCAGCTTTGAATCTGCATGAGTCTTTTAATGAAAATTATAGCTTTCATACATATCGGTAGTTGTGGGGTAGAGGAGAGGGAGTGCAGAGGAGAAAGAGAGTAATTGGTAGAAAGGGAAAAAAAGCTCTTTTTGTTTAAGTACTTAACTATTCTCAGTGCTTTATGTCTATGGCCTGGAACCTATATTCGTTGCAAAGGCAAATGTGTTCCTACTGAATTTTAAAATCTGGAGAGGTTTGAGATGATCTTGTGCAGCCCCTTTATTTTATGGTTTACATTGAATAGTAGGTTGCAAGAGCCTGTCTCTTTTAGTTGTAAAATTCTTGATTCTATAAAGCTGAATCTTACATTTTAAGTGATTTTTTCCCCCAGGTCACATAGCTGAATAGTGGATGAGATGACAGCAGAACTCAGTTTTAATATGTGAAGATTTCTCCTTTGTTGGAGCTAAAACTGGGAAGAGATTTTCCAGTATTTATTTCAGGATCTTATGTATCCATAGGATTTAAACAAAAATGCATTGGCCATTGGGGATTTCCACACCACATCTGTACCCCATGCTTGTTACAATTGTCCAGGGTGCAAGAGTATGTATGGTGGGTGATGGTGACAGATACGGAGGTGGTACAGGTAAAGAAACTGACACTTTCTCTGAATTATTGCGCTGATTTCTCCCAGGAAACTTCAAAACAAAAACTTAAATAGCAAATGTAGTTTATGAAGAGTTGATGAACAATATTCACATGATGTGCAACTTAGTTGTATGTACTTTTCCCATATTTTTAAAGATTACCTAAAGACTACAAGATGCATCCTTAACTTGTCAGGTTCTTTTTTTTTAACGTTTATTTCTTTTGAGAGACACAGACAGAGCGTGAGTGGGGGAGGGGCAGAGAGAGGGAAACAGAACTTGAAGCAGGCTGCAGGCTCTGAGCTGTCCGCACAGAGCCCGGTGTGGGGCTCGAATCCACAAACCGACATCATGACCTGAGCCAAAGTCAGACGCTTACCCAGCTGAGCCACCCAGGTGCCCCTTGTTAGATTCCAATATAAGTTAGTTCTCTTACTATTTCTCAGACAGTTCTAGGACATTTGGTGACTTGATCTGTCTGTTATTGCTATCTTTGTAGTGTAGCAGACTACTCTAAAATTTAGTAGTATTAAACAATAACCAATTGGTTAAGTTCCTGGATTCTCTGAGTCAGAAATTTTGAAAAGGCACAGTGGGGATGGCTTGTCTCTGCTCCATGATGTCTGGATCCTCACCTGGGATGACTTGAATGCCTGGGGTGACCTGAGCAGATGGCTTCTTCCCTCACATGTTTGGTGTCTGGGCTGAGATGGCTGAAGGAGGGACTCATTGTAATTATTGAGCAGAGGCCCTCTATGTAGTCTCTCCAGTATGGTGGCCAAAGAGTTGACTTTTTATGTGGTGACTTAGGGATCAAAGAACAAGAGGGCAACGTGGAAGTTGCATGGCCTTTTATGACCTAGCCTTGAAAGTCACATATTGTCATTTCAGCCATGCTCCAGTGGTTTAAGAAATCTCAAGTTTGTGCAGACTCAAGAGAAAGGGATGTAGTCAATAGCTCTTGATGGAGGAGCATCAGAGGGTTTGTGGCCATATTTTAAAAATGATATACCCAGTTAACCGCTTCCTGACTGTTACTGTTGTTGTCATACTTTAGAATTTTATTCACATTGTAAATCTTTCAAGAGATTGTTGAATTTCAAAATAGTTAGATTCATCCACGTAACATACTGTGTTGTACCTTATTTCTTATTGCATCTTTATTTGTCTCATTTCTCTTCTAGAACAGCGCCCTTTACATTTCCTTTAGTGTGAATCTCCTGGTTTCTGTTGGTCTGGAAATGTCTTTGTCTTTCACCTCTGAAGACTTTTTTTTTTTTTTTACAGAGGTTAAAATTCTAGGGTGGCATTTTAAAGATAGTGTATTGTTTTGTTTTTTTTTTTCATCTTTAAAAAAATAAATTCTCAGGGGCACCTGGGTGGCTCAGTCAGTTAAGCGCCTGACTTTGGCTCAGGTTGTGATCTCACGGTTCATGGATTCAAGACCTGCATCAGGCTCTGTGCTGACAGCTCAGTCTGAAGCCTGCTTCAGATCCTGTGTCTCCCTCTCTCTCTGCCCCTCCTCTGCTCGTGCTCTATGTCTCTCTCTCTAAAATAAATAAACAATAAAAAAATTAAGAAAAATAAATTCTCAGACTTCTTATTCTTTTGGTAATGCTGTCTTCTTTTTCTGCTTGCTTTTGTTTTTGCCCTTAACTTTTAGCTAGTTGATTATGATGAGCCTAGATATGGTGTTCTTTGTATTTATCCTGCTAGTGTTTCTTAAACATGTGGCTTGATGTGTTCCATCAATTTTGGAAATTGCTCAGTTTTTAATCTCTTTAATTTCGTTCTGTCCTATTCTCTCTTTCCTCTGCTTTTGGGGTTCTAATTATACATACATTAGATTTTTAACACAGTGTCACAAATGCAATATTTCTATAATTTTCATTCTTTTGACTCTCAATATTGGGTATTGTTCGCTCAAATAGTACAGTTAACTCTTTTTTTTTCTTCTACTGGGTCCAGTCCTACATTTTAAGCTACCTTTTGTGATCATCTTAATTTCAATTATTGTATTTTTAAATTTTGGAATTCCATTTAACTTTTTCTTACGAATTCTGGTTTTCTGATTTTCCATTTTGCCATTTTTTATCTGACCATATAACATCTTTATCTGATAGCTCCAATATATATCGGTTACTTGTAAGCCCATTTCTGTTTTTCCTTGTATATTCTATTTCTTGTTATGCCAGTAAATGTTTTTAGTTGAATACGTGGTGGCATCAGTTGTGAACAATATGGAAGGTCTGGATATGTTCTTTCCTTTGAGTATGATTTATTTGATCTTTTTGGAGGCAGCAGAGGGGCAGATAATCTCAGTCCAAATAGAGACTGAGCTGACCTGAGGGTGATTTTCAGTTTTTGTAAGGCTCAATCTATTTTGAGTTTGCTATCACCTCTCTGGGAGAGCTCTTCTTGCTTCTCTACTGGGATGGCATTTCCATCTCTTTAATAGACCTTGGACTTCTGTTTTTGTATCCTGAATACTCTGACTGCCCCATTCTCTGCAGTGTTTTTAAGGTAATTTCTACTTGAGTTCTTAAACTTTTGCTTTGTGCAAATGTCTCAAGGAGAAACTTGAGTGCGTCTTCCTTCTTTTCAAGATCTTAGCTGCTCAGGTCCTTCCTAACTTTATAGTTCTGACCTCCCTTTCTTGCCTCTTTGCTGTAAGAGATGGCCTAAGACTCAGCTAGCATCTCAAGACCTTGACTGACCCAAGTATGAACTGATACTCCAAAGAGAAAAGTGGCATGCAGAAAGTTTGACTTCTCTCTGTGAGTTTTCTCCTTCTCTAGGATCTGATTCCATAAATTCTGGCTTTTTCACCAGCTCCATGATGGCTTCAGATAGATGTTTACAAAAATCTAAATTGTCCATATCTCAACAGGATCGTTGGTCTGCTACAAGCTATTCTGTTGTAGCTAGGATTAGAGGTCTAGCTCATTCAATTTAGGAGAAATTACATTGAAACAGATTTTAAAGTAAATCTAAATGTTGTAACCATTTCCTCTAATTGATTTGAAACTATTTTTTAAAATTTAATTCTAGTTTAAGTGATACTCTTTCTGTTTATTTTTCTGGCTGACCATTTAAAAATTTATTTTTTAATTTTGAGATAATTACAGATTCATACATAGTCAAAAGAAATAATACAGAGTGATCCCATGTATGCTTTACCCTGTTTCCCTCAGTGGTAACATTTCACAAAATTATAGTACAGCATTACAACAAAACCATTGACATTGATAAGGTCCAGATACGTAACATTTCCATCACCACAACGATCCCTTGTGTTGCTACTTCATAGCTACACCCATTTCCCTCTTGCCCCCACCCTCTCCTTAAACTGTGACAACTACAGATCTGTTCTCCATTTCTACTATTTTGTCATTTCAAGAAAACATGTAGGCTTTTGGGATGGTTTTTTCTGTAGCATAATTTTCTGGAGATTCATTAAGGATGTTGATGATATCAATAGTTCCTTCCTTTTAGTTGCCGAGTAAGATTACACAGTATGGATATATCATGTTTCGCTCTACCAGCCATTCGCCCATTGAGAGACCTGATACTTTTTAGCTATTATGAATAAAGTTGCTGTGATCCTGTTTGTAAAAATCTTTGTGTCAATCTTAGTCTTTTTCTCTGGGTTAAATGCTCAAGAGTACCTTGGTGGTTTATATGGTAGCTGCAAGGTTTATAAGAGACTGTAAACCGCTCTACGGAGTGGCTGTACAATTTTACATTTCTGCTAGCAATTTATGTGTGACCCACTTTCTCCTCTTCCATCGCCAGCATTTGGTGGTGTCACAGTTTTTTAGATTAGACATTCCAATAGATGTGTAATGTTATCCCATTGTAGTTTTAATTTACACTCTCCTAAAGGCTAATCCTGTCGAACATCTTCTCATGTCCTTATTTTCCAACTGTATATCATCTTTGCTCATGTCTTTTTCTCATTTTGTAACTGGATTTTTTTTCCTGTTGAGTTTTGAAAGTATTTATTTTAGATACTAGTCTTTTGTTAGAACTCTGATTGTCAAAAATATTTTCTCTGCATTTTGTAATTTGTCTTTTCATTCTCTTACAAGGGTCTTTCAGAAAGCAAAATATTTTAATTTTGATGAACCCTATAAAATTTTTTCTTTTGTGTGTTTGGTATGAAGTCTAAGAACTCTTTGCCTAGTTTTCTCCTATTTAAAAAAATTTTTTTAACGTTTAGTTTTTCATTTATTGTTAAAAATTTTTAATGCTTGTTTTATTTTTGAGAGAGAGAGAGAGACAGAGACAGAGACAGAATATGAGCTGGGGAGGGGCATAGAGAAAGAGGGAGACACAGAATGTGATGTAGGCTCCAGGATCTGAGCTGTCAGCACAGAGCCAGACACAGGGCTGGAACCCACGAGCCGCGAGATCATGACCTGAGCCAAAGTCAGATACTTAACTGACTGAGCCACCCAGGTGCCCCTAACATTTATTTATTTTTGAGAGAGAGAGAGAGAGAGAGAGAGAGAGAGAGAGAGAGCGCACGAGCACATCTGGGGGAGAGGTAGAGAAAGAGGGAGAGAGAGGATGCATAGAGGGGCTGTGCTGACAGCACAGAGCCTGACTTGGGGCTCAAACTCATGAACCATGAGACCATGACACAAGCCAAAGCCAGATGCTCAACCAGCTGAGCCACCCTCCTATTTTGTTTAAAAAAAGTTTTATAGTTTTATATTTAAGTTTATGATTTATTTTGACTTAATTTTTTAATAAGGTGTGAGACTTAGGTTGAGTTTCATTTCTTTTGCGTGGGGATACAGCACCGATTGATCTGGCACCATTTGTGGAAGAGGCTATTTGTTTTCTCTCTTGTATGGTTTTGCACCTTTGTCAAAATCAGTTGAGCAGAGTTGTATGAGTGTATTTCTGGGTTCTCTGTTATTTTACATTGACTTTTGTGTCTGCCCCCTACTAGTACCACACAGTCTTGATCACTGTAGCTATATCCTCCTTCTTGAAATCGGGTAGACTGGTTTCTCCCACCTTGTTCTTCGTTTTCAGAAAATCATTTTTGCTATTTCAGTTTCTTAGCCTTTTTCCACATGAATTTTAGTATATATGAGTGTGTATATATATATATTATATATATCATATGTCCTATCATATAAATCACACATACCACACATATCATATATGTATGCAAACATACATAACAGGGTTGTTGGGGTTTTGATAGGCATTGTTTAAATGTCATTTTGAGGCAAATTGACATCTTTACTATGTAGATTCTTCTAATCCACGAACATGCAATGTTTTTCCGTTTGATTTCTTTCATCTGCGATATATACTCTTTCAGTATGTAAGTTCTGTACATGTTTTATTAATTTATACCTAAATATTTTTGTGAGTGATTGTAAATGATATTGCTTTTTTTAAGTTTATATTTATTTATTTTTGAGAGAGAGATTGAGAGTGAGCAGGGCAGAGAGAGAGAAGGAGACAGTGAATCCCAAGCAGGCTCTTCATTGTCATCACAGAGCTGGACGTGAGGCTTGAATTCACAAACTGTGAGATCATGACTTGAGCCAAAATCGAGAGTCAGACGCTTAACCAACTGAGCCACCCAGGTATCCCTACATGGTATTGAAATTTTAATTTCATTGTCCACATGCTCGTTTTTAGTATATAGAAATGCAGTTGCTTTTTGGTATGTCTATCTTATATTCTGTGACCTTGCTGAATTCACTTGTTAGTTTTAGAAATTTTATTGCTTGTTGCTTTATTTGTATTGTTTATTGTATTCCTTGGGATTTTCTACCTAGACAATCATGTATAACGTTCTAATCAAATTAGAACAGTTTTACATCTTCCTTTATCATCTCTATGTCATTTATTTCCTCTTTTGCCTTAAATAAGCTTTGTTCTTAGTGTTAAGGAGAAATAATTTTACTTTCACTATGAAGTAAAATGTTAGTTGTAGGTTTTTGTAGATTCTCTTTTATGAAATTAAGGAAGTCCTCTTCTATACCTGTTTTTCTGAGGGTTTTTATCATGACTGAATTGTCAAATGTTTTCCTGCATTGATGATTATGGTCATGTGATTTTTTTCTTTATCTTGTTAATGTGATGTATTACATTGATTGGTTTTTGAATATTGAATCAAGTTCCCATTCCTGGAATGAATGCCACTTGGTCATGGTATGTAATTATTTTTATGTATTGTTGAATTCTGTTTGCAAATACTTTGTTACCAGTTTTTGTGTCTGTATTAATGAGGATATTGGCCTATAATTTTCTTGTTTGTACTGTCTTTGTGTGGTTTTGATAATCAGGATATTTTTACCTTCATAAAATTAATTGGGATGTGTTCTCCCCTCTCCTAATTTCAGAAAAATATATTATGTAATCAGTGTTAATTCTTCTTCCAATATTTGGTATAAATCTCTGGTGAAACCCTCTGGGCTTGGAGATTTCTGTTTTTGGAGTTTTAAAATTCTGAGTTATTAAATTTTTAATAGCTGTATTTATTTATTTCAATTTATTTCATTTTGAGTGAGTTGTAATATATTTTGTAAAAGATTGGTTTATTTCATCTTAATTATCAAGTGTATGTATATAGAGTTGTTCATAGCATTCTCTTATCTTTTTGATGACTGTAGGGTCTGTAGTGATATCCCTGCTTCATTCTTGATATTGTTAATTTGTGTCTTTTTTTGTCAGTCTTGCTAGAGGTTGGTGAATTTTATCAGTATTTTTGCTAGGCATGAGGCTCTGCATTGACAGTTTTTGTCCTTTTAGACTTGCTGAACATTGTGCCACTTCCTTGTGTCTTCTGTGGTGAGATGTTATTCAAAAATTGTCTTCTCTCTATGTAAGATGTCTGTTTTCTCTGGCTACTTTCAAGAGCTTTTTCATTGTCTTTAGTTTTCAGAAGTTTGTTTATGATACCTTGGCATGGATTTCTTTGTATTTGTTCTGTTTTGGTTAAGTCAGCTTCTTGAATCTGTGGGCTTATGTCTCTAGCCAAATTTGGGAAGTTTTTAGCTTTTATTTGAATATTTTTTCAGGCCTTTCCCCTTTATCCTCTCCTGCGACTTGGTAACATGAATGTTGGATCTTTTGCTAAAGTCCCACAGGTACCTGAGGCTCTATGCACTTTTTAAATGTATATGAGCATTGAGGAAGGCACCTGTTGGGTGAGCACTGGGTGTTGTATGGAAACCAATTGGACAATAAATTATATTAAAAAAATAAAAATAAAAGTACATTGTCTATTGTTCAGATTGGGTAATTTATCTTTTTCTGTCTCCCAGTTCAATAATTCTTTCTTCTCATCCCCTCTATTCTGTCCTTCAGCCCATCTCCTGAGATTTTTATTTTGATTATCGTATTTTTTAGTTCTAAAATTTCCATTTGGTAAAATAAAATCAAATCTCTATTTCATTCTTTAAATCTTTTACTTCTTTGCTGATATTTTCCAGTTTTTTCTTTGTGATTGCTTGTTAAACGTTTTATCATGGTTACTATAAAACTTTTGTTCAATAATTCTACCATCTCTCATGGTCTCGTGGTTTGGTGGGTTTGAGCCCATGTCAAGCTTCATGCTAATGTTGCAGAGCCTGCTTGGGATTCATTCTCTCTCTCTCTCTCTCTTTCTCCCTCCCTCCCTCCCTCCCTCCCTTTGCCTTGCCCCTCTCCTGCTCTCTCTCTCTCTCTCTCCCAAAATAAATAAATAAACCTTAAAAAATAATTCTACCATCTCTGTCTTTTTCTCAGTGTTGGGATACATTGATTGTCTTTTCACTCAGTTTGAGATATTCTTGGTATGACCAGCAATTTTTGATTAAAATGTAGACAGTTTTATGTTATGAGAACTTGGGATCTTATTTTAAGCCTTTTTGTTCTAGCTAGCTTCCTTTGACACTGATTTGGAAGGGGAAACAGAAGCATCACTTTGTTACTTCTAGGCGGAGACAGAATTTAGATTCTAGGGGAATCTAAATTCCCCTCTCATTGTTCCTTAAATCAGAAGCAGGATATTGCTTGTTCCTACTAGGCAGGAATGGGATTCTGTCTCCCATGCGGTGTCTAGTGTTACTGTGGTGGGAGCTGGCCTCATTACTGTCTTGAGATGGGGCAAATTCTAGCTCTGTAACAGGTCTCTTCTGATACCACCCCAGTGGGGAATGGACAGGAGTCTTATTACTAAAAGGTGGAGGTGGCAGGCCAGGGTTTCATTGTGGTCTGCACTGACACTCTGGTGGGGAAGAAGGAGCTTGTTACCAGCTGGCAAGGATGAAGGTCCCAGGTCCTTACTTACCCCCTTTGAAACCACCCTGGTGGGGGTGTTGGGACACCTTTTTACAGCCTCATGAGGGAGGGTGGAAGTCTGGCTGCTTGTTTGGACTTTGCTAGTGTGGGTAAGGATGGCACTACAGTTTTTTTCTTTGGTGTTTGGCTGATGTAGAATGATTATTGTCTAAAAATATTTCTGTCTTGCTAGGATGCCCCTCTTCTGGTTTTTTTGGATAGAGACAGCTGGTTCTCATGGGGACTTATTTTTTTCCTTTCTATTTATTTATTTATTTATTTATTTATTTATTTATTTATTTGTTTGTTTGTTTATTTGTAATTTCCATCCAAGTTACCATATAGTGCAACAGTGATTTCAGGAGTAGATTGCTTAATACCCCTTACCCATTTAGCCCATCCCCCCTCCCACAACCCCTCCAGTAACCCTCTGTTTGTTCTGCGTATTTAAGAGTCTTTTATGTTTTGTCCCCCTCCCTGTTTTTATATTATTTTTGCTTTTCTTCTCTTATTTTCATCTGTTTTGTATCTTAAAGTCCTCATATGAGTGAAGTCATATTTGTCTTTCTCTAATTTCACTTAGCATAATACCCTCTAGTTACATCCATGTAGTTGCAAATGGCAAGATTTAATGCCTTTTGATTGCCAAGTAATACTCCATTGTATACATATACCACATCTTTATCCATTCATCCATCAATGGACATGTGGGCTCTTTCCATACTTTGGCCATTGTTGATAGCCATGATGGCTGTAAACATTGGGGTGCACGTGCCTCTTTGAAACAGCATACCTGTATCCCTTGGATGAATTCCTAGTAGTGCAATTGCTGGGTCATAGGGTAGTTCTAGTTTTAATTTTTTGGGGCACCTCCATACTGTTTTCCAGAGTGGCTGCACCAGCTTGCATTCCCACCGGCAGTGCAAAAGAGAATGTCTTTCTCCACATCCTCGCCAACATCTGTTGTTGCCTGAGCTGTTAATGTTAGCCATTCTGACAGGTGTGAGGTGGTACCTCATTGTGGTTTTGATTTGTATTTCTCATGGGGACTTTTTTGTTTGATATCTTTGGCATTTTTGAGTTGCTGGCTTCCGGTCCAAATCTAAGATGTGTGAGGCAATAAGAAAACCCAAGGAACTCACCATCATGTTGTTACTTGGGCACTCAGGTTCCTGGCCAGTTTATTTTTCTTCTCTCTGACTTTCAGAGTCTTATTATGTCTGTTATATATATATATATATATATATATATATATATATATATATATATATATATATATATATATAATTCCCAGTGGGTTTAGTTGTACTAATTTGGGGACACAGGGAAAAGTGTACCATATTGCATCTTTCTGGATGTGGACATTCCTAAAACTCTGGAAAACATTTTCTTGTCACCTTCCTGTAATTAATATAGATCATGGCTTTAATTTCAGATACTTCTTTTTTTCAATGACCTTCCCTGTCTTATTTTGAAGACTCAGTGTTTTTAGATTGGAGAATAAGGACTACTTGTGATGGTGTCGGGAGTCTTCTGATGTATTTTCTTCAACTTACAGATTCCATAAGAGTGATACCTTTTAATAAAAATCACTGTTGGATGAAAGTATTGACATAGTTAACCCAATGTCATGGCTAATCTACCAGTCTGGAATTAGATCTTGAAATGTATTCTAAGATATTTTTATAACCAAATTTGTTGTATTGGATTCAAAATTACAGAATCTCTAAATTTCAGAGAACCTTAGCGGCCATCTGGCTGGATTTTCTATTTATTTCCCATCCTGGGCAGGTGAAGATTCATGTACCGAGTAAGCACTTCTAGTGATTCCTTAGGCAGTGATATGGAGTAACCAAAGGCAAATAGGGATGCACGAAGACCAGAAGTAGTGATCTGGGAATGGGCAAAGACTGGGAAAGGATAAAGAATCTGCAGTGAAATTCATTTACTATTTTAGCGTTCAATTATTTGTGTGTTATAAAATGATTTGTTGACTATATTTTAACTCTGTTCTCCAGTGTTGTCTACTTTTTTCTTCACATTTTAAATACTCTCGTTGAGCGTAATGGCACATCAAATTTATTACATAAAAATAGCTCTGCCCTATATGATTAATTATATCACTTACTAGGGGATAATTCTTGCCAACAGTGAGCTGATAGTAGAAGGATTCTAATGTAACCGCGGCGCAGGATTAAAGAGTCTTACTTGTGTATGTGCGTTAGGGTGATCAAAAATGGCATACTAGAATTGTTCTATGTAAGCCATTATTGAGGAGGCATTGTTTCCAGGTATCAAAAAATATCTTGTGTACCTTCCTCTGAATTGAGGGATTAGATTTGTTCAGCTGGCCACCGTTAAAATTTAGCTACTGAAGCCCAAGACATAGATACTGCGCTTTGTCTTCTTGACTCCCTGTAACTCAGAATTGGAATTCTGCAACAAGACTTATTCACATGCAAGCTCTGCAGGGCTAATCAGTGGACTTTCATCACTTCTCACAATATATTTTAGGATGGGTAGACTTGTCTGAATGGCTTAAAGATGGAAATAGGCAAAAATGTTATTAATATTACATGAAATTAAATTAATGTTAATGTGGCCATACTGCATGGCTCATCGGGGGACAATTCCAGTTTACAACTGTTGTCCTGTCATAGTTACTAATAGTGTCTCTATCACTCTCAAACTGTCCTGGTTTAGACAATAAATTATACGGCCACCTTGTTATTATGCTCTGTGTGTGTGTGTGTGTGTGTGTGTGTGTGTGTTGTTTTTGCCAGCCAGCCATACCACAGATCTCATGAAAAACATTCAATATTTGGATAATGAGATTATAATGAGCTTCTGATCATTCTAGCACTGTTGTGCTCCAGGAGATGCAAACACACACACAGACACACACACACACAAACACACACATTCTCCCAATACTAGCGTGCTCTGTGGTCTGTATTCATAATTGAATGAAATGCTCACTTACAGCTGGAGGGTAGTGAAAATGAAGGAATACTTTTTCACCAAAATTCTCAGACCCTCTGAATTCTATCAAGGGACCTCTTGGCTGGGGAGAGGGCATCTATGGAACTTAGGCTAAGTATTGCTGCTCTAAAATTATATATATATATATATTATATATATATATATATATATATATATTATATATATATATAAATAAATATATTAATATTATATTTATATTTATAATATAATATAATAATATTATAATAAATATAATAAATATAATAATATTATAATAAATATAATAAATATTATATTTATATTTATAATATATATTTATAATAAATAAATATAATATATTATATATATATATAAATAAATATAATATAATATATATATATAATATATATATATATATATATATATATAATTTTTTTTAACGTTTATTTATTTTTGAGGCAGAGCATGATCAGGGGAGGGTCAGAGAGAGGGAGACACAGAATCTGAAACAGGCTCCAGATTCTGAGCTGTCAGCACAGAGCCCGACACGGGGCTCGAACTCACGGACTGTGAGATCATGACCTGAGCTGAAGTCGGCCGCCCCACCGACTGAACCACCCAGGCACCCCTCTAAAATAATATTGAATAAATTTGGGGAAGGTAGATTGTTTTTCATACCTTTAAAGTGCTGAGGCAGTACAACAGCTCAAAAAATGTAGAGACGTGCTTCTTGGTAGAGTCAATAGACTCAGATGCTGTTGCCAAAAGCTTCCCTTTATGTGCATTCAAATTTACAAATTTGTGCTTTATTATCGCAAACACTGCAGATAATGTAAAATGTTCTCCATTTTTATATAGGACTATTATGACAACATCTTTCCATTTTTCTCCATGATGCTATTCTCTCCATTCATATCATACCTCACTGGATTCACAAGCTTGAGAGAGTCTGTACTTTCACATAGTAACAGTTTACATCATTCAGGCAGTCATTCTGGTCGTTTGTTGAGTGGAGCATGGCTGTTTATAACTTTATTTGTATTTTTCCCTTTCTCGGTGTTAGGGTCGTATCCAGAGCAAGTGCTTCCCAGTACCCAGCACTGGGTATGCTCGCAAGGTATGGGAGAAGCACAGGTAGCAAGATGGATACCATGGTTCATGTTGATGCAGGATTAAAAATGCAAGGCAGAATGTCTGGAGGGCTGCACTTGTAGTTTGGATAGTGAAGTCTAGTGCAGGAATCATGTGGTGACAGGCTCCAGGCTTGAAAATAAATCTGGCTGGGGTGCATAGAGCTCATCATGACTGGGTTCAGAAAACAACAGTGCCGGGATCCATTGTCGATAGAAGTACCATTTCAAGGTAATGTGTACAATCCTTTCTTATCACCTTTCTGTATTCTAAGCCATTGTTGTCAGGTGTCTGTTCTTGCCCTTATATCTGGAGTATATTTCATAATGGGTCAGTCGATGTAGGGTGGCGAGCCAGCAAAGTGAAACAACGCATGGCTTCCTTCCCTTTTGCCTCCCTCTTTCCTAGTCTGGCCTGTTTCTGGGTTTGACCATAAGATGGATCCTCCCCTTAAGAAGAATGGCCGTGGGAAAAATCTGGCTGGGGCACGAGCTCTGAAATTATGTGTTACTTCAGATTATTTCACTTTCCCTAACACTCCAACAGAAACAGAAGAAATTCCCTTGCTTCTCCAGGAGGAGTCTCCTCTGACTATTCTCTATGTATGTGGCTGTCCCCTCCCGGTTCTAGACGAAGGCTGAATTCCCAGAGAAGGAAGAAGGAAAGTCACTGTGGGCTTCAGAACGTGGAAGGATGAGCAGATGAGAGGGGGTAAGAACATGAAGACGGGTACAAAAGGCTTACAGTCAAATTATCACCACACCCCATTTCTTTCATGCTACGCTGGGCCTTTTTAAGTGTCTTACCTAAAGGCTTTCTACTTGCCTGTTTCTCCCTCCACCAAAGGCATCAAAGAATGACTGGAACGAGGATCAAAAGAAGTGTTAACATAAGACATTTCTGCCATGAATAAAAAGACAGAAAAAAATCACCTTTCGTGTTCTGTGTGACTGGTGACTCTGCTCTCAGCAGCAGGGGCAGGGACAAGCCCAGAGAGGGGCTGTGGGTATTAAAGATCAGAATGTATCAAGGGAGCAGGGACACCTGGCAAAGATGTGTTCTGCTTTTGCAGCAGCCAGAGGGACGAGGTCCAGTGTCCACCTTTCCCTCCCGTAGACTTGGAAACAACATGAGTAGAAGAAGGGAAAAGCTATGGAGTGAAGTGGATGGCTCTGAAGCAAGATGGAGGGAAGGGGAAAAGCAATTCCCAGTTGCTGATGGATTTCGGTTCATCATTGTTGATTTTGGACTAAAACCTTCTTTCCAGCCAAGCAGGCAGGCAGAGGTGAATTTATCAGATGTGATTTTTATCAGAACCCCCCGTATGAGGCAGCCAGCAGTCACCACAGGACCCCGGTGCCTGTGATTGGCTCTGACACATCCGGCCAAAAGGGCTCTTATTCCACGAATGATCTTCTTTTTCAGATGGTATTGAGTTGGGACTGATTTTGATAGCCAGTTTCAGTCAAGAATCATAAAGTTATTGCACATTTAAAACCGTTGGTATGAGAATCATTCTCTTCCTCTCTTCTCTCTCTCATCATTTCCCAGGGCTGCAAGGTTACAGAGAGGTCTAATCAATTGTCAAACTCTCTTTTATCACTAAGAAGGTGGTAAAAAAAAAAAAAATCTAACTGCCCTACTGTAGGGGGTTCTCTGACTACACAGCACCCTTTTCCACATACAATGCCGCCGTGATTAATGTCCTCCCACCTCAGACCTTGTTAAAGCCTGTTCTCTCAAGCAGCCTGGTGGAGCACAGGGAGAGCAGGCCGAGGTTGCATAAATCAACGTGTTCTCACAGCCCCCAGGATATCCATTATAGATGCCAGCTGGATGGCTGGAAGATAGAGAAAAATGAATATTGTATCCTGTGGCCTTTTGCCTCTAATGACCACTTTTCAACATTTTTGAAGGCATGATTAAATTTTGATAACTGGGGAAGTCACTCTGAGCAGGCTGAAATAGAGATAAATTGACGGAGGGTCTGACATCTCAGTGGAGAGCCGGCAACTAATTAGTGTGTGAAGCGCACTCTGAAAGAGATGTAAAAGGGAGGCAGGTTTAATCAGAGGCGCTGCTGAGGTACAGGAATAGTCAGGGATAATTGCGGCCTAGGTGGAAATCACAGGCTCAATGAGCGGCTTTTTCTGTCCGCTTGATTGGCAGCCGCTGACCTAGTGGCCGGCACCCTTGAACCCTTACAACAGTAACAGCCTTGTCAAAGCAATTTGCTTGCAGCTCTCCGTGACCAGTTATTTCAGCTGCCTGAGCTGGGACACCCAATTTGAAAGGGCAGTCTGCTCCCCTGGCTGGCTGGGAGCTGGGCGGAACAGTCTCATTATTCCCCATGACTTTACTTTTGAACCCGGTCGCCCTTTCTCACCCTCAACCCTCCATAGCCTGCTTATACTTAGGCCTGCTCCTGGGATGGCTTCTGCAAAGATACCATGTCAGGGCAATTTGGCTGTTCATTTGGGGAGCAGGGGGCGCAGCTCAAGGGCATGAGGCCATGTTTGGGAGTTAGGGGGAAAGGGAGTGCCATCAGGGTCAGAGGCAAAACCAGAAGAGGATTTGCTGTTCTGAGGAATGGCTCTGATTGCCAGCTTTTCCAAGCTACAAGGCAAGCTAGGCCATGTATCAGGTGTCCCCCCCGCCTTCTTGGTGACTTGAGGGGGAACTCAGAGGCAGCCCAGTCAAGTCCCTCTATCCACCTTTCGTGGCTGGCTGGAAGATGTCACCAGGGCACATACTCATTGCATTTTGTCAAAGTAGGATTTTGTTTATTGCCCTGCAGGGACTTCAACTTGCATTTAGGAGAACTTTTTTTTTCCCCCCTCAAGGCTGCATTAGCCACCAAGACATTATCATTTCCCTTTACTACGTTGTTTTTTTGGGGGAAAGGAGGCTACGTGCGAAGAAATAAGATTGTAGAGAGATGGGTGAGAAGCAGCCATCAGACTGGTGTGCAGGCTCTATTCTTTCCAACTTGATGAATTAGTGTTTATTCTCCCTCCTCCACCTCTTCTCCCTCTCTTCCTCTTTTTTAAAAATTTGTTTTAATGTTTATTTTTGAGAGAGACAGAGTGCGAACAGAGAGAGGGAGACACAGAATCCGAAACAGGCTCTAGGCTCTGAGCTGTCAGCACAGAGGCTCATGCAGGGCTCGAACTCACGAACCGTGAGATCGTGATCTAAGTCGGACGCTTACCCGACTGGGCCACCCAGGTGCCCCTCTCCTCCTTTTTAGCTGTGTTTCTCTTTTTAAATTGTGTTAGTCACCTGGACCTGGAAAGATGTCCAAAACTAGGATGGTTGATGTTTGTATTGACAGCTTAGAGCTTCAGAAAACCCTATAGTTAGGATTGTCTTTTCCTTTGCTTTGCTTTTTCTTTTTCTGTTTTTTTTTTTTCTGTGCTTTCTAATAATTTTTTATTTTTTAAAATTTATGTTCAAATCAGCCTATGGTGCAACAATGATTTTAGGAGTTGATTCCTTAGTGCCCCTTACCCATTTAGCCCATCCCCCCTCCCACAACCCCTCCAGTAACACTGTTTGTTCTCCATATTTATGAGTCTCTTCTGTTTTGTCCCCCTACCTGTTTTTATATTATTTTTGTTTCCCTTCCCTTATGTTCATCTGTTTTGTCTCTTAACGTCCTCATATGAGTGAAGTCGTATGATTTTTGTCATTCTCTGACACACTAATTTCACTTAGCATAATACCCTCTACTTCCGTCCACGTAGTTGCAAATGGCAAAATTTTCATTCTTTTTGATTGCCGAGTAATACTCCATTGTACATGTATACCACATCTTTATCCATTCATCCACTGATGGATTTTGGGCTCTTTCCATACTTTGGCTATTGTTGATAGTGCTGCTGTAAACATGGGAGTGCATGTGTCCCTTCGAAAGAGCCCACCTGTGTCCCTTGGATAAATGCCTAGTAGTACAATTCCTGGGTTGTAGGGTAGTTCTATTTTTAGTTTTTTGAGGAACCTCCATGCTGTTTTCCAGAGTGGCTGCACCAGCGGCCACCAACAATGCAAAAGAGATCCTTTTTCTCTGCATCCTCACCAACATCTGTTGTCCTGAGTTGTTAATTTTTGGCATTCTGACAGGTGTGAGGTGGTATCTCATTATTTTGATTTGTATTTCCCTGATGATGAGTGATGTTGAGCATCTTTTCATGTGTCTGTTAGCCATCTGGATGTCTTCTTTGGAAAAGTGTCTGTTCATGTCTTTTTCCCATTTCTTCAGTGGATTATTTGTTTTTTGGGTGTCAAGTTTGATAAGTTCTTTACAGATTTTTTAATACCAACTCTTTATCCAAAATGTCATTTGCAAATATCTTCTCCCATTCTGTCGGTTGCCTTTTTGTTTTGCTGATTGTTTCCTTCACTGTGCAGAAGCTTTTTATTTTGATGAGGTCCCAGTAGTTCCTTTTTGCTTTTGTTTCCCTTGCCTCCAGAGATGTGTACAGTAAGAGGTTTTTGCCTGCTTTCTCCTCAAGGAATTTGATGGCTTCCTGTCTTACGTTTAGGTCTTTCATCTATTTTGAGTTTATTTCTGTGTGTGGTGTAAGAAAGTGGTCCAGGTTCATTCTTCTGCATGTCGCTGTCCAGTTTTCCCAGCACCACTTGCTGAAGAGACTGTCTTTATTGCATTGGATATTCTTTCCTCCTTTGTCAAAGATTAGTTGGCCATACGTCTGTGGGTCCATTTCTGGGTTCTCTGTCCTGTTCCATTGATCTGAGGGTCTGTTCTTGTGCCAGTACCATACTGTCTTGATGATTACAGCTTTGTAGTATAGCTTGAAGTCTGGGATTGTGATGCCTCCTGCTTTGGTTTTCTTTTTCAAGATTGCTTTGGCTCTTTGGGATCTTTTCTGGTTCCATACAAATTTTAGGATTATTTGTTCTAGCTCTGTGAAGAGTGCTGGTGTTATTTTGATAGGGATTGCATTGAATATGTAGATTGCTTTGGGTAGTATCGACATATTAATAACATTTTTTCTTCCTGGAATCTTTTTACATTTTTTTTGTGTCTTCTTAAATTTGTTTCATAAGCTTTCTATGGTTTTCAGTGTATAGATTTTTCACCTCTTTGTTTAGATTTATTCCTAGGTATTTTATGGTTTTTGGTGCAATTGTAAATGGGATCGATTCCTTGATTTCTCTTTCTGTCGCTTCATTGTTGGTGTATAGGAATGCAACCGATTTGTGTGCGTTGATTTTATGTCCTGCAACTTTGCTGAATTCATAAATCAATTCTAACAGTTTTTTGGTGGAATCTTTTGGGTTTTCCATATAGAGTATCATGTCATCTGGGAAGAGTGAAAGTTTGACCTCCTCCTGGCCTATTTGGATGCCTTTTATTTTTTGTGTTGTCTGATTGCAGAAGCTAAGACTTCCAATACTATGTTGAATAACGGTCACAAGAGTGGACATCCCTGTCTTGTTCCTGACCTTAGGGGGAAAGCTTTCAGTTTTTCCCCACTGAGGGTGATATTAGCATTGGGTCGTTCGTATATGGCTTTTATGATCTTGAGGTATGCTCCTTCTATCCCTACTTTCTTGAGGGTTTTTATCAAGAAAGGATGCTATATTTTGTCAAGTGCTTTCTCTGCATCTATTGAGAGGATCATATGGTTCTTGTCCTTTCTTTTATTCATGTGATGAATCACATTAATTGTTTTGTGGATATTGAACCAGCCCTGCATCCCAGGCATAAATCCCACTTGGTCATGGTGAATGATGTTTTTAATGCGTTCTTGGATCTGGTTGGCTAATATCTTGTTGAGGAATTTTGCATCCATGTTCATCAGGGAAATTGGTCTATAGTTCTCCTTTTTGGGGTCTCTGTCTGGTTTTGGAATCAAGGTAAAGCTGGCTTCATAGAAAGAGTTTGGAAATTTTCCTTCCATTTTTGGAACAGCTTCAAGAGAACAGGTGTTAACTCTTCCTGAAATGTTTGGTAGTATTCCCCTGGAAAGCCATCTGGCCCTGCACTCTTGTTTTTGGGGAGAGTTTTGATTACCAATTTGATTTCCTTACTGGTTATGGGTCTGTTCAAATTTTCCATTTCTTCCTGTTTCAGTTTTGGTGGTGTATATGTTTCTAGGAATTTGTCCATTTCTTCCAGATTGCCCATTTTATTGGCATATGATTGCTCATAATATTCTCTTATTATTGTTTTTATTTCTGCTGTGTTGGTTGTGATCTCTCCTCTTTGATTCCTGATTTCATTTCTTTGGGTCCTTTCCTTTTTCTTTTTGATCAAACTGGCTAGTGGTTTATCAATTTTGTTAATTCTTTCAAAGAACCAGCTTCTGGTTTCATCTGTTCTACTGGGGTTTTTTGTTGTTGTTGTTGGTTTGTTTTTGTTTTTTTCGTTTGTTTGTTTTTGTTTTCAATAGCATTAATTTCTGCTCTGATCTTTATTATTTCCTGTCTTCTTCTGGTTTTGGGTTTTATTTGCTGTTCTTTTTCCAGCTCCTTATGCCTAAAGGCGTAAGGTTAGGTTGTGTATCTGAGATCTTTCTTCCTTCTTTAGGAAGTCCTGGATTGCTATATACTTTCCTCTTATGACTGCCTTTGCTGCGTCCCAGAGGTTTTGGGTTGTGGTCTTATCATTTTCATTGGCTTCCATATACTTTTTAATTTCCTCTTTAACTTTATTTGGCCCATTCATTCTTTAGTAGGATGTTCTTCAGTCTCCAAGTATTTGTTACCTTTCCAAATTTTTTCTTGTGGTTGATTTCGAGTTTCATAGTGTTGTGGTGTGAAAATATGCACGGTATGATCTCAGTCTTTTTGTACTTGTTGAGGGCTGATTTGTGTCCCACTATGTTGTCTATTCAGGAGAATGTTCCATGTGCAATGGAGAAGAATATATATTCCACTGCTTTAGGATGAAATGTTCTGAATATATCTGTTAAGTCCATCTGGTCCAGTGTGTCATTCAAAGCCATTGTTCCTTGCTGATTTTTTGATTAGATGATCTGTCCATTGCTGTGAATGGGGAGTTGAAATCTCCTACTCTTATGGTACTACTATTGATGAGTTTTTTTATGTTTGTGATTAATTGATTTATATATTTGGGTGCCATCACGTTTGGTGCATAAATGTTTACAATTGTTAGGTCTTCTTGGTGGATAGACTCCTTGATTATGATATAATACCCTTCTGCATCTTTTGATACAGTCTTTATTTTAAATCTGGATTGTCTGATATAAGTATGGCTACTCTGGCTTTCTTTTGTTGACCATTAGCATGATAGATGGTTCTCCATCCCCTTACTTTCAATCTGAAGGTGTCTTTAGATCTAAAGTGGGTCTCTTGTAAACAGCATATAGATGGATCTTGTTTTCTTATCCATTCTGTTACCCTCTGTCTTTTGATTGGAGCATTGAGTCCATTGACGTTTAGAGTGAGTACTGAAAGATAGGAATTTATTGCCATTATGTTGCTTGTAGTGTTGGAGTTTCTGGTAGTGGTCTCTGGTCCTTTCTAATCTTTGTTGCTTTTGGTATGTATGTATGTATGTATGTATGTATGTATGTATGTATGTATTTATTTATTTATTTATTTTTCATCTTTTCTCCCCTCAGAGAGTCCCCCTTAAAATTTCTTGCAGGGCTGGTTTAGTGGTCACAAACTCCTTTAATTTTTGTTTGTCTGGAAACTTTTTATCTCTCCTTCTATTTTGAATGACAGCCTTGCTGGATAAAGAATTCTTGGCTGCATATTTTTCTGATTCAGCACATTGAATATATCCTGCCACTCCGTTCTGGCCTGTCAAATTTCTGTGGATAGGTCTGCTGCAAACCTGATATGTCTTTCTTTGTAGGTTAGGGACTTTTTTCCCTTGCTGCTTTCTTGATTGTCTCCTTGCCTGAATATTTTGTGAATTTTACTATGATATGCCTTGTTGATAGTCGGTTTTTGTTGAATCTAATGGGGGTCCTCTGTGCTTCCTGGAATTTGATGTCTGTGTCTTACCCCAGGTTAGGAAAGTTTTCTGCTATGATTTGCTCACATAACCCTTCTACCCCTATTTCTCTCTCTTCCTCTTTTGGGACCCCTTTGATTCTGGTGTTTTTCCTTTTTGATGAGTCACTGATTTCTCTAATTCTTAAATTGGGCTCTTTTGCCTCATTCTCCCTCTTTTTTTCTGCTTCATCATTCTCTATAAGTTTGTCCTCTATATTGCTGGTTCTATGTTCTGCTTCATCCATCCTTGCTGCCATGGCATCCATCCGTGATTGCAGCTCAGTTATAGCATTTTTCATTTCATTCTGGATATTTTTTACTTCTTTTTTTCTCTGCTGAAAGGGATTCTAATCTATTTTTGACTGCAGCTAGTATTGTTATTATCATGATTCTAAATTCTGGTTCAGACATCTTGCTTGTATCTGTGTTGCTTAAATCCCTGGCTGTCGTTTCTTCATGCTCTGTCTTTTGGGTGAATTCCTTCGTTTTGTCATTTTGAAGGGAGAAAAGGAAATAATGAGGTAGAAAAATTATAATTAAAAAAATATTAAAATCAAAAAATTAAAAACACATGCACACACACAAATTGAATAGATGATGCTAGATCCTAGGTGTGTTTTGGTTTGGGTGTTGAAAGTGGTTTGATAGATTAGAGAACAAAAAGGGGGGAAAAGGAAAAAAGAAATTGTTTGAGAATTTGAAAAAATGAATTCACTGAAGTTGACTAAAATGAGGTGGTGGGGGTAAAATAGAGTTTGAAAAAATTTACACAGGCAAAGAATATAGGAGAAAATTAAAAATATTTTTAATAAAAGTTAAAACTAAAAATGAATTTTTTCTATTTCTGTGTCAAGAAAAAGAAGAGAAAAAAAGAGAAAAAATGGAAATCATTAGAAAATTTGCAAAAGTGAGTACACTGTAGTAGACTAAAAATGATGGAGGTAAAACAGAATTTGAAAAAATTTACACAAAAGTAAAATATAGTAAAAAAAAATTAAAGAAAAATATTTTTAATAAAATTGAATATAAAAAACAATTTTTTTCTTTCTGTATTCAAGGAAAAGAATAGAAGTGAAAAGAAAAAAAAAAAGAAAGGAAATTGAAGAGATGGACCTGTTAACAGATTGAAATAGGACTGAAATTACTTCTTTTTCCCATAGAAGTCAGACTATGAAGTGCTTTATAGTCCATAAACTAGGCGTTGACACTTGTATTCTTCAGAGCAAGGTTGGCCCAGTTGGGCAGGGCTCAGTGCAACGGCTCCATTCTTCTCCAGATGGCGCTGCTAACCTACTGGGGTGGAGTGTTGTGGCGTTCCTGGTGTGTATTTGCATGCACGGGAGCGGTGAAAATGGCGTCACCCAGCTACCCAGTCTCTAGTATCAGAACTCTTCTCCTGGATCAGCACTTGCCCACCCATTCTCTTTTTCAGCTTTCCTCTACTCCCTGCTTTTTCACTGTCCATGACCAGGCCCCAGGCAGTACCTCTCTCCTGAGTTTTGTCTCGGATGCGGCTGTTTTCCCTGGCCCCTTACTTCTGAAGGACTGTGGCTTTGACCCATTCCGCCCCTCTGCAGGCAGGTCTCTGTGAGCAATGGCCAAATGAGCAATGGCTGAATGTTGGCTGCACCCAGGAATGCTTGCTGGACCCTGCTGCTCCCGGTGCCCCAAGACTGTGGCCAGGTGCCAGTCTGCCCCAGAAAAAGTTGTCGAGATAGTGTAGCAGCAGCTTTTCAGGGATTATGAAAAATCACAACACACATCTGGTGCCAGCCTTCACACTTAATGACCTTGTTCTAGCACCAGCGAATGTGGCCGTTTTCTGGGGCCTGCTGGGACCAGGTGGCTTCAGCAATCTCTACCAAATGTTCTTCCAGCAGTGGAACAGCTTTTCCCGTGTGGCCCGAGAACCTCTTGGACCCCACTCTCCTCCTGGGGATTTGCCTTTCCCACCAGAGCACTGCCAGGTATCGAACTGCGGAGTTGCAGCCTTTGTGCTCCCTTTGTTTACAGTCTTAATAGAACTTAAACCCTCTTCTTTCTCCTTTCTCCCCTTTTAGTTTAGTCCCTGTGGCTGTTTCCAGTGTTCCACTTTTTCTCTAGCTGGTTTTGGGGAGGGGTGCTTTTTCCATATCCCCCCGTCCCCTGTCTCCATCCTCTCTCTGCCTGCAAAAGCACCTCCCTTCCTGCGGCTTCTTGCTCCCCAAGTTCACCTCTCTGCGCCATGTACCTGTTAAATTCTGTGGTTCAGGTTGTGCAGATTGTTGTGTTAATCCTCCAATCAGTTTTCTAGGTGTGCAGGATGGTTTAGTGTTGGTCTGGCTGGATTTCATGGACACGAGACACACCAAAAACTTCCATGCTGTTCTACCATCTTGGCTTCTCCTGCTTTGCTTTCTTTTTATGGGATCTGTTGCCCCCACATAAAAATGAGGTCTGGTCATGATAGGACCTAATTACATTCTTTGAATGTACTGATCCTTGTCTGTTTGCTATGTGGTTTGGCCAGTGGGGGTCTCCATGGCGTGTACCACACATAGCTGCTTGCTTCGTGAAATGGACATGGCTTCAAATGGTTGCTCATTTCCCTGAGTGCACCTGTTTATGCTACAGGACATTAGGTGGAGTGAATACCCCATTCTGACTTGGTGGATGTGCCTCCCCACCCATTCTCCTTAGGGGCTGGCTGCTTCAAGTGGAGACTAGGGAATATTCTCCAGTTACCTGCCTAAGGTTCCTCAGGAAGCGGGAAGGCAAGAAGCCACAGGTTCCCATATCCAAAATGACATCTGGCTTCAGAAGTCCCAATCCCAAGATGGGTTTCTGCCATTTTCAGAAACTACTGTTGTGTACAGTAACAACACGGTCATTTGCTTTTTCTTCTCATATTTATTTTTTTTTTTTTAATTTTTTTTCAACGTTTTTTTTTATTTATTTTTGGGACAGAGAGAGACAGAGCACGAACGGGGGAGGGGCAGAGAGAGAGGGAGACACAGAATCGGAAACAGGCTCCAGGCTCCGAGCCATCAGTCCAGAGCCTGACGCGGGGCTCGAACTCACAGACCGCGAGATCGTGACCTGGCTGAAGTCGGACGCTTAACCGACTGCGCCACCCAGGCGCCCCTTTCTTCTCATATTTAGTTGAGAAGTTCCATGCAGAATGATAAGGGGAAAAAAAGATAACAGTAAATGGACACCAGGCTTTCCCAACTCCCGGACAAATAATTGCAATGCTTCGTGCAAAATAAGTAGTAAGAACACCCATAGATGCTGTGGGAGGAGAGAAGAAAAGTATCTGAATTCTGCCTCGTGGCTGAAGAATGCTTCACAGAAAATTGTGTCCCTGAAGGATGAGTAGGAGTTTACCAGGTAAAGATGAAATGGAAGTGAATTCTTGGAAGAGGAAAGAGGATGTGTGAAGTGTGCAGTGAGCACTTGGCTGTGACCTGGGCATCCTCAGGAATATCACCAGTGAGGCAGACAGCAGCCAGATTATGAGAGGTCTAGGATGAGCTCATCGCCATGTCTGCTTTCATTTTACCACCAAGGCTCGTGTAATAGCCGGCACACAGTAGGTACTCAATAAATGCTTACTTAATGAATGAATGAAAGAACAAGTAAATGAGGAACCTGGACATTAATAGGGAGTCTTGTGATAAGATTTTTTGAAACAACTGGTGGATAATGTAGAGGATGGCCCACATTGGAAGGATGCTAAATGGTGAGGACATTAGGTAAAACAGACAAGGAAAAGAGTGACAGGCAGGGCTAGAGCAAAAACATACCTTCAGGAATGCAGAGGACGTCTCAGATTCAGGAGACATTTCTCCAATGAACCTGAGGTATTCAGTTGGATGTGGGGGACATGTTGAGTATGGCATAGCTATATGGCAGTTGTGAGAAAGAGGTAAAATTCAATAGGAATGAACAGTTACATAGTCCAGCCAGGCATTGGGAAGGGAAGTGGGGAGAGTACCAGTGAGATGTCACCAGCATCTCCCGTACGTGCTCCAGTGTGGGCCTGTGGGACTGTGAATCATCATCTGAGCTGGGCATCGCAGTCTTCACTGGTATGTTAGAAAATTTTGGTAAGAATGTAAAATTATTTTTTCCTGAGTTCCAATACTATGCTTTCTCTTCTGTCATGTGAAAATGTTGAGTTGAGTAGATTGTAATTGGATTACATAGATTACATGGAATGGGGCATAATTTATTGAAAATAATAGAAAGATGAATAACATATCCGAGCTGATACCAATGAAAATGGTTCATATATTGTAACACTTGTTGAAAAAAAGATACCGCCTAGCATGTGCCAGGCGTTTGGAAATATTTTAAAAATATAAATTACTTAAAAAAATCAGTTACTTAATTCTCATATCCCCATGGAGACATTGTCAAATTATGTGTTGTGCAGATACAGAAATTGAGGAACAGAGAGGTTATGTTTCTTCTGTGAGGTCACATAGCTGGTAAGTGGAAGAAGCCAGGTGTGAACCCAACATTCTCTCCAAAGTCACCACACCTACCCACTCGTGTGGGCTGGCTTCTGTTGTTAAATCGTGTCCCAGGTGGATGATGACTGATTTAGGCCACTAGAGTGGCCAGGCCTGGAAAGTAATCACATACAAATGATGTCACAATTAGAAATAGTTTTATAAGCATGGAGTGAAGGTTAAACCATTCGTTTGTTGTCACTATTGAGGCCATGTTTAGTGCTCTTCTCAGTCTTTCAGTTTACTCACTTGTGCTGACAAAACGTTTAATGCTTTGCAAATGCAAAGTGTCGAGAACCCTTAGTCAAAACTTTTCATTGATTGTGTCCAGACCCAGACCCCTTATTTCTCCCCGGGGATTCAGGAGTCAGGTGCAAGGACATGGGGTCTGCGTGAAGTGGGTCTGTGCAACTGAGGGACAACCCCGGAAGAGTTCGTGAACCACTTTTGGAGTGGTTCGCAAACTCGTCTTGGCTGTGCAAGTGTGTGCTACTTCTGCCTGAAGACTTTGAAGCTGCCCAGTAGAGAAGCAGAAGAGATTCTGGAGACAGCCTATCTGTGTTCAAGCCCTTCCTTCGCCACTCATCAGTCATGAGACTTTGGAAAAGTTACTCACGACTTTACCTCTTGCAGTGTCTTTACCTGTAAACAGGGCTAAGAATGGTCCCTGCCTTGGAGGGTTATTTTGAGGTTTGAGTTAATGCATCATAATTAGTCCTCAATAGATGTCTGCTTTTATTAATCTGCCAGTAGCACCCCAGAAACCAACCCACCTACTTTCCCCAAAATCTCTTTCCCTTTTATGTCCCCGCAGCATCTGTTTGCATTGTTTATACAGTAAAGATGAAGTATTTAAGGACTAGGACGCCCGGGGCTTGTTTCTTACATGAGCCTGCATATGTAAATGAAGTAGCATTTGGATGGAGTCTTTCACTGGACACACTCCTTCCCAACTATGCTTATTGTGTCCAGAATTGTAAAAAAAAATGGCAATAATAATGGAAAATGGCTGGTTTCTGAGATGTTTGTAGAATGCCAGTGCAAAGTTCTCTCGTTTTTGGAATATCTGTAAACATTTCATTGTTTAAAAACACATCTGATCTCTTCCATTGATTATAACACTATAAGTCACTGTTATTTACTTACTCTTTTTCTCATTACACTTCACAAGTGCAAAATTAGTGTGCCTGATGACATCATTAGTACATACATGGTTGGCTTTTTCCACCCCCCCACCACTGATTGTTGTTAAAGTTGCCTGCCTTCAGTAAACACCCCAGTGATGTGTCAAAACAGGGCAGTGGGGACTGCCTGCTCCCAATAGGAAGAAGGATTTTATCCCTGGCAATGTTTAGAATTTTAAGGCCATGGCCATTAATAACAAGAAGACCTGACTTTGTAACAATTACTATTGTTATAGATTCTTTCTAGACAACATACCCATGTTGCCTGCGCCCAGGCCTTCCCCTTGGTGGTAAACACTAACATGTACAAATCATAAGCATCCACTCGATCAACTTGACACAAGTGCTTGTAACCACCATGCAAATCAAGATGGAGAACATTTCTAGCAACTCGGAGATTTTTCCATGTCCTTTTCCATCAGTACTCACCCCCATTTCCAGTTTAGGTGACTTCATCAACATAGATTGCTCTGTGTGTTCTTAAACTTTGTATAAATAGAAGCAAAGAGTACATACTCTTCTGAGCAAGGCTTCTTTTCCTTAATTTTATGTAAGAATTTCATCCAAGTTGCTGCATGTAGGGTAGTGTGCTCTGTTTTACTGCTGGGGAGCAGTTTTGTGACTTTGTAACAATTTATTTACACATTCAGCTACTGATGCACTTTGGGTTATTTCTGTTGTTTTGGCTGCTGTGAGCAAAGCATCTGGGAAGGTTCTTATAGGTGATATGTTCTCCTTTTCTTTGAGAACAAAATAGGGGTGAGGCTCTTGGAGCATCCCTCAGTCCTGGGGCATAGGGTTAGCTTTAGTAGATCCTGTCACACTGTTTTCCAAAGTGGTTGTATTGTCACAGTCCACTGTTAGTTATTCATTATTTTTAAGTAACTTAAACAGTATCCTCAAACCTACCACTGAAATAAGGGTTATGTCCCCTACTTTAAAAATGAAGAAACTGGGGTGCCTGAGTGGCTCAGCCAGTTAAGGGTCCGGCTTCGGCTCAGGTTGTGATCTCGTGGTTCACGAGTTCGAGCCCCTCATTGGGCTCTCAGCTGTCAGCACAGAGTCTGCTTCTGATCCTCTCTCTCTGCTCCTTCACCACTCACTCTCTCAAAAATAATAAACAAATAAACATTTAAAAGAAAATGAAGAAACTGACTCAGGAGGGGTTTAGGGCTTGTACATACTGCCCAGCTAGAAAATGCCATAAGTGGGAGTTACCCCCAGGTCTTCTCAATTCAAGGACACCTAGGTCTCTCTCTGTTCTAGCATCTTTATAGAACAGTTCCTTTAAAGACATGGAGTTATCTGCAAGCAGAAAAGGCACTTGTAAGGCATTCACTGGTACAAAATAGGGAGAAAAAAATCTCAAATTCTGGCCAGGAAAAAAAAATTGTGTGTTTCACACTTCTGCCAAAGAACTTGCTGGCAGAGAGCAAATTGCCTGTCGGACATGGATGCTGGCATGATTCCCAGCACAACCTGCCTATACCTTGTTTGGCATGAGAGTTTCAAGATTTTATGTGCCCACAGGGCCAGTGCATGGCATCCTTGCACGGATCTTCTTGTATTCACCTCTAAATGTTTTCCTTTATTATCAAAAATAAAACCTACACCCTTGCTAAGCAAAGTGTGGCCCAGGGACCATCAGCAGGTATCAATGGGAGCTTGTTAGAGACACTGAATCTCAGGCTCTACTCCAGCCCTTGAAGTGCTGCAGTGTGACAAGGTTCCCCAGGTGTTCCTGTGGTCACCCAACTTTGAGAAGCCCTGATGCGGCGAGCTCTAGATTAGATATCACTTCCTGCTGTTGTGGGGTCTGTGGGAACATGACCCTTCATCTCTGAGTCTCAGTGTCCCAATCGGAAATATGGGGCTAACGATATGTACTTTGCAGAGTTGTAATAAGGACTGAAAAATATAATAAATGTAAAGAAGCAATGACAATTCCTGACAAATGTTGGTGCTCAACCAAATGATAGTTGCCCCTCTTTTTTTTAAGTTTATTTATTTATTTTGAGAGAGAGAGAGAGAGGAAGAGAGAGAATCCCAAGCAGGCTCCACGTTGTCAGTGTAGAGCCCGATGTGGGGCTCCATCTCACAAACTGCAAGGTCATGGACACTTAACTGACTGAGCCACACAGGTGCCCCAATAGCTTCTCATGTTGAAGGTATACTCAAGCCAGGTGGGTCTGACTTTCTCAGGGATAAAATACAAGCCTTTCACGATCGTCAACACTCTGTACCCCGTGCCTAGTCTTCCCCTACCCACATTAGCACTGTAAGAGGATTAAGTATCTGTAAATGTCAGGCCTCACTTGGAGCTATACCTGGAAGTTACCCAAGCATGAGGGCCAGCCGAGGCCTGTCTCAGCTGATGTTCTTTGCTGACTGCTGCATGAAAAACCATAGAACTTAAAAAAAATGGAGAGCTGCAGCTATGGAATAAAAAGAGCAAAACACCTGCCAGGATAATAAGCAGGTTTTGCAGGGGAAGTTTGTTATATAATAGGACAGAGACATTCATGGGCAAGGAGGAAGCTGAAGGGTTGGGAGATGGGAGCCATGACAAGTCAGAAAGGCTGGTGTGTATAAATATTGCTCATAAGCAAATTAAGGATTTTTAAAAATAGTCAAGGAAAGGTCTCTCCAGCTGAGCTGTCCTGAAAAATGAGATGTCCCTGAGCTACAAGTTAGTATATTTTTCCTGGTTGAAAAAGAAATATGTTTGATTGGACAAATATCTTTAGCAATGATAATTACATGGGTCCCTGAAACATTTCTCGCCTGGTCATTTTCTGCAGGGTTAATCTCAGTGGAACATATTAAAAAAACACAACTTGTATTTAATGACCTTTTTCTCCTTTCTTGGTACTAGTTTTCACTGCGTGATTTCTGCCTTTGGTGTCAGATTGTACAGGAAAGCAGTTGAGAAGGTTTGGGTGATAACAACAGGCCCAATCAATTTTTATAGGGCCAGCAGCAGTGATGACTTAATTGATACCTTGGTGAAAAAGGCTGTGATCCTTATGCTAAATTATTTAAAAAATAGCTTTCAGTGTAAGTTTTTAGAATTCTGTCTATTCTCTTGGTGTTTGAAATAGTACCAACAGTTTGAATGTGGACAGGCTTAAGAATGGAAATTTCATGGCTAATGTGAAATACAGGATTTCAGTAGCTGAGTGAAGCCGGGGGTACTGACCAGGGTGGAGCAGGCAAAGGGAAGTACAGATAATGTATGTCATGAGGACAATCGACCCAACCTGGTAGCCTGTAAGCACTGTTGTGTTTTAAATGGACTTTGTACTTCCTGTCACAGACATATTCAATTAGGTGATATCCTGTGATTATTTCTAAACTTATGTGATTTCACAAAAACTATTGAAACTAGGGGAAATCATTCTAAACACAGGCAAAAGAAAATGCTTTGATTGGAATTATAATAATGTCTTTCACAATTTCTGACAGATAAATTATGAACATTTGCAGCAAAACTTTGGAGCACAGTGTTAATTTGAGCTAAGTTCAGAGTGTCTGTGGAGCTTTTATTTTTTACAAATGAGTGTTGAGCTATTGGGGTGGAGGAAAGCTGGTGCTTCTTGCCTTTGAAAGGTGATGACTTTTGCATTTATCTTATAGTGATAATAAATACAAAGTAGCAAGTGTCAGATTAGAATAAGGAGCTTCCTGGGAGCAGCCCCTACGGACAGCCATTTCTCAGAAGTCTGTCTCCTGTAAAGCTTTCAAGATGGGGTAGATGGTTTCCACTTACTGTGTATATCACTTTACAAGTATGATATTTCCAACTGATACTATTTTCTAAGCTACTAGTTTTCTCATGCTTCAGTATAACTGTAGAGAACTTATATAAAATTATTGCTGTCCCAAACTTGGGAGATTTTGAGGTTTTCTGGAGGAAAAAAAAAAAGGCCCTGAAATGTAAACAACAATATCAAAACTTGCAGACAGACAGTGAAAATATTTTGCAGGGAAAAAGATGAACCTAAACCATTGTCTTAATATACACCATTTCTTGTGTCTGTTTTACAAGGTCAGGAAGTTCAGACACTTCCCAAGAGTTTCTTATTCTTTTTCTTTAAATTTTTTTAATGTTTATTTACTTTTGAGAGAGACAGAGCATGAGCAGGGAAGAGGCAGAGAGAGAGAGGGAGACACAGAATCTGAAGCAGGCTCCAGGCTCTGAGCTGTCAGCACAGAGCCCGATGTGGGGCTCGAACTCATGGACCGTGAGATCATGATCTGAGCCAAAGTCAGATGCTTAACTGACTGAGCCACCCAGGCGCCCCTCCCAAGAGTTTCTTATTTACCAACAGTGCAAATAGAGTGTAACTTTACTGTCACGATAGCTACTGCTCATTGATACGAGTCACCGAGGGGCACCTGGGTGGTTCATTCGGATAAGCGTCTGACTTTGGATTTCAGCTCTGGTCATGATCTCACAGGTTGTGCGTTCGAACACCACATTGGGCTCTGTGCTGATGGTGCAGAGCCTGCTTAGGATTCTCTCTCCCTTTCTCTCTTCCTCTCCTCTGTTCTCTCTATCAAAATAAATAAACTTAAAAGAGTCACTGAGAAAACTTAAAAAGGGGTTAGCAATGTTTTAATAAATTTGAACACTGAGCAGTATAGGGAATAGATGAATGAATGCTACATCCTATAGAACAGTGAACAGGGCACTATTGTAAAATGTGGGGTACCTAAGAACTTCGAATAGAGTCACAGAATCATAAAGACATAGGGGCATTTGGTGTCACATAATCCAGTCCTAATACTTTATACTACTCCAACAATTTTATTGTTCAGTCGTTGCTTCAACATATGAGATAAAGGGATAATTAGGAAACCCATTTGATTTTAAATAAATTCTATTTTGTAGAAAATTTTAACATTGAACTCACCTCTTCCTCTCTGTTGATTTCCTTTATGGTTATGGATCTCCCTCAATAGCCACACTGAAACGTTCTGACCCCTTTGCTGCAAGACATAATTTCAAATATATATACGTGTGTGTGTGTGTGTATATATGTGAGTGTGTGTGTGTGTGTATACATATATATATATATATATATATATTTTTTTTTTTTTTCTGTATGTGGTTGCCAGAGGCAAGGGAGTTGGTGGAGGGGGTAAAATGTGTGAAGAGGGTCAAAAAGCATATAAACTAGTTATACAATAAATGAGTATTTGTGATACAACTTACAACATGGTGACTACAGTTACTAATACTGTATTGCATATTTGAAAGTTGCTAACATAATAGATCTTAAAATTTATTATCACAAGAGAAAAAAATTGTAACTATGTATGGTGATAGATGTTAACTACAGATGGTCTCCATCTTAGAACGTTCAACTTAACAATTTTTCAACTTTACGATGGTGTGAAAGCAGTTCACATTCAGTAGAAACTGCACTTCGAATTTTGAATTTTGGTCTTTTTCTGGGCAAGCGAGTTGCTAAATGATTCTCTCTCTCTCTGTCTCTGTCTCTCTCTCTGTCTTATTACATGAGCAGTATATGTTTACTGTAGACACTGTAAATAACCAAAAACTTGACATGAAATGGTCATTCAGTACCCAGACCACCTGATATATTCATTGTTCGTTACTGTTTTGGGATGTGGCTTTCTAGACGCTTTTCCTATGCACATATTATATATATACCTTTAATAAAAATACTGTTTTCCAAGCTGATTTTCCAGTTAATATATCTTCAGCTTTGTCCCATGTCAACAAATGTTTGCTTTTACAATATTTTAATGACTACAGAATATCCCATTGTCTATTATTTGTCATGATTTCTTTTTGCCAATTAAGATCATCTCTTTTTTTATACTAATGTAAGCACTATAATGGATATATGTATGCACATCTTATTGATATGACTGAGGCTTCTTTTTAATTAGTTTCAGGTGCACAATGTAGTGATTCAACAATTTTATATATCATCCAGTGCTCATCACAAGTGCACTCCTTAATCCCCATCACCTATTTCATCTAGCCCCCTACCCACTTGCTCTCTGGTAGCCATCAGTTCTCTATAGTTAAAAGTCTGTTTCATTATTTGTCTCTCTTTTTTTCCTCTTTGCTTATTTGTTTTGTTTCTTATATTTCACATGAGTGGAATCATATCACTTTCCATGACTTTCTTTCTATGTCTTTCTGTGACTGACTTACTTCACCTAGCATAATACACTCTAGCTCCATCCATGTTGTTGCAAATGGCAAGATTTCATTCTTTTTTACGGCTAAATAGTATTCCATACCACTTCTTTAAACACTCATCTATCCATGGACACTGGGCTGCTTCCATAATTTGGATATTATAAATACTGCTGCTATAAACATAGGGATGCATGTATCTCTTTAAATTAGTGTTTTTGTATTTTTTGGGTAAATAACCAGTAATGCTGTTACTGGGTCACAGGGTAGTTTTATATTTAATATTCTGAGGAAGTTCCATACTATTTTCCACATGGCTCTATCAGTTTGCATTCCCACCAATAGTGCATGCACGAGTGCTCCTTTTTCTCCACATCCTGGCTAACACTTGTTTCTTGTGTTGTTGATTTTAGCCATTCTGACAGGTGTGAGGTGATCTCTCATTGTAGTTTTGATTTACATTTCCCTGATGATGAGTGATGTTGAGCATCTTTTCATGTGTCTGTTGGCCATCTGGGTGTCTTCTTTGGAGAAATGTCTGTTCATGTCTTCTGCCCATTTTTAATTGGGTTATTTATTTTTGGGGTGTGGACTTGCAGAATTTCCTTACATATTTTGTATACTAACCCTTTATCAGATACATCATTTGCAAATACCTTCTTCCATTCTGTAGGTTGCCTTGTAGTTTTGTTTATTATTTCCTTCACTGTGCAGAAACTGTTTTAGGTTGATAAGAGTCTCAGTAGTTCATTTCTGTTTTAATTTCCCTTGCCTCAAGAGACATATCTAGAAAAATGTTGCTATGGTTCATGTCAGACAAATTATTACATGTGTTCTTGACTAGGATTTTTATGATTTCAGATCTTGCATTTGGTCTTTAATCCATTTTGAGTTTATTTTTGTGTATGGTGAAAGAAAGTCATCCAGTTTCTTTCTTTTGCATGTTGCTGTCTAGTTTTCCCATCACCATTTGTTGAAGAGACTTTTTCCCATTGGATATTCTTTCCTGCTTTGTTGAAGATTAATTGACCACCTAATTATGGGTCTATTTCTAGGTTTTCTATTCTGTTCTATTGATCTGTGTGTTTGGTTTTGTGCCATTACCATACATTTTTTATTACTATGGCTTTGTAATATAGCTTGATGTCGGGAATTGTGACACCTCCAGCTTTGCTTTTCTTTGTCAAGATTGCTTTGGCTATTTGGGGTCCTCTCTAATTCCATATAAAGTTTAGAATTTTTTGTTCTAGTCATGTGAAAAATGCTGTTAGTATTTTGATAGGGATTGCATTACATCTGTAGATTGTCCTGGATGTATAGACATTTTAACTGTATTTGTCCTTTCATCAGTGTTTTACAGTTTTCAGAGTACAGGTTTTTCACCTCTTTGTTTAGGTTTATTATTGGCTATCCTTTTTGGTGCAGTTGTAGATGGGGATTGTTTTCTTAATTTCTCTTTCTTCTGCTTCCTTATCAGTGTATAGAAATGCAACAGATTTCTGTGCATTGATTTTGTATCCTGTGACTTTATTGAATTCATTTATCAATTCTAGTAGTTTTTTGGTGGAGTCTTCCAGGGTTTTTTTAACGTATAGTATCATGTCTTCTGCAAATAGTGAAAGTTTGACTTCTTCCTTGCTGATTCTGATGCCTTTTATTTCTTTTTGTTGTTGATTTCTGTGGCTAGGACTTCCAGTACTATGTTGAGTAAAAGAGAGTAGACATCCTTGTCTTGTTCTTAGCAGGAAAGCTTTCAATTTTTTCGCAATGAGTATGATGCTCACTGTGGGTTTTTCATATATGGCCTTTATTATGGTGAGGTATGTTCCCTATAAACCTACTTTGTTGAGGGCTTTAATCATGAATGGATGTTGTACTCTGTCACATGCTTTTTCTGCATTTATTGAAATAATCATATGAGTTTTATCCTTTCTCTTGTTGATGTGATGTATCACTTTGATTGATTTGCAAATATTGAACCACACTTGCATGGGAATAAATGCCACTTGATTATGGTGAATGATTTTCTTGACATGTTCTTGGATTTCTTTTGCCAATATTTTGTCAGTGATTTTTGCACCTATTTTCATCAGAGATATTGGCCTGTAGCTCACTTGCTCTCTCTCTCTCTCTGTCTCTTTTGTTTCTTTATCTGGTTTCAGTATCAGGGTGATATTGGCCTCAAAGAATAAATCTGGAAGTTTTCCTTCTTATATATTTTGGAATAGTTTGAGAAGAATAGGTATTAATTCTTCTTTCAGTGTTTGGTAGAATTAGCTTGTGAAACCATGTAATCCTGGACTTTTTGTTTCTTGGGAATTTTTTGATTACTGATTTTATCTCCTTGCTGGTAATTGGTCTGTCGAAATTTTCTGTTTCTTTCTGCTTCAGTTTTGGTAGGTTATATGTTTCTAGAAGTTTATCCAGTTTTCTATAGTTGGCATATAGTTTTTCATACTATTGTCTTACAATTGTTTCTATTTCTGTGGTATTGGTTGTTATTTCTCCTTTTTCATTTATGGTTTTGTTTATTTGAATCTTGTCTCTCTCTCTCCCTCGATGAGTCTGGCTAGAGGTCTTTCAATTTGTTGATCTTTTCAATGAACCAGCTTTTGCTTTCATTGATCTGTTCTATTGCATTTAGTTTGTCTATCACTATATCACTTATTTCCTACTCTAATATTTATTTCCTTCTTTCTGGTGATTTGGGGTTTTGTTTGTTGTTCTTTTTCTAGCACCTTCAGGTGTAAGGTTAGGTTCTTTATTTGCGATCTTTTTCTTGCTTCTTGAGGTAGACCTATATTACAGGTAGACCTGTATAAACTTCCCTCTTAGGACCACTTTTGCTGTATCCTAAATGTTTTGGATTGTTGTGTTTTCATTTTCATTTGTTTCCATGTACTTTTTGATTTCTTCTTTGATGTATTGGTTGACTCATTTATTGTTTAGTAGCATGTTATTTAACCTTCATGTACTTGTGGTCTTCCCAGTTTTTTTTCTTGTGGTTGATTTCTATTTTCCTAGTGTCATGGTCAGAGAAGATGCATAGTACAACTTTTATATTTTTTGAATTTTTTAAGGCTTGTTTTGTGACCTAATATGTGACCTTTTCTGGAGACTGTTCCATGTGCACTTAGAAACGATGTGTATTCTGCTGTTTTAGGATGGAATGTCCTGAATATGTCTGGTAAGTCCATCTGGTCCAGTGTGTCATTGGAAGTAAGCCACTGTTTTCTTGTTGATTTTCTGTTTGGATAATCTGCCCAATAATGTAAGTGGGATGTTAAAGTCCCCTATCATTATTTTATTACTGTCAATTAATTCCTTTATGTTTGTTTTTAATTGTTTTATGTATCTAGGTGCCTCCATGTTGGGTGCATAAATATTTCCAATTGTTATATCTTCTTGGGTTGTCCCTTTTATTGTATACTATCCTTCTTTGTTTTTACCCTCTGTTTTAAAGTCTGTTTTGTCCAATATAAGTATTGCTACTCTGGCTCTCTTTTGACAATCATTTGCATGATAAATGTTTCTCCATGCCCTCACTTTGAATCTGCAGGTGACTTTAGGTCTGAAATGAGTGTTTTTAAACAACATATAGATGGGTTCTGTTTTTTTAATCCACTCTTACACCCTGTGGCTTTTGAATAGAGCATTTAGTTCATTTACATTCAATGTAATTATTTTTTTTTTTTTTTTTTAATTTTTTTTTTCAACGTTTTTTTTTTTTTTTTATTTATTTTTGGGACAGAGAGAGACAGAGCATGAACGGGGAGGGTCAGAGAGAGAGGGAGACACAGAATCGGAAACAGGCTCCAGGCTCTGAGCCATCAGCCCAGAGCCCGACGCGGGGCTCGAACTCATGGACCGCGAGATCGTGACCTGGCTGAAGTCGGACGCTTAACCGACTGCGCCACCCAGGCGCCCCTTCAATGTAATTATTGATAGATTAGTATTTATTGTCATTTTGTTACTTGTTTTGTGGCTGTTTTGTAGGGGTTTTTTTTGATCATTTTTTCTCTTTCTCATGGTTTGCTGGTTTTCTTTAGTGATATAGTTGGATTCCTTTCTCTTTAGTCTTTGTATATCAGTGATTTTTGATTGGCGGGTACCATTTGGTTTGTATATAACATCTTCTGCATATAGGAGTCTATATTAAGTTAATGGTTGCTTAAGTTTGAACCCATCTTTACTCCCCTAAAACCCATCATGTTTTATGTATATGGTGTCATATCTTACATACTTTGTTTCATCCATATCTTGACTGATTTTTACAGAAATACTTGTTTTTACTTTTAATGTTTAGACTTATTACTCATTTCTTTCCATTCAAAGAGTCCCCTTTAATATTTCTTATAGGGCTGGATTAGTGGTCATGAACTCCTTTGGTTTTTGTTTGCCTGAGAAACTCTGTATCTCCTTATATTCTGAATGATGTCCTTGCTGGATAGATTATTATTGGCTAAAGGTTTTTCCCATTCAGCACTTGAAATATATCATGCTACTCCCTTCTGGTTTGCAAAGTTTCTGCTGAAAAATCTGCTGGTAGCCTTGTGGAGTTTCCCTTATATGTAACTGTCTTCTTTTCTCTTGCTGCTTTAAATTTTTGTTTTTTTCTTTATCACTACTTTCTGCCATTTTAATTACTATGTGTCTTGGTGTGAACCTCCTTTGGTTGATTTTGTTGGGGGATCTCTGCAGCCCTAGAACTGGATATCTGTTTCCTTCCCTAGATTAGGGAAGTTTTCAGCAATGACTTTTTCAAGTGAATTTCCAACCCCCCTTTTCTCTCTCTTCCCCTTCTGGGATCCCTATAATGCAAATGTTGTTATGATTGATGGAGTCTTTGAGTTCCCTAAATCTCCACTTGTTTTGCATAATTCCTTTTTCCTCTCAGTTGTTTAGCTTGACTACTTTCCATTGATGTCTTCTAGTTCATTAATTTATTCCTTTGTTTCTTCCACCCTGCTATTTATTCCATCAAATGTATTTTTAATTTCATTTACTATGTTTTTATCTTTGATAGGTTCTTTTTTATCTCTGTGTTAAGGGTCTCACTGATGTTCTCTAGTCTTTTCTCTCATCCGGTACCTTTATTATCATTACTTTAAATTCTTTATCAGGCATGTTACTTGTATCTGTTTTGTTTAGGTCTCTTGCTGTGGTTTTGTCCTGTTCTTTCATTTGTGACAAATTCCTGTGTCTTCCCATTTTGCCTAACTCTCTGTGTCTATTTCTGTGTGTTAAGCAAGTCAGCTATGTCTCTTGCTCTTGAAATTAATGGGAGGCTGTGCACTTTAACTAGGTGGCGCTGGTCCTTCTCCACAGGGGACATGCTGCCACTGTGGAGATCAGGATTGTCAGGGGCTGCTCTGCAAAGCACATCTAGGGAAGGTCCCTGTCCTCTGTAGGAGATCAGGAGACACAGTGTTGGGAAGGTTTGAGAGTCTTCTGGGGGAGGGATTCTGCAGCATGGCACTGAGGGTACTGTGGCAGGCCTGGCTGGAGGAGGGTAGGGTGTGGTATAAGCAAGTTAGGTAGTTAGTGGCTGTGTGTTTATGATGAGAGGCAAGGGAGGGAAATGGTGCCTGCCAGCTCTTTGTTCCTGAAGAGCTCCCCTAAGGGAACCCTGAAATTAGTAACTAACCCTTCTGTAAGCTCTAGATTCCTTCCAAACTGCTGCTTCCAAGCTGTATTCCTATGGTTTGTTTGTTGTGCTATCTCTTTAAGGGTGGGGGGTGCAGATTTCTTATCACCTTGCAGGCTTTCTCAGAGCCTAGCTGCTGATTTTTAACATTCTGGGTTTTAAGTCCCATACTCACAAAATTCAGTGCCTCTGGCTTTCAAAGCAAGTGCTGCAGGTATTCTCCTTCCCATTGTAAGTTCCCTAATGTGCTAGTGAGTTTCTTGCCCCTCTCTTCACTCACAGCTCCTTCCCTCCCTGCTGTGGGCAGACTCCCAGGGTTTAACTTCTCTCCTAGTCCTGGCTTTTCCTACTCTCTTTGATGTGGCCTCTTTTTTATGTTTAGTTGTGGAGTTTGATCATATGATCTTTAGATCCTTTACCTAAGTTGTTTGCTCTTATGTGTTATCTAGTTGTATCTGTGGCAAGAGGTGAGTTTAGGGTCCTCCTACTCTGCAATTTCCCACAGAAGTCCTCCTTTGCTCCTGTATCTTGGCTCTAGGCAGGGGCAGGTGCAGCTCCCGGCCAGCCAGGCCATCACGAGGTTCAACAACTGATCCACTTACAGCCATTCTGTACCCATACCATTCTGGTTTTTTTTTCTACAGTATCTAGTAAATTATAGGTGGTAGTCCACATTTTATTATAAAATAGGCTTTGTGTTAGATGATTTACCCAACTGTGGACTAATGTAAGCAGTCTGAGCATGTTTAAAGTAGGGTAGACTTACTCTGATGTTTGATAGATTAGGTGTATTAAATGCATTTTTGAGTTAATGACATTTTCATTTTACAATGGGTTTATCAGGATGTAACCCCATCGTAAGTTGAGGAAGATCTGCAGACTTATTGTAGTGATGGTTTATACAAATATTGAATCATTTTGTTATACATCTGAAACTAATAAAATGTTGCATGCCAATTATACCTCAATAGAAAAAAATAAAATCAGCCAATCCCTGTTGAGATTTTGATTGGAAGAGTTCAATGAACTTAAGTTCAATGAACTTACAGATGCATTTGGCAAAAATTAGCATCATTGGGAACATGATGTTATCAGTTAGTCTGGTAATTGGTTTGAAAATGTAATAGAAATAAATTTGTGCCAGACAATAATGTCTTATAATTTATTCCCTTTATTTTGGGGAAAATATCTCATTCACAGTAACAATAAAGAGTATAGGTTGCATAATCAATGAAAGGCCATGAAGAAGGAATGAAGAGAGATTTAGACTATCACATAAAACAAAAACCAAAAAAAACGATAAACTTCTGTATTACCCCCAAAGTATTTCTCTCACTATTTTAACCATCCATAGTTATTTATTAATGTAATCACTTGTGCATCTAGTCATTTAACAATACATACAATGCATACTGAATGCATATACATAGAATGTACCATAAGCTGTATTAGGCACAAGAATTCAATATGAAATGTATATAGTAACATTAAAATGGACTCACAGTGATTTATCATTGTTATTGACACTTTATATGTATTGTGCTGTATAATTCTCACAATAACCTTAGAAGAACAGTTTTTCTCTCTGTGTTACAAACATGAAAACTGAGAATAGGTGGAATTAAGTATTGCCTACAAATTTACACAGTAATGAAACAGAAATTTGAATCTATTTCCTAGACCCTGTAGTCTGTGCTTTTAACTATTTAATTCTTACTCCGTAGCTTAAGTTGGGAGATACACATGCAAATAGTTATAGTATTATTTAATATGTACTATACAACGATAATATAGGAAATGTGCAAAGAGATGGTTTTAATTCTGACTGCAGGTTTCAAGAGCAGGTAATTCTTTGAAAGATGCACCTTGGATGATGAGTAGGGCAGCCAGGAAAATGAGCAGATGATATACAAAATAGAGGAGTATGAAAACTTCAGGTAACAAAACATAGTAAATATTAATGGAGCATAAAGTATAGGGAGAGGTATCTGAAGATATCAGGAAATCAATAGGAAACCAGAGTTTAGAATTTAGAGAGCTACAGATACCAAGGAGGCTTGAAAATGCTCCCTAGAAAATGTGGGAAATCATTGATGGAAAGCCAGTAATTAGATTTGCATTTTAGAAAGTTCTTTCCAGCAGCATTTTCATAGTTAACTCAGAGAGGGCTAGACTGGAGTCAGAGAAGAATGTGAGGGGGTATGATACAAAGGAATACTTTGGAGTGGGTCCACAAATCCTATACGTAGAGAAGAAAATACTGCTCTCTAGGTGGTTTCAAAGCAACAGAGTAGAGTCGGGGGGCACAGGATATCAGGGGTGTCTGCTTGGCATCAGGGATTGTTAACTTTTGGACCTGTATGTGCTTATCTTCCAAACTGTGCTTCTTAATGTCATGGACAAGGATATTTGTAATCTTGAATGCATGACCTGCCTTTGTTGCTGGTTGGTGGGGCTGGCCAACTCCAGCTGCTGCTTAGCAGCTATTAGTGGCTATTTTCTGTTTCATCAGAGCCTTGCTGTGCTGGCCACCCCCTTGTGTATTATCAGCTGCCCTTTTTTTTTTTTTTTTTTTTTTTTTTTACCAATTAAGCCCCAAAGATAACAGCAGCAAACTAATATGTGAGTCAATGGAATCTTTGCAATATTTAAAGGTTCTAATATTAAGGACTATATTGGGTTATTGAGCACTCAATTAAAGAGCCTCAAGTGTTTAATTTAGGATTTTCCATACAACAGGTATTGTTTGTTAATTAGTTAATTAAGTAACAAATGATTATTGAAAACATGCATTAGGATTAAGCAAGCTGCAAGAGAGATAAAGATATCTCCAAGGCAATTAGCTCATTGTAATTTTAATGATAAATGTGTAATTAGACTCTTATTCTAAAGAGATTGTTTGGAATGGTTTTCACAAGCATTAAATGGGCATGTAACAAGATATTTACTTATATAACAAGCCAAATATAATTCTAATTCTTATTAGGCATCAGCCAGTGTGTTCAAATGATACCTAATTTGCTAAAAGCAAAAATTTTACAAGTATTAGTACTTAAAAATATAATCCATTAAAAGCTTATGTAACTAACGTAATTATATTACAACCAGATTTATCCCCAAGCCTGTTTATTTCACTTCTTAGACAATTATCTGAGACTTTGAAACGTATTATGACTTAATAGCCAACATTTATACATTCGTGTATCCAACACTTGAGGGGATTACCATTGCATCACAAAATGAAAACCCTCTCCCCTTTGTGCACTAAAACTGCAGTGGGTGACTGATGTCAGCCTTCTGTGATTGTCTCAAGTGACCTCAAGGACATATCAAAAACAGGTAAAACCAGAAAAGCAGTTAAGCAGAGGCATGCAGGCAATATTTTTGAGCAATCAGATATGATTGAAACATAATGTATTAAGATGACCTAAGGGTCTTTCTCATGTCTGTGTGGAAATCAGTAAGCCCTAATTTTTACAACCGGAACAAATTATACCTTGCAACTGCAAGTATTTGGAGAACTGCTTGCAGGCACAATGCCCTTTTCCCCATTTCTGTATAGATAATCCCCTATAGCTAAAAAGCTTTAGAGCAATTGTTCAGAGCAGTCTGAAATACCGTCTCCCGAGCTGTAGTCCTCAGTAAGACAACAAATACAGCATTCACTAACCTACTTTGAGGTTGGCTTTCTTTCAGTCGACACCTTTTTTAGTGTCAACTTGTCAAGAAAGAAATAGATTCCCTTCTTGGATGTCTAGAACCTACCACAGTTTCTGGCACATTGCACTGCATAGGTGTCTGTTAAATTGATTTGAATGAGCAGAATTAGGAAGTCTAGATGTTTCTTAAAGCATGTAATTCTTTTTATCCCCATTTTATTGCAGTATACTCCCTGCCATCATTTTCTATGCTGCTCTTCTGTACATATTTTTTCTCCACTCAGCAATCTGGTTGAGTAGAGCTGGCGAGCTTTTATTTCCAGAGGTCTAGCAAGGATTAAGGGTGCTGTGGAAATTATAATAATGATGATAAACTTAGTAAATAGCAGCAAACATTCTTTTTTCATTTATTGTCAAGTTAGCTAGCATACAGTGTAGTCTTGGCTTCAGGAGTACTTTCCCCAGATTCGTCACTTACATATAACACCCGGTGCTCATCCCTGTAAGTGCCCTCCTCACTGCCCATTACCCATTTTCCCAACCCCCACCCCCATCAACCCCCAGTTTGTTCGTTGTATTTAAGAGTTTCTTATGGTTTGCTTCCCTGTCTGTTTGTATCTTATTTTTCCTTCCCTTTCCCTATGGTCACCTGTTAAGTTTCTCAAATTCCACATATGAGTGAAATCCTATGATATCTGTCATTTTCTGACTGACTTATTTTGCTTAGAATAATAACCTCCACTTTCATCCACGTTGTTGCAAATTTCATTTTAAATGCTTATTACCTACCAGGCATGAAGAGATGCTCTTTTCGTTGGGTTATTGCAATGTGGACTATCAGTAATCCTATGAAGTAGATCCTATCTTATCTTTATATTTCAAATGGGGAAGCTGAGGCTTAGAGTAGTTACATAATTTTTCCAAGATCACACAGTTAATAAGTAGTGGAGTCAGGATATAACCCCAGGTATTGCAAAGGCAGAGACCGTTCTTGCCTGGGATTGGGTACTCTTGATGCAGATCCTGAGATGGAGTTGTACAGTTTGGTTTATGAGGGCATGATCTTAGGGGAAGCCTGTCAGGGAGTGAGCCAAGAAGGGCAGGGCAGGGGAAGCAGCTAGGCAAAGATGGGAGTTCACTTGAAGTCTAGCCTCAGTCTGATTGCACAGGAAGGACTGGAGTAGAAATAACACCACAAATAATTCCATCTTCAGGCTGTATGGATAGGAATTTGAACCCCGGAATCTTCCTCTCATGGGTGTTGGCTACCCCTGGGGAAAAAGACCTAACCTCACAGGTGTGTTGTGGTGGGAGGTACTTCACTTAGGCAGAGGCCACTTTCCGGGACAAGTCTGTTTATGAGCCACTGCAGCCAGCTGTTACACCAGCAGCCAGCTGTATACAGCAAATCGGGGCAGGCCACGAGTAGCAACTACTGCAGAACCTTCCTCCGGTAATGGTTCTCACTTCGAAGGTCCCGTGAAGCAGACTAGGTTATTATTCTCATCTGCCTGCTCCTAGTTGAGTGGCTTTGGGAAAATTGTTTACCATTCTGAGTCTCACTTTCATCATCTGTTAAGTGGGAGTCTTAATACTATCAGTCTCAAGGGATTGTTATGCTGACCAAATGAGAATGTATACGAATACATTCTGTACACTAAAGCAGAACATGAATGTTGTTTGCGGCACTGTTGTTAGCATATTTGACTTCCCAGGGCTCGGGGACAGCCGGTGGGTAGTAGCCCATAAAGCTGTGGAAGTCCAGGTCCAGATGACAAGTTTGATTAAAGAGGTCATAAGCACAAGGCCAATGATACACAAATAGAGAAATAGAAGGATAGGATGAAGCCGAACTTGAAGGAGACTCTTTCAAGAATTCTGCTGAGTATTGATAAACCTAATTAATATGAGCAGAAACCGAGGGTCAGAAAAATTAACGTACCCAAGTGCTCCAGCCAGCAAATGGCAGACCTGGGGCTCTGACTCAGGTAATTTGAAGCCTAATTTTGCATACTCCTTTTCTGCCTTCAATATTGGTGAACCCAAGTGATTTTTCTAAGGGAGTCTCCTGTTCTCTTGACCCCGTGAAATGTTTCTTTTCCTATCTCAGGAAGTTTCCATTCTGAGCATCTTGTGTCTTAGCTCTTTCTCCTGGATTCGTGACCTCTATTTAATGTAATAATTACACATTCCAAACGGAGCAGAGAGAAACAGTCTCTGATTTCTCATGGCTCACAACCAGCACTTATTCTTATAAGGCATTTGGAGCCTTACCTGAAGCTTAAAGGACATTAGCTTCACCTTAATACCACATTCAGTGGGGGTCAGTTTGGAAAATTGACTTCCCGCATAGTACTGAAGCCTCAGTGAAAGATAAGAAAGCCAGGTGGTGTTAAGACTGTGGGTTTCAATAGAAGGTCCATCATTTGTGGAAGGAAAGAGATTTAATTTTTGGGGAGAGTCTAATTTTCCTCTAGAGGACTTTGTGCAAGTACTGCTCAAATAGCCATTAATTTAAAGGAAATGTCTTTGGAAGAAAAACACTTAAAGAGAGTGATTGATTCTAACTGATAAATAATCCAAGCATGTAATAATCTCATCATGTAATTATAGTTAAATAAAAATACTGAGTACATGTAATGTTTTCTCGCAACATCCTGATGAAGTATGCAGCAGGGGACCATTTGTGTTTTCCCTGTTTTCCTGCCTTTGCTCATATGATGGAAAATATTACTCTTGCAAGAGAGGTCGCAATGGCCTTAATTGTGCTTCACGAGCATTTCTTAACCAATCAATAGCAAAGAAAGGGTAGCGTAACTCTTTGACCATTTACAACCACTCCTTGAGTACTCTTCCTTCCAAGGCAGTGCAGAGAAGACATGGATAATTGGACAAAACTGGGGGTCCTGTTAGGGAGAAGGGAGAAAAGAATAGAGAATGGAGAGATGACCCTTAAAGTATACAACAGAATAACGAAGATGGTACTGAATATTAAAATATATACTATATTCTAATCATTTTATTAATCAGTTAGAATATGCAGAAGAGGAAGAATAAGAGTTTTGTGATTAACATATCTAAATCCCTAACACCAACCTACAGAGACCTTTTCTTCCTAATGAGAACAAATGTATACTAAAGCTTGAGGCCCCGAAAGCAACTGGGAAGTACCTTGATGGGAAATTTCCATAAGGCATGATGTCTATCATGAGTAATTCGGAAAGTGTTATGAACACTTCTTTGGAAAAGGGAAGATACTAACTCTCTTTCTGTAACCTGGTGAAGGAGCACAGGTTTTGAATGCAGGCAAATAAATATTTGAGGTTTTGCCCAGTAATTTTTATCACATTAAATCACATCAAGTTGTATTGCACGTCAGCCTTCATTAGTTTCTACCTCCTAGAGTTGTTTTGAAGATTCAGTGGAATAAAATATGAAAAAATACTTGGTGCACAATGGGAAGATAACATTGTCTTTTTTATTGTACGCATGAGAATGGGAGACGGAGGGTAGGGGGTCACTGACCAGTATGTAGGAGAAACGCAGCCTATCCCTGAACCTAAGCTTTTTGTGGTAGGCCCCCTATGGTGGCATAAGGTTTGGCAGAAGGCAGCTGAGATGTAAAGCAAATTCAGTTCTGTCATGGTTTTGTTGTGAAATCTGGAAACAATCAATTGACCTCAAGATTTCATCATGTTGGTCATGATATTTATTTTCTGGCTTTTATAAAAGAATATGTGAAGACGTATCTAGATACTTGGAGCTTTCACATAGTCTGTACATTGAAGGTGGCATTATGTAAAAAAATATATGAAAATGATGAATAGATATTTGACCTTTTTATTTTATTTAGTGTGTGTGTGTGTGTGTGTGTGAGAGAGAGAGAGAGAGAGAGAGAGAGAGAGAGCGCGTGAGCATGAGCAGGGGAGAGGGGCAGAGGGAGGGAGAGAGAGAATCCCGAACAGGTTCTGCACTGTTAGCCCAGAGCCTGATGTGGGGCTCGATCTCATGACCCTGGGATCATGATCTGAGCCAAAACTAAGAGTGACACACTCAACTGACTGAGCCACGCAGGCGCCCCATGAATAGATATTTGTAAACCTGTATTTGTGCTTTGAAAAGAAGTAATCTGAGTAACAGTGCATTGTGAAATTTGTTACACCGTGTGTTTGCCTATTACAGTGGGTGCTTAAAAGGGAGGGAAGCACTTCTGCTGGGGATTAATGGCTGACGGACTCCCTGCAAGAGACATCATAATCTTTCCTTCTACATAATACTGTGAAGATCACATGACATCTGTTCATTACAAGGCCACCATTCACAAAGCACTGAGTCTTCCATGTCTCACAACTTGGAATCTCTGTACTGAGGAAATACCCTGGAATATAAGGACTATGTTAGAATTAAGCTTTGGGCTCAGAGTTATTTAATTCATGACATATCATTTTCAAAAACTCCTGTTTTGACCCAGAGCAAATTTCCTTCGTTTCCACTCTACAACGAAACTTACTGATTTTAAAATTCATCTTTTGAAGAGATTTCCATTCAGAGACTACTGCCATGCCTGTGTGATGGCAGTACTCATTTTAAGCTCGTCAAGGCATGTTTAACTGAGTCTCTGAGCCAAATTTTTGGTTTGGCAAACTGCAAATAACCTCTCTGCACAAAGCATTTTTAATAACATTTGTGAAAAATCTCTTCTCTCTGGAAGTCAACATGTTCTGCATAAACAATAAAACAAAATGGAGGCATGGTCTATTAAACAAACAGCAGCGATAGACTCCACTATTTCATCATACCGCTACTTGCTTAATAGGGTGCAAGCAATTAAAAAAATCTGGAGTCATTCTTTAATTATTTCCATTAACTGTTCAAATCTGAGCTTTTCCACGATGTTGTTTATGAACAGTAAAAGTAAATCAAGTGATACTACTAATAATTTTCAATTAAAAAACAAATGCTAGAAAATGAGCTCTTGGCAGAGTCCAGTTGCTTGAGAATATACACTCCCTTTTCATTGACGCAAGACCTAGTTAGATAAATGAGTGTAATTTTAACTCTTCAGTATACAGAAAAGTTTTCCCAGGATTCAGAAGATTCCAGGCTGGAATCTCTCAATATGGATCATTTCTCACTACCTTCTTGTTGTTTACCCCTTCCCTTTTGTGCTGTCACCATCTTTTACTTCTGGGTGATTTGGGGCTTTGTGGGAAAAGCAAAGGTAGGTTAGGAAGAACAAGGAAATCAGGATCGGAACAAGAACAGTATGTGCTCAACACTCAGGAATAAATAAGTTTCCTGGAAAGGGAAACTGAATATTTGTTGTCGGGTATCATCCTTCTGTGTGGAAGGAATGAAAGTGGTAGGGCAGACAGAAGGGAAGGCTGTCTTTCTTCTTGATCTTGCCTGTTAGAGCTCCTTTGTTCTAGTGTCTGCCTATTTCCCAAATTCCCGTTGATAGGGAAGATCCATGGAAATGGTTTATACCAAGATATGATAGCCACTGACTCTAGGCTCATTAAAGAATAAGGGTTTCAGGTATATTGTAATACCAAACCTAAAAAAACTTAGAGATCAGTGTTGAGATTTCAGTGTTGAGCTTCCAGATTATTGCATAGTCTAGAAATGCTGTCAAACATATTTGATTATTGGGTACATTTCTATATGATTTATATAATTGCTATGAGATTACATGTGCCTGTGAGAGAAGAATGGAAAGGCAGGTACCAAAATAGTAATTAGTGTTTTGTTTGTTGAAAATAGGGAAAAATCCTTCTTCTTCCACCAGTTACTCAACTTGTAACATTTCTGTTTGGTACCTTTTATAATAATAAGAGCTAGAACAAGTAAATGTAGATGTCTGAAGAATAAAGTCCAAAGTTGAGACGAGCTATCAGCTGGCTATAAATGGATTAGCTCATAGGAAGGGAGAGTGAAAGATTGGCAGACTATCCAGGGTGCAGAAAAACTGTAGCCCGAACCCAGTAGAGCTTATAGTGGGGTTGTACGACGCCCTCCTCCTTTCTTGTCTCTCTAAAGAAATTGATGGTAGAAGCAAGACCATTAGAAATCTGGATTATTGTTTTGAATTCTAGTAGGAATTGTCAGCCTGGCTTGGTGTTGAATCACCTGAGTGATAAAGACACAAAGCGACTAAATCTAATAACCTAACAGTCTTACTCCACTTAGGTCAGAATGACTCCCACTCTGCAGAGGGTCCTTTAAAATGCCTCATTCCAGAAAAATGACTTAATCCCACTTTTATATCGTATTTGTTTTTGTATAGAATATCCAGGGTCATGAAGTTTTTGAAAAGTGACAACTGGTTCTTGGTTGAGCTTTTTTTTGTACTTAGAGAAAGCAGATATGTGCTATCCTTCCCTCACCACCTCAACCAAGGTATCATGGCTTATTTATCTCTGCATATATTCCTTTTAAGCCAGGAGTCTACCCGTCATCCTTTTAAAAGCCGAAAGGTTTGAAAAGGCAAGCAATTCCATCCCAGTCCCCCACATTCTTTTGTGGGACTCATTTCTTACGCAAGCGGTTCTATCCTGTAAAGGGGGGAATATGCAGTAACTAAATATCGCCTCGTATTTTTAACAGTAATCCAGGGATAGTGTTGTTTTCCACCAAGACACACATTTTGATCTTCAGGGTTTAATATGTAATTTATCTCACACATTTAGGGCTCCTCCATATTGGTGATTAAATGCCAAGTGAGCTATTGTACTCATTTGGATGATGACAAGGAATTTGCCTTCGATATTCTAAAAACACAACCAACTATTTGATCTGTAAGGCAATGTAGACCATTGAGTACGTGCACAGTTTAAAAAATTCCATCCTTTGAAATCGTGGTTGAGAGTGTCGAAGTCGAGCTGCAGTGAGCCTCGTCTGAACAAGAGAAAGCCCCCAACCTCACTAATAAAACTTTCAGATTTTTTGATTGAATGCCATTTGAAATTACCCTCGTCACGTTAACGTGCAATAGGTAGCATGCAGTAGGGTTGCCTCTCGACATGACCCTATTAGAGATTGCCACTTGTAAGGAAATCAGTTCACAAGCAGAGGCTGTATTAAGCTGGATACCAGGTCAAATGACACTATTTGGGGGAAAAATGGAGAGGTACTTCAGCCTAATGATTTGTGAAAAGTTAAGTAACAACAAATTCCATGAATATGAAATTGCGGAAAGAATGCTCTCATCACTGCTTTTCTCCCTCAGCCCTCTGTGCTGACGGTAGCCGTGAGGAATTAGAAATGGCACCTGCTTGTACGCCTGTCTCTCCGAAAATGATGCTTTCTAAGACTGTGATTTTAGAGCATTTAAGGTGGAAAGGGGGAAATCTCAGTTTGGGGTTCTCAAAGTTTTTTTGTGTTTTTTTTTTTTGGTCAGTAAAAGGGATGGTAGGAAGCACAGTTAGAGTATTCTGACAACTCCTACCTATTTTTGCTTCTGAGAACCTTTGTGTATTCGTGCAGCTGGCTGTAGAGAAATTTGACAGTTTTCGTGGGAAGCTGTGGAAATCTCAGGAAGAAGCAAACTTGGTTTCTGCATTAATAGATGATGGAAGTGGATTTGGGATCCTCCACTAATTTATAATTGGTTTTAGGAATTGTAATTTTTGTCAACTTCTTGCTGGAATATAATATAATGAGTGTTAATCTACAACACAATGAAACTACAGCACAATGCAAAGCGTTGTATAACGTCATACAAATAGAAAAGTATGTATATCATAAATTACAACCACGGATTTTTCACACACTGAACACATACCTAGGTAAATCTGTAAGATCAAGAAATAACTGTGCAGAAGCCTCTCTGATGACCTCTTCCCATCTCTACAGTTCACCAAGGGTAATCATTTCTCTGTCTTCTAGATTCATTTTGCCTCCTGTGTACTTTCCAGAAATGAACTCATACTGTGTGTCCTTTCTTGAGTCTGGCCTCTCTCACTCAACATTGTAAGGCCCACGCATAATTGTCTTATTTTATTTTAACTTATTCATCCTCATCATTGTTTATTCTTCTCCTGTGCGATTATGCCATTTATCCATTCTCGCTGGGTCTTGAGGCTCACTGTTTTGGCTCCTATAAGCAGGGCTGCTGTGGACATTCTTATACAGATCTTTTGATGAAACACATACACACATTTCTGTTGGGTATGTACTTGGGAGTAGATTTGCTGAGTCATATGGTTTAGGTAAGTCCCTGTTGTGTAAATATTGCCAAACAGATATCCAGCGTGGGTGCTGTTTCCCCTTCTGCCAGCAGTGGATGGGGATTCCGGTTGGTCCACACCCTCCACACTTGATGCGGGTGTGCGGCTGCTAGGGATTGTCGAGGTTCCTGAGGACACTGTTGTTTTCTTGTTCATCTCAGTGTTCAGAGCATTGACCCCAATGATGGCACTTGGCTGGGTTCCCAGATTACTTTTAACACTAATAATAGATGCGTTTATGAGCAGAGGGGTCATAGAAGCAAAACTGAGGTCTATGTGGAGTCAGAAAGTTAGATCCTGGGGGTTCATGATGGCTACCCATTAGGCTTCCTTGCAGTGGCTATTGTTGAGGATATGTCAGTATGAGGGGACCATCCATTAGGACCTTTCTGGTGAAAAGTGAATCAGACCATAATAGCTTCCTCTTGCTACCCACATATGTACAGATTTTTCTTTTACAGTAGCAACCCACATGTGCAAAAAGGCAGTTTTCTTTACTATTCTATATTTGTTTTGAAGTGTTAACATGTATATTCTTATTAGAAAACTATCTGTTCCTTTCAAGGAAACTCAGATAGTTTTGCTTTAAAACCCTGTATCTTTGATGTAAATATTCAGCTAAGTTGAAAATTCGCCCTTCTACTCAGTTTCCTGTCTCTCAAGACATGATCAGTTTTCCCAGGGAACACTGAAGAAATAGTGTCTGGTTGCTTCCTGGGCTGCCTCGACCCCATTATCTTCCAAGATGGGTGGCTTGATCTGCCTGGACTCTGGCTGAGGTTCCTGCCGTAGCCTCTGGTCGTGAGGCCCACGAGCTCTGCATCTTGAGTTCAAATCTGGGATGTTTCTATTTATGATCCCCAGAGTCCCCTTATGACTCCTTTGGAAGTGGGGGAGGGGTACTCAGCTGCTATCCTGTGCCTCTCTGGGGGTGTGACAGACTTTGTGGAGCTTCTCTTCAGGCTAATCTGCTGGAGCACTTCCCCCAGTCATTACCACGTCTCTCCCTGCTCTAGGTTGCCCCCAGCCCCATACACATCTCAAGGATTTTCTCAAAGGCCCAGCAGTAACTCTGCTGCTGAGATTCCCCCAGCCCCACACTAGATATTTTTCCCATTCTGCCACCCTTTGTTTATGTGTCTGAGAAGAGTTTGGATAGAGTTGGTGGGAGCTCCTAAGATAAGCGCATCTCCATCAGAGTCTTTTTTTTTTTTTTCTTGCCTGCTCATTAAACATTAGTTCCTTGTGAGGTGGGGGAAGGCAAATTGCTTCATTCATGGTGCATTCTTCTTGGCTGTCTAGTTTTAACGTGAACCCTGTTCAGTGTTCTAAGTTTGGTTTTTGATATTTAAAACCTCGGGAAACTGCGAGAAGCCATGGCTCCCCTTTTCACTTAATACAGCCAAGTTCTTGGCCGACTAAGTCACGTACCCTTCAGACTTTATCCGCATGGTTTTGAGAAGTCTGTTGAGTCATTTGACTTTCGGTCCTGGGTGAATGTGTGTTCTCTCCCAGAGTGCAGTGACTCCACAAAGCTACTATTTTGGTTTAAATGGTGGAGAGAAAAATGGGGTGAGGGTAATAGGAACACATAGTTTTATATCAAGTCATGACCCACTGCCTGGTGGAACTAACTGCCTTCCGTGTGTATACAGGAGGTGAAACACAAGGAACTAGGAGATCTGTTTGCCCGGGGGACCTTTTAACTTCTCCATGTAATAATATCGCTTTTCATTTTTCTTAAGAATATGAAAATAATAAGCTGAGTATTAAGTTCACTAAGATGAGTGGGCTTGCTTCCAAGAAGATAAATTAGAAATAATGAAAGAAGAAAGGAATATGCCATGTTTATGAAATTTCCATGAAAATTCACTTTTTTTTTTTTTTGTCAGAGCTCCAAATTAGGTAACAATGTTATGGCAGGATGTTACAGTTAATGCGCCAGGGAGGGCAATAAAAAGATTGAGAATACCCTCTCCACTTTGAAGCGGACTCCCTGTTATGCCAGCGGGCTCATCTCAGAAATAGCCCCTTCTTTGTTCACACCGAGGGTCAAGTAAGTTAAATCAGCCTGAGTTTCCAGGTTTGCTTAGAGGTTAGAAGAAATCCCAAGCAGAAGGGCTTCTGTAAAGAAGGGCTAATAAAAACCATTTCAGTTGGTCAGTTTTTCTGGATTTCTTGAAATTTCCATTTTGCTATGTATGATCAAAGACTGAACGTATGTCTGAATGTGTCGGGCCCAAGGGATGACATTCCTACATCTGATGTTTCCTTTATCCTAGCAATGGATTAAATCCACTTATTAACATAGCCTTTCTTGTAGTCTCTTGTACTTACAAGTGTGAGACCCTTCTGATTCAGTGTCACAATAAGTTTTTGTAGATATTTACTAGAAATACTTTTATCCCACACTTAGCCCAAGGCTATGTGTTCATTTACTCATGCATTTTTTTAATTCATTCTATGTGCTTTCAACAGATTAAGGGAGCACAAGAGAATATAGAGATGAGTAAAACCTGACGCATGGTGTTAAGGAGCTCACTATCCAGTGGTATAGACCGTTTCTACTTTGTAAAAACAAAGTACAGAGAAGTGTTGGTGCTGGGATAAATGAAGTACAGTGAGGCACAAATGTGAGAGTGGTTTTCCATACTGGGGAAGGTTCAAAACTTTTCATAAAAACAAAAACAAAACAAAAAGCAGGAGTTGGACTTAGATGTTCAAAAGGTGAACAATGTGGGGGCTCCTGGGTGGTTCAGTCGGCGAGCATCCGGTTTCAACTCAGGTCATGATTTCGACTCAGGTCAGTTCATGGGTTCAAGCCCCACGTCGGGATCTGTGCTGACAGCTCAGAGCCTGGAGCCTGCTTCCGATTCTGTGTCTCCCTCTTTCTCTGCTCCTCCCCCACTCATGCCATGTCTCTGTCTCTCAAAAATAAATAAACATTTAAAAAAAATAAAAAAAAAAAAGGTGAACAATGTGGAGAGGAACACTCCCAGCAGGAAGTGAAACAGGATCCAAGCTGTGGTGTCACGGAGCCACATGACATCTCCCGAGACCCCAGAGTATGGTTCAAGTGTGCCATACAGGAGCTCAGACCTTGAGAAGAGCAGCAGAGGGTCACACGTCTAGATGGTGTTTCTGGTATGTCTGTAAGTTGTCTCTGGATGTGGATAGAGGATATGATCGCATGCGTGTCTCAGGTAATTTGGCAGGAAGACAACTCGGCTTATATAACAAGACACTGTTAACGTTTTTTAACATTACAGAAACTGCATATGAGGCCTGGGCTAAGTTTCTGGCAGTGGAATAGAAGGACAAAGGTGCATATGAGAAATCAGTTGGGTCTGTACAATTCTGATGTTTCTATCCTGGGTGGGAAGGAATAAAGGGGACAATCCGTGAGATAAATAATTCAGAAAAGAGGCAAGTTCTTGGGAGGGGGACAAATGATCATTTTGGCTAGGTTGAGTTTTAGACACTTAGATGTTCAAGAGAAATTGTGTAGTATATAGTTGGCTAGGTGGAGGTGACGTGATACTTTAGAGGTCCCCTATCTTTAATAAGCTCATCGAGCTCCTGATAAATGTTTATCAACCAATTATGCATTGGAGGGAGGGAGCTTGTTCGAGAAGCCACAGATCTTTATTATGTTTCAGAAAATGTTTGCTTCCATTAATTCTCATTGCTTTGGAGAAGCTCTTGAAACAATCTTATCTGTGTTTCTTATGATATATTTTGTCAAAGAGTGAAAACAAAAACGTGTTTTTCATTCATTGCAAGAAACATGAGTTACTTTATTGGTAGAAGCTTTCCTGGAATGAAAGAACTAACACAATGATGGAGAGTTTCCATATCAGAGAAGTTTTTAAGATTTGACAAGTTAAACCTTTTGAAATAGAAAACGTTACCAAGAGGCCTGACTGCTTGTTACAGATGGATGCCTTTTCAAATGTGACTTTGGTAAACAAAGTTGCATTTGAACTACCACAGAGACCAAGGGTCAAAGAAACAACATTATTTCCAAGGGGTAGGAGTATTGTAGACAGAAAGTCTCAATTTTGTTTAAGGGCAAAAGTGACATTATTTTATGGTATGTAATAATTGTAGGTAAGTGTGTAAACTATTACAGAATGGTCACAATGTAATTCTTATATAAGTATTTCAGTGTCTTATTGGATTTCTCCAAGCTGGTTCAGAAACCCTTGGGTTAGATCAGTGGTTCTCAATCGGGGTGATTTTGCCAACAGCCTCCTCCCTCCTTCTAAACTGGCATAAAGAGATGTTCAGCAGTGTCTGGAGATGTTTTTCATTCATCATAATGTGGTAGGACTTTTGGCAGTGGTTGTTACTGGTGTTTAGTAGGTAGAGATCAGGGATGGTGCTAGTTATCTTACAATACACAAGCAGCGCCCCCCCCCCCCACACCAAGAATTATCCAGCTGAAATATCAGCAGTGCAGAGGTTGAAAACCCTGGCTTCATAACAAAATAAGTGACAGTTGCCTTAAAAAGTAGAGAAGTAATCGTCTGAATTGATTTTCTTTCTTTTATTTATTTATTTATTTATTTATTTATTTATTTATTTTTTAATATATGAAATTTACTGTCAAATTGGTTTCCATACAACACCCAGTGCTCATCCCAAAAGGTGCCCTACTCAATACCCATCACCCACCCTGCCGTCCCTCCCACCCCCCATCAACCCTCAGTTTGTTCTCAGTTTTTAACAGTCTCTTATGCTTTGGCTCTCTCCCACTCTAACCTCTTTTTTTTTTTTTTCCCCTCCCCTCCCCCATGGGTTTCTGTTACGTTCTCAGGGTCCACATAAGAGTGAAACCATATGGTATCTGTCTTTCTCTGTATGGCTTATTTCACTTAGCATCACACTCTCCAGTTCCATCCACGTTGCTACAAAAGGCCATATTTCATTTTTTCTCATTGCCACGTAGTATTCCATTGTGTATATAAACCACAATTTCTTTATCCATTCATCAGTTGATGGACATTTAGGCTCTTTCCATAATTTGGCTATTGTTGAGAGTGCTGCTATAAACATTGGGGTACAAGTGCCCCTATGCATCAGTACTCCTGTATCCCTTGGATAAATTCCTAGCAGTGCTATTGCTGGGTCATAGGGTAGGTCTATTTTTAATTTTCTGAGGAACCTCCACACTGCTTTCCAGAGCGGCTGCACCAATTTGCATTCCCACCAACAGTGCAAGAGGGTTCCCGTCTCTCCACATCCTCTCCAGCATCTATAGTCTCCTGATTTCTTCATTTTGGCCACTCTGACTGGTGTGAGGTGGTATCTGAGTGTGGTTTTGATTTGTATTTCCCTGATGAGGAGCGACGTTGAACATCTTTTCATGTGCCTGTTGGCCATCCGGATGTCTTCTTTTTTTTTTTTTTTTTTTTTTTTTTCAACATTTTTTAATTTATTTTTGGGACAGAGAGAGACAGAGCATGAACGGGGAGGGGCAGAGAGAGAGGGAGACACAGAATCGGAAACAGGCTCCAGGCTCCGAGCCATCAGCCCAGAGCCTGACGCGGGGCTCGAACTCACGGACCACGAGATCGTGACCTGGCTGAAGTCGGACGCTTAACCGACTGCGCCACCCAGGCGCCCCCCGGATGTCTTCTTTAGAGAAGTGTCTATTCATGTTTTCTGCCCATTTCTTCACTGGGTTATTTGTTTTTCGGGTGTGGAGTTTGATGAGCTCTTTATAGATTTTGGATACTAGCCCTTTGTCCGATGTGTCATTTGCAAATATCTTTTCCCATTCCGTTGGTTGCCTTTTAGTTTTGTTGGTTGTTTCCTTTGCTGTGCAGAAGCTTTTTATCTTCATAAGGTCCCAGTAATTCACTTTTGCTTTTAATTCCCTTGCCTTTGGGGATGTGCCGAGTAAGAGATTGCTACGGCTGAGGTCAGAGAGGTCTTTTCCTGCTTTCTCCTCTAAGGTTTTGATGGTTTCCTGTCTCACATTCAGGTCCTTTATCCATTTTGAGTTTATTTTTGTGAATGGTGTGAGAAAGTGGTCTAGTTTCAACCTTCTGCATGTTGCTGTCCAGTTCTCCCAGCACCATTTGTTAAAGAGACTGTCTTTTTTCCATTGGATGTTCTTTCCTGCTTTGTCAAAAATGAGTTGGCCATATGTTTGTGGGTCTAGTTCTGGGGTTTCTATTCGATTCCATTGGTCTATGTGTCTGTTTTTATGCCAATACCATGCTGTCTTGATGATGACAGCTTTGTAGTAGAGGCTAAAGTCTGGGATTGTGATGCCTCCTGCTTTGGTCTTCTTCTTCAAAATTACTTTGGCTATTCGGGGCCTTTTGTGGTTCCATATGAATTTTAGGATTGCTTGTTCTAGTTTCGAGAAGAATGCTGGTGCAATTTTGATTGGGATTGCATTGAATGTGTAGATAGCTTTGGGTAGTATTGACATTTTGACAATATTTATTCTTCCAATCCATGAGCAGGGAATGTCTTTCCATTTCTTTATATCTTCTTCAATTACCTGCATAAGCTTTCTATAGTTTTCAGCATACAGATCTTTTACATCTTTGGTTAGATTTATTCCTAGGTATTTTATGCTTCTTGGTGCAATTGTGAATGGGATCAGTTTCTTTATTTGTCTTTCTGTTGCTTCATTGTTAGTGTATAAGAATGCAACTGATTTCTGTACATTGATTTTGTATCCTGCAACTTTGCTGAATTCATGTATCAGTTCTAGCAGACTTTTGGTGGAGTCTATCGGATTTTCCATGTATAATATCATGTCATCTGCAAAAAGCGAAAGCTTGACTTCATCTTTGCCAATTTTGATGCCTTTGATTTCCTTTTGTTGTCTGATTGCTGATGCTAGAACTTCCAGCACTATATTAAACAGCAGCGGTGAGAGTGGGCATCCCTGTCGTGTTCCTGATCTCAGGGAAAAAGCTCTCAGTTTTTCCCCATTGAGGATGATGTTAGCTGTGGGCTTTTCATAAATGGCTTTTATGATCTTTAAGTATGTTCCTTCTATCCCGACTTTCTCAAGGGTTTTTATTAAGAAAGGGTGCTGGATTTTGTCAAAGGCCTTTTCTGCATCGATTGACAGGATCATATGGTTCTTCTCTTTTTTTTTGTTAATGTGATGTATCACGTTGATCGATTTGCGAATGTTGAACCAGGCCTGCATCCCAGGAATGAATCCCACTTGATCATGGTGAATAATTCTTTTTATATGCTGTTGAATTCGATTTGCTAGTATCTTACTGAGAATTTTTGCATCCATATTCATCAGGGATATTGGCCTGTAGTTCTCTTTTTTTACTGGGTCTCTGTCTGGTTTAGGAATCAAAGTAATACTGGCTTCATAGAATGAGTCTGGAAGTTTTCCTTCCCTTTCTATTTCTTGGAATAGCTTGAGAAGGATAGGTATTATCTCTGCTTTAAACGTCTGGTAGAACTCCCCTGGGAAGCCATCTGGTCCTGGACTCTTATTTGTTGGGAGATTTTTGATAACCGATTCAATTTCTTCGCTGGTTATGGGTCTGTTCAAGCTTTCTATTTCCTCCTGATTGAGTTTTGGAAGAGTGTGGGTGTTTAGGAATTTGTCCATTTCTTCAAGGTTGTCCAATTTGTTGGCATATAATTTTTCATAGTATTCCCTGATAATTGTTTGTATCTCTGAGGGATTGGTTGTAATCATTCCATTTTCATTCATGATTTTATCTATTTGGGTCATCTCCCTTTTCTTTTTGAGAAGCCTGGCTAGAGGTTTGTCAATTTTGTTTATTTTTTCAAAAAACCAACTCTTGGTTTCGTTGATCTGCTCTACAGTTTTTTTAGATTCTATATTGTTTATTTCTGCTCTGATCTTTATGATTTCTCTTCTTCTGCTGGGTTTAGGCTGCCTTTGCTGTTCTGCTTCTATTTCCTTTAGGTGTGCTGTTAGATTTTGTATTTGGGATTTTTCTTGTTTCTTGAGATAGGCCTGGATTGCAATGTATTTTCCTCTCAGGACTGCCTTCGCTGCGTCCCAAAGCGTTTGGATTGTTGTATTTTCATTTTCGTTTGTTTCCATGTATTTTTTAATTTCTTCTCTAATTGCCTGGTTGACCCACTCATTCGTTAGTAGGGTGTTCTTTAACCTCCATGCTTTTGGAGGTTTTCCAGACTTTTTCCTGTGGTTGATTTCAAGCTTCATAGCATTGTGGTCTGAAAGTATGCATGGTATAATTTCAATTCTTGTAAACTTATGAAGGGCTGTTTTGTGACCCAGTATATGATCTATCTTGGAGAATGTTCCATGTGCACTCGAGAAGAAAGTATATTCTGTTGCTTTGGGATGCAGAGTTCTAAATATATCTGTCAAGTCCATCTGATCCAATGTATCATTCAGGGCCCTTGTTTCTTTATTGACTGTGTGTCTAGATGATCTATCCATTTCTGTAAGTGGTGTGTTAAAGTCCCCTGCAATGACCACATTCTTATCAATAAGGTTGCTTATGTTTATGAGTAACTGTTTTATATATCTGGGGGCTCCGGTATTTGGCGCATAGACATTTATAATTGTTAGCTCTTCCTGATGGATAGACCCTGTAATTATTATATAATGCCCTTCTTCATCTCTTGTTACAGCCTTTAATTTAAAGTCTAGTTTGTCTGATATAAGTATGGCTACTCCAGCTTTCTTTTGGCTTCCAGTAGCATGATAAATAGTTCTCCATCCCCTCACTCTCAATCTAAAGGTGTCCTCAGATCTCAAATGAGTCTCTTGTAGACAGCAAATAGATGGGTCTTGTTTTTTTATCCATTCTGATACCCTATGTCTTTTGGTTGGCGCATTTAATCCATTTACATTCAGTGTTATTATAGAAAGATACGGGTTTAGAGTCATTGTGATGTCTGTATGTTTTATGCTTGTAGTGATGTCTCTGGTACTTTGTCTCACAGGATCCCCCTTAGGATCTCTTGTAGGGCTGGTTTCGTGGTGACAAATTCCTTCAGTTTTTGTTTGTTTGGGAAGACCTTTATCTCTCCTTCTATTCTAAATGACAGACTTGCTGGATAAAGGATTCTCGGCTGCATATTTTTTCTGTTTAGCACACTGAAGATATCGTGCCAAGCCTTTCTGGCCTGCCAAGTTTCAAAGGAGAGATCAGTCACGAGTCTTATAGGTCTCCCTTTATATGTGAGGGCACGTTTATCCCTTGCTGCTTTCAGAATTTTCTCTTTATCCTTGTATTTTGCCAGTTTCACTATGATATGTCGTGCAGAAGATCGATTCAAGTTACGTCTGAAGGGAGTTCTCTGTGCCTCTTGGATTTCAATGCCTTTTTCCTTCCCCAGTTCAGGGAAGTTCTCAGCTATAATTTCTTCAAGTACCCCTTCAGCACCTTTCCCTCTCTCTTCCTCCTCCGGGATACCAATTATGCGTATATTATTTCTTTTTAGTGTATCACTTAGTTCTCTAATTTTCCCCTCATACTCCTGGATTTTTTTTATCTCTCTTTCTTTCAGCTTCCTCTTTCTCCATAACTTTATCTTCTAGTTCACCTATTCTCTCCTCTGCCTCTTCAATCCGAGCCGTGGTGGTTTCCATTTTGTTTTGCATTTCGTTTAAAGCGTTTTTCAGCTCCTCGTGACTGTTCCTTAGTCCCTTGATCTCTGTAGCAAGAGATTCTCTGCTGTCCTGTATACTGTTTTCAAGCCCAGCGATTAATTTTATGACTATTATTCTAAATTCACTTTCTGTTATATTATTTAAATCCTTTTTGATCAGTTCATTAGCTGTTGTTATTTCCTGGAGATTCTTCTGAGGGGAATTCTTCCGTTTGGTCATTTTGGATAGTCCCTGGAGCGGTGAGGACCTGCAGGGCACTTCCCCCGTGCTGTGGTGTATAACTGGAGTTGGTGGGCGGGGCCGCAGTCCGCCCTGATGTCTGCCCCCAGCCCACCGCTGGGGCCACAGTCAGACTGGTGAGTGCCTTCTCTTCCCCTCTCCTAGGGGCGGGATTCACTGTGGGGTGGCGTGGCCCGTCTGGGCTACTTGCACACTGCCAGGCTTGTGGTGCTGGGGATCTGGCGTATTAGCTGGGGTGGGTAGGCAAGGTGCACGGGGGCGGGAGGGGCAGGCTTAGCTCGCTTCTCCTTAGGTGATCCACTTCAGGAGGGGCCCTATGGCAGGGGGAGGGAGTCAGATCCGCTGCCGGAGGTTTGGCTCTGCAGAAGCACAGAGTTGGGTGTTTGCGCGGAGCGAGCAAGTTCCCTGGCAGGAACTGGTTCTCTTTGGGATTTTGGCTGGGGGATGGGCGGGGGAGATGGCGCTGGCGAGCGCCTTTGTTCCCCGCCACGCTGAGCTCTGCCGCCCGGGGGCTCAGCAGCTCTCCCTCCCTTTGTCCTCCAGCCTTCCCGCTTTCCGAGCAGAGCTGTTAACTTATGACCTCCCAGATGCTAAGTCGCGCTTGCTGTCGGAACACAGTCCGTCCGGCCCCTCCGCTTTTGCCAGCCCGACTCGGGGGCTCTGCTTGGCCGGCGAGCCGCCCCTCCGCCCCGGCTCCCTCCCGCCAGTCCGTGGAGCGTGCACCGCCTCGCCGCCCTTCCTACCCTCTTCCGTGGGCCTCTCGTCTGCGCTTGGCTCCGGAGACTCCGTTCTGCTAATCCTCTGGCGGTTTTCTGGGTTCTTTAGGCAGGTGTAGGTGGAATCTAAGTGATTAGCAGGACGCGCGGTGAGCCCAGCGTCCTCCTATGCCGCCATCTTCCCGAGAGACCTGAATTGATTTTCAAGTTTGGATCTAATTCCTTCCTAAGTAATTACTTGCTGGGTGGTGGTGGTGGGTGTCTGTGTGTGTGTATTTATTTGCTTGTTGTTTTTACCTGGACTTACTGTTGCTTTGAATTAATTGCATTTTATGCCCTAAACTTATGGGTTTTAAATGGAATTAAGCTATATCAGCATTTTACTTCTTTCATCCCATATATATATTATATACACATATATATGTACATATACATATATACATTTTAAAAAATTTTTTTTAACGTTTATTTATTTTTGAGACAGAGAGAGACACAGCATGAACGGGGGAGGGGCAGAGAGAGAGGGAGACACAGAATCGGAAGCAGGCTCCAGGCTCTGAGCCATCAGCCCAGAGCCCGACGCGGGGCTGGAACTCGCGGACCGCGAGATCGTGACCTGAGCTGAAGTTGGACGCTTAACCGACTGAGCCACCCAGGCGCCCCCATATATACATTTAACTAATCACATTTCTATAAACTCTAAAACTACTTTGGTTTTCAGAATGGCAATGTAGACAGAGCTCTATGAATGTCGATCTAAATCATTGAGTCTTGAATGACTGCATAGTCCCATGTCTACCAGCTCAGTGTCTTTCTCTTTTTTTAGTAGGATACATTAATGGGGTACATTTGTGTATTTCATTGTTATTTATAAAATGTTTTTATATACATTTACACTTTCCCATTTAATGCTTATAAATCTGGTATCAGTTAATTATTATTATCATAACCTTTGTAAAAATGGAAAAAAATGAGAAAACAAGAAAAAACTTCCCCAGCTATTTGGGGCATATTAACTACAAAATAAAATCGGATATTTGTTTGCTCATTTGAAATCAGCAATGGTACAGGTACTGTGATAAGTACTGTGCTAAGTTCTGGAAGTAAAGCCAGAGTCTGTGTTGAATCCTATGATGAAAGCTTTAGCCTCTTTTATTTTTATTTTCATTTTTTTAATGTTTAACATTTTGAGACAGAGACAGAGAGCAAGCAGCAGAGGGGCAGAGAAAGAGGGAGACACAGAATCTGAAGCAGGCTGCAGCCTCTGAGCTGTCAGCACAGAGCCCAGTGTAGGGTCCAAACTCATGAACTGTGAGATCATGACTTGAGCTGAAGTCAGATGGAACCACCCAGGATCCCCAGCTTTAGCCTCTTAGGATTAGAACTTAGGTTCTTTGAGAGATTCCAGGACCAGAAAAAGGTTTGTCTTTGATATCTTACTACCATAATGTTATTCACTCTTGTAGAGTTAGAAGAGGTGGAACTGATGCCATGGACACCACGGACAATTTATTAATTAATACCCTTAAAGTGTGAGAAGTGGCAACATTCTGATTTTTGAATGTCATATTCCTATACCTAATTATCTTGTCTTCCTGGTTCTACTGGCTGCGGGTTATGGATCAGCAAAAGAAAGCAGTTATAAGCATACACATCTGAAGAATTTAAAAATGTCAGAGCTAGAAAAGATCTTTGAGAACCCCCATTTTCATACCCCATATGGTCAGAGGGGTCAAGCTACTCCTTATGTCACAGACAGTTACTAAGAGAGAGATAAAAACAACAACTAAACTTCAGACATCCTGACTCCCAGCTAGGTAGCCTTTTCTACCAAATTTCTTATCTGCCTTCCTCATAGAGCTCCATGTTTGAGGACACATAGGATGACCGGCCAGTGGAGCTTGTCTGGGACTCTGTGTTAGCACTGTCTGTCTTACATTGTGGGAAAGCCCTTAGCCCTAGGCAAATGGGAAAAGTTGGTCACCCTCAGTTGACAAGATGCATAGAAGTTATTTATTAATTGGATGAGTATTACTGATCATAAGACTGTTATGTCATTTGCCAGTTTTCTTGCTGCACGTTCACCAAAAGTGAGCTTTTGTTTCCACCCTACCAGTGTGAGGTGAGATGATTAAATCTGTGCCTTTGTTCAGGGGTCTGCTCACAATCAGTTCTTCCTATCTCCATTATTGCTAGTCAGCTTTATCTGCCTTTGCCAATCAATTTTCTGATTAATGACTTCCTGTTCGGAGAATACTGTCTTTCTTCATTAGGATCCTGTCTTTGGGTATCAACTTACAGCATTTCTACAGCCTGCTCAAATATTTGCTGACTTAATATTGGTTGCCCAGACTGGAAATTAGTCTACTGTAAGAGGTGGGTAATATAGGAGAATATAACACCAAGGGGTCATGGGCATGTTGAGTAGGAAATACTAGGAGATATTGTAACATCTCCCATTTATATGAGATAATCTTTTCAATAATGTACAGAGGTTATTTGTTTAACATGTTCCATTAACACAAGAAATAAAACTCCAGTCTGTTCATACGCATAAGCCTTTGAGATGACTGGACCTATTTGCCAAGAGAACTGGAATTAACCCCTAGACAGAGTTAGTGAATTTCTCCTTTGAGTCTCTAAATGCCTAGAGAAGAGACATGTTTTCATTGAAATGTGAAAACCTTCCACCTTCTTCATGTATGGCAGTGTTGGCAAAAGTATTTGCTTGAAAATCTTAATATTGTTTATGTCACAATGAGATACCTCTTCGCGTATAACAAAGTGGCCATAATAGAAAAGTCAGACAAACAGTTCTTGGTGGGGACGTAGAGAAATTAGAACCCTTATATATTGCTGCTAGGGATATAAATTGGTACAGACACTTTGGGAAATAGTTTGGCAGTTTCTTTAAAAAAAATTTTTTTTTAACATTTATTCATTTTTGAGAGACAAAGAGACAAAGCGTGAGTTCAGGGGGCAGAGAGAGAGGGAGAAACAGAACTCAAAGCAGGCTCCAGGCTCCAAGCTGTCAGCACATATCCTGCCACAGGACTCGAACTCATGGACCATGAGATCATGACCTGAGCCAAAGTCGGACGCCCAACCAACTTAGCCACCTAGGCGCCTCAGTTTGGCAGTTTCTTAAAATGTTAAACATAGATATTCTATGTCACCCAGCAGTTCCACTCTTGGGTATCTACCCAAGAGAGAAAAAAAATTCATGTCTAATACCAAGACTTGCACATGAATGTTCATAGCAGCATTGTTCCTAAGAGCTAAAAGTGGAAACAAACCAAATGTCCATTGGCTGGTGAACAGGTGAACAAAATGTGGTCTAGCCATACGATGGAGTACTATTTGCAATAAAAGGAAATGAAGTACTAATACATTCTTTAAGATTGTTGAACCCAAAAACATGCTAAATGAGAGAAGCCAGACTCAAGACATCACACATTGTGTGATCTCATTTATATGAAATGTCCAGAAAAACCAAGCATAGAGGAAAAGTACATTGGTGATTGCCTGAAGCTAGAGGTATGAATGGGGAGTGAGTGCACGTAGACATAAGGGCTCTCTCTGGGGTGATAGCAATGTTCTAAAATTAGACAGTTGCACAAATATGTGACTTTATTGAAGATTGTTAAATTGTGTACTTGAACAGGTCAATTTTATGGCATGGAACAAAACCATATACCTCAATAGAGCTATCTGATAAAAAAGAAAGCATGCTCGTCTCAATTTACCTTTCTTAAAATTACATAGGGCCAGGAAAGGACATCAAGACTAAAAGACCAAGATAATGTAAGATTGTGCATGGAGGGATTTCATGAAGTCCTTGTTTCTTTTTACACGGTAATTTTACAGAAAGAATTGAACCTGTGCTACTTGGCAGACCTTCCCTGTCAGTGTGTTTTGGAGAGCCTACATTGCTTTGGCTAATCTAGCTCTTTTGTTCTCTTTCCCCCCATCTCATTACCAGTGTCTCTTTGGTGGCATTTAGAGCAAGGGAATAATGCATTTTCTTTATATAAGTTGGAACAGAGTTTGGAGCCTCTGTAAAATGAGAGAACCAACATCGAGGAGAATCCTTATCATACAATAATGGCATCTTATGATCCAGGAAAAATGGCATCCCTCATCCTCTCTTCCCTCCACCAAAATCACCTGCAATGAGAGGGAGTGGAAACTCCATTCCATAGTCAGACTCCAGCAGAATCCAAGTGAGCTGTCCCAGCCCACCTGCCACAGGCAGAGTGTGGGGAGAGGAGGGAAGAGATTTGCAGTAGACAGTTGAAAAGGGCAAGAGAGAGGCCGAATGCTTTACATTTTTTTCTTGAGGTTTCTTAAGATGCCCGTCTGGTTATCACTTCACATTGAAGTTCCCAGACCAGTCTGGCTCCCACATAGACTCTCCCTCTCCTCCCCCTGCCACACCCTTTCCCACACCCCGGCTTATTTTCCATCACACTACCTGGATGTGTGGCTCCTTGCCCACACCCCGGCTTATTTTCCATCACACTACCTGGAAGTCAGCCCTTTGTGCAAGTTAGGGACCAAATCAAAGCCGGCAAAATGGAATGTGTAGGTTATTTACGGATTGTTGCCGAGCAAATTTAATCACGGGCCTGTTGTAACTCCATCATCATTTCCCTTGACGAGAACATCACAGACTTAAATTTTGCAAAGGAGGGAGAAGTGGCCATCATCCAACTATAACAGTAACAGCCAATTCTGCTGTGATGGGAAGAGGTGCTGTATTAGTGCCAATACATTAACCAACTTTTCAATTGCGGGAGGGAAACCGATTGCCATTACAATTCCCATGGTGCTCCTCCATGAAGGTAACAGAACTGCTTGAATGAGCATTCATTTCCACCTCTGCTGGAGTGTGTGTGTGTGTGTGTGTGTGTGTGTGTGTGTGTGTGTCTGTATAAGAGCGTGAAAGAACAAGCAAATGACTGGTTAAGACTTGAGAGTAGGCATGAGGGCTAGACATCCTGAATGATTCTTTCATTGCTAGTTGTGTGGTCTTGGGCAAGTCAATCAGCTACTATGAAACTTGGGCTGTATTTGCAAAATAATAATGATAATAATGCCACCTACTAGTTGATTAAAGAGGGCCACAAATTCTTTCACATTCCTTCCATCAGAAGATGAAGTCTTTGTCCCCTCCCCTTGAATCTAAGTAGGCTGTGTGACTGCTTTGACTGATAGAATATGGTAGAAGTGACAGTCTGCCAATTTCTGGGCATTGGCTTTTGAGGACTGGCAGCTTCTATCTCCTGGCTTGCAGAGAGTCCTGAGCTGCCATTTATGAAGTCTGACTGTGCTGAAACTACCAAGCTGGAGAGGCCATCTGTTGGTGTTTCAATTGACTATTCCAGAGGAGCTCATTCTTCCAGCAATCCCAACATACCAGGCATGTGAACGAAGCCATCTTGGATTCTCCATATAAGCCTGGCACCACCCCAAGTGACCTCAGTTGATGTCACACGGAGCAGGAGAATTGTTCCGCTGAGCACTGTTCAGATTCCTTGGCCACAAATTCATAAGGTGTATTAAATCACTTGCTGTATTAAGCTGCTAAGTTTTGGAATAATTTCAACAGATAACCAAAACACCTACTACAAAGCTGTTGAAAAGATTAAGTGTAATAATAAAAAGTGTTTATTAAATAGTAGCTTTTAATGCTATTTTAATAATAATGAAGATAATACTAATAAAAAGGAACATACTCTAGCCTTGCCTAATACAAAAAACTGACCTCTTTTAATTAATTTAAGGAACTAAAACCCTTCCTGACTTGCAGGTTTTGTTTTTAACAACAGATGATATGAGTACTTGCCTGGAATAATTGGAGCGTCACACCCATCAAGATAAAGCAAGAATTTAGTGGGTACCTCCAATATGGCAGGCACCACACACACATTTTCTCATTTAATTCTTACAGCAACCTTGTGAGGTGACACCGTGGGTCCATGTCTTACAATGGGCGCAGAAATGTCGAGTAACTTGCACAAAGTTTCGCAGCTAAGAAGTGGATGGAACCAAAATCTGAACACATGGCTGCCTGCCTGCAAGGCGGAGAAGATGCCTGAATTGAATTGGTTCTTGAAGGATGTGTGAGAGTAGAATGACAGCAGGAGGGAGGCTTGGAGTCTTTATAGGGATGTCTGCACTGGGAATGGTGAGAAGATGGGTTGCAGTCTTCTCTGAAGAGAGAGAGACATGAGCTTCAATCAGCAAAATCTTATTCTCAGGGATGAATGGGAGGCCCAAGTCCCTACTTCTCACTGATGAAGAAGGATGTGGTAATGGGCTTGGAGAGACTGGCCGGGTGTTAGAAGTCAGGGTGAGAATGATTGAAAGCTCAAAGTTTGCTTCGACTCACGGTTTCTGCTGAGTCTGACTTTCATCTCCTCTCTTGGCTTTCGGCAAAGCAAGTGCTGGCAGAGAACAAAGTCTGCTTCCTTTAGTGCCTGAGGGACACAGCCAATATCAAAGTTGATGAAGAAACAGATTGCGTTTGTCGGGATATCTTCTGAACTTCTTGCTAAATCATTGTAGCCCGTGACCTAAAATAACTCCCACGATGAAACTTCTGGCCCATGCTTGCCTTCAGTCCTCTGTGAACAGCAGGGCTCCCCGTAGCCTCTTGTAGCTCTGAATTGGGCATATGGAGTAAGAAGGTTCATGGCTGACAGGAGCAGAATTTCAGGCCCAGTACTGTGCCCCTGCTTAACCTCCTGGGGCGCAGAACCTCATGCTGTGCTTGACTCGTCAAAGTACCTCATCCTTGACACTCTGACCTCGCATCCTCCCCGAGTACACTGACCTTACAGATAGTCTCTCACTGATCTCCTCACACTTTCTTCTCTACCTCACTGTCACAAGTGTGCAAACCTAGGAAGTACCGAGGCTGGCTCCTCCCATTCTCTGGCTTTGGAGCAGTAACTGGGCACAGCAACTAACATGAAAATACAAACCATCCCAACCAATCATGTTAGCGAAATAAAAAGGAATAGAAAAGGAAAAAACAGGCCAGCTGGAGTAAATAAGTACTTGTAGAGTTAAACAACTTTCTTACCTTTCTTTTCTCTGGAGGCTGTCCATATAGAGTATCAGAAGGACGATTTTGAACATCATGGCCTCTGAATTCCTGTTCATCCTATATTTGTTGGGGAAATAAATCCACAACAACAAAACATTGTTTTAAATGTATATATTAAGTATCACAAAGTAGAAATTAGATCTGGGCATAAAGGCTGTTTAAGAGGATGATTATTCCACTTAGCTCTTGAAAGCAAGTTAACTAGTTACTTTATTTGTGGCACAGTGAAGGGAGTGAAGGCTTTTGTAGAATATCTGGGCTCTGCTTTCTCTTCTGAAATGCTGTTGACTTTTCCATTCTGGGGTTTACAGTTATCTGGCCAAGGGTCTATTTCCATGTAGAGGGGAAGTTTTACACTTACACTTAAGATCCTTTCCCTGACTTCATGAGATGACCGAGTTTTCATTCCCAGCAACAAAAGTCAATCTGTTTGTTTACTTCTTCCATTTCTGTGTCTCCTCCCCGCCACCCCCCCCCGACCCCCGCCAGCATATCATTTCACTCTCTCCAGAGTTAGATGATGAAAAAGGTATAGACACCGTGACATTCACCTCTCACCCAATTTGGGTATATTAGTGAGACTTTTGTGATTGTGTTTTTTTCTCTTTCCTTTTCTGCCAGAGTAGCTTCTTGGTAGAAAGGAGACATGCTATGATATTGTAGAATCTTGTGTCTCTTTCTTAACATTTATGGAATGAAAGTGCATCCCTTTTTGTAGTTGCTGCTAATGAGATTTTCGTTGTGGTCATGGTTGTTTTAGTTATGTGTGGGTAGAAAGAGTCTGAGATCTATATTTGTACAAGAATGTCTAGTCTGTATAATTTGAAATGCCTCCCTAAATGATTAATCCTCAATCTTCCCTAAGAATCATGTGAATTTCTACTATTTGTTACATGTTTATTTAATAAATTCTAGCGCTTCTGTGAGCTTTGCATGCATTGGTAGCTTCATTCCTCACAGCAGCCCCGTAAGACAGCTTGCTGTTACCATCACACCATTTTTCAGGTAAGACAGTGTGGAACAATATGGCTAAATAACTTCCCCAAGATCAGACAACTAAGGCAAGGAGGGATGAAGGTTTGATCGTAGGCATTCTGGAATCTCTGCCTGCAACCTCAGGCACTGTGTTGTTTTCCTTCAGGAACTCAGAAGGAGGAACGAGCTCTGTTGCATCAAATACTGCCATCACCAAGCACCCGTCTTTGTGTCAGTTCCTGGCTTTCTCCAAATGTGGCTCCTATAGTACCTATTATTCACTTTAAGTGCTTAGAAGCTACATCGGGGCTAGATTTACACATGTGATGGAAGCATCATTCCAGAGACTTTCAATATCTTGTGTCATGGTACAGTGAGCCATGCTTCTGGGTCTCACGGGGCTGTGTCCTTTGTTCTTTTTTTTTTTTCTTTGTTCTTTAAAAATTGTGATGCACTACTGTCATCTACTGTATTAAAATAGCCATTATTTATTTGGACTTGGAATGCTTTCTCTCTCCTGTTGCTTTGGAAAATAAGCATCTCATTGTCCTTAGTTCGTTGCTTTTCACATTCCATTTTCCCAGGTGCAACACATATTCCTCATTCTGCTGAATCCCTTCATATGGACCAGGGATGAGTTATTCTTCAATGAGTAAATGAAAGAAGAAAGATACAACCGACAGCCAAGAGCAGAGAAAACTTGTGTCTCTTTGCCCTGATAGCCTTCTTAGGACATCATTTCAGAACTTTGGCTGGGGAAGTGGAAAACATAAATGAAAACATGAGTGAGAGTTTGAGTCATCCTTCTAAATAAATAATTGTTCCCACTCTTCTTCCAGCCAGTGTGTCAGCATAAAGTCTCCCTTGACCCAGGAACCAAGAATTATATTAGTGATCAGTAAATGTATCACATTCAGAAGAAAAAAAAAAAGATATAATGTGCAGGGAGAACAGAAGTCATCTGAGAATCGAGGAGGGGTCAGGGGACTGATTTACTCTGTCCAACACCTCATTCCATGGGCTGATTCACATTCTCTACTGGTGTCAGTGCCAGAGAGACATGCTGTCGAGTACAAGTATTTCAAAGCATTGCATAGGGAGAAGCTGAGATAATTGTTTTATAGTGTGAGGCTTGTCTAGATTCTGGAATGGTTGTTTATTATTATTTGGTGAAGAATGAAATTAGAAAAAACTTTGGGTTGCTCTTCCATTTTTAGTACAGGCAAAGAAAGAAAAGCTGAACCATGAATCCTTAATGGCTCTAGACATTGGAAGACTGTTGATTTTGAATAGAAGAGCAAAATGTCCAGGTTGCTAGGTTGTAAGGAACAATGATTTATACTGCCTGTATTTGGATAGGCACCTCTTGCTTGAAGAAAATGTGTAGAGGGAGTTATATGTGGTATTTTTTTAGGTTCTGGAGACAAGAGAGTGTGGTTTGAAGCCTCCTTGGACTGGCGCTCAGCTGTGATTGTGCACTGAGATCTATCACTTTGGGGTCCTGGATTACCTAATTTCTCTGAGTTTCTTTGTCATTACAGTAGATATATTAATATTAATGTATAGGGTTGTTGGAAGGATTAAATAAATTAATAGAGTATCTGGACCAGTAATAGTTTCTGGCATGTAATAAGCACTTATGTATTGTTAGTGACAGTAATTATCATCATCATCTTGTGACTGTCCCACACGTGGGAGCCCCCCACTTGGAGATGTCATTCACAAAGAAAATAGGCAGTCTGGAAGCAACCACCATTGCCTGTGATGGTTTTGTGTCATTTTATTCTTTTCCATGTACCCAGGTCCAGCACCATTTTCACCCCAGAGCCTCAGTTTGCTCATCTGTAAAATTCACCCAATGCCCGCTCCATCTTCACAAATTGAAAACAGGCTCCTGTCTTATGTTTCCCTCAAGTCTAACCTGACTTTGTTTTCAAAGAAAATAATGGATTAACGATCTGCGCTGTGAAAGAATACCCTCAGCGAGTAATTACTCTATTGCCCAAGAACCACACCTCAGCCTGAAGGAGGGAGAGGGGTTACAAGGACAGTCCCATACAAAGGCATTTTCAGTGACTTTCGTGGAACAAATGAGGTATGCATTGCACACCTGCCTCTTAGGATTAATTCTCAGGTTACAGTGAAGCTCGGAAAATTGCTATTTCTTGACCTAAAAGGAGGTTAAAACGCTTTCAGTGGAAATCGATTCACTTTAAGGTAGTTAGCACTGTTCATATTTTGTAAAAGTATCTATGACAGGCCTGGTTTCAACTGGCACTTTACGTAGCAGTTGTAGGAAGCTCATCACATAGAGAGTGGGATCGGAATGAGTGTTTAACAAGATGGGCTATTTCCTTTGTTTCACTTCTGAGATAAAAGGGGAACACGCCCTAGACTCCCAGACAGCTGGGGATATTGGGAGTCACCTCCATGTCTGCTACGTAAGACGTGGCAAAGTGATGGCTGGAAAAAAGAAATTAATTCTTCCTGCTCCTCTCTTATTTTTCCTTTGCTAGGGGGATTTACATTACACGTGGTCAAGTGGCATTATGTACAATGAAGGAAATGAGGTGTGAGGGCATCATTCAATAAAAAAAAATGATAAATCATAAAAGATCATTTGGGAAAAAATGCTGTTAGCAAAAGTTTGAGAAGGACGAGGTCCTTTTTTTTTATAGGGTTTTAGGAAATGCTGTCCCAGGTAACTGTGCCATTTGTATGGTTGTTCGTCACTTCCTTGAAACGAGAGTGATAAATTTTGAATGAAATTAAATAAAAAATAATGCAGGCTGTCAGTTAAGGCCTGAGATTGGCTGCAGAAAATTGCTTCCTGGGGAGACAAAGTATAATCATGGTCATGACTAGTAAATTAGAAAACAAAACTCAAATTAGGAGACTGATCTCAGTGACTAACATGTACATGGCCATTGGAGTTTAGCTAGGTAACCTAAACCAAGGGGTAGGGAGGATCTAGTGAATGAGGACCTTCATGCACTTCTGTGAAAGAGAAAATGGTACAGCTATTTTGAAGAAGAATTTGGCAGATGAATTTGAATGTGTGTGTATCAAAAGGCTGAGTATTGCACAGTCAGGTGTAATGCTTGGAAAATGTCTTGCCCAGGTACACAAAGTAACATGTATGAGAATGTTAATCATATGTGGAGTAGCAAAGAGATGAAAACAAACTAGAAACAAACAGAAGAATAAATGGAGAATGAAATATTCTTCTGAGGGCATACTACACAGGATCCCCCCAGATAGACTAGTTGTACATATATTAATGTGAAGAGATCAGAATATTAACAATGAATCAAATAGCTGTGTAGCTCAATGCTGCTTATGCAAATAAACATGCACATACATAATGCATATACACAAGAAATAAGATTTGTGGGAGGTGGATTCGAAGCACAAACATGCAAAAAGGCTGACTTTGAGGGAAGAAAATATGAAATAAAGCAGAAAGGGTGGACAAATTTGAACCAATGTGTAATACGTTAATGACCTAATGTTACAAATGAAGAGATAAGATAAATCTAGTTCTGTATGTCAGAAGTCAAAAGTTGCATCTGTATCTACATATAAAGGATACCTATATATGTACAGTTATATGAACGAGTACCTATATATGTATATAAAACGTCCTCTGTCTTTATATCTAGGTATAGATCTAATATACATCTCTGTGCATAAAATCTGAACGGTATTGCATTTAGTGTGATAGTTTTGAATCGCCAAGGGAAAATCAGAAAAAGTGGGATGGTTATTCCCCAGATGAAGGGAAAAGGTTATAAGAGATGCCAGAAAAACAGGTGTCTACTTCTGAAACCCTGGAACTGTGAAGAAATAAAGTGATGAGATACAATGGAGTGATTTTGGAGAAACTCCATTTTTGGAAAACCGTTTTTCCCAAGGAATCTATAAAAAGTGAAAACATTTATTGATTTTTTAAAGCAATCGGCCTGATGATGGGTCTGCCCTTTGAGTCTCCTGAGCATTTAATGAGACTTCTCCTGCTTGGAGAAGACAGGACACCAGTTGTGTTAACGAAAGACTTGAGTTACTTTTTGTGGTTTCAGAAGACACAATTAAGACAATTGATAGATAATAGAAGGTATTCAGTAACAGTAGGATAAAATTTTCTAACTCTCTGCCTTTTCTAACGCAGTAGATTGGAGGTGGTGGACTATTCTCGCCTGTTGTATTAACACGGGATGTTGTTGAGGGTCTTGAGACAGGGTGGACAGAATGGTCCCCCAAATCTGCCACATTTAGTAGCCTCTGACTCTATACAAGTTAAGCTGTGCTCATTTTAGAAGTTGCTGAACAATTATGTGGCTGTCTTGGAAGCACTGAAGTTTTTATATTGAGAGATAATTAATTGATAAAGTCCTAACTCTCTTGTTCATTGACAGATCTTGGTGTATGACTTTTTTTTCCCTCCACGGTGGTTTTTGGTGCATCATCTTTATAATAGTTACCCAGATAGACAATTCAAGAAAAGCTGTATCAACAGAAAACCTGTCCCCTATGATCGCCCACACTAGAAATATGGATGACATCCTCTTCTAACCTTGAGTGCTTAATTAAAAAAATATTTTTCTGTTACCAACTCAGAATTGAGATTTTGCTGACTGCTTCAGGACACCGCCAAAACTATAATGCAAGTGTCATTTTTAAAAGGAGTTGTAGAGCTATATCACTGATCTCCAAGGGATAGGGATGTGGGAAAGAACTCTTGATGTTTCTGAAGAATGAGGCAGATGATCTGACATCCTGGGGAAGCTCCTGAAAGCTTGTAGATTTTCTGAGAGACAATGCCCAAGTGATGAGGGAATAGGAGTTGAAGTTAGAGAGAGAAAGCAGATTTGAAAGTATTACTTTTAGAGGAATGACAGTTCTCAACTGTGGAAAGAAAAATTTGGCATTATAATTGTTAACTCAAATGTGAGTCACCTGTTTCTAAATGTCTGCACATCACATGTCTTTGAATGTATATATCTTTAAAAAAGGCACATCTTTGCTTTATGTCCTTCCCCCTCCGTTGGCCGGACAAAGGTGATAACATTATATATGTGTTTCTTTTCTTAATTTAAAAAAGTTATTTATTTTGAAAGAGAACATGCATGTGTCAGTGGAGGAGGGGCAGGAAGAGAGGGAGAGAGAGAATCCAAAGCAGCCTCCACAGCACCAGTGCAGAGTCAGACACGGGGGCTCGATCCCACGAACCGCAAGATTGTGACGTGAGCCAAAACCAAGTGTTCGACACTCAACTGACTGAGCCACCCAGGTGCTCCAGCATTATCGGGACATTTCTTAATTGCCTTAGCTCTAGCTCTGCCGTGAGCCTCTATCCTTGGTCTGCCATGTGGACGACTACACAGTGTGACTACCTTCCCATTTTGACTACCTCCTTTGAAAAGGAGGTCGTGGTGGTCAGGAGCCAAGATGCCACCACTGAACGTACAAGTTTCTAGTGCGACTTCCTGCAGGAGGGTGATCAGAGTCTGTCTGCATGCAAGTGTGTGATGGGGTTGAGTGACCTGCTTATCAAGAAATGTGTTACCTGCGCGGAACACAAAATTGCCTGGATATGTTCATTAAAACCTTATGATGTATACGTAGGAAATTTAGAAATATATTTACACATGTATAGGATTTATACGTATGAAATTGGTCTGGAGAAGGAGCTCCCGTTGTGTAGGATAATTTAATCAAGATTAACAATGAGGTGAATACTCCTGGTATGAGACGTTTGTTCTCCGTTCCTGATGCCACCGTCCATGGGAAGTGAGCTCCATCTGTGTTAACACTTGTCTTCCCTTACCTTTTACTCACTCTGCCTTATAGGAGGTATAATAATTTCCCAGCTGGCAAATTTGGGGAGAAAAAGTCAAACATGCCTGTTCCAGCTCCTCTGTTTTCCTCTTATGATTCCATCTGATCATAAGAGTTGTAAATCCTTCTCATCTCCTCTCAGTGATAGTCTCCCTAGGTCAGAATTGTTGCCAACAGAGTGGGAGAGTCTGTTTAATTCTGCACTTGAGTATTTAGAAGCCTGTATGGCCTCCTCCTAAGCTATATCTTCCCAAAGCTGTTAGCAGAAATGATAGCCATAATTTGACCTTCTATTTACCTTCACACGGTTTCTCTTCTCATTCTGTCCAGAACCTAGCATGAGGGTGACAGGTACCACCATGGCGGGGGTGGGGGGTGGGGGGTGGGGGTGGGGGTGGGAGGGAGGGTTAAGGGATCTCATGTTTCAACATACAAGATTATAGTGACTCTGAGAGCTCATGCTAGTTTACATGGTAGAAACAGCTGCTCCTCCTTTTCCCAGGAAGAGGACCTTGCCCCTGAGTCCAGTGGCTCCTAGGACAGAAAGCTTTTTATTCCAAGCAAGGTGGCTGACACTCTATTTGGACCCTAGGTTCTCTGTGTGCTGGGCTTACCAGCAATTCCTCTGAACAGTCAACACATAAACCAAGATGTCTCACACCTAAATACTTTGCTACCCTCCCACTGACCTGTGTGTGTTCTTGTGCCTCTTATAAGAAGGAAGAGGAACAGGGGACGGAGTCCCACCCCTCCCCCCTCAATGAGGACACAGATGCACCTCACATGATAGCTGTGTATTAAGTTTATTACGTTTTCAAACTGATTTTTATAATAGATGTGCTGTGGTCAATTTTCACCAACCATGCACAAGATTTCCAGGTCTACATTTTCACTTTGTAGTATCACCGCCTTAAAAGTTTTAGCTGTTCTAGTAGTTATATGTTATGGTGATTTTAGTGTAGTAACTGTATAGTGTAATCTTACAATGGTTTTAATTTGTGCTTACTTAGTGATGAAAGAACTTTTACAGCTTTTTATGTGCATATATCTTCCTTGATGCAGTAAGCTTTTTTATGTTTTTATTTTTTTCAGCTTTTAAAAATTGCATAGCTTGTATTGAAGTTTTAAAAAAACACATAGTCTGGATAGAAGTCCTGTTTCATGTACATATATTATGTAAATATTAACTCCCAGCCAGTGGCTTGACTTTTGTTTCCTAACTGAATCATTCAAAGAAAATCAAGTTACAGTTTTGATGATTTGATGAAGGCCAATTTATCAATTTTTTTATGGTTTGTGCTTTTTATATCCTACCTGAGAAATTGTTGTGTTATCCAAAACTTCAAATATTTTTGCCATCTTCTAAAGGTTTTATAACTTTGGGTTTTTTATTTAGGTGTGTCATGTATTCTAAGTTATTTTTGTATGCTGTGTAAGCTAAGTGTCTTTGTTTTCACATGGCTGACAAATTGTTCCAGCATTGTTTGTTGGAAAAAGTGTTGTTTTACCATTGAGTTGCTTTGGCACCTTTGTGGAATATTGATTATATATGTTGGATCTATTCCCGGACATTATTTTGTTCTGTTGCTATGTATTTATGTTTTCCTTTGTACTAAAACCACATTCTCTTGACTACTGTGACTTTATAGTAAGTCTTAAAATCAGATAGTGTGAGTAGTCCAATCTTATTCTTTTTAAAATTATTTTGGTTATTCTACATTCTTTGCCTTTCTACCTACATTTTAGAATTGCAGTGCCAATTTCTATAACAAGACCATGTGAGACTTTGTTTGGGATTGATTGTACTGACTCTATACATCAATCTGAAAAGAACTAACATTTTAATAATGTTAAGACTTCTGATTCAGGGGGCACCTGGATGGCTCAGTCGATTAAGCATCCGACTTCAGCTCGGGTCATGATCTCCCAGTTTGTGAGTTCGAGCTCCGCATTGGGCTCTGCACTGACAGCTCAGAGCCTGGAGCCTGCTTTGGAGTCTGTCTGCCCCTCTCTCTCTCTCTGTCCCTCTCCCACTCATACTCTGTCAGTCTCTCTTTCAAAAATAAATAAACATTAAAAACTTTAAAAAAAAGACTTCTGATTCAGGAACATGTATAGCTCTTGAGTTATTTTTCTTTAATTTCTTTCAGTAATGTTTTATAGTGTTTAGTGGATAGATCCTGCGTGTATTTTTTCTAGCTGGATTCAAAAATATTTATAATTTTGATGTTATGGTAGTGTTTGTTAATTTCAGTTTCCAATGATTTGCTAGAAGAAAAACAATTGATTTTCGTGCACTGTGAATCTTCTATCATTAGTTGTTGGATTTTGTTGTATTCCTTCAAAGAGTGTTGGATTTTGTTACAGTGCGTAGCTAAACTGAACCCATTAGATATTTTTGAAGATTGTTTTTAAGCTTTGTTAGGGTGCTCCCCAAATGCTTTTTAGCCTAGGGCTTCTATCCCCACTACTAAGGTGATACTCTTCTGAGGATTCTATCAATACTTAATGTGTCATAAAGTCTTTCAACTCTAGCTGGTTCAAAAGTTAGCTATTCCTAGAGCTCCATAGGAACTCTGGAAAGTGTTCTGCTTTCTTATTGTTCTTACCCTGGAATCGGGTAGTTTTCTCTCCCTCATTCACAGATCAGTAGTTAGCCAAATCTTCAGGAGAAGCTTGCTCTCTTTTTGTACTGTTTTCTCCTTTTCCACACAGTGCCTCACAAATTCTAGCCACCTCTGTTTTCTCAACTCAGTGAAACAGATTGGGCCACTTTGGCCTGCTCTTTTTTTTTGCTGTGGCCAAGAACAATCTCCAAGGCAATAAGGTGATGCAGTCTTTGGGCTCACCTTATTTGTCTTCCTTTTCTCAGGGATCACCATCCTGACCTGCCTGTGTCCAATGTGTGAGAAACAGTTATGTGAGGTATTGTATTTTTGTTCAGTTTTCTAGTTGTTTAATATGGGAGGGAAATTTCTGCAGCTGTTTGTCTTTCATGGGAAGAAGCAGAAATCAATGCTTATTTGACCTTTCAAATATCCTAGAGAGGAGATATCCATGGCTTTTGTGCAGAAAGCTGCAATAGCAACCTCATGGTGGCTTATTCTGGAGGGATTGACACTAACCTCCACAATGTTTCGGGCTACTCTCTTTCGGGATGTGACAAAATAACTTTTCCTTGATTTGAATAGGGTCTAAACTTACTACAAGTCCTTTGAGACTTCCTTGAAGATGAGAGATAAATCTCAGGATGACAAAAATTGGCATCTGTACTCTGTAGAAGAGAGCAAGAAGCTAGATGGATTTTAGGATTGCATTCTCTATGCCTGCTAGAGACACAATTGTCCTGCTTACTAATAAAAAGAGACACATATTTTTATCCTGCCATCCCTATGCAGGCGTGATACTGCACAATCAGTTCCAGAGATAACTTCACAATAGAATAGTTGCACAAATTTCAGGACACATTGTATCCGGACCACTGCATACAATCATGAATTTAGCAAGTGTCCACCCCAAGGAATTGAACTGATGGAAAACAATTTCTGAAATCAAGAAAATGAGGATATCCTGTAAGAAGAAAACTTACTGATGTATTAACCTCACACAGCTGAACATTATTTATATTTATATTTGAGCTCCTTCCTAATCTTGTTTGTCTAGGAGTATTATGTGGAAATAAGCATATTTAATAAATTCTATCATACTTTATTAACACCATCAAAATCATGAGTTGGCAGCTGTGTATGTGTGAAATGTGACAGGTTTAGGCATGATTTGATGTAAAACGCACCCAGATCCTGGCTTTGCACACTGGCTCTGTCATTATCTGTGTGACAGTGACATTGTCTCTATACCTCAGATTCTTTATCTGCAATATACCTTGGTTGGACTGGATCAAAACTTTGCAATTGCATGGCGGATGAAGGTGGGAAGTGACTCAAGTCATTACAGCTGGTAAAGGGTTCCTTTCACTAGGGCACCTGAAGATTGCCCACGTTTAGGGAACAGTTGCGATGAGGTCTTCTAATGACTTAGCTTATTGTTAGCTCAAAACCTGTGTGGTCACTATGTGCATAACTTCTGAGTACTGCTTTATCTATATCCCTTAAGTTTTGGTATGTTGTGTCTTTATTTTCTTTCATCTCAGAGTATTTTCTGATTATCCTTATTATTTCTTCTTGACCTCTTGGTTAGGTCATGAGGTTTAACTTCTACCTGTTGGTGAATTTCCCAAATCATTGTGTTACTGATTGCTTATTTCATTTCATTGGGGGTCATACTTTGTATAATTTCAATTCTTTTACATATGTTGAAACTTGTCTTACAAGCTAACATATGGCCAATCTTTAAAGATGTTTTATTTTTATTTATTTATTTATTTATTTATTTATTAAAAAAAAATTTTTTTTGTAACGTTTATTTATTTTTGAGACAGAGAGAGACAGAGCATGAACAGGGGAGGAGCAGAGAGAGAGGGAGACACAGAATCGGAAGCAGGCTCCAGGCTCTGAGCTGTCAGCACAGAGCCCGACGCGGGGCTTGAACTCACGGACCGTGAGATCGTGACCTGAGCCAAAGTCGGCCACTTAACCGACTGCGCCACCCAGGTGCCCCTCTTTAAAGATGTTTTATGTGCACTTGAGAAAAGTAGGTATCTTGTTGTTGTTGTGCCTCTATTACATATTACTCACAATATTGAATAACCTATTATGTAATAAAATTTTTACTAATTGACACATTGAATTTTTTGAAAGAATCTCTTTCTTAAAAAAAAAAAACTTTAGTTTTTTAGAGCAGTTTGTGGTTTTTTAAAGACACAGACATAGAGATTTCCCATATACCCATACACCTACACATGCATTGCTTCCCCCGTTATCAACATCACTCATCAGAATGGTACCTTCTTCTTCTTTTTCTTTTTCTTTTTCTTTTTAAACAGGGATCTGCCTATGTTGACACATCATAACCACTCAAGTCCATAGTTTACCTTAGGGTTCACTCTTGGTGTTGTACATTCTGTGGGTTTAGACCAATGTATAATGACATATATCTATCATTATGGCATCCTACTGACTACTTTCACTGCCCTAAAACTTTTCTGTACGTTGCCTATCTGCACCTCCCCCAAACTGACAACCACTGATCTTATTGCTTCCATAGTTTTGCCTTTTTCAGAATATTATATGGGTAGAATAATACAGCAGTAGCCTTTATAGATTGGCTTCTTTTACTTAGTAATGTGTATTGAAGCTTCCTTCATCTGTTTGCGTGGCTTAATAGCTTATTTCTTTTTAGTGCTTAATAACATTCCATTGTCTAGATGCATCACAGTTCATTTAGTCATTCACCTACTGAAGGACATCTTTGGTTGCTTCCAAGTTTTATCAATTATGAATAAAGCTGCTGTAAACATCTGTGTCACGGTTTTCGGGTGGATGTTAGTTTTCAGCTCCTTTGGGTAAATGCCAAGGAATGTGATTTCTGGATCCTATAGTAAGAGCATATTTAGTTTTGTAAGAAACTTCCAAATGTCCTCCAAAGTGGCTGTACCATTTTGTGTTCCCGTCAACAATTTAGACAAGGTGCTGTTGCTCTATACCTTTGCTAGCATTTGGTATTGAAAGTGTTCTGGATTTTGGCTATTCTAATTGTCTATGTTTAGTAGTATCTCATTGTATTAAATTACATTTGCCTTTTGACATATGATGTAGAGCATCTTTTTATATGCTTATTTGCCATGTGTATATATTCTTTGGTGAGGTGTCTGGTAAGGTCTTTTGCACACTAAAAAATGGATTCTTATTGTTGAGATTTAAGGGTTCTTTGTATATTTTGGATAATGTGTCTTTTGCAAATATTTTTCCCAGATTGTGGCTGTCGTTTCATTCTCTTGATATTGTCTTTCACAGAGCGGACATTTTTATTGAAGTCTATCCTATCAATTATTTCTTTTGTGGATCATGGCTTTGACGTGTCTAAAAAGGCATTGCCATACCTTCTAGGTTTTCTCTTATGTTATATTCTTGGGATTTGATTGTTTTGCATTGTGTATTTAGGTCTGTGATCCATTTTGAGTTAATTTTTGTCTAGATATATATATCTAAGGTCTCTGTCTCTCTATATATGTATGTATGTATGTATGTATGTATTTTTCCATGTGAACATCCCAGTTGTTCCAGCACCATTTGTTGATGAGACAATCTTTGCTCCACTGTACCTCTTTTGTCAAAGATCAATTGAGTATAGTCATGGGGGGGGGGTCTATTTCTGGGCTATTTTGTTCCAATGATATATTTGTCTATTTTATTGCCAATACTACACTGTCTTGGTTTCGATAACTTTATATGAAGTATTGATGTTGGGTGGCATCAGTCCTCCAACTCTGTTCTTCTCCTTCAATGTTTTATTGGCTATTCTGGGTCTTATGTTCTCCACAGAAACTTTATGATTTGTTTTTGATATCCACAAAATAATTTCCTGGGACTTTAATTGGGATTGCATTGAATTTGTAGATCAAGTTTGGGAAAAACTTGATATTATTAAGTCTTCTTATTCATGAACATGGAAAAAATCGCCATTTACTTAGTTCTTTGATTTAATCATCAGTTATGTAGTTGTCCTCATTTAGATCATTTACATATTTGTTCGATTTATACCTAAATATTTCTCTTTTTTCTGTGACAGTGTAAATGGTATTGTGTTTTTAATATCAAGTACTACTTGTTGTGTATAGGAAAATGATTGACTTTTGTATAATAAACTTGTGTCTTGTAACCTTGCTCTAATCACTTATTAGTTCTAAGCATTTTTGTTGTTATTCTTGTTGATTCTTTCAGATTTTCTGTGCTGATGACCATGTTACATGTGAACAAAGGCTGTTTTATATCTTCTTTCCCAATTTGTATACCTTTTCTTGTCTTTTCTTTATTGCATTAGCAAGAACCTCCAGTACGTTGTTGAAAGGCGTGATGAAAGGCGATTTCCTTGCTTTGTACCTTATTTTAGTGAGAATGCTTTGAGTTTCTCATCATTAAGTATGATGTTGGTTATAGGTTTTTTAAGAATATATACAATCAAGTTGAAAATATTCCCCCATTCTGAATTTACTGAGAGCTCTTTCTATGAATGGGTATTATGTTTTTTCAGATGCTTTTTCTGTATCTATTGATAGGATCATGTGATGTTTACTTTTTAGCCTGTTGATATAATGGATTACATTTATTTTTTTTAAGTTCATTTATTTATTTTGAAGCAGGGGGAGGGAGGGAAGAAGGGGGATGGTCAGAAAGAGAGGAAGAGAGAGAACCCAAAGCAGGCTCCATGCTGTCAGTGCAAAGCCTGATGCAGGGCTTGATCCCATCACCCTGAAACCATGACCTGAGCTGAAATTGAGAGTCAGATGCCCAACCAACTAAGGTACACAGGCACCCGGATTACATTTATTTTTGAATGTTGAACCAGCCTTTTGCACTTGGAATCAATTCCACTTAGTCACGGTGTACAAACTCAATTTGTATCCTAAATTTACATTGGAAATGATTTTGAAAATTTGTGTTTTGAAAGATGTGAATGGAGTTTATGAGGAAAACTACTCAGGAAACACTGAACCAGAGAGTCAATGAGTCTTCACATGAATATATATTTAGGGCCAGTTTTAGGTCCAGGAGAAACTCAGCCTGTTGTTAAGGAAGAGAGAGAAAAGGAGATGAGCAATCAACAAAATTGTAGTCATTTTTGTTCTCAGGAAAAATAGGATACCGAACTATTTATTTATAAACACTCTTCCAATTTCTCTTCTATGTAGATTTTTACATTTGACATTCATGCTTATGTGAAATGTTTTATCTATTATTTTAGAGTGTGATGTTGGTTTTCTCGGATGTAAGTTCTGCTGCCAAGGACAAATTGCCTAATCCTGCTTCAAATAAATATAGAATGAGGCCAAAATGTGGACATAGATGTGGAACAGATAAGCCAGGGGTCAGAAACTAGTAGTAGACTTACTTCTTCTCATAATTTCTTGGACTGTAAATAACCAGTTACACTGCTCAGTGCCTTAGTTTCCTATTTTGTTTAATTGGGAAAATATCACCTGATAGGTCATACAGATTGATGACTTTTTAATCTGGATCTTGTTATATTATGTGTTAGAACTGTCACCATAGATCTTCAAGGCAAAAGTATTTCCTGATTACATCCTTTACTCTCTTTTCCAAGTGTCTGCAGAGTTTTGTCTTAGTTTTCAGTTTAAGGACATTTCTCTTTTCCTTAACCACATGTTTTAGTGCTGAGAATATAAGCATGATACACTTTAAAATCAGTGGAGGTTAAAGAGTCACAGCAAAAAAAGAGAGAGGAAAAAAAAGAAATTTAGGCCTGTATACTTCCTCAGTATATTGTGTCCTATTACTAACTTATCCTCTTACTAAATAAATACTGATCCTGTTACTAACCCAGACAAGTTACAGGAGAGATTGGGAAGAAGAAAAAAATCTTTGCTAACTTTCTTTTTATCTTTTTCTTTTTCCTCCAAAAATCAGATACTCCTTATGGTATATTATGTCTTAGTACTTTGCTGCCCTTGGAGTAGCACTGTGTTCATTGGCCCATTCATTCATTCATTCATTCATCCATTCATGAAGGATTTATTGAGCACCTACTAGATGCCAGGCTTACATTAGACTCCTAAGGTCTTACAGTGAATAAAGCAGGCAAATGTCTTTCCTTCAAGAACCTAATATTTTCTGGGGGAATACACACAATTAACACAAATATGTATTATGCTAGGCAATACTCAGACCTAAAGAAAAATGAAGCAGAGCAAGGAGGTTAGAAAATAGCATCAGAGGAGTGGGTTGCATATTATATAGGTGTGTTAGGAAAGACTTCTCTGGTAAGATGATGTTAGAGTGGACATGTGACAAAGTGAAGGGGTGGTCCATGAAGATATCTGTGGAAAGAATATTCCAGGCCAAGGGGGAGAGGGGTATAGCAAATGCAAAGACTGACTCAGTTGGAAGCTTGACATGTACAAGGACTAACAAATAGTTTGATGTGGCTGGAGCAGAGTGAGAGAGAGAGAAAGAGTGGGAGATGAGGCAAAGAGGTAGCAGATAGCCAGATGATGGAGGGTCTTGGAGGCCATTGTATGAAATTAGGCTCTTTGCTAACTGAGGTGGGAGGCCATTAGAGTGTTTTGAGTAGAGCAGTGACATATGTAACATAATTAAATAGCTCAGTTGGGTGTAGTGTGGAGATTACATTGTAGGGGGTGTGGTTTCAGTAGTGCTGTTCTTTTAATGATAGGATTCACTTCTTGGCCCTGTTGTAGGTGGGGCCATGCAGCTATTATTGGTCAATGCACTGTGAATAATGGGACCATCGTTCACTTTCAGATTGGAGGGTCCAATTTCTGTTATGTAAAACTGTGTAATTTTACTTTACCACAGCACCTGAGGAGTCTAGACAGTGACTGCTCTAACATTAAGAGTGAAGACAACATGGAGTAGAGCTCCTGGCTGCCCTGTGACATATGATGTGAGTACGAAATAAGCCATACTTTTTTAAGCCACTGAGCGTTTATAGTGGTTAACTGGCAATTAAAAGTAGGATGCTGCCATAATAAAAACAAACAAACAAAACAAAACATGAAATATGTGCATTATCTTAGGGACTAGATGTAGACTGCAAGACTGTTATCAGAATCCAGAAGGATGTTTTGCAATGGCAAGTTATTTGGTAAAATCTTTGATAATATGGAAGGCAGATCAAGTAGCTAATTAATGAGCCTGTATCCTTAGGGAAAGACTTTGGGAAAGTAGATATTAATAGTGTGTGTTGACTGATGCTGGCTACATTTCATAAAAGATCACATACAGAGATGACCTTAGCAAAGAATATCCTTATTTGCAAGCATGAATGAAAGGGATTAGAGACTAGTCACAAATTTGGCAATATGTGGGGTTGTCAGGCACTCACTGTCAACAGCAAATAGAAGATAAAACTGAGAAATGTTTTGAGGGATAAAATTCAATTAAAATTGATGCTTATAGCAATGATAAAATCAAGAGTATAGCTGCTCCACTCACCGTTGAAACCTCTCAGTGGATTAAATAATGTCCAGAAAATGATTTCAACTGGACTAATAACTTAGAAAACAGAGCAAGACTGAAAGTGTGGCTCTCTAACAGAAGTGAATGAGTCCAAGGTGTTCACCACTCAGTCTGGAACTAAGGAGTTGAAAGAAACAAAGAAATAGAGCAAATTAAGAAAAAGTTAAGGAAAACAACACAACAACAACTGTGTGTGTGGGTTTTGTTTTTGTTTTTGTTTTTTGGTTCATGAGCTAACTACCTGCCATCCAATGGGTAAGAAATCTACTAAAGCGATTGAGACTGTTGTACTGTCAAAGAAACCAAGAGCAAGGCTATATGGTCTCTCACTGTTGGAGACCATGATTCATCAGCCCCCAACATCCTACAAGCAGGAAACAGAGTGTAAAACCTGCTTTGCCCCCCAGGGATACCAGGGTCTATCCCATATGTGGTCGAAACTATAGAAAACTGCAAAATGTAGCTCCTTCTGCACAGTGGAACCATGAGCCTCATGGGGTTGCTTTGAAGTTTCAGATCAAAGCACTCAGAACAGTGCCTAGTGTGGAGTTAGTGCGACATAAATGTTTGCTGCTATTGTTAATACATTTCCTCCCTTCTTCCTCTTTTTCTTCTTTCATCTCCTCATTCTTACCTGTATTTTCCTCCTCCTTCTATGCCTTCTCCTCCTCCTCCTCCTTTTTCAGCTTCAAGAGAGCCAGAACCTGGTTGTGAAATCAAATGTGCTTGACTAGAGCTGTATCTTGAAGTATTTGCTGCCATTCGTTCCCCTCAACGTAGGTTCCAGGGAATGCTTAAGGTCTCACGTGGCCATTATCAATTTATGGGAAGATCTGTTTTTGTCTCTAACCCAGTATTTCTCAAACATTAGCTATATGTTAGAATTACCTGGAGGGGTGCCTGGGTGGCTCAGTTGGTTGAGCATCCGGCTTCGGCTCAGGTCATGATCTCATGGTTTGTGGGTTCGAGCCCCATGTCAGGCTCTGTGCTGACAGCTCAGAGCCTGGAGCCTGTTTCGGATTCTTTGCCTCCCTCTCTCTCTGTTCCTACCCCGTTCATGCTCTGTCTGTCTCTCTCTCTCTCAAAAATAAATAAACATTAAAAAAATTAAAAAAAAGAATTACCTGGAGTCTTGGGGAAAAAAATACTGATGCTTGAGCCTCATTTATTTGTGTGATCTTCTAGCTTTTGGACTTCAAGTTCTGGATATTTTTAACTCTCTGATTCCACTTATTTTTATATTCCTCCTTGTTATAAATGAGAAGTTCCCACTTAGGTTCATTCTTGGGCCCTGGCAAGGAGAAAAGAGGGGTGATTTTGGACAGCTGAATTGCACAAATGGTAAAAGGTTTTGTCAAACTGCCTTATCTCAAACTTTTGATAAAGTCTCTTGGAGGTAAAGAAAAGAAAAACTGAAGGAAATGAACCAAATGCCTCATTTTTGTTGGATTAAGTTTGAAGGGTTTGTTGTTTCCACCCAACAAATATACATTGCAAGCAACCAGCCCAATCTGTTTAGTCCTTATTCTATTATATGTGCGTTCACATCTGCTTTGGCTAACATCTGCTCACCTTCTTGTGAGCTTGAATATTGACTAAGTAGTAATCAAATGTCAAGGTGGTTCCCCATTCTCTTGTCAATTTCATATGATTAACAATTACCATATTTCTTCAGGCTTATTTGTTCTGCATCTGGAGAGCACGGACTGCTCTTTCCCGCTAGGCTGCTGCTGCCACTTGCCTTTGTGATTTGATTCTGTGTGTACAGCCCTCTCATAGCTACCACCCCAATTGTATTACCAAAAGTTCCCCGATTCTTTGTTTTACTTCCAAGTTGCAAAGAGTGGAATGTCTCATACATATATATTTCATCATCATTATTTAATTTACTTTGCTTTTCGGTCACTCGATTCAACCAAAATTTATTGGGCACTTACTATACACAAGGGATGTGTACCAGGAATTGGAGGCATGCAAAGATGAGAGCGTTGTGATCCAGGATTGGAAGTGGCTTTCATCCTGAGATGGCAAAAGGTGTGTGCACGTTTAACACGAGACAGAGTTTTGTTATATGCTCTGATGGTAATGTGGACGGAATGCAAAAAGTTGTAAGTAGCGAGTTAGGTACTGGCATACTGACATTCGATATATTCTAGATCTCCAGTTGTAGAGACATTAATCAGAGGTCATAGTTTTCCATTTCACTTACCTGTTTATGCACTTCATATATTCGTGAGGGATTATATTCCCGCAGGCAAGTCTGTAACGGAAAATGACCCTAAAACATCCCTTTTTGCTTGACCTATGTTCCTGTCCTTCTAATGGGAACATACCCTCAAGTATACAGTACATACTTTAAAAATATTTATTTTGAGATGGGGGGAGGGGCAGAGAGAGACAGAGAGGAGAGAGAGAATCCCAAGGAGTCTCCATGCTCAGCACAGAGTCCTACAGGGGTTCAATCTCACCACTGCGAGATCATGACCTGGGCTGAAATCAAGAGTTGGACGCTTAACTGACCAAGCCACCCAGGTGCCCCTCTACAGATTTTATGAGTGCCGAGCATTGGAATGTGATTATTTAATCCAATCCATACCTTATGGCAGTGTGTGTGGAAGGCATTATTATTCTTGTTTAAAAACTGGGTGAAGGGGCGCCTGCGTGGCTCAGTTGGTTAGGCGTCCAACTTTGGCTCAGGTCATGATCTTGCGGTTTGTGAGTTTGAGCCCCACGTTGGGCTCTGTGCTGACAGCCCAGGGCCTGGAGCCTGCTTCGGATTCTATGTCTCCCTCCCTCTCTCTGCCCATATCCTGCTCGTGCTCTGTCTCTCTCTTTATTCAAAAATAAATAAACATTAAAAAAAATTTTTAAAAACTGGGTGAAAAGTTCAGGACATTTAAGTGAGGTTTGTAATAGCTAGCATAAGACCAAGTCATGTTTTGAACACTAATGTCCAGACTAAATGTCCAATGGCCACATCACAGGTGCCACGTGAATAAATTAATTATCATGAAAGCAACAAGGGACGGATGTTTTCCTTTATTGGTCCTTCTCAGCCCTGTGCTCTGAGTTGCTCCTGTGCTCAACTTTGATCTGTCAAATAATTTTGGGGACACAGAACCCAAAGGATGATGCTCCTGTGCCAAGGTGCACACTGACCTGTCCTTACCACAGAAAAAAAGGAAGCAACGGAGAGTGACCTAATAAATGCTAGACTCGTTTTGGGTATATATTTTAACTCTACAGAGTATGTTGATATAAATTAAGATGTCTTGTGGTAACTTCCAAATCATAAATATTTAAAATGCTCATCTACATTATTCATAAAGATGTGTTATGAATGGGTATGTGTGCATTTATAGTTAGAGTGTGTTTATGTACACACATCTATATGTATATTTAGAGGATCTGCCTCTTAAAACTAAGCTATATATTCATAGGCAAAAAGTATATTTAACTCATTTTATGTGACAATATATTTAGTCAGAATTTCCCTACTACATGTTTGTATAAATTCTGAAGCTGCCTATCCTTCCTGTGTGTTTTCTGGAAATTTTACTTCCTTTCAGATTGAGGAAATCTGTGTGTTCTCACAGAAGCACTCAATTCATTTTCGGCTCTGGTATTTTGTATATGATGGCTGCATTCTTGAAAAACCATGAGGCTGTTAGAGGCTAAAGCTATGCTCCAAGATTGGGTAGAACCTATCATACATCCAAGCCAGAGTAATTTTATACATTGGGATTCTGATTTTGTTTTTGTTTTTTAGATTTTGTTTTTGTAACTTGTATTTAGATATGGAACCATAATTACAGAAACCTTTAATTTTTTTGTTCTGCTACTGTATTTTGTACTAAAAAGTTTAGTTTGTAGAAGGCTGATGTTTCTCCTGCAGAATTAGAATAAAGTCAGATAGACAAAGGCTTTGAATCTGGCTTCCCTTCCATTATGTGTTAGAGATCTTGATCTGTCTATAGGGCAGAGGGCTGGACTTATACATCCCTCTTGAATGGGGAAATCAGGCTCCTTTTTTTTTTTTAAGTTTATTTATTATTTGAGAAAGAGAGCTTCTGTGCATTTGAGCAGGGACAGGGCAGAGAGGGAGAGAGAGAGAATCCTCCCTAAAATCCACACTAAAAGCATAGACCCTGACCTGGAGTTCGATTCCATGAACTGGAAATCAGACTCCTGATAGTAAAATTTAGGTAACCTAGGTGCTATTATGGCTGCATGACCAATTTGACATCAGAATATCATGAATGGTAAAAAGAGCATTAGAATTTGAAGAAGTAAAATTAAGGAAAGGATAGGCTGGGAATGTATTTTCTGATCTCCCTTTTCCATAGACTGGGAGAAACTGATCTCTTGTTAATGGACAATGGGCCATCGTGAATTGAGAAGGAGTGAGAACTGAAGTAAATTAAGAGATTAGAATGTCACCTCTTTGTAAAATCCTTCTATGTCTGTCTTGGGCCAATATAGTTATAGAATTCATTGGAGAGTGAATGCCATGGGGTCATGTGGAGTGTGACTACAGATTTAAGAGCTTTAATGGACTGATATATTGTTGCAAAACTAATGTACTTCCTCTTAAAGCCCTCCTTGACTTTGGCTTCTTCCTTATTGGTTCTCATTTGTTTTAGGTGTGGCTCTTGCACTGTTCTACCCTATAATGTAGAGATGTCTTGGGGAGCAACTTTCTACGCAAGGGTTACAATTCCCAATACCCCTGCACTTAGCTGTGGACATAGGAGTAGTTCTTAATCAATGGCATGAGAATAGAAGTCTGTTCTATTACTTTGGGGCCAAGTGTATCATCACCATATTTCCTTGTTCCCTTTATGCTAATTAGATGCTAACAATTATGAAGGATTTTTTCTTTTTTTCAAGATAGAAGGAAACTGCAATCCTGAATTAGACTGAGGATCATCAAGTAGAAACATGTAGTCTGCTAGAGGAGGAAAAATTCTCTCAAAAATTTCATTGTGTTAGCCACTAAATTTGTGGGTTTATTTGTTACAGAAGCTGGTGTTACCTTAACAAAATACATAAGACATTTTTGAGTTAATATTCTGAGTGGTGGAGTTAGGAGCTAGAAAACCAAGGTGCAGTGAGTCAGAGTAGAGAATGTGAGAGCACTGAATTTGGAAATGGTTAGCAATGAAAACAAGAAAAGTGAAAGGATTATAGATAGTTAGTGATATGTATAGAATTGACACCACCCTCCAGTGTCTCTCAATGAAATTTGAAAACAAATTCTTTCATAGTGTTAATATTTACTTTAGTAAAATTCTTCTAATTGATTTTGATGCAGACATCTGTTGCATGACTTGTTTGGAAATCATATCCAGGCATGGATCTCCATTATATTATATTATATGTCCTTGTTTGAATTTTAGATAATACAATTGTGGCATGTTCTGATTGGATGGGGGCCAGTGGTGTGGGCAGTGAAGGAATTTACCAAAGGCAGAACAAAGAAATAGAAGTTTCTTAAATACATGGCAAGGGAGCAGCAGGCAAGACAGTAAAGAAGAGACTGTCGGCCACAAGGTGGTGGAGAGGGGCTATATTTACAGGGTGGAGTGAGGAAGTAAGGAAACATGTGGAATTTTCTCTTTTTTGGTAATTTTAGGAACTGTGCCTGTTTGTAAGTTGCCCATTGGTCAGTTAGGACCTATGTCTGTTTTGAGTCAGGCTGCCGAAAGAGCCTGTTTGCATTAGCTCTGTAGTCACTGGGGGCCCTTTGCCTTGCTCAGGTTTCCGTTGCTCAAGCCTGTAGCCTAAAAGCAGCCTCTACAACAAAAATTTAAGTTTTTAAATGCTTTTAAAGATATCAATAAATTCTTAGTCTTAAAACTAATTCCCCTTGGAAGAAAATACTTATTTACACTGATTCTCAGAAAAGGTACTCTCTGACGGTCTTAGTATCATGACATTTGTTTTTAAAGGTTCATTTAAATGTACTTTTTTTTTTCTACCAACAAAACAGTAAATGTATTGAAAGAATATCTACAGTAATTGCTGGGCCCAAAGAAACATTAATATTTTTTTTCCCCCAAGAGATAAAATATCTACAAAGTGACAACATTCTACAGAGGCTCAATGGAAAAAAGGAAATGAATGGTGATAATTGCAGCACATGTCCCATGTCTAAAGAAAACAGCCTTGTTTGGAAGGCTTTAGTTTGGTTCAAATTCTCAGTCTGTTTTCTGAACAAGGATTGAAGTAATAGTGGGTTGATCTGTTGATGCAAAAATTATATAGTTCCTCCCAAGAGTCTCCCTGATTTTGGATTTCTAAAAGTGAATCTAATAAGTTTTAGACTTAACTGACCATTATTTTCTCAGTAGAAAGGCAGTGTCAAAAACGTGAAAACAGTATTTATTTGGTTAGAGAAATGTGTTTTAAGTGTCCTTTTTTCTACTATAAAAATATGTACATTTCATGTTGAAAATTTAGAAAGTAAAGATAAGCAAAAGCCGAAATAACAAATGAGTAATATTTTTCCATGTACGAATATGTTCTTTTGAAAAAATAAGATTTTGCTGTAGATAGATGGTTATAAATTTCTCTCAAATCCAGATTATACACAGTTTTATTTGTTTTTGAATATTCTGCAGTCCTACTTGTGTTCAACAGTTAGGTTGATTAGAATTTTCCAATACAAAACTTTTGTTTTTTTGAGAGAGAGAGAGAGAGAGAGAGAGAGAGAAGGAGTAGGGGAGGGGCAGAGAGAGAAGGAGAGAGAGAATCCAAAGCTGGCTCCGTGCCCAGTATAGAACCTGACCTGGGAATCATGACCTGAGCCAAAACCAAGAGTCAGATGTTCAACCAACCGAGCCACACCCAGGTGCCCCTAAAACTTCTATTATAAACCTTCATATTACTAAAAATTTCTAGATATACAGATTTCTTTTTTGTTTCTTTTTGTTTCTTTTTAAATGTTTATTTGTTTGTTTATTTTGAGAGAGAGGAAGGGCAGAGAGAACAGGAGCGGGAAAGAATCCAAAGCTGACTCTGGACTGACAGCATGGGCTCGATCCCACAAACTGTGAGATCATGGCTTGAGCCAAAACCAAGATGTTTAACTGACTGAGCCACCGAGGCACCCTACAGATTTCTTTTTTAAAACAAATTCCTTAAAGTGACTTAGTGCTTTAAAAAATGATGCTGATTTGATTTCTTTTTTATATTCTGACCAAATGTCTTCCAAAGATGATGTACTAAGTTATTATCCCATTTATGACAGAGCTTTTTTCCCACCACTCTTCAGTTTTGAATATTGTCATTTTAAAATTTCCACACATATCTTTTGTTTTAATTTACATTTCTTTACTCCTGTGGTGGTTTCTGGCCATTCTTCTTTTACAAATTGCTCATGCCTTTGCCATTTTTAAGATAATTATCTTCCTTCCTTTTCCCTCCTTCCCTTCCTTCTTCTTTCCTTTTTCACATCCTATTTTTCTCCAGCTTTTTATTTTTAAAATCTTTAAATATTTATTTATTTTTGAGAGAGAGAGAAAGGGGAGGGAGCAGAGAGAGAGGGAGACACAGAATGTGAAGCAGGCTCCAGGCTCTGAGCTGTCAGCACAGAGTCTGATGTGGGGCTTGGACTCACAGATTGTGAGATCATGACCTGAGTCAAAATTGGACAATTAACCGATTGAGCCACACAGCTGCCCCTCTCCAGCTTTTTAAAAAGTGTGTTCATTTTATGTGTAGCATTTAACCAATTATGTACACTTTTGGTATTTTGTCACAGTTGAGACATGGAAATTTTCATCATCTCTGCTGTAGTCAAAAAAAGTGCCCCCTCCCCCCAAAAGGATCTCAATCACCTAATCCTTGGAACCTTGAATGTTACCTTATATGGCAAAGAATTGAAACAAAAAAGGACTTCAATATATATGATTGGATTAAGGATCTTAAAGGATAGAGATTATTTTTAGATTTTCAGGATATGCCCTAAATGCAATCACATGGATCTTTTTTTTTTTAGTTAAACTTTTTTTAATGTTTATTTTTGAAAAAGAAAGAGCACAAGTGTGGTAGCGGCAGAGAGAGAGGGAGACAGAATCTGAACCAGGCTTCAGGCTCTGACCTGTCAGCACAGAGCCTGACGCAGGGCTCAAACCCACAAACCTTGAGATCATGACCTGAGCTGAAGTCGAATGCTTAACTGACTGAGCCACCCAGGGGCCCAACGCACATGGATCTTTGTAAGAGGGAGGCATAGATTCAATAGACAGAAGAGAGGAACAGAAGCAGAATTAGAACAATTTTATGCCACTGGCTTTGAAAGTGGAAGAAGGGACCATGAGCCCAAGGAATGCTCTGGACACTGGAAGAAGTGAAAAGCAGATTTTCCTTAGTGCCTCCCAGGGAGGGTGGCCCCACTTTGTTAGCCCTGTAAGTCTCATTTTAGACTTGTGGCCCTTTAGACCTATAAGACAGTACATTTCTGTCTTTCCTTTTTTAAAGCCACTGAATTTGTGGCAATTTGTTATAGCAGCCATGGGAAAGTAATACTGTTCCCCCCAAAATAGTGGGTACTCTATGCCCTTTGCAGAGTCTCCTGCTGGCTGCCTGAGTGATATTCTGGATGTCAGACAACTATTGGTCTGCTTTCAGTCTTTATGATTTTACTTTTTTCTTTTAGAATTTCACATAATGGAATTATATAATATATAACATTTTATGATTTTAAAGGAGTATGTTTTTGAGGTTTACTTGTGTTGTGTGTGAATTTTTTTATTGCCAGGTAGTTTTTTTATTGTGTGCATATACCACAATTTTAGTATCCATTCACTATTTGGTGGTCATCTGGATTACTTCCAGTTTTGTGCTATTATGAATAATGCTGCTGTAAACATCCATGTAAACATATTTGTGAATATGTTTTCACTTTTCTTATGTAGATAGTAGGTTGTGTGCTACGTGTTTAACTTTGTAAGAAACTGCTAACCCTTTTACCAAATCAGTTGTAATATTTTAAATACTGACAATATATGAGTTTTAAAAGTGAGAGGAGAGAGGAGGGGTGGGAAGAGAGAAAGAGAGGGAGAGAGAGGGAAGTGGTAGAGAGAGATAAAAAGAGAGGAAGGGAGGAAGAATAAAGGAGGAGGAAAAGAAGAAGGATGAAAGAATAAGAAGCAATCAAAAGACTGTTAGAAGATATTAATGGTTAAGGGTTATCCTATCCAACAATGATCCTCTACAGTCTGGCCTCCCAGAAAAAAGAAGTGGTTTCCTGAAAAAGTCTATTGATATTATCCATAGCCATGTGCATGAGGCAATCAGTCCTGGTCAACCCAAAAGTTGAAATACAGCCTCTGTTATGGACTGTATGTGTTTCCCCCAAATTCTCATGTTGAAGTTCTAACTTCCAATGTGGTGGTATTTGGGGGTCTTTGGGAGATAACTGGCGTTAGATGAGGTCATGATGGAATAATACCCTTGTAGGAAGAGACATGAGAGCATTTCTGTCTCCCTGTCCATACACTCAGAAAAGGTCATGTCAGCACACAGTGAGAAGGTGACCATCTGCAAGCCGGGAATGAAACTGGACCTTGATCTTGGACATTCCAGCCTCTACAACTGTAAGAAAATAGATTTCTGTTGTGTACACTATCCAGGTTATGGTATTTTGTTATGGCAGCTTGAGCTGCCTCTTAATCAAGCCAGAGAATGGGCTAATCCACTGCCCTCTTTCCTATTGTGAGTGAAGAATGAAATGTCCTGTCATTCACTTCCTAGAGGCACAGTTACAAAACCTGAGTCATAACACTCTGCTCATACCAGAGAAGGAGTTGGGGTTTTCGTAAACATAATGCAAAGATGACAGAAAAAGGCTAGAGTTCTGTTTCCACTATGTCATATTGTTAGTGTACCATACTTAATTGTTAATATGTAAGGATTTATTTTCAAAGATGTTTATTATAGTGTCATTAGTCTTGGCACAAAACGGAGTACAAAGGAAATGCTCAGTAAAAAATATGGTTCAATAATTTATTATTCTCTGCACATATTATAAAGAATGAACTAGAGCCAGACCAGTTGATTTTGAAGGCTCAATATTTTAACCAGATATTTATTAGGAAAACAACTTAAGATGAAAAGAGGTATGCATTAAATGATCCCATTTAAAAATACAGTGAACAAAGGAGTTAAGATGGCAGAGAAGTATGGGGACCCTGAGCTTGTCTCGTCCCTGAAACACAAGTAGATCAACATCAAACCATTTTGAACACCTAGGAAATTGATCTGAGGACTAATGCAACAATCTGCACAATTTGAGCAAGAGATCTTGCAGGTATGCAGTGTGGAGAGCTGAACTGGGGGAGAGAAAGGCTGTGGAGGATAGGGAGCTGTTTTCGCAGATAAGATAGAGAAAGAGAACAAGGGAGAGAGAGTGCAGCACATCAGGATCACACAAGTAAAGCTCTCCCCCTGAAAAGTAGCTGGAGAGAAGAGAGAAAGACAAAGTGCACTCATAGGAAACTAGGAAAGAAAAAAACTAGAATGAAGCTGAAAAAAAACTAGAAAAGAAATCTGTTCCAAGACCATTGACAGGGAAAAATAAGAGGGTTTCAATACCACCAGTTTTTTTTTTTTTTTTTTTTATAAACAGTGGAGCGAAGAGTCTGGAGTTTCAGAGCTTAGTGCCTGGTGCTGCTCTGGTGAGAAAGCAGGGTGAATCCCTGGGAGTGGGCAGCACAGTCTGAGAGCCCCCTGTGTCGCATGAGAAGTGGTTCTGCTTTTTGGAGTGCATTTGGTAGAGGCAATACAGCCTCTCTGTAGGCAAACGTCCTAGCAGGCCCCAGAGAACTGCCACATCTACTTGTATAGGAATAAAGATGCTGGCTGAGGGCAGCAAACCCTGGTGCTGGCTGTGTATTTCTCTTTATGTAAACTCTGAGCTTTTGCCACTGCACAGTCACATGCACATTTTCTGGGACCAGTCAGTACCCAGCCATTGCTCAGTGAGACCCTCCCCCAGAGGATAAGTGTGGGTCCAAGCCATGGGTGTCTCTGAGTTGTGGGGTTTTGAAACACAGCCCATCTGAGACAACACTCTGGAGGAGGTGCTGTTTGGCAGGCAGACAGCTTGGACACAAGGTAAAGGTGGGGAACAGGTGGAAGCCTGAGACAAAACAGGGGTGATTGATGGTGCATCTGTGAGGGCACAGAATTGATGCTCTGGAGACTAGAGAGGAGGGTGAAGCCTTTTTTACTAGTTCACCTGCACTGATTGACTCCAGTGAGCTAAGCAGTGCTGCCAAGTGGAGAACAGAGCTGTTACACCAAGCTCTGCCCACCTGCATCCTCCAGGCACATCTCCAGGAGGACAAGTAGTCCTGAGAACCAGGGCAGCAGGCCCCTCTACCAGCAGACCAGTAAAAATCCCTTCCACCTGCTTACTCTCTACCATCATCAGTGTGCTGTGAAGGTTCAGTTCTAGGGTAACCTGGATCTAGCTGCATTTGGGTTTCTTTTTGTTTGTTTGTTAATTTATTCATTTTCTTTGCTTCTTTTTTTATGTTTTTTTTTCTTTTGTGGATACAGAAAGAGTACATTTAAAAAAATTGTTTTTGATGTGTATTTACTTTTGAGAGAGAAAGACAGAACATAAGCAGGAGGGGGGCAGAGAGAGAGGGAAGCACAGAATCTGAAGCAGGCTCCAGGCTCCAAAGTGTCAGCACAGAACCCGATGTGGGGCTTGAACTCATAAACCATGAGATCATGACCTGAGCTGAAGTCGAACACTTAACTGACTGAGCCACCCAGGTGACCCAGAGCACATTTTTAAAAATTCTATTTTCTTTATTTTATTCTATTATTTTAAATTTTTTTAATTTTTAATTTCTTTTTAAAAATTGTTTTCCTTTTTCTTTTTCTCACCAAGCTTCTTTCATAAGCAGACTGAACCACACCTAGGATATAGCCTTCTTTATTTAGTTAAAAAAATATTTTAATGTTTATTCAGTTTTGAGTAACAGAGCACAAGCAGGAGAGGGGCAGAGAGAGAGGAAGACACAGAATCTGAAGCAGGCTCTAGGCTCTGAGCTGTCAGCACAGAGCCTGACATGGGGCTCAAACCCACAAACAGCAAGACCATGACCTGAGCTGAAATGGGACGCTTAAACAGTTGACCCACCCAGGAGCCCCTTTATTTAATTTTTAAAATTGTTTTTAATTTTTAATTTATTTTTTTTTCTTCCTCCAAAATGACAAGATGGAGGAATTCACCCCCAAAAAAAGAACAGGAAGAAATTATGGCCAGGCATTTAATTAACACAGATATAAGTAAGATGTTTGAACTAGAATTTAGAACCACATTGACAAGAATACTAGTTGGGGTTGAAAAAAGTATAGAAGAAACTAGAGAATCCCTTTCTGTAGAGATAAAAACACTAAAATCTTGTCAGACCAAAGTTAGAAATGCTGTAACCAAGATGCAATCTCGAATGGATGCCATGATGGCAAGGGTAGACAAAGCAGAGCAGCGAATCAGTGATATAGATAAAATTATGGAAAATAATGAAGCTGAAAAGAAGAGGGAAATAAAGGGAAAAGATCATGATACAAGACTTAGATAACTCAGTGGCTTATTAAAGAGGAATAGCATTCGAATCATAGGAGTCCCAGAAGATGAAGAGAGACAAAAGGCTTATGTGAGCAAATTATGCCTGAAAACTAACCTAATCTGGGGAAGGACACAGATACGAAAATCCAAGAAGCACAGAGAACTCCGATTAAATTCAGTAAAAGCCAACCATTACCAAGGCATATCATAGTCAGATTCACAAAATACACAGACAAGGAACGAATCCTGAAAGCAGCAGGGGAAAAAAAGTCCTTAACCTACAAAGGAAGATAGATCAGGTTCACAGCAAATCTGTCCACAGAAACTTGGCAGGCCAGAAAGGAGTGTCAGTATATGTTCAATGTACTGAATAAGAAAACAATGCAGCCAAGAATTTGTTATCCAGCAAGGCAGGTACTCAGAATAGAAAGAGAAGTAAAGAATTTCCCAGAACAGCAAAAAGTTAAGGAGGTCATGATCACTAAGTCAGCCCGGCAAGAAATTTTAAGGGGAGTGTCATGAGAAAAAGCAAACAAAAAAAGACCAAAAGCAACAAAGACTAGAAAAGACCAGACAACATCACCAGAAACACTCCATAGGGAACACAGTGGCACTAAGTTCATATTGTCAGTAGTCACGCTGAATGTAAATGGACTAAATTCTCCAATCAAAAGACATGGGTATCAGAATGTATAGAAAAAATCAATATCCATCTATATGCTTCCTACAAGAGATTCATTTTAGACCTAAGCATACCTGCAGGTTGAAAGTGAGGAGATGGAGAACCATCTATCATGCTAGTGGACATTAAAGGAAAGTTGGAATAGCTGTACTTGTATCAGACAAACTAGAGTTTAAAACAAAGACTGTAACAAGAGATGAAGAAAAGCATTATATCATAATTAAAGGGTCTTTCAAGAAGATCTATCAATTGGAAATGTTAATGTCACCAACTTGGTACACTCCCCTCGCAAAAAACCATAAAGAAACTCATTGATAATAATAAAATTTTAGTAGGGGACTTAACACCCCACTTACAACAATGGACAGATCACGTAAGCATAAAATCAACAAGGAAACAATGGCTTTGAATGACACTGGACCGAATGGACTTAACAGATATATTCAGAACATTTCATCCTAAAATAGCAGAATACACATTCTTCTTGAGTACACATGGAATATTCTCCATAACAGATCACATACCAGGTCACAAATCAGCCGTCAACAAGTACAAAAAGATTGAGATCATACCATGCATATTTTCAGATCACAACACTACGAAACTTTAAATCAACCACAGGAAAAAATTTGGAAAGGCCACAAATAGTTGAAGGTTAAAGAGCATCCTACTAAAGAATGAATAGGTTAACCAAGAAATTAAAGAGGAAGTGAAAAAGTACATGGAAGCCAATGAAAATAAAAACATGACAGTCCAAAACCTTTGGGATACAGCAAAGGTGGTCATTAAGAAAGAAGTGTATAGCAATGCAGGCCTTCCTAAAGAAGGAAGAAATGTCTCAAATACACAACCTAACTTTACAGCTAAAGGATCTGGGAAAAGAAAAGCAAATAAAGCCCAAAGCCACCAGAAGAAGGGAAATAATAAACAGCAGAGCAGAAATCAATGATGTTGAAATAAATAAAACAGATCAACAAAAATAGGAGCTGGTTCTTTGAAAGAATTAACAAAACTGATAAACCCCTAGCCAGACCTAACAATGAAAAAGGAACAGACCCAAATAAATAAAATGACAAATCAAAGAAGAGAGATCACAACCAATACTACAGAAGTACCAAAAGTTATAAGAGATCATTATGAGAAATTACATGTGAACAAATTGGGCAATCTGGAAGCAATAGGTAAATTCCTAGAAACATATAAACTACCAAAACTGAAACAGGAAGAAATAGTAAATTTGAACAGACCCATTACCAGTAAAGAGATTAAATCAATAATCTAAAATCTCACAACAAACAAGAATCCAGGGCTGAATGGCTTCTGGAGAATTAGAGACCAATTTGCCTGATGAACATGAATCCAAAAATTCTCAACAAAATATTAACAAATTGAGTCCAACAAAGAATTATTCACCACGATCAAGTGGGATTTATTCCTGGGCTGTAGGGCTGGTTCACTAGCCCTGAATCAATCACTGTGCTACACAACATTAATAAAAGAATAAGAACCACATGATCCTCTGAATTGATTGAGAAAAAGCATTTGAGAAAATACAGCATCCTTTCTTGATAAAAATCCTGAAGAAAGTAGGTGTAGAAGAAATATACCCTAACATCATAAAGTCCATACACAAAAGATCCACAACTAATATCACCCTCAATGGGGAGAAGCTGAGGGCTATCCTCTTAGGGTCAGAAACACGACAGGGATGTCCACTCTCACCACTGTTGTTCAACATAGTAATGGAAGTCCTAGCCTCAGCAGTTAGACAATGAAAAGAAATAAAAGGCATATGAATTGGCAAGGAAGAAGTAAAACTTTCCCTCTTCTCAGACAACATGATACTCTATGTGGAAAACCTGAAAGATTCCACCAAAAAATTACTAAAACTGATACATGAAATCATCAAAGTCACAGGATATAAAATCAATGTACAGAAACAAGTTGCATTTCTATATACCAGTAATGAAGCAGCAGAAAGAAATCAAGAAATCAATCCTATTTACAATTGCACCAAAAACCATAAGATACCTAGGAATAAAGCTAACCGAAGATGTAAAAGTCTATACGTTGAAAATTATAGAAAGATTGTGAAAGAAATTGAAGACAACACAGAGTAATGGAAAAACATTCCATGGATTAGAAGAGAAAATATTGATAAAATGTCTCTACTACCCAAAGCAATCTACACATTCAATGCAATCTTTTCAAAATAACACCAGCATTCTTTACAGAACTAGAACAAGCAATCCTAAAAGTTGTATGGAACTAGAAAAGACCCTGAATAGCCAAAGTAATGTTGAAAAAGAAAACCAAAACTAGAGGCATCACAGTTCTGGACTTCAAACTATATCACAAAGCTGTAATCATCATGACAGTATGATACTAGCACAAAAGAGACATAGAGATCAATGGAACAGAATAGAGAACCCAGAAATGGATCTACACATGTATGGCCAACTAATCTTTGACAAAGCAGGAAGGAATATCCAGTGAAAAGAAAGTCTCTTCTGCAAATGGTATTGGGAAAACTAGCCAGCAACATGTAGAAGGATAAAACTAGACCACTTTCTTACACCATACATAAAAATAAATTCAAAATGGATGAAAGACCTAAATATGAGACAAGAAAACATCAAAATCCTAGAGGAGAACACAGGCAGCAACCTCTTTGACTTTGGCTGCAGCAACTTCTTACTAGCATGTATCTGGAGGCAATGGAAACAAAACCAAAAATGAACTGTTGGGACCTCATCAAGATAAAATGTTTCTGCACAGTAGAGGAAACAATCCACAAAACTAAAAGGCAACCTACAGAATGGGAGAAGATATTTGCAAATGACATATTGGATAAAGAGTTAGTATTAAAGATTTGTAAAGAACTTATCAAACTTGACACTCAAAAAATAAATAATCCACTGAAGAAATGGGCAAAAGACATGAATAGACACTTTTCCAGAGAAGACATCCAGATGGCTAACAGACAGATGAAAATATGCTCAATATCACTCATTATCAGGGAAATACAACTCAAAATAATGAGATACCACCTCACACCTGTCAGAAAGCCAAAAATTAACAACTCAGGAAACAACAGATGTTGGTGAGGATGCGGAGAAAGAGGATCTCTTTTGCATTGTTGGTGGGAATGCAAGCTGGTGCAGCCACTCTGGAAAACCGTATGGAGGTGCTTCAAAAAATTAAAAATAGATCTACCTTATGACCTAGCAATTACACTACTAGGTATTTATCCAAAGGATTTAAAAATGCTGATTCAAAGAGACACATGCACCCCAATGATTATAGCAGCACTATCAACAATAGCCAAATAATGGAAATACACACACACACACACACACACACACACACACACACACACATACTGGAATATTACTTGGTGATAAAAAAAAGAATGAAATCTTGTCATTTGCAACAGTGTGGATGGAACTAGAGTGTATTGTGCAAAGCGAAATAAGTCAGTGAGAGAAAGATAAATATTATATGACTTCACTCATATGGGGAATTTAACAAACAAAACAGATGAACATAGGGGAAGGGAAGGAAAAAATAAAGAGAGGGAGAAAAACCACAAATAGACTTTCAAATATACAGAACAAACTCAGGGTTGTTGGAGGGGAGGTGTTTGGGGGGATGGGCTAAATGGGTGATGGGCCTTAAAGAGGGCACTTGTTGGGATGAACACTGTGTTGTATGTAAGTGATGAATCCTTGAATTCGACTCTTGAAATCAGTACTACACTCTGGCAATTAACTTGAAGTTAAAAAAATTTGTAGGGAACAAAATTAAGTGATTACTTTTTTAAAAAGAAGAAAGAAACTTTCCCAGAAATCAGTGTTCTTTTACAGGCTATTCTAATCTTACTCTTTCATTGACTTCTATTATCAGGGATATAGTGATAACCTTAGATCTTTTCTCTGTCTCTTCATCCAAACTTGCATTTTCACTGCCTACTCTTCATCTCAGCTTAGCGATATATAGGTACTAGAAACTCTACCTGTCCAGGCTACTACTTTCTTTCACCTCTACTTCTCCTCTTTTCCCCCTGATCTGAATGCATGACAATATCAATCACCCTCTTGCTCAAACCAGAATCCCCAGCATCATCTGTTATTGTTCCCTCTCCTTCATACCCACATTTAGTCAACCACCAATATGCTGACCTTACTTCTAAACTATCTCGTAAATGCATCCACATTTCCCCATATCCACTGTCCTTTATTTCAGGCTACCATCATCTCTTGCCTGAATTAGTCCATATATCCTTAATAAGGCTTTTTGTATCTAATCCTGCTCCTTTTAACTGTCTTCTTCACATGGAGATCGGAAAGATTTTTTCCATAGAAAAATGGGGTTGGTCCTGTTCACAGTTTAAACCCTTTGATGTTTTTCTCAGTTACTCCCAGGTTAATAATCAAGCCTATTTATATGGATTCATAACTATAATAGCATGTAATTATATGATTGACTCTGGAAAATCAAAGTGAAAAGGGCAAACACAACAACAAAAATCGATCATTTAGAAATGAAAAAATTACTCTCCAGAATAATTCTTGTAACAAAATGACATCAAAACTGTAATTGCATACTATAATAAAATAATAACATTTCAACCTAAGCTACGCTCAGAGGGAAATCTGTAGTCTGGAATCCTTTTATCATAAAACAAGAGAAAATGAAACATTCAAATGCAAGAAGCTACAAAAAATTTTTTTAAACACTGAAAAGCATAAAGAATGAATTAGTAAAACCGAAAACAGAAGTTAATGATGTAGAAAACAAAAGAACAGGATGATAAATAGTTGAAAGGTTAATAAAATTGTCAATTTCATGAAAGGTTTACTGAAGGGAAAAAGTGAGGAGACTGATGAAGTGGAGAGAAGATAGAGCCACGTGTAGGAAAGCTATTGAAATACTTGTGAGAAGATATCTTTTAACACATTTATTAATAAACTTAACAGTCTTGATAAAGTGGAGAATTTTAAGGAAAATACAAAGCAAACTAAACTGCCTTAACCAGAAATAACAGGAACAGACTAAAAACCATGAAAGTGTTTTGAAATGTTACCAATAAATACTCCCTGAAAATGCCTTAGCTCATGTGATTTTACAGGTCAGATTCCCATTGTGCTCAACACACATTCTAAAAAGGCTTAATTTTTCTATGTAGAAAACGATGGCACAATCTTGTTATCAGTATGTAAAGCTAACATCACTATACCCAAGCCAGATGAAGAGATCAAAAGGTCCATAGGCCAATCAAATCACATACATGAAAAATTCCTAAATGAGATCTATTTAGGTATTTAACATAAGAAAAAACATAATGACCAAGTAGAACTTAGTCCAATTATTAAAATTGGAGCCATTAATACAAAATAGAAAGACCATATGATCCTTATCAAATAATGCCCTTGAGTAAAATTTAGCATCTGTTCCTAATAAAAGGAGAATATTAATTATATTGTTTCTCAATATTATAAAAATTGTTCATCTTAAATTAACAGTCATAATTATATTTAGCAGTAAACATCATATTACATCAGGGGTATTCCCTTTTAAAGCTAGAAAGTTGGCAAGGATGTTCTCATTTAACATTGTTCTGGAAGTTTTATTGTTAGTAACTTGGGAAGCAAAATAAGTGAGTATTGATACTGGAAGAGAGGAAGTAAAAATTACCATAGGAATATGAAGACAATGGTTATCACCCTGAAAGGTTCAAGAAAACCAAATGAAAAATTGTAAGAACTAATAGCATAATTCAGTAAGCTACAAAAATCAAAACAAACATACTCCATGACATTTTCAACCTATATATTATTATTGATCAGTTAGTAAGCATCATTGGAGAGTCCCATTTTCAATTATAAGGATGAGGGTCCCATTTATATTGAGAAGGACTTCAGAAGAATAGGTTTGAACTGGGAAGAAGCAAGATGCCTATTTGAATATGTCAAGTTTGGGACACCTATGAGATTGAAATGTAGTTGAATTTAATCTGTCATTATAGAGCTGGAGTTTAGTGGAGTGGATACAATATTTCAAGTTATTAGGCTTGATGAATTCTCTTGAGAGTGAGTGTAGTTGGAAAAATATTGACGCAAGGATTGAGCCTTGGAATGCTCCATAATTTAGAGATTATTTAAATATGAGCCAGCCAAGGAGGCTGGGAGGGTGATAAATTTACAAGTGAACCAGGAGTGGGACACCTGGGTGGCTCCGTCAGTTAAGCATCCAACTCTTGGTTTCAGCTCAGGTCATGATCTCGTGGTTCATGAGTTCAAGCCCTGAGCTGTCAGTGCAGAGCCTGCTGCCCTTTCTCTGTCCCTCCCCTTCTCTGTCTCTCTCTCTCTAAATACATAAACAAACTTAAAAACAAAACAAAACAACAATAAAAAACATTTACAAGTGAACCAGGAGTTAATGCTGTTCTGAAGGTCAATTGAAATTTGTGTTTTAAGAACAAGGAGGTGATCTTTGCCAAATGCTGCCCACTAGTTGAGTAAGATGAGGACAGAGAATTGGCCCCTGGATTTGGTAATGTGGGGATTATTCATAATCTTGACAAGATACATTTGTGTAGTGGTATGGATGTAAAGCCTGATTAAAGTGAGTTCAGGAAAGAATAGGAGAGAAATTAGACATGGTAAGAGCAACAACAAATTCTCTTGAGTTTTTCCATAAAGGGAAACAAAAATGTTAGAATATTAGCTAAAGACTATAGTCAAGAGCTTTTTACATTTTTTGAAAAGTAGAAGATCTAACATCACTTTCATACACAGATGGGAATAATCCAGGAGTATAAAATTTGATGGTGTATGAGAGAAAAAGATATAGTTTGTAAAACTAAATCCTTGGGTAAGTAAGAGGGTATAGATCTAATTGGCAGATAAGCAGAGCAGATGGCATTGGGAGCAGAGACAGTCTATTAATTTATTTTTTTTGAATTTTTGTTTTTTTATATGAAATTTATTGTCAAATTGGTTTCCATACCACATCCAGTGCTCATCCCAACAGGTGCCCTCCTCAATGCCCATCACCCACTTTCCCCTCCCTCCTACCCCCTGTCAACCCTCAGTTTATTCTCAGTTTTTAAGAGTCTCATGGTTTGCCTCCCTTCCTAACTTTTTTTTTCCCCTTCCCCTCCTCATAGTCTTCTGTTAAGTTTCTCAGGATCCACATAAGAGTGAAAACATATGGTATCTGTCTTTCTCTGTATGACTTATTTCACTTAGCATAATACTCTTCAGTTCCATCCACATTGCTGCAAATGGCCATATTTCGTTCTTTCTCGTTGCCAAGTAGTATTCCATTGTGTATATAAACCACAATTTTCTTTATCCATTTGTCAGTTGATAGACATTTAGGCTCAAAAAATTTAAAATAGATCTGCCCTATGACCCAGCAATAGCACTGCTAGGAATTTACACAAGGGATACAGGAGTGCTGATGCATAGGGGCACTTGTACCCCAATGTTTATAGCAGCACTTTCAACAATAGCCAAATTATGGAAAGAGCCTAAAAGAGACAGTCCATTTATAACAAGAGTAGAGAAAGTGATGTGACATTTATAGACACAGATTCAAATAGGTTGGTAATTGTGATAATTAGAATGTGTAGAAATTGTCTTCATCTCCTGATTATAATTTTGTCTTTTTTGTATTCCATTTACCTTGTTTGATAAAAATTGTAAGAGCTTTGTAACATAAATTGGGGACTACTTACATTTTAACACTTTAAAAATGAATTTTTAAGTCTCCTATTTAAATGCTATGGGATATTTCACTGTGAAACTAGTTTACCTGGTTGTGCAGTTTTGAACATATTTTTAATAACTTGTGTTCACTTTTATGTATTTATACTCACTTCTTCTTCTGCATGGCTCACTTTTCTTCCAGATTTATACATGGCTGGCTTCCTGTTATTTATACCTCTGCTTAAATTCACTTCATCTGATAAAGTTTGACTGCCCTACGCAGAGAACCTATGTCTTTCAATTATTTTCACTCCTATTGTCTTAATATTTTCTTCATAGAATTTATCACTCTCTGCAGTTATCTTATATACAGTCTTGTTAGTTTCATTTCTGTCTCTTTCCCCTAAACCATAAGTTCCATGAGGTTAGCAATATTGCTGGTCTCTTTCAACACTGTGCACCCAGCATCTTTGTATTCCTTGTGTCTCCAGCAATTATTATTTGTTGAGTGAATGAATGATGAGAAAATGGTGGGGTAAGGCGACTAAAATGGCCATATCATATATTTAATCATTTTTATGAAAGAATGAAATTATAATTGTCCTAGAAGAATTATATAGATAAACACACTGGGGACTCATTGAGGAGAGGGATCATTTTATTTTGATTTGTATCTGACACATTGACTGGTGCAATGTTTTATAAATAAAAGCATTTGGTTAACAGTCTTTGAATGAATTTGTATGTTAATTGGTGAATTAATGAAATATGCTAAAGCTGAGGCATACTTTAGGTTTGTTACTTTATTTTTCCAAAACCAGTATTTTATTGTGGGTACTATTTTAAAAAACAAGGATTTAGCACATGTGACTGAGTATGCCTGATTTTTTTAAAGCAACTTTGGGTCTTAAAGACAGCATCTCTGAAGTTCTAACTTAGAGAGTTAAGGAACATATAATTAACTTTACCATAAGCTGATTATAGAGTATCACCAGTGTAGAGCAACAAATCATCTTATCAACTAGAGTACTGTATGATACTCAGTGAGAGAAACGCTATTATATATTTAAAAAAGTTATATTGCCCATTTAGTGTAAGAGAACTATATAAAAACTGGCAATGTCACAGGGAAAAATGCTTAGACACAATTTCCATTTCCAGATAAATTTTGCTTTTATGTATTAGTTGTATTAGTATTCTACTGAAATTCTTAGGGTAGAAAGCAGTTATGATTAATGGCAGGTGTTCATAAGCATGTTTTATTATAAGTAGTATAAAAACTAAAGATTGCCTCTTTACATATCCTGTGCTGAAAACTATTCAGAAGGTTTTAGAATAGTCAAGGTCAGCTTCTTAGCCTATTTTATGATGCTGGGGTTGGCATTGTGGCATTTAGAGGATTAATTTATTTATATTTTTATTTTGTTAATGTTTATTTGAGAGAAAGATAGAGTGTGGGCAGGGGAGGGACAGACAGAGAGGAAGGCACAGAATCTGAAGCAGGCTCCAGGGTCTGAACTGTCAGCACAGAGCCTGACGCAGGGCTGGAACCTACAAGCTATGAGATCATGACCAGAGCTGAAGTCAGATGCTTAACTGACTGAGCCACCCAGGTACCCCTAGATGATTGATTTTTAAATTTCCAAACAGACCACTGTTGAGGGTCAGTGTAAGTGCACTGATATTATGTAAACCTAGAACTCACTCATTGTTTGGTTCCTTTATTAATTTGTTAATTCATTTCACATAATAGAATGCATTCCATGAGGCAGTCTTAAGCATTGAAGATAAATAAGTGGTCATAGAAATTGCCCTCCTGAGCATATAATGGGCCAGCAGTCCTAAGTCGAATATAAGAAAGAAGAATAAAGTGAAAGATTCACTGGTAGGTCCCCACAGTTACTTCTGTGCTGTTCACTGAGCCACAGTCAAAGCTCCCAACAAGGTCTGCATCTCAGTCCATGAGGCTTTGGGGAAGCTCTATATCAGCCCCTAAGTGTATTGGATTCTCCTTATATTTGTCAGTCCCATAGTCTTTAGTGTTATTTTTTTATTAGCCAAGCCCTGCATTACTTTGATCCCCTTTGACAGTTATTTTCTTTATATTAAACTTTGCAAATTAAAAAAAAAAAAAGATTATTGAATAAATAGGTCTATGGCAGAAGCTGAGCTTCTGCATTTCTTTCTTTTTTAATTTTTTTAATGTTTATCCATTTTTTTGAAAAAGAGACAGAGTGCAAGTGGGGGAAGGGCACAAGGGAGGAAGACACAGAATCTGAAGCAGGCTCCAGGCTCTGAGCTATCAGTAAAGAGCTGAATGTGGGGCTCAAGCTCATGAACCACCACATCATGACCTGACCTGAGCCAAAGTTAGAGGCTTAAGCAACTGAGCCACCCACCCAGGCACCCCTGATCTTCTGCATTTCTAAACAAGCTCCCAGGTGGTGTTTCTGATCCTTGTATCACACCATAAGTAATGAGAACATGTAAAACCAAAAAAAGGGAGGTCTTTGGTTTTCTGAAATTCTCAGTGATTTGAGTGTACACAAGGGTCAAAACATGTTTACACTAAAATGCTGAAGAGCCAGGTATGCTCTTGTGAGGGTACCCTCACGCGTGCCTCCAAGCCTTGTTATTATTATATGCAAATAGTTCTTTGGCCATTCTTCACACCTTAGAGCCCAGCCCACTCTTGAGAGGATTAGCCTGGGAACAGTGCTCACCTAGACCCTAGAGACATCTTTGAGGCTATTTGGGAAAATCATTCTGGGTGCTTCAGAATATAAACTGACTCGAGGGAGCATGAGATCATGGATCTGAATAAAATAGAATCTACACACATGAAACTGGGTTCAGAACATGAATGGACTCAAATCCTCATGTATAATTGTGTGTACATAGCTGACTGGAATATTGGAGTTGGGACTAAGTTCTCCTGAACAAAGAGAGAGGGAAAAGAGTAGAGAGTAGAGCTCTTTGTTGCATATTCTCAATTCTGGACTATGCGTATATTCTAAGTTTTCTCTGGTATATGACAGAATGAGGCATAGAGAAGAGATAAAATATCAGTTAACTTGGAGTTCCTAACTTTAGAATTCTCAATCTCATCATTATCCTTCACTCTTTAGTCAATGGCTAGCCATTCCAGCAGGAAAAAGGCGTTTCGCTGAATGATCTATTAATACTCTGTTGCCAGTAATAACTACTTTTAATAAGTACTTTCATTATCCCTGTTTTCTACTGTAATTTCCCCTATTATCCTCAAGAAAAGATATGTAAAACAAAGATACAAATTAAATTATAAGCCATATCATTTATGACAGAATTTTATGTTTAAAAAATTTTTTTAACATTTATTTTTTTTCAAGAGAGAGAAACACAGTGCGAGTGGGGGAGGGGCAGAGAGAGAGGGAGACAGAACCCAAAGCAGGCTCCAGGCTCTGAGCTGTCAGTACAGAGCCCAACGCAGGACTCATACTCATGAACCATGAGATCATGACCTAAGCCAAAGTCAGCCGCTTTACTGATTGAGCCACCCAGTCACCCCATCTGACAACAGAATTATGACCCACAGCCTTGGTGGCAGCCAGCCCAAGAAGCCAAGCCACACCTCTATGGTGGTCAACTCAAAATAGTCAGTACATAATCAATGACTACCAACTTCTATATGTTTTGCCCTCACTTCCAAATCAGAACCAATCAGAGAAAGGCATATTTGTATGTCTTATGCCTACTTAGCTTCACTGCACTTCTGTCTCTAGCACAAAATGCACAAGCATTACTTATGACCAACTATTGCTAGCTCTCATGGGATCACCTAAGTCTAAATCCTCTCCTTCTACAGGATAGCCTTCTGTTTCTTATATATTTTTTCACTATAATTTTAATTCTTTGTGCCTGTCTCTCTAAATGGTATGATTTCACCAAGGATGCTTTGGACCTTCTGTGTCTATTCTAAGGAATAGTTGACTAGAACAAAAATACTCATTTGATAATCATCTTAGAAAATAAAGAGAATATGGGCAACATTTTTTACTGGTATATAGAGGCCAACAAACAATATCCTGATTAAAAAATTGCTTCACTAAATGGTTCTCTGGACAAATCTAATGAGCAATTTGGCAAACTTAGGCAATAAGAACCTAGACTCATAAATCTTCACTCTCCTTATTCTCCATTTGACTCTCTGTATCTGGCTCCCATCTTCCCCCATGCCTCTGTGACTGCTCTACTTAAACATCTCCATTGACTGCTACCTTCTCTTCTTGTCTAGACCCTTTACCTTTTCCCCAGTGGCTGTTCTAAGACCCCAGAATACCATTTTCCTCAAAGGATAAATGCATCCCAATTAGCTGTGTGTGCAGGTTACTATAGAATTCAAACCTTGAATCCATGTTAAATTTAAGACTATAATCAGGGACTTTCCTAAACACAGAGGTGGCCAGCAACTATTTCTAGGAGCATCAGAATTCTTTTGGATGCATATGACCCAGGGCTGCCGGACCTCTTTCACCTTGTATGCATATAGTCAGAACCTCAGATGCTAAATTTTGAATGACAAAAGACAATGGAACCTATTCAGAAAGGGACTTCCTTTCTATAAAAAAAAACATTCTACAATAAACCCAAGGGTTAAGAGAGACCCCAAAAGTAGGAAAACATATCCTAAAAGTCTATTGAGACATTCCCAGTAAAAATCAATTTGATCATAATTCAGTAATGCAAATAGAGAAAAGATGATGTCAGGATGGGAACTGTCTACTTACCTAAACTACAGGTGTTGTAACACCTGGCAGAATATTTCGAGATTGTTTTTGAAGAATAATAAGATGAGATTCAAACTATGGCCCTGCCATTCAAACTGCTGGGGGAACATTTCCCAACAGACCCCCTACTGACAAGGACACTTGTAAGTATTTTAAACAGAAGGGATATTTTGAACAAAAGAATATCCCATCTTACAAAAAAGAAAGCAGGACAAAGAAAAAAAAAAAACCTCATGTCAGATCAAAGACGACACACGAAGGAAAGAAAAAAACATCCATTATCTTGCTTTACCCTTAAACACTCAAGGTGAACGAACTATAAATATATATGGTCAACCTCATAAATTTCTGGTACATATGGGCATCATTCCTATATTAAATCCGTTTACTTTTGCTTCACTTCTTCCTGGGCATAAATATAGCACACAGGTGCTAGATATTTATAATAGCCCAGGTTTTCCCCGTGTTTTAGCACTTAAATGTAACCCTTGGACCTTTGACTAAACAGCTTTATTTCCTGCTCTGTGATACCACCCTTAAGAATTTAATAGGGACGGATTTACTTTGAAAATGGAATTGTAATATTAAGTGCACATGAGAAGGACTATTTCTTGAGGTTCCAGAGGACTCCAGTATTCAGATCAAGTTGTGTCTGCTCTAGATAGAGCTTTGCCTTCTCCATTGTTTTTGATGCATACCCCAATTGAAGATCTTAACACTATACCCGATACTATATGGACTAAAAATTCCACTGACATAGGAAAAACAATTGGATTAGAACCTATTAAAGTTAAGACAGATCTTGCCAAAGTATTGCAAACTTCCCCAGTATCTCTTGGAGCCAGAAGCAAAGAAAAGAAAACCTCTAGTTGAAGACCTTATGTCCAAAGGCCTTCTCATACTCTCTTTTAGCCGGTGTAACACTTCTGTCCTGCCAGCATAAATAACAGATGGATGAAGATTTTGATTTGTTCCAGATTTTAGAATATTAAAAAAATATATCTCTCTTCTCAATAGTGCTTAGACCAAATGTCATCTCAGTATCAAATCTCCCCAAAGTGACCTGTTTCAACATAGTGGATTTTTTTCTGCTCTTTACAAAGTGTACCTTTAGCCCAGGACAGTTAATACTTGTGGTGGCCAGTGGTACACGTGGAAAGTTATGCTCTAAGGGTTCACTGAAGCTTCCTCAAATTTTTCTCAGGTCTTTATTCAAATATTAGATCTAAATTTCTTGTGTCACTCAGTTTAGATACAATACGTGGATGATTTGTTCAAAGAACAAATACTTTGTTTAGGGAACAAGGAAGCCTATAAAAAAAAAATTCCATTTGTTTGCCTCAGCCTTAGCAGAAAAGGGACATAAAGTTTCAAAAGGTAAATAACAAATTTGCCAAACCGGTCCATTATTTAAAATATGGCTGGGGCGCCTCGGTGGCTCAGTCAGTTCAGCATCCGACTTTGGCTCACGTCATGATCTCACAGTCTGTGATTTCAAGCCCCACGTCTGGCTCTGTGGTGACAGCTCAGAGCCTGAAGCCTGTTTCAGATTCTGTGTCTCCTCTCTCTGCCCCTCCCCCACTCATGCTCTGTCTCTGCCTCTCTCTCTCTCTCTGTCAAAAATAAACATTAAAAAAAGTTTAAAGTATGGCCTATCTAGGTGGGAAAAACAGTCTCCAAATAAATTAAAGATTATCTAAACATAGTATAGAGCCCTCATCACATGATAACTTTAAGAATTTCTAGGTTCATCAGGATATTGAAGGAAATGGGTGTCAAGTTTTTCTGAGATTGCAGCAGCTTTTTATAAACTGACCAAGTGATGAGAAGAGATCCTCTCCTCTTGGAGCCCAAGCATGAACAGGTCTTCCTACCTGCAAAGACCCTTTTGTCTACTTATGCATGTGCAGTTTGGGCAAGTCCTTGGGCTTTTAACCTAATGTCATGGGAACCATCAAAAACCCATCATGTACAGTAGCTTCACCCTTGACCTGGATGCAAGACTTACCCTCCTTGGTTGTAGAGCGACCATTGCCACTTCAAAACTTGATGCTTTGTAGACTAGTTCTAGACAACCCATTTGGATTTATGGTCCCTCACACCATATAGCCTCACTATTGATCGAGAACACACAACATTTTCCAGCAATCAAGTTAATCTCTTGAGATGCTGTTACTCTTTCCTTCTCAAATACTGTTTCCTGTTACAACTTCTAGAATCTTACACTCTCTATTCTCTTGCCCTACCAGAAAAAGGGAACCTAACAGTTGTCTTACTTCAGGTAGGGAACCTTATGCACTTTGCTCATATTTATTGAGACTTTCATTGAGAACCATGACGTATTATTATTTCTTAATGAGTCATACCTCAAGGTTGGAACTAGAGGCTGTGAAAGCAAGATGTGTTTTCACTAAATTAAGCTCTCCTTTAGAATATAGTTTTCTATCTGAGGTAAAAATCAACCCAGAAGGCCTAACTTTTGGCACTTAGTAGAACTTGTAAACTAGCCACAGAGCAGATAGTATAAACATTCATATAGATAATAAACTTGGTTTTGGCATAGGACATGGCTTTCTGATGCTTTAGAAACAAAAGAGGCTTCGTATCTCTGCTGCAGCATCCACAAAAACGCACAAAAAGGTGAGAAACCTTATTTTTAATTTTTAAATTTTATTTAAATCCAAATTAGTTAACATATAGTGTAATAATGATTTCAGGAGTAGAATTTAGTGATTTATCACTTACTTATAACACCCTGTGCTCATCCCAACAAGTGCTCTCCTTAAGGCCCATCACACATTTAGCCCATCTCCCCACTCAGCACCCCTCCAGCAATGCTCAGTTTGTTCTCTATATTTAAAAGTCTCTTATGGTTTACCTCCCTCTTTCTTTTTAACTTGTTTTTCCTTCCCTCCCCTTATGTTCATCTGTTTTGTTTCTTAAGTTCCAAATATGAGTGAAATCATATATTTCTCTTTCTCTGACAGACTTCTTTTGCTTAGCATAATACATTCAGTTCCATCCATGTTGTTGTAAATGGCAATATTTCATTCTTTTTGATCACTGAGTAATATTCCAATGTGTGTGTGTGTGTGTGTGTGTGTGTGTGTGTGTACACACCACGTCTTCTTTATTCATCAGTCAATGGGCATTTGGTCTCTTTCCATACTCTGGCTATTATTGATAGTGCTGCTATAAACATAGGGGTGCATGTTCCCCTTTGAATCAGCATTTTTGTATCCTTCGGATACCTAGTAGTACAATTGCTGGGTCATAAGGTAGTTCTATGTTTAACTTTTTGAGGAACCTCCATACTGTTTTCCATAGTGGCTGCACCAGTTTGCATTCCCACCAGCAGTGCAAAAGCGTTCCCTTTTCTCCACATCTTCACCAACATCTGTTGTTTCCTGAGTTGTTAATGTTAGCCTTTCTGACAGGTGTGAGATGGTATCTCATTGTGGTTTTGATTTGTATTTCCCTGATGGTGAGTGATGTTGAACATCTTTTCATGTGTCTGTTAGCCATCTGGATGTCTTCTTTCAAAAAGTATCTTTTCATGTTGTTGAGAAGCTTTTAAATGTGCTGTTACTTCCTAGAGGTCTGGATTTTATAAAGTTTGAGACCCATGTAAAATATGGGAAGGAAAGGAAAATCTCTACTAGATGATTATGCAAAACAAGCAGGATTAATTAAGGTTATGATCCCATCTAAACCTTCAAAGGATATGCCTCCAGAAAGGTTCAAAAAGGCAGTTAGGAAATATCACTGTTTAGCTCCTTCTTTTGGAAAGGAAGAATGGAAAAAATCTGGTTGTACCCTTCACTCAGGTAGTGTCTGTGATCACAAGATGGCTGGTTGGTGGCACCAGATGATTTCAAAATTGTATTAACGAAATTTCTTCATGCAACCACTCATCATGTTATAGACAGATGGCTCATTATCTTAAATCAACATTAGCCAGGAAACTAAAAATAACCAAGAGAACTTATATTCAGGTCAGACCATGAAAAACTTTAAAGATATGGCATGAACATGAATCAAAGCCTTATGAGCCATTTGACCACGTCAGATGAATTTTATCTATCTCCTATTTTCCGCGGGATCTGAGTATGTTTCCATTATTATAATATGGATTTTAGAATGGGCTAAATCCTTTTTTTGCTCAAAAGATGCAGTCTCTAAAGTGCTGCTTGATTTTGTGTTTTCTGCTTAGGTTTACCAACTTTTATATCATGTGACTGAGGCACAAATTTATGGGAAACACAAGATAACTCTGTAAGGTGTTATCTCTTACTCAAAAACTCCACTGTCCTTAATATCCTTTTGGAAAGGTTGAAAGATTAAATAACATCTATAGGTATCCCCAGCAAAATTTTCAGAAACGCTTGAGTTTTCTTAGGCAAAGTTACTCCCACTACGCCTTATGATATATGGTTCACTCCCTTGGGGACATATCTGTTATCCTTCTATGAACTGAAAGCTGGAAGGCCCATGCATTTAGAGATTTCATTTCTGATACTGGACTCTGCTTCACAGGGACAGGCATGGCAAAATATTTCAAGGGACTCTGGTACTATACTCACTCTTATTATTAACAGATTAAGTCTGCCTTTCTACAGCATCAATATCATCTTTAGTCTCTTCATGACCTTCAATCAGGAGATTTGTATATTGGAGAAGACATCAGAGAAAAGCTTTTCTTGAAACTCATAGGAAATAATCTTATTAGGTACTGCTAATAACAAATGAAGCAGTGAAACTCCAGAAGGTCAGTCTTGGGTTCATGTTTCACAACTGAAAAAGCCATTGGGAATTCACGCAGTTAGAAGTCTAACAATAGATGAATTCAAACTGAGGATTCTCAGAAATCTAGAAGCTGCTTATCTTAAGAAATAGGCAGCTAGTTCAAGACCTTTGGAACAAGCTGATGACCTTGGAATGTAGACAGACCACCAAGACCCCTGTGTCTGTCTTGTTTTTCTCTGTTTGCTTATAATCATTTTTTTCCTTGATTGTAGACTACTCTAACGGCCTTTTTCTCTTTTCTTTTTATTATAATTTTTAGATCAGAATATACTAATGCCTCACTAGTGCCATACTAATTCTTAGATAAACTAAACGGTAGCCACTGCCCTCAATCTTACCAACTGCCACATATGCCACCCATCCCTGGATCTTATGACAAAAACCTTTGGGCAATTCTAGTCTCATCATATGAGACCATACGTAGGAAATTACAGCTGATGGCATTTCTGCTTGAATCTAGATGGAAATGACTTTCAGCAACTCAAACTGCAACTTTGCTAGTGTTACTTTCTCTTAGAAAAAGAGCAAATTATTACAATCCATTGATAGACCATAAGTAAATCTATATGTAAGTTCAATAGTCTTTGCAAGGTAGCAAGCTAAATACTTGCTAAATGAAGAAAATAATAGAGATCCAAATATGTAACACAGGTAATGTGAGGCCTTGCTCTGAGCTTTTGTCACATACAAATCATCTTTTTTATCCTGGATTTCCATGTACTCTTACTTCCTTTGTACGTTAGAGATGCCTGGTCCTCATTGCCTCATATTAACACTCCTGCGCTTTTGGAATTCTAAGACAAAGTGTAGAAAGCCTAATTCTATAAATCACCAAGGCTGGGAATTCTTATTCATGTATGAGCTCCAAAAGGAGATCACGTTTGATTATTGAGGCATTCCCCGTGGGAGGATTACTGACTCACTATTTATGCAAACTATCAGAGAAGTGTTTCCAGTGGTGGCAATCATACAAATAGAAAAGGCAATAAAAAAGTTATCACTAACTGACAGAAGTTACCATCAGTGATACCACCAATGATACCATCAATGATACTATCAATGGAATACTTGGAATGGATACTATCAATGGAATACTACATGGAATACAAATCCATCTTAACTCATGGGCATGAGTACAGATGGACAATTGTATTGCTCTAAGTTTGTTGTTGGCTAGTCATTTTGGTGTCTAAGCCATTGCCAATATTTCTTGCCCTGCTTGGATCAGTAATGCAGGCAGGATAGAACAGGCTATGTATTGGCTTTAGGATAGAGCTACTTGGCTGTCAGGTTAATTCTTATGGACCATGGATTAGTTCTCTTGGCCTGAGTTGAGCAATTGGGGTTCCCTGTTCCAAAGATTTAATAAAGAGTATTAATTATTCTTGTTTTACTCAGTGTTCATGGTGCTGGGTCATTGCATTCTTTCTGGAGCCTTAGGTGACCTTGTGCAGCCACTTTCCTGTCAGATGTTTGCCATGATATAACAACACAAAAGTCAAGAAGATCTCATGATGCAATGGACTGTGGAGAAAACTGACATGGCCCGAGCAGTGAAGACCTGGGTCTTTAGCCATTCATGAATTGTGCAGTCTCTCTCAAGTTGTAAAAATGACCAAAGAGGCAGGGAGTAGGGGTGGTAGATGGGCTGTGAGACTGAATGGTCTACAGTCAATGGTCAGACCAAGTGTGATAATGGGACTCTGGTCCACAAACCGTGGTGGCATCCGTTCCAGTAAGCCAAACCACATCTCTGCAGAAATTGGTCCAGAATGGTCAGTGATTGCTGGCTTCCCTCTTTTCTTAACCCTGCCTCCAGCTTAGAACCAAGCAGAAAAGGCTGGGTACGTTCCTGAAACCAGTCACATAAGATGTCTTATTTCTAGTTAGTTTGCCTCCAGCTTCCCTATGCCAACAACTCCAATCAGAATATATCTAAAGCCCCCCACCCCACCCCTGCACACATTTTTAAAAAAACTATCAGGCTTTCCCACTCTCCTGCCTTCATTGAGTCTGTGAAATGCAACTCGTGGTAGCTGACGCCCTTGCATAGAAAGCTCTGAGTAAATGTCATCTGTTTGCTCTCCTTTAGGTGGTTTTTTGTTAATCCTACAGCCCTGAGCCATAACCCCTGTCACCTGAATCGAATATTTTAAGTGTTACTTGAGGTTAGTAGTTATTAAAATGTTAGTGTACATCAGAATCACCTGGAAGGATTGTTAAGCCACAGATGGCTGGGTCTTTACCCCCAGAGTTTATAATTCAGTAGGTCTTGGGTCAGGCCAAGGATGAGCACTTTAGTTTTCAGATGATGCTAATGTTGCTGGTCAGCTGACAGCATTTTTGAGAAATGTCACCTTATACTGCCAATATGATTTAGTAACAACAGCAGTAATACCTGAATTTATGTGGTGTTCTCGCTCACTGTGAGACAATTGTGTAAAATCTATGGACCCAAAGACATGTTTTAAAACATGACCTTCTTTGGAAACATACACCTTGACTTGGAGTTATGAGGTTATAAGAGGGAGAGAAATGAATTTGATCAGAGTCAGAGGGAAATGTCTCCACCTTGCCCATAATTATGATTTGTTTTGTCCTTCTAGGGTAATTAGCCATACTTCAGCAAAGGGAACTAGGAGGCTTTGTACTTACTCATCCATGATCTAAGGCTGAAAAGGCAACCTCCTTACCAAATTGAAAAGGTGAAAAGAAAATTATTGGGGTTAAGTTAGTTATGATCGCCTCTTACCAGAAGAAAGATGAATAGGTTAGCAATGGTATCTGGCCACTAATTGTTAACTCCCTTAGTAAATTCTATTGTCATTTGAGTGGAAATAGTGATGCAGAAAGCTGAGAGTAGAGCAAGGATGTAGGTGCAGTTCTTTCCAAGGCAGTGAAGAAGACAAAATGACTCAAGGTGACATTGAGAATCGAAGGGTTGGCGGTGAGTCTCCCTTGGGAAGCTCATGGTCTTACTGCTGCATATAGATCTTAGCTGGCCTGTGGATGTCCCCCCCACCCCACGCACCAATATTCACCATTCTCTTATGCCAGCATTAGTTTTCCTCCTTGTTTTACCTTACTTATGTTCCTCACAACTTAAATACATCGGGTATCCTGATAACCAAATGATGCTCTTTGTTTTCAACTTTATTTTGCATTTTTGCTTGAATTGTCTGAAAAAACAAACATGATAAATCTCAACATAAATTGGACAGGTTCCTGTGTAATCTGCCTTTCTCAGTTAAGATTTACTCACAATAAAAAGAACGGTCAAGTACTTCCTTCTTTGTGCATTCTACACCAGAAGGCATTTATCGACAGTGCACTGAGGAAACATTTTTTTATGATAGCCAGTTTTGGTCTTTTTAAAAATTTGAAAAACGGAACCAAATTAAAAAAAAAGACCACGGTAATGATTAAGGGGTGAAAACAGATCTGAAGGGGAACTGTTTAAAGAATTGGATTGTTTAGCTGAGTAACAGAGCAGATTCGAGGTTGCATAGAAGGGTCTACCTTGTGGTCAGTCATTACCACCTAATAATTTTTTATGAATGACATCTGGGAGAATGAAGAATGAAACCAATTACAATTTCTAATGGGACATTTGATCTAGTCAATGATTCTGAGGCACCAAATGCCTTCAGGAAGCTTTCTTCTCAGCTGGAACCTAATTTTACTGGAGCCATTTTACTCTGTATGATAATGCAGCTGTCCTTTGTGGCTTCTCTGAGGTCAAAAAGGCATCACTGTGTGCTGTTTAGGAGTAAGTTTCTTTCTAAATAAGATCTGACTGGGTCATTACCCAGAAGCAATAATTGGGCCATCGGGGACAAGATGAGCTCAAAATGAAAGAATTATTCACTGGCTAAAGATGATAAGCCACTAAGGCAAAAAAAAAAAAAAAAAAAATCAGCTAAGACCACAGATTATGTCATTGGAATTAGGGCTTTCTCTTGCTTATTTATATGGGAGAAAGAACTGACCATATAAGGCTTGTTTAATATTTTGAGGTGGCAGTTTTAACCAAAATTGATTATTGCTACCCCCTACCAAAAAAAGAGAGAAAATTATAAAATTCCAGTTACCGTAAGCCAGTCAACAGTTGAAGAAATACTATGTATATTTAGAGAGGAAACAATATTACTTATGAAAATACTACTTAAACATGGCTATGTGGGAATTGGGCTGCTTCCAATAAATTTTTAGCAAGCATTTCATATTTTTAAAATTAATAACTTGATTTAGCATATAAGACATTATTATGAACAATGTTTTTTACACATGTACTTGTAGTAAAAGAAATGCTTTGAAAATAAGCATTTTATATAAATGATACAGAAATATTTTCGTCACCTTGGAACAAATATCTGATCTCATTTGCATTGTTTTTATTTTTTATTATAAATCTGAAAATAGGGATCAATGTGTTTTGTAGTTCAGTTGCTAAACTGCCAAAAATAAAATAATAAAACTTCATCTTTAATTGCAACCCGCAAAGGGATTACTTGCTTTCTTTCTTGGTTTTCTTCAACATAAAAAGTACTTGTTATGAATAGAAAACAAAGAAAATAATAGCTCTATGCTTACATATTTTCATATTTTATTTTTATTTGGAGAGTTTTATTAAAAGCATATTGTTGTATGTGGTATGTATCTAGGTTTCTATTAACGGACCTATATTACATATAGCACTAATGTGAACAGTATTTTCTCAGCTCAGTATTCGAAGGTATACATGCAAAGCACACCTTATTCACGAGTCCTAGTGGGTATTATTCCTGCAAGATATGGTGAGAATATGCCTTTAGATTTAGTGCCTTCATATTAAGGCAACATAATTGTGGTCTTTAGTTTACTTTGAAAATTAGTTGTTTGCAATCTAGAGTAGTTGATTGTTTGCAATCTATAGCAACATTGTAGTTAAAGTTCTCAAAAGACTATTTAAATCCATTATTTAAATGAGAAAGTGACTCAGTTGAGCCACTGTGAGAAAGTGGGCTTAGTTAAGGCTTGTGAGCAGATGGTAGGATGATCAACTATCCCACTTTGTCCAGGACTGAAAGGTTTCCCAGAACACAAGGCTTTCAGTGCTAAAACTAGGACCATCCCAGGGAAAACTGGGAAGAGTCGGTCACCCTAATACATGTCTTCTGATGGCTCTCCTTGAAGGAACATTCCCACCCTAAACTCCAACCAGAGACAACACTGAACCACTCTACCATCTCACCTTAGGGCATCATTGCAGTGGAAGTGAGGGAACGAGGAATGCAGATTTCTTGGGAAAAAGCACCAGAGTAGTAAGGAAAGGATGTTAGGTTGTACTGTAAGTGTGAAGGAAAGCCATTGGAAAGTATTAAGTGGGTGTGGCCTGATCTGACTTATGATTTAATAGAATCCGTCTGCAGGTGGAGGTTTGACTGTAGTAAGGCAAAGGTGAAACAGGATGACCATTTAAGGGTCTTTGTAGAAGTTTTGGAGTCATTATAGGGTGGATTTGGTAGAAAGGAGTTGAATTGCAATGTATTTTGAATATAGAACCAATAACATTTATGCATGGATGGGATGCAAAGTGTGAGAAAAAGAGAAAAACCAAGGATTATTATAAAGTTTTTGCCCTGAACAATTGGGTAATTGGTGTTGCCTTTTACTTAGATAGCAAACGCTAAAAGAACTGATATAGGGGGAAATCAAGAGTTTGTTTTGGGTGAAAGTTTGATAGGTTTATTAGAAATTCAAATAAATATCAGGTAGGCTATTGGCTACAAAAGGCTGGAGTTTAGGGGAAATACTTAGCTAGAGTTTAGAGAGGTAAATCTAATGGTTATTGATGTTTATATTGATGTTATTTGAAATAATGGGACTGACTGGGTTCATCTGAAAAGTGAAGGAAAAAGTTGGGGACTAAATCCAAGGAACTTCAACATTTAGAGTTTAGAAAGAGGTGAAAGAGTTGACACAGGAGTCTGGAAAGGAGAAGCCAGAAGGGAAACTAGGATAATTTAATGTCATGACATCAGGAGAAGACAGAGTTTCAAGAAGGAAGGAACAATTAAGGATATCAAATGTTAAAATTTCAAGTAAGACGAGGATTAATGATTTTGATTGGATTTGGTAATATGTAGACTCTTACAAGGGTAGTTTCCATGCAGTTTTGGGGATAAAAGCATGATTGGAGTAGGTTTGAGAGAGCATGACGAGGGAGAATAAATGGACCCAGACAGTGTGGTCTGATGACGGAAGTTACCACTATGTAAATTTCATTGAATGCGGTAGCACTTAATGTTTTTAACAGCTGGGGTGTACGTAAGTTTATTGCACACTTGTAAGTTCAAAATATTCTTCATAAAATCTTGTCTAATTCTAATTTGTGCTTTTTCTTTAAAAATCTAGTTTGTGGCTATTGTGGCTATATTGCCCTTATAAGCAGGCTGTGGCCACCATTACAAAGCTATAATGAAATGACACACCCATGCCTCGTGCTGAGATAATCTAGGTAAAACAAATCACAGGCTTTTCATAAAAAGCTTATACACTGTGAGATCCAAATCATTACTGTTAACAGATGATCAGTCTTGGCCCTCACACATCAGTATGGAATGGAAAGTCAACTTCCACCCTTTTTTTCAAGTTGATGACACCTTGGCCTTAAATTATAGTCATAATAGTAGTGGCTGGCAACAATGGTAGTTACGTTAGTACTTAATATTTTACTGTATTGTAGTTGCTTAATACAAGATCATAAATGTGTATGCTTTTGTTTTTCTTTTTCAGTGCTAGATTTCAGCGTGAACAATTTCAGTATTAAGTATTGAGCATGCACACTGCACAGTGCTAAGGTTTCGGTGTTAAGAGGAAAAAAAAATTAAGATCGATCCTGAGTTAGCTCTGACTATAGACTGGTTCAGATTCAAATACAGGCTAGAATAAAAAATTGGACAAAATTTTTACTTTGGATCACAACCAAATCTGCAGATAAGCAAAGCAAAGGGCAGACAGGAAGCCAAGGTTAGAAGTGAATGGATGCTGTTCCAGAATGCCTTCCTCGTTCTTCACAGAAGCTAGCCCAACTTCCATGTCCTCAGTAGCCAGCATGGAGTCAGGAATCTCAGGTCATGAGAACCCAGAGCTCTGGCTTGCTGCTTTTTCTCATGTTATGCTGGGCAAGAATAATTCTTAGAGGGAAAACTTCAATTACCTTTTAGGAAAAAAGAAAATTTGGGAATTAGAGAGAGAGAGGTGGATGACGATCACTTGGTCTTATTTTCTGTCAAGACCTTATGTGCTAAAACCAGTAAACACCAATTACCAGGGAAGGGGGTGTCTTGTTCAAATGCAAATTCTGATTCAGTCTCCAAGATGAGGTGGCTGCTGCCGGTTAGGGCACAGACTTTTAGTAGTGAGGAGCTAAATGCTTAACATGGTGAAATAGAGTAAGAAGGAAAAGACAAGTTTAGGACAAATGAAAGGAACAGCTTTGAATCCAAATGACAGCCCCGCCTTAGTTTAAAGCTAGGTTCTCTTTTCTGCTTATTATGGATGTTTGATAAGAAATACAATTGCTGAGAAGTTTGTTTTGCTTGCTGTTTGCTATGAGCATTGTGAGACCTTTCCTGATTGTAACCCACTGTAGAATGGGCTGTAAAACTTCCTAAATGTAGTCTGATATGTAATGGAATGAGTGATTGTATACAAACTAACCGGCATTTCTCGCTTCTGTAAACCTGCTTGCTTAGCACATTCCTCACCTACCCCCTTCCCCCTTTCTTCCTCCCGCCACAAGTAAAAACCTCCCCTGTGCTATTTGTCTCTGTCTATAAAAACGCTATACCAACCCTAATCGTGGCCTCTTGTGTCACCGGCGACGGGTGCGCAGAGGACCAGGTTCGAACCTGCAATAAACGACCCTTGCCGCTTGGCTTTGACTTACGACTCTGGTGGTCTTTTGTGGGAGGTTTTGGAACTTCAGGCATTACACAAATTGTGGAGGGTTCTGAAGATCAGATTGAAGAGTTAGATTTTTATTTTTTTAATGTTTCTTTATTTTTGGGAGAGAGTATGTGAGTGGGTGAGAGGCAGAGAGAGAGGGAGGCACAGAATCTGAAGCAGGCTCCAGGCTCTGAGCCATCAGCACAGAGCCCAATGCAGGGCTTGAACCCATGAACCTTGAGATCATCACCTGAGCCAAAGTCAGACACCTAATCGACGGAGCCACACAGTCGCCCCAGAGAGATTTTTAAATGTAGAAGATGGGGCACCTATTGATGAATTTAGATCAACTGCCATGAAGTCATGATTTTAGAACTAGTCATAAATTAGACAACACAGAGATCAGACAGGATGGCATAGATTTCTGAGAAGTTGAAAACACTTGATGGGATTTGGAGATATTTAAAATATGTTTGAGGCAAAGAAGATAGTCAATAAAAATCCCAAAGTTGTGAGACAAGATGAAGAGAAAGATACTTCCATTACAAAAATTGTTAAGCAAGGAATGTTGGTGGATGGTGAAAAATGAATACTTGCCCTTCTATCTAGAGATATGCTAATATCGTTAATAATATTGACAGAAAATAAAGGAAAAACCAGCCTTTAACTGAGGGCTAATAAATATGTGCATACCAAAAGACGGTGACATGTTCGGGGGGAAAAATTAAACTTTAAATTTTTGAAAGAGTATTATTATGAATTGCAGAGTGAAAGAATAAAGGAAATGAATGGAAATGAGAACTTATATCCCAAAATAGATATGAAACTTCTGGAGCAACATATAAACATTGCAGGGTAGAGAGCAAACAAGCTTCAGCTGAGGTATAATTCATAAAACATCAGCTGGAGTATGTCATTCAAGCTACTTACATAATTATAGTCCAACACTTCTGCTGCCTTTGTTACTTAGGTCGCTCAGTGTATTACTGCAACTTAGAACCAGCACTTTAGGTGATTCATTAAGAGAGACAGAGACAGAGACAGAGAGAGAGAGAGAGAGAGAGAGAGTGTGATGTATTTTTTTTTAAATTAAAGATGCCCTACCCTCATTTAACTCTAAGAAGATTTTGATTATAAAGTGGCTGTAATGAGTGTTTTGATGACAAAGGTTTGAGCTCTTAGAATATTCTTTTTGTTCCTTGTACTGAATCCTCTGGTAGTAGTGCTGTGGGAGAAACTTCTCATCGTGTGCCAGCGTCTATCTCTTTCTTTTTTCCATAGCACTGCATTTTTATTTACGCAAGTGTCCGGTTACAGACTAATTTTCCCAGCTTCCCTCATGGCTAGATACGGTCATTTTGGCCAATGTGATATGAGTAGAAGTGATTTATGAGACCCCTTTAAAGAGGAATCGGGTTGTGCCCTCCTACCGCAGTTTCCTCCTACATCTGCTTATTCAAACATGGACATGGTGGTGAAGCAGACTAGGAAGAACATGAACGCGCGGTGAGAGAAGAGCATGAGGTGATGTGAGCCTGGTTTCCTACATCCATGAGTTGCCAATCACCCACACCCTCACACCCTTTCAAGAAAGAAGCACATTTCAATATTGTGTATTTGGGGCTTTGTTACAGCAACCAAACCTGTGTTCTAATAAATACAAGGCACTTTGAGGAAGGTCAAAACCTAGTGTACCTCTAGACCTTCCTCACTAAACAGAGGCCCTCTTTTATATCAGTGGGGTGTTAAGTATTAGAGTAGCCTTCCACATTGACCTTTGTCTCTAATCTTTCTATACCTGTTCATCCAGCCCTTTCAGCTCTGGAAAGCCGAACATAGTTTTCTCCCCCAAGCCCACTATTGCACAAATATACACAATCCTATTCCTTGTAAATTCCTAATTGATTAACTAGCATCACGTGGCCATTATCTCCTTGTTGTACAGTGCCCTTCCTTCCTGGTTTCAACTGGTGTCTTTTTTTTTTTTTTTTAAGTTTATCTGTTTTGAGAGACAGAGACAGACAGAGAGACAGAGTAGGGGAGGGGCAGAGAAAGAGAAGGGGAGAGAGAATCCCAAGCAGGCTGTGCACTATCAGCCCAATGCAGGGCTCCTACTCAAGAACTGTGAGATCAGGACCTGAGCCGAAATCCAGAGTCAGATGCTTAACCAGCTGAGCCACCCAAGAGCCCCTCAACTAGTTTTTTTTCCCCCAAAGATGTATAGTCCTCCTTAAACTGGGAAATGAAATATTTGCTTGAGTATGTTGTGGTTCCATATTCTCATTTCCTTTTATGTCAGACTACTCAAATGATGAGACTTTGTACACTGTCTTCAAATAGTGCCATATAAAAACTCTTCCATTCTAATTATGTTATTGAAACTACCTTTTTATTGTATTTAATTTATTTTTTTTAATTTTAGTTCATCTCATTTTAATGTGCATTTAGTTTTGAGAGAGAGAGCACAAGCAGGGGACGGCAGAGAGTAAGGGAGACACAGAATCCGAAGCAGGGTCCAGACTCTGAGTTCTCAGCACAGAGCCTGAGGTGGGGCTCAAACTCATCAACTGTGAGATCATGACCTGAGGTGAAGTCAGACACTTTACCAACTGAACCATCCAGGTGCACTGAAACTGCCTTTTTATTTTATTTTACTTTATTTTATTTTATTTTATTTTATTTTATTATTTTATTTTATTTTATTTTATTTTTTTAATTTTATTTAAAAATTTTTTTAAAAAAACTTTATTTATTTTTGAGATTGAGACAGCGTGTGAGCAAGGGAGGAGCAAAGAGGGAGGGAGACATAGAATCCGAAGCAGGCTCCAGGCTCCGAGCTGTCAGCACAGAGCCTGATGCGGGGCTCAAACTCACAATCCGTGAGATCAGGACCTGAGCCGAAGTCAGATGCTTAACTGACTGAGCCACCCAGGCGCCCCTGAAACTGCCTTTTTAAAAGGTTATACTTTCTGCCCTCTGATTATTAAAATAATAAATTCTAATTAAAAAACCCTAGAAAATATAAAGGACAGAAACCTAATCCCTAGTCTACCATCTAGGATACATTAACGTATAATAAATATATATTATGGAATATTTTCTGAATATTAAGATATATACCAAATATGAACTAATTATATAATATTTATATTAGTTATACTTGGTATATATCCTAGTATTTGTATTTGGTATATATTATGTATATAACTATGATATTTGGTATAAATATTATCAGTATTGGGATGCATGCCAAATGTTATATATAATATAAAATTTCATATTATGTATTAAAAATGATATTGGGTGTGCATCCTAGTATTTATAATTATATCTATTTTTATATTTCTTTTATTTAATGAAATCATACCACATATACCTGTTGTTTTATGCTCTTTTGGATGAATAATACAGTTTGGACCTCCTTCCTCACCAATAAGGAAGGAATACCTAGAGAATATTATATTAAAGAGATATGCATGAATTTATTTTTAGAGTTACTCCTTTAAACATCTGTACTGTTATGGTTGTACATTTGAACTGTTTTCAGTTTCTGCCATTATAAATAGTGTTAAAATATTTACTGTACATGCTTGCTTTCTCCTTTTTGTTCTCAACTGATGTTGGTTTCCTTTCCATGCAAGTATTTTCCTCTGTAGTCTCCCATATTCAAATGAAGCAGTATAAGATGCAAATCTGATCCTACTTCTCCATCAAACCTGCTCTTTTTTCCTTTTCTCATTGGTATCTGTCTACCAGAATTTGTATAGCCATTTCCCCATTCATTTTGGTACTTAATTGTATATGGCCTTCAATTAATCATAATTGTATGCGTGTTAATAGTGAGATCTATTAGGTAAGGAAGGCATAGGCTTCTATAACCCCTGATTGACTCAGCACCATTACTTCCAAAAAGCTGTATCTCTTGCTTGAGAAATTTCATTCCTCACTTATAGGTGGTGTGTGTGTGTGTGTGTGTGTGTGTGTGTGTGTGTGTGAGAGAGAGAGAGAGAGAGAGAGAGAGATGGAGACAGAGATGGGAGGGGAAGGGGCTAGGGAAAGAGGTTAGAAGTTTTGTTCTGCTTTGTTTTATATCTAAGACTGCACCCAATTCCCAGAATAAATTTGCCAAGGATCACTTCACTTTGGTCAGCTCAGTTGACATCTGACCAAGAGCATCATGTTTTGATGCAGTCATGGAATACCACATGTGAGGAAGGCGATGGGAGGACAAAAATGGAGCGGGGGCAGCAAGGAAAAGAACAGAGGTCTGGAAGCAAAAATGCGCTAGGAAGAGACAAATGGGCAGAGCAAAATTACTCAAAATGAAGTCTATGTTTAGAGACTGAGAACTAGAGCTTTCTTTTTACATCGCTCTGGTTAGCAGTCACCAATATAGAGGGTCTCAACTTGGGTTCTTATCCCACTAGGCCACATGCTAAAAGGCCACATGTTAATTCTATATCTTCATAGGCCTCAGTTTGTGAATTGGAGGTATTATTTACTGTCCCGACTATATCAGTATAGCTGAAATATCAAGTTATGTAACAAATGTGCTTCAAAAACTATACAAATATGTGCCAGATTGCATTTTCTAAAGATGGGTATGTAGCATCTCCTATGCCTTGTGGCCTTGCTACTCTCCATAGAGAACCCCTTGCCCTTGTATCTGAGTGGGCTTGTGACTACTTCAAGCAATACAGTATATGGCAGATGTGATGCTATGATAGTTCAAAGCTAGGCCATGAGAATCAATGCAGATTCTGCCTTGTTTTCTGGAACACGCTCCTGAGATCCTTGAGCTACCATGCAGGAAGCCCAACTACCCTGAGGCTACTCTGTTTCGATGATGTGTTGATCCCATCAATAGGCCAGGTGTAGATGCTGAGTGAAGATGCTTCCAAATGATTGTAACCCTTGCCCTGCCCCCAGTCTTCTCAGCTGAGTCCCCAGACATCATGAAGCAGAGACAAGGCATGTTCACTGCACCCTGTACAAATTCGTGACCCAGAGAATCTTTGGCCACAACGAGATACTTGCTTATGATCTAAAGTTTGGGATGGTTTGCTATATGGCAAATAAAACCAGAACAAAGTCTAACAGATGACAGTCATTATTATCATGATCACTTGGTGTAGGAAAACATGCTGGTATCATGTGGTTTAATCTCTGACGAAAAGCAAAGGTGGATGAGTTCAAAGCTACAGTTAGGAAGGAACAGAGATTATCATCAGTGTTGCCTCAAAACTGTTGTTTTCGGACAAAGAATGTCTGTGGATGCTTAGTCTATAACAAATTAGAGACTTTTCCCTGGCATCAGCTGGGACTAAGAGACTCACCAAGATACTCTGGCCTTGGTCTTTCACAACGAACCTCATAGAGGTGCAGGCTGCCCCAATCCCCAAGTGCTCTCCTTGTGTCTCTGCCAGACCGAACATCCTGAGCCAGCTCACACAAACTGTCTCCCTGATCCAGAGCAGCTGTCTAATTACAATTTTGTTATTATTAATTACAGAGCAGAAAATCATTTGTAATTAGCTCAGCCTAAATCATAGTTTAAACAGCCAAAAATTACATTACAAACTAAAGTGTAATTAAAGCACTACACTAAAGTGTTTATTTAAACCCAGTTTAGTTACTGCAAATTTTTCAATCAGCTTCTCAGGCTCATACATAGATTTAATTAGTCTCCAGTACTGACAGTTTAGTGCGTTTATTCATTAAGCATCAATATTGCTGAACAAATGTAAATAAAATATAGACAGAGATGCTTTAAAGGGGCAGTCACGAAACATCTGGGCGAGATAATGAGGCTGGGAAAGATGTGAATGTTAATCAGGAGCAGCACTGAGCAGGTTTATAGAGCGGGCTTGCGCTGCAGTTTGACTGGAATAGTGTGGGGTGGGGCGGAAGTCAATTCAATTCAGTTCTTGCCATTGCTCTGGAGTAGATGTCAGGTGCCTCTCAGTGGAATCTGGATGAGATAAAAGAGACCATCCCACTCTACCAACCTCTGGGGCTCTGTGCATCTTCTTAAGAAACAGAAGAGCTTACAAAGGGATCCTCAGGATGAAGTAGCTTCTTTCTTTCTTTCTTTTTTTTTTTTTTTAAACGTTTTTTATTTATTTTTGGGACAGAGAGAGACAGAGCATGAACGGGGGAGGGGCAGAGAGAGAGGGAGACACAGAATCGGAAACAGGCTCCAGGCTCCGAGCCGTCAGCCCAGAGCCTGACGCGGGGCTCGAACTCACGGACCGCGAGATCGTGACCTGGCTGAAGTCGGACGCTTAACCGACTGCGCCACGCAGGCGCCCCGAAGTAGCTTCTTTCTTAAAGGGTGTAGAGAAAGTGGTCTCTGTGATAATAGGTATCATGCGCATTCCAAGGAGTAAATTTTCTATTCAGGGACTATTGTTTGGAAAACCACTCTTTGCCACACATGCAGAAATGCCTACACACACTTCTAAATGAGTTCCAGATTCTTGGAAGTACTCTTCAGGGGCAATCTCCACATTCGTTGATAGGGCTGCTGTTTCTCAACACATTCTGGTAATTCTTTGAAGTGCCTTCAGAATCACCTTCATCATTGTTGGTTGGATTTGCCTCCATAGCCTCCAAACACCCCCTGCCCCTATTTTCCAGTCTTATCCCCCCATCATCATTTTCTTTTCTTTTTCATCCTACTACTAGAATTATTTCTCCAGAATGGAAGCCCTTTTGTGGCATTCCTCCACCTACCACCTTAGGGGTTGCCGGTTGTCTCACCAAGGTTCAGGAGCTGAAACTTCTCACACGAGGCTCTCTGTGGACTGGCCAGCCTGCTTCTCTGTCATCGTTTCGGTGTTCTGTCCTGTGGCCTAATTCTTTAGGATTCCCGCAAATCACCAGACTACTTTTGGCCTGCATGCCTTTTACACACGTGGTATGCCAGTCTGTGAGCTGACTTTCTTGTCTTGGCTTGGCCAAGTCCTGTGCATCATTCAAAATTCATCCCTGGCAGTGTCTTGTTGGGAAGGCCTTCCTGATATTCTTGTTCTGTTCTTCACTGTAAGTAAGTACCAACTCCGCTGCCCCCCCCCCCACCGCCAGCACACATACCCTATTTCCATGCTATTATTGCTTTTATATCACTAACACCATATATAATAATCATCTAGGCCTGCTGAGACCAATAAAATATGACCTCTTTGGATTAAAGGAGGTGACAATACATAATGACTTTAGGAAGTCATTATTCACTTCAGTGTCCCCAACAGCATCCATGGTGCTTTTCACACCCCAGGTGCCATGTAAATATATGATGCGTGAAACATGGCACTATTATTTTGGGTGTTATTGGTGGTCCCCAACCTTTACTTTTTTGAAGATAGATTATAGTCTTGGAAATAGTCATGAATTATTTGAAGACAAGATTAATAAATGACAGTGGTCGTAAAATGGTGTCCAATGATTTTTGGTAAAGCAAAGCCATACATGGCTAAAAGTAACTGTGTTTCACAGAATAAAATAGATGTGGATTAATTATTTCTGAAAAATCTCTCAAGTATAATAACATCACTGGCAAAAGGATAATGCAAATTTGGTTGTTTTTTTAAATACTTACAAAATGATTTTTATAATTGCCCCGTTGCATTTTTGTCCTAGGTAAATATTACTATTTTTGCTGGATGGAAATATTTGGACAACTTTTGCTTTATAAGTAAGTAGCAACAATGGTCAGGAACACCCTCAAGAATCACATATTCTTCAGTGAATGCAAGTTTTTCCCTTACCTGCTATGGGACGTTGGGCACTTAACCACTGTATGATTCAGTTTCCTTATTTATAAAATGGGCATTATAATAATACCTGCCTGATAGGCTGTGGTGAGAATTAAAGCGGTTAATGCATGTAAATGTTTTTGGATAGTGCCTAGTATATAGTGGTGCTACATTATAGTTTATAAGTTTTACTTTTATATTAGTAATATTATTTGCTTTCCTGAAATATCAAGTTTATGGAGAAACTTGGTATAACTTAAGTAAGTCACTGGTACTTGGAAAGGGGGCAGTTTCATTGCAACCGAGTTAAAATAGTGGATCTTAACTTAGATGTTGATGTTTGTCTAATTATTTTGATTCTCATTTGTATTGATGGATTTCATTTTTTAGATGAGAATCAGATGATACATCCAAAGTATACCTGACAGTTCCTACTGGAATATGTACATATTTATCTTCAGAATTTAAGAATGAATGAGGAGAGACATGCAAAACCATTTAAAACTAGTGAAAGGATCTAGATTTGAGTTGCAAATTGTCAGGTTATATCTCTTTAAAAATAAACCAGGGTCACCTGGGTGGCTCAGTCAGTTAAGCATCTGACTCTTGATTTCTGCTCAGGTCATGTTCTCATGGTTCATGGGATCATGCTTTGCATTGTGCTCTGCATGACAGGCTGAGCCTGCTTGGGATTCTGTCTCTCTCTCACTCTCAAAATAAATAAATAAACTTAAAGAAAATAAACAGTCTACAAAAGCATTGAAATCCTTAGTATGTACTTATGAAGCAGTCAGATTTTGAGGACTTACTTAAATACATTTGACAGGAAACGAAAGAACTGACCTTGTCTCCAGCCTTTCATGTTTTTCTTTGTTACCGCTGAATATCTATTTACAAAACAGCTTCTAGTACCATGTAGTGATCTAGTTCTGGGAAAGAATTTGTTCTGCTGAAGTTAAGGCAGATACTCCTAATGAACTTAAATAACCCTATAGAATTGCTCTTTTCAGAATAAATCTTTGGCATTATCCCACTGGTTCAGATTACGAATGTCATCACAAACAATTTAGTGAGACTTGTCACTCTATTTGTCGTAAGAGTAATCTGTTTATGACACAACTCAAGATTCTTCTTATAAGAATCAATGGGAGATATTTCTGTGTTTTCTTGTTTGTTCAGAACTGGTTTTGATTCCTTCTTTGTACAGTTATCTAGAAAATCCAGAGTCAAATGCATGATCATCTTCTGGCAAACAAATGACATTTTGCAACATGCAATTTGCATATTTATTACTTTTCTCTTACTCTCAATGTCCCTTTTAATGCTTCATTCACCTATTTCAATATATTGTTCTTGAAAAATATATATTATTAACTATGATATTATGTATTTATGAATTCATCTTTATGTGTTTTAGAAGAAGGACAAGAATAAATGAAAAAAATGGAGGAAGGAAAATGGGAGAAAGAAAGGAAGGGAGGAAGAAAAAAGAAAAGACAAGGAAAGGGAAGAACAAAGAAGAAAGGGGAAGGAAGGAGTCTAGAATGGAAGGAAGGAAGGAAGGAAGGAAGGAAGGAAGGAAGGAAGGAAGGAAGGAAGAAAAGGAAAGGAAAGATGGAAGAGGAAAAGTTTTGAAACTCCTTTTGGTTGGTCCAAATATAGAGTAACCATATGGTGAGATTTCTTATATGGTATTATATTTATGTCTCTTATATGGCCAAGTGAGTACATTATATTCCTTGTAGAGTGGGACACTGTTAACAATGACTAATACCTATATCTCCACACATGTGAGCTCCTTCACCAGTTCTCACTTTTGGAAATGTTTGCAGAACATTCTGTATTAGAAGGAGTCATTCACTTGGGTGATCGGATGTATATATGAAACATGTTGAGAACCCCAAAGCTGTATAGATGCCAATAACTCAGGCTAACACTTCGGTCATGAAAATAAGGCTATCTGATGTGTGCTATTCTTTGCCCAGGATGGTGTTCATTTAAAAGCAAAATCTCTTTTAACTTATAGAAGACAACTTATGGTTGCCCAAAACATGGGGATATCATGCAAAATCACTGAATTTATTATTTAAATTCCTCCTCCTTTTTGGTTTTCCCTTCCTTTTATTTTATTTGAAGTAAATTCATAGTTCATTAGAAAAGCCTGCCACAGCTTTCAGCAAATTGCTTGCTTCCACCAAAGTTCTTCACACCCTGACAGCAAATTTTTTGAAGTTTTCAAGATTATAAAAAAGTTGATCTTCAAGAAAACATTTTTTCTTTTGAATATTCTTTTGCATTTTTATTTATCTTGTACATTTAACGTAGAGAATAAAAATGTAGTGGATGCATATGATATGGTTATAATGTGAGTTGAGAATACAAAATTCCAAGTCAGTAAGTGGTCTGGAATTTCATCCTAGGAATTGGGTAAGGAGGTAGGTTTATACATTAAAGGCCCTTGCCTCCAAAAATATATCTCCTTTCTTCCCCTAAAATTCTTCAGAGGACAAAACTCATTATGCTATAATTGGATATAAAGTTTATTATACAAACATCTTGTGGGGTGGAATATGGTTTTCCCAAATTCATGCTAATATAAACCAGATAAATATCTCCCAGCTCCAGGATCACCGTTTCTCCACTCTGGTCTGTATAATATGGGCTGGCCCACGCTAACCAGATTTCCCAGCCTCTGTGGTCCACTGGCTTCCATCTGAGATCAGCTAATGTGAGACAGAGAGTAGGGAGGTTAGAGGAAGGGACGAGCTAGGGTATTATACCTCCCTCACTCTGCTCAAGGTGGCTGTCACCCCCTCTGTGGTCACAGCTCCCAGTGGGTAGCTGTTGTTGTGGTTCTAGGACCCACCAAGCAGCCTCAACTCATCTGCTCAGGTAACCACATCTCCATTTGTCTCTTCATCACTAAGGGGTGATGAGGGGTTTCTTCTGTAGCGGTTCTGACACTTACCTACCATAAGGCTTTCCAGGCCTTCCAGCTTTTTGGGAACTGGTCCCCAGTGCTATAGGCTCTCTACACAAATTCTTGTTGTGAGGTGCTATCTTCCTGAGTGGATTTTTATTGATGTTATATCTTCATTATTCTCTTTCTCTTGGTTACCCAAAACAAACTTTTCTTAGTGATTACTTATTTAGCAAGGTGGCTTCCATGTTATAAGGAAGAGCAAAATAATTCATTAACTTTTCCAGTTGAATGTCTGAAAGTTTGCTTAATGTCATCAGACAGTGTGAAATACAACATCCCAGGCCCACAGGATGATCAACAAAGGGGGAAGGTGTTTCTGGGCTTGCTGCTTATGGTGCTGGAAAATCAATCTCCTGTGAGAAAGAGCTCCCAGCAATATAGATTGTTTGAACTACTTACCATTATGTCAAATTCACTTTAGCATCTGCAAACAGACATACTGTATGAATACTGTAGAAGCACTGTTTTCTTTGTTTGCACTTAAAGGCCTAAAGTTACATAGATTTTCATAATCAAGAGAGCTTAATTCAATAACAAGTCCTTCATTTAACCCTTAAATACTTAATGTCTTGGGTCAATTTCTGTCTCATTAATGGAAAAAAATAATTCATGCATAATTTGTTCCTTCAAGACATAACTAAGTATTTAGAAGGAAACTTTAGTTTTGAATGTTGGTGTCTACCCATTCTCAGCTCCCTGAACAGTTATTCCATTTCTTTTCTACTTTGAGCAATGGTGATATCACAGCCAATGAAATTCAGTCAATGAAATTCCCAGAGTAAAAACCATTTCCATGAGACTTCAGCCAAGTGTGCCAGCTGCTGCAATCCCAGGACAAATTAGGTACAAACCACGTGTAAGTTTCTTCAGGTGAATAGTCAAGGGTTTGGCTAGATGTTCTGTGCATATAGATGAGTAGTGAGGAGATGACCGGATGGGGGATACAGGCATATTCCAGTTGGTGAGGTACCAACCAAGAGGGCAGAGGGGAAAGATGTTTGGGCTTCTTTCCTGCAATGCACCTGTTACTCCTCAGAATATTTCACCGTGGCCGTGGACTCCCTGCCATTTTCCAGGTCATACTTTTGTACCCAGAGCATCGTGCATTTAGTCATTCACTCATTCAGTGCTCCCCCTCCTAGCTCCTTGCCCCACATCTTCCTGCTAATAACCTGGAAAGAGGGGCTTACACTCGTCATGTTCACACACAGTTCTCTTGTAAGAGAAACAGTCTTCCTTAAACACATTATTATATTTTGTAAAATCTTGCCTGACCACCCTAAATTGCATGATATAGTTATAAGTTTGTTATGGCTCTGTGTTCATGGCTGGTTTTCAAGCATGATGGAGCTTGAAATAATTAGTAGTATTAAGAAATAATAAAAATAAAATATGATGGTTGGGGTGCCTGGCTGGCTCAGTCAGTAGAGCATGCGACTCTTGATCTCAAGATTGTGAATTCAAGCCTCACGTTGGGCATGGGGCCTAATTAAAAAGAATATGGTGGTGGTTTTGGTAGGGGGAGGTGTATTATGGAAGGATACTTCAGGTGGTTTAATGTAATGTAGAAAACAGAGAAAACATGCTTGAGTAAGTGACGTTCATAATGAGATCTGAAGGATGAGTGGAAGTTATCTAGAAAATGTGTTATCTAAAAAATGCACATTGGGGCTAGGGGAGGGGAGGGTGGCAGTTCCTGTAAGAAGGAGCAGCATGTACTAAGATGTGTCAGAAAGCAGAGTGGTGAAAGACCTGTAGGGCTCAGAAGGACTGGAATGTACCCTGGGAATGATGGATCCCTGCCAGGTAAGGCTGAAGAGTAAGCAGTGGCAGGACTCTTGGATGGGTTTGTAAAATATCCTAAAGATAAAGGGGCAGCTTCTCAGCAAAAGTGGTTATTCTTAGAAGATCTTTCTTCTAAGTGAAAAAACAGTCTTTTGAGGTGCTTTAAGAGTGAGGAGATAAGAAAGATGTCTATTAGTGCAATAGGTAAGATAATCGGCAATACAGCTGAATTTTGGTAATCCAGATGGAGGAAATGGCAATGGTCAGGGCTGAATTCTGGTAATCAAGATGGAGGAACTAGATAGATTCAGAAGGTATTGAACAGCTAGGGCCATTTGCGGTTTATCATACATTGTGCAGTTTGAATACTTAGTTTGTATTCATATTCATATACATAACAATACATACATATACATGTATATGTTTACGTATATATAATTTTATATATCTGTGTATCTATCACTCATATATTCTCAAATTCTCATATATTCAAAATGAGGATCTATTGGTCATCAATAGGGCAAAATGCTTGAATTTATACCTATTATAGAAAATTCTGGAATTTTGATATTTATACTGTTCTTCCCAATTGTATTATAAGCCCTTAAAGGTTATATTATGGTGTCTCTCACAGTACCAGCACAGAGTTTAGCATATATTAGGTGCTCAGTAATGTTGTTTGGTGAACTCAAATGTGCCTGTGTGAAATTCAGCAACTAAGCAATCTAACCAATGTTAACACAAGTTCTGACCTATTCCTACATGAAGGGTTGTTGGATTGTTTGCTACTGATATGCTAGATAGAATGTATTTAGTAGGTAGTGATAAACAGTGTGGTGTTTCTGGAATATTTAAAGTCTGATGACCCCTTGACCAGAACTGAATTCATCGTACTTTCAGTTCATAAACACATTCGCCCTGAAGTTGTTTGAGAGGCAAAGGGCTTTCATTTAATATGAAGCTGATATTACTGATTTTTTTTTTCTTCCACACATAGTGGGGGTGTGATAACCAAGACCTTATATTTATTAGCCCGACTAATCATTAGTAGTGGTTGAACTTCAGAGAACTTCGGGACTTTGGTTGAGTTTCAAGTACTCAAGTCTGGATGCTCATCAGAGTGCACACACACTAGAGAAAGCCCTAAAGATCTCTCTCATTTCTGAACTGTTTTCTTGGTGATATTTGTTTTCCTTTCTTCCAGCCTTTCTGTTCAAGTATAGTCCCATCAGTAGCTCATATATAAATTCTGTTTCTATATAGTTTTTTGGTTCCATTGTGAATTTTCAGCCCAGTTAGTTCTAGAGAGCTCTTAAGCAGAAAGATTTATTTTTTTCTTATAAAGGGAAGATAAAAAAAATATTTCAAATAGTTTTTGTACAGCATGGTGTATTAGAGAGAACATGGACTTGTGAACAAATAACCCAATTTGAAGAAAATTTTAGCCACTTATGGTGTAGAGTGGAACATATGACTTACCTTTTTAGCTTTTGTTCCCTTATTTACTGAATAGGGATATACATAATCTAAGTCACAGAATCTTAATATTAAATATAAAACACAAATAAAGAGGGTTTTTTTTAAATAGCCTGGCATATAGGAGATAGGGTTTAAAAAAAAAAAAAAAGCTAAAACTACTGTTGTATTTTTTTTTTCTTGTCAACTTCTCTGTTAGAGCTTGAACTGAGATTATCTAATGCTTCTTAGCTACCACTCTCCAATTTCCATATAAACTACAGTCATCTAAGAGCCATGTCCATGATGAATTGATTTTGTATTTCCCATAGCATTTATCACAGTCCTGACCTAGTACATACTCAGGAAACTTTTTTGAATAAATTCATAAAATAAACTTATTCAGGAGGTTGTGAAATTTTCTGTCACTGAGAATGTTATGACAAACAAACATTTTGAGAGAAGGAGCAAGCTTCATTCACTGTTACATTCCTAGTTCTTGTATCACAGTAAGGATTCAATAAATATTTGTCATTGAATGAGTAAGTAAGTGAATGAATGAAAATATTCCAACCTATAATGATTTTGTAAAGAATACCCCAAGTAGAGAGAAAATCTACCACTTTGCAAAACTGGATAATAGGCCACCCAAGGTAGCCTGCCAAAAAAAAAAAAAAAAAAAAAAAAAAAAAAAGGAAGAAAAATTACAGAGAAGATGGATTTAGTTTGAGTAAACCCCTTATAAGAATATTAATATTGTTTTGCATAAATTCTAGAACTCAAGGACCGGTTTTTGAGTTAGGATGGAAAACCATACATTGGGTGTTTCTGTTGAAGGTGTAAGTTAACTGGTCTATAGTGTATCATCATTTTGGAGAAGATAACGTTTATCTCTATACCTCTTACCTGTTTTATTCATATCGTTTTTTTCTTTTCACTTTTTGTAGACTATTGTTTAAAGACAGTTGACTAAGAGAAAAATCAACATTGAGAATTTAGGAAGACAAAGGTGTTGGCATAAAAATTTGTCTGGTAATGAGTAAAACCAATGAAAGTAGAATGAAAACTAAACATTGAAAAAAAACCCTAAACATTGTAAATATGGTTTTAATTTCAAAATTTGTCTGAAGAGAACACATATGTATGGAAAAATAATTTTAAATTATGATTTGATTCTAACTCTGTATTTTATTTATTTTAATACAGATCATGAAATGGAAAAGTTTATAGACAAAAGTAAAAATTGGCCCATTCCTCATTTCTTATAGGGAATACTCATTTTTTATTTTGTTAATTAGTTTCATATAGGATAAGATTATATTTTGAAAACCTTAAAAGTAACTACAAAATATATTATGATTTATAACTTTGAAATCACTAAAGACAAATGGAGGCAGAATATATTAAAAGAGAGGAGAGGGGAGGGGAGAGGTGGGATGGGGTGGCAGGGGGTGGGGTAGGGTAGAGTAGGGTAGGGTACCTGGCTGGCCCAGTCAGTAGAGCATGTGACTTTTGATCTTAGGGTTGTGAGTTCAAGCCCCACGTTGGGTATAGAGAATCCTTAAAAAAGAAATAAATAAAATAAAATAAAAAAATAAATACACGGGAAAATGTGATAATATATTTTAAAGGAAAGTTTTTAAAAATGTTTTACAAAAATAATTATAAAATAGGGTTCCTGGGTGGCTCAGTTGATTAAATGTTTGACTCTTGATTTCAGCTCAGGTCAAGATCTCATGGTTCATGAGTTTGAGCCCTGCATTGGGCTCCATGCTGGCTATGGAGACTGTGCTTTGGATTCTCTCCCTCTCTCTTTCTGCCTCTCCCCTGCTGACTTTCTCTCTAAAAATAAATAAACTTAAAAAATAATAGTTTAAAAGCAAAAAATATACAAAGAGTATTTGATATCCTACAAATACAAAGAGTAATTGATTCTAGCATAATAGTGTAGGAGATTTCACTGGAGTTAAAAAATTGAATGTTTTTATATCGACACACACACACACATACAGTTACATAGCAAGACTACATATTGTTTTCAAGATTCTATAAACATCTCAAAAGTAATCATGTACCAGGCCACCAAGACACGTACAGATCTTTAAAAAAATTTTTAATTAGAAATAACAAGAATTTTAAAATAATAAAACATCGAAAGTGAATCTTTTAGAATAAAACAAACATAAGGTTGAAAAACTATTGGGCAAAAGGAAGTCAAATTTTGCAATACGGATTTTTTAGAAAAATTATTAAAATTTAAATTCTACACATCAAAATTTGAAATGTGACTAAATTGGTAAAGAGAGAGCAATGCAAAGCTTTAAGTATTTATGTTATTTGAAAATAAACACTATAGAAGTGATTACAATAGTTCAAGAAGTTATAAAAAACAGTAAACTTAAGAAAAGAGAATCTGATAAAAGTAGAAATCATTGAATTAGAATACAAAGTTGATTTGATACATAATATTTTGCTGAGAAAACATTAAAATGAAAAGCTCCTAGAAAATCTGATTATGTGGATATGACAAATAAAAAGAAAATGAAAAAAAATCTAATATAGTGTTTTCATCCATTCACATCCCTAAAACACATTGGCTAACACATCTGGTTAGTAATTCAGCTGGCACATAAACTGTCAGAGACACAGTCTTAAATATTGTTGCCTGATCTCAGAAAGAAGGATGAGGAGAAGAAGAAGAAGAAGAAGAAGAAAAAGGAGAAGAAGGAAAAGAAGGAAGAGGAGGGGGAGGGGGAGGAGAGGGAAGGGGAGGGAGGGGGAGAGAGACAGGGAAAGGGAGAAGGAGAAGGAGAGGGAGGGGAAGAGGGAGGGGGAGAAGGAGGAGAGGAAGGGTGAGAAGGGATGGGAAGGTGGGAGGAGGAAGAGGTAAAGAGAGGGAGAGGGAGAAGAAGGAGAAGAAAATATCAAATTATCTCAAAATTTCAAACCAGTTTCTGTAGGAAACTAAGAATAACTAAAGCATAGTCTTATGTTGCTTAAGATGTCACAGTCAGGAAATGGTAGAAAGAGGGTTCAGATTTAGGTTTGCTTGATCCTAACACTTTCGTGTCCCATGAACTGGCACAGAACACTTTTCACATAGTTCTAGGTCTCCCATTTAGTTAACACAAAGGCATCTGTAGCAGTATCAGCCTGCATGGTTATGTAGGATTTTCTCTAGCAGTTTTCTACAAATGAGACAGGAACAAGATCACAAGGTACAGGAGAAATCTTGTACTAAGGAGAAATCTAAAAAGGAGAATCTAGTTGGAAGTTGCAACAATAACAACAAAAAAGGAATGTGTGGGGATAAGTTTCTCTTCCACTAAACTTCATTGACTAAAGGAAGGGCAAATTTGCTTACTTCCCAAGGTTCAAATATGGGTACTGAAGAAGCAAGCAGGTCTGGGTTCATAGTAAAAGGAATTCCACTCAAGAAGGGCTCCTTGAGGTGGAGATAAGACCCGAATGAGGGAGGCTAGTTGGAAAACCGGGGGCTGTTGGGGTCTTAAGTGGCAGCTAGATACAAAGTCTTGTCCTTGTGAAATAGCTTCAGCCAAAATCCCAGCAAAGGAGCCCACTTAAAGTGCCCCAGGAGAGAAGGAATTAGCTTTTTATACCTCCCAGCAGATGGTGCCCCAACAAAGGACACTAAACCCAGATCATTATTGTTTTGATCCAGTTTATCTTGTCTGCTCTTGTCTCTCTTTCTTTTTCCACCCTAGCCATCAAGGAGCCAAAGCGGGAGCTAGGGAGTAGAAGAGGAGGTAGAGAGAGGAAGAGGAAAGAGGTCGACCATATCGACTGTTCTACTGTGGGTTTCAGTTTAGGGTAGTTGAGACCCAGAAAAAGGAAGAAGCTTTAAGTTGGGTAAAAGTCTAGAGTTCTGATGTTATACTGGTACAATATGCTAATTACTGAAACAAGATAAGTTTTAGGACTAAAAGATTTTTAAAACGTGCTTCTGGCCTCAGATTTAACTAAGGGGTGGTGAAGAATGAACTCATAGAACAGGATTGAAAGGGCAAAAAAAGAAACAATAGGTACAAACTTAGGTGTAAAAGGTATAAAAGATTATAAACTTAGATATAAAAGGTATAAAAAAACAACACACATACCAAATAGGCATAAAAGAAATAAGCTATGGATATGTAATATAAAACATAGGAACTATAGTTAATACTGTAGTGTATATTTGAAAGTTGCTAGAGGAGTAAATCTTAAAAGTCTTCAAAACAAGAAAAAAATACATATATAACTATGTATGATGACAGATATCAAATAGACTTATTCTGGTAACCATTTTTCAGTATATAAAAATTCTTTTTTATGATTTAAAAATTTTTTAAAGTAATCTCTATCCCCAATGTGGTACTCAAACCCACAACCCTGAGACAAGAATTGCACACTCTTATCAATTGAGCCCACCAGGTGCCCCAAACGCTGAATCATTACGTTATAGTCCTGAAACAAATATACTGTTATATGTCATTTATACCTTAAAAAAACCCAATAAGGTTGGTTTTGACTTTAATGCTACCAAATATAACTCATTTAAAAAAGATGTTGTAAATATTCCCTGAATACCTATCATGTGCCAGGCACTGGGGTTTCAGAGATCAACAGAACAGGCAAGGTGCCTGCACTCATGACAATTATATTGTACTAAGGCAATTAGATGGTAGACAAGTAAACAATGAAGATATCAGAAAGCATGAATTTTATGTATAGAATAAAACTGGAATGATGTAATACAGAGTTTATTAGGGGAATAGTTAAGATAGGGTAGTCAGTAGCAGCTCCTCTGAGGAGTTACTTAAGCTGAAGGCAGAATGGCAACTGGGACCCTGACTGCAAGTTATGGGGAAAATTCATCACAAGCAGAGAAAATACTTAGGAAAAGGCGTAAGATGGACATAAGCTGGGTGCAAGCCAGAAACAGAAAGGCCAGGGTGGGCTTGAGCACCCTGCCCTAGGGAGGTAATAGGTTGAGACAAGATTAGAGATAATGGGAGGGGCAAGAAACCAGAGACCTCTGTAAGGTAGAGATATGGGCTTAATTTTATCCTAAATGATAGAAAGACAAGGGAGGGTAAGGAACAGGGAATGATGTGATCTGCTTTACATTTTGCAGAGATCTCTGGGTGCTCTATACAAAATGGACAATCTATTGCTGAATTTCTGGGAATTTTGAAAGCCCTTTGTTTAACATGGTCATTCTTAAAATTGGCCATGGCAGATATATTTATACCATGGAAATTGGCAAATGCTACAAGTCAGGGTTTTTCTCCCTCTATTAAACATTTACCAGCACACTGCTGAAAACATGATAGGCAAGCAAAATAAGCTGCGAGACCAGTCAGGAAAGACACCCCATATTCATGGATAAGAAAAATGACTATTGTTGGAGTACCTGGGTGGCACAGTGGGTTGGGCATCTGATTTTTGATTTTGGCTCAGGTCATGATCCCAGGGTCGTGGAATCAAGCCCTCGGTTGGGCTCTGTGCTGCGTTTGGAGCCTGCTTAAGGTTCTATCTCTCTTTCCCTCTGCCCCTCTCCCCTGCTTGGACTACCTCTCTCTGAAATAAAAAAAAAAAAAAAAAAAAAGACTATTGTTAAAATGTCCGTAATACACAAAGCCATTTTTAGATTCAGGGAAATCCCTGTCAAAACTTCAATGGCATTTTTTTTCATAGAAATAGGAAAAAAAATCCTAAAATTTGTATCGAACTAGAGAAGACCCCAAATAACCAAAGCAATCCTGAAGAAGAACAAAACTGTCAGCATCACACTTCCCAATTTCAAATTATATTACAAAGCTATATTAATCATGTATTAGCCCACTATGGTTCTGGCATGGAAACACACAAAAACAAATGGAGCACGACTGAAAACCCGGAAAGGAACTGTGACATACACAGTCAACTAATATTCGGCAAGGAAGCCAAAAATACTCAGTGGGAAAGGATAAACTTCAATAAATGGTGCTTAGAAAACTAGATAATCACATGCAGAAGAGGGATATGGGACTCAAAAAATTAATTTATACCACTCAAAAAGTTAACTTAAAATGGATTAAATACTTAAACATAAAACCTGAAACCATAAAACTAGAAAAAAAAAAACAAGAGAAAGTTTCTTGACACTGATCCTGGCAATGGTTTTTATAGATGTGACACCATAAACACACAGGCAATAAAGGCAAAAATAAATATGTGGTATGACATCCAACTAAGAAGTTTCTGCTCAGGAAAATAAGTAATCAACAAAATGAAAAGACAACATAAATGGGAGAAAATTTTGCAAACCATATCTGGTAGAGGTTAATTTCCAAAATATAGAAGGTACTCCTACAACTTAATAGCAGAAAATAAGGAGTTCAATGAAAAAATATGCAGAGGACATGAGTAGAAGTTTTTCTAAAGAAGATATATAAATGGCCAGCAGGTACATGAAAATGTACTTAATATCACTAATCATAGAAATGCAAATCAAAACTACAATGAGAAGTCACATCACGCCTGTTAGGATGGCTACAATAAAAAGACAAGAGATAACAAATGTTGGCAAGGATGTGGAGAAAAGGGAACACTTGTGCACTGTTGATGGGAATGTAAATTGGCACAACCACTATGGAAAATGTTAGGGAGGTTCCTCAAAAAATTAAAAATGGAACTAACAGCAATCTCATATCTAGGTATATATCCAAAGGAATGAAGTCAGGAACTTGAAGAGATATCTGTACTCTCGTGTTCATTGCATCATTAATCACAGTAGCCAAGATATGGAAACAACTTAAGGGTCTGTCTATGGATGAATAGATAAAGAAGATGAGGTATGGATGCATACACACCCACACCGCCCCCCCGCAAACACACACACACATACATACAATGGAATAATATTTAGCCATGAGAAAGGAAATCCTGCCATCATATGTGACATCATGGATGGACCTTGAGGACATTATGCTAAGTAACAGAGAAAGAAAAATACTGTTTAAATGTGGAATCTAAAAAGCCAGACTCAGAGAGTAGAATGGTGGTTGCAAGGGGCAGAGGTTGATGAGATAGGGGAAATGGGCAGATTTTGTCCAAAGGGTATAGTTGTAAGACAAATAAGTTCTGGGGATTTAATATAGAGCATGATTACTAGAGTTAACAATACCATATTGTATACTCGAAATTTGCAAAGGGAGTAAATCTTAAATGTTCTCACCACAAAAAAAGAAATAATAATTATATGAGGTAATGGAGTTAACTAACCCTACCGTAGTTATCATTTTGCAATATGAAAAATATCGTATCATCAAGTTGTACACCTTGCACTTATACAATGTGATATGTCAGTTATATCTCAATAAAGCTGCAGGGGTTAAAAAAGAAAAAAAAAAACCCACAAAATCAAACCAGTAAATCTATCCAAAGAGGATCACATTTTATGCTGCTGCTGTTTCTTCTTTGACCATTTGGTGTCGCTGTGGAACATGGATTCATTGAAGCGTAGTGAAGTCCTTTAGGATTGCAGAGGCATGATGGTGACCCAGGGACATATGGCTAAACAGCTGGCACTCCAGTAGGTACTTATGCACTGTCACAAGCACAGTAGTAACTGAGGTCAGAATTACTTGCCTGACAGTGATTTCTCAAGACTTAGAAGAAGATGAAGTCAGTCTTCCACATGGTTCCACTGAACTACGGTATAGCTGTGCGCGTCCAGTGGCATAGCCATTTATTTCCCACTGCACAGAAGTCCTTTACTTTGCCAGTTCCAAAACTTGTTCCACTTCCTGCTCCAGGACATATGACATTTCCTTATTCAAACGGACAAGGAGAGAACAAGATATTGACATGATTTGTTATAATTGTGAGAATAGAAGTAACAAAAGACATTTTTTTGCGTTTGATTGGTGTAGCAGTATTGTTAATGTCATTAATTTTTTAAAAGACATCTTTAAAAAAAAGCATGCTAGAAAAATCTTATTTGTCATTGTCTTAGTTCAGATTAATCAATATCATACTCCTTAAACCTAAGTCTTTCCATTGCATTGTAAATTGTCAGTCTAGTGCATGCCAGCTTCAACCAGTTGCAAAAACAGTCCGAGTGGATTTACAGTACTATGGAGAGATGGATGGCCATCTTCTTCTAAATTGTGCCAGCTGCCCAGTTTATTACTCTCATGATTCCAGGCTCCTGGGGAAATGAAGCGCTTTGTCACACACTGATCATGCTTCAAAGAAGATACTTCCATCCTCTTCATGTATTAGCAAACAGAAAGTCAGTTGTCATTCACAATTTATTAGCAATAATGCAGGAGGTAGGGGTGGATCATGCATACTAGGTCTTTGCAGTGAGGTCTAGTATGTTTCCTCATGGACGGATTAAGAGAAGGGTTTCCATGGAGATGCTGTGTCCAACTTACTCCTCCACCTCATGCTCTCATCAAAAAGACATCATGATTCATAAAAGCTGGAGCATTTGAACAAACTTCGAATTTGGTCCAAGTCTTCTGTTTTTTGTTGCCCCAAATGGATTACCAGAGCAGCTTCCCAGCCCCACCCTGTGTCTAAGAACAAGAAAATGAAACCTGGTTTTTTTTACTTTAATGAGTATTTGCTTATGTGGGTTCATATTCAGAAAATTCTAAGCTGAGTATTTTTGTTGTTTTAATCATGAATTCTCTCTTCTTCCCCCAAATTCATATGTTTGAGCCCTACCCCTTTATGTGACTATATTTGGAGACAGAGCTTGGAAAGGGGTGATAAAGGTCAAAGGAAATGATAAGGGTGGGACTCTTATCTGGTAGGGCTGGTCCCTTAAGGAAAGAGGAAGAGCCCCCACAACTCTGTGTCATATGAGGACACATCTGCAAAGGAGGAAGAAGTCCTCTAGGAATTGACCGTGCTGTCACTCTGATCCCAGACTTGGAGTCTCTAGAACCGTGAGAACATAAATGTCCTTGTAGCCATCCAGTCTGTGGTATTTGGTGTTGGTATCCTGAGCAACTGAGAGAGTACAACATGGGGAGAACAAAGGTCCTTGTCCTTTGTCCCCCCCTCACCGCCCCATGAGAATAGATGGCTATTTGCAGAATAAAGGTTTCTGGGGGAAGAACAGAATGCCTTCCAGGGACCTTATTATAAGTTGCAATGCTTCCCTTCACTTGCCTTGGTAAAATAAAATACAGACGTGTGGTAAAGGAGTGAACCTCACTTTATTATAAACTTCAACACGAATTTTGTATTGCTTCTTCATAAGCTTGCCAAACATGTCCAAACAGACTATTACATAGAATAGCTAACTAGTGTCTCTCTCTCTTTCTCTATCATATCTGCATCTAATATTGCTATAGGTTTAAAACGTACCAGTTTTTCAGTGATGTCTAATTTTATTAAAATCCCTTGTTACCCTTGTTACCCTTATAACATTTGTAACTCCGTGTTTGATTTCTGTATTCCCAGTTGTACTCTGAGCTCTATGATAGCAGGGTTTTGTATCTCTTTTGCTCATGAATTTATCCCCGATAACTACCACGATACTTGCCAAAGAGTGCCCAATGACTATGTATTGAATGAATGAAATTGAATTAATGAATTCCTGTTTCATCATGGCCTAATTTATTTTGGGGCTCAGGCCAAAATCCTTCATATCTTAATTAAATTGACAGCTCTGTCCCTCCTGGCAACATTACAGATGAGAAATAAAGATGTTTGGATGCAGGTGCTCAGTTTGGGAGTTGGGACATTTATCAGAATCTAATCACCCATGTCTGTATCTATTTCTCTGCTTTCTTACCTCTCCTGCAACCCACATAAAAGATATTTAATACCCTTTTCCCCTTCTCTCCAGTTTAGGGACTACAAGTTAGATGACTATTGTCTACCAAAGTTCAGTCCTAGAAAATGAATCCAATCAAGCAAATCTAAAAGCTAAACAAAGAGGTTAGCAGTAAATGGATCCAATCCCTACATGGGCCTGTCTTGTTTTACATTCTCAGGAAACTGTACCATGTGGATTCAACCAAATTCTGAAATTATTTTGTTCACCGTGGCATTTAGTGAGATTAGTTATTTTAAAACATACATGTAATAGAATTCCTTAAATTGTCACATCTTAATTATCCACAAATTTTATTATGCATTGTGAACTGGAGTCTGATACTCTGTGCTAAATGACAATCACACCCTGATATAAGAAGAACAGATGTATACTGGGCCACCTGGGTGGCTCAGTTGGTTGAGCGTCTGACTCTTAGTTTCCTCTCAGGTCATGATCTCAAGGTTCGTGAGTTCGAGATCCACATCGGGCTTCATGTAGGCAGTGCAGAGCCTACCTGGGATTCTCTGTAACCTTTCTCTCTCTGCCCCTCTCCCCCCCCCCCCAAATAAATAAATATTAACAATATTAATTTGAGCTCTTACTTATTACTTAGACATTGTGCCATTCCTGGGATTTTCTTACCTGCACTTCTCTCTCAATACAGGTGATATTTTCTCTCATTGGCCATTCACAACTCTCCAGGTATTTATCTGTCTGATCATTTAGCCAACTAAGGTCTTCTCTTGGAGTCCCACCTCCTCATTAAACGGCTCTCTTGGACAGATTCCTTTTAAGATGATTTCAAGCTGACTTTCTCTCCTACGAGGCCCATATCTGGTCCACGTGAAAAACTCACCTTGTTGCTGGGGCTGCCTCAAGCTTCTATGGTACCTTTCTGCAAATAAGAAAAAGGTGACTCCTTTGGAAAGATGCATCCTTGTAGAGCACATGGCTTCGTAAGTCACTAGTTCCTTTGTGGAAAGAAAAGTGCATCCCTTGGAGTGGGCAGCTGAGGGCTTGCCCTTGTGGAACAGAGAGAGGGTGTGTTTCACCCTCCATGTGCCACCTCAGCCAACCACCTTCATGCAGTGCACACATGATGCAACCTTCTCCATGCAAGGCCAGGTGTGGCCAGTGAAAACCAGCTGTCTCCTGGTTTTCTGTCTAAGAGCGGCTAGCTGGCCACGGTCATCCACCATAGGGCTTCTCCTCATGTGGATCTGGCTCCAATCTCTGTGCTCCGGCTACACCAGAGACAAAGCATGTTCTTTGAGGACCTCTACGTGTCACACCTTGCTTCCTTGGAAATGTTGGCACCCCTTCTCCTTCCTGCCAGGTAAAGATCACTGCTGTCCAACAGTTCTTTCTTTCTCTCTCACTCAAAAAAAACAAAAAACAACAAAAACAAATGCCGTGGGGCACCGGGGTGGCTCAGTCAGTTAAGTGTCAGACTCTTGATTTCGGCTCAGGTCATGATCTCACTGTTGGTTCGTGGGATTGAGCCCCATGTCGGGCTCCTTGCTGACAGTGAGGAGCTTGGATTCTTGGGATTCTCTCTCATGTTGGGATGCTTGAGATTCTCTCTCCTTCTCTCTCTCCGCCTCCCCTGCTTGCCTTCTCTCTCTTTCTCTCTCTCTCAAAATAAATCAATACACTTAAAAAAAATGCTGCTTTCAGCTCCTACAAACATTAACCCTTTTACATCTTCGAAGTAGGGTTATTCTTGTCTAACTGCTTTGAGCCAGCTCCTTTGCGAGTCAAGTTCAGGTGATCAGGTGCCTCCCTCTGGAACGTGTAAATGGTGTCACTTAGTGGTTTGTTCTAGCCTTTTGTGATCTCAGTCAAAAAGGAGATTTTTAAGAAGCTCCATTTTAATATCCTCTCTCATTCATTAAAAAAAGCCCATGTTCATGTTGTTTCTGAACAGTGCAGAAGTCTCTCATTCACATTCAACCAGTTCAAAAATCTAGAGACCGCTCTTATGTCATCTACACCACCTAGCCTGCTTTCTGTTGCCTGTTCCTCAAAATGACAGTGGCTTACACACTTTTCCCCATTCTGATTGCCTCTTTGGTCGTATTCTAATTTGCCGCGGTCCTTAAAATGTTGACCTGTAATTGAACATAATACTCCAGATGTGGCTTGATCAGAATATAGAAAGACGATGACTTCCCATAAACCAGAAATTACACTTTCATTAATGCAGTCTAAGATCCTGGGCTTTTTAGCAGCCACATCACACTGAATTACAGAGTTGACTGTAATTCAGAATAATATCCAATTTAAAGCAAGTGCTATTCCCCTGCCAGCTGGATAGGGTTTCCCATTTTAATGGAGCATTTAAACCAAAATGAGGTTAATATGTGACCAGAGGTGGCATTAGACCACCAAAGCACGTTATGCTCCTAAATTGGTTGACTAATAAGTGTCACAAATCAGCTCAAGTGAACCTGGAAGTGTCAACTACCTTGACTACTTGTCAACAGGAGGAGAAATTGGGGTGGTAGAGGTAATAAACAAGTCATTTTTCAGAATTATTCATAGGTATTTTGTCTGAAGGAATAGGGCTATTTATTATACAACATGCTCTCTTTGGGTTTTAATACGATATTTAAAATTCAGCGCTCTTTAATTTTTAAAAACAACATGTTTCTGATGTTAAAATACTCGTTCATTGTAGAAATTTGGAAAACATGGCAAAGTGTAAAGAAGAAAAAAGAATATGTACCCACTACTGTTAACTTTTTTTTTTTTTTTTAGCGTCGATGCTTTTTTGTTTAAAATTGCTTTTGCAGAGGGGAATAGTCATCTGAATTAACACGGCTTTACGATATTCATCTTTAATAGCTGGAGATAAGTGCCACTGAGTTTCTTCAACCAGGAAGTGCTTTCGTGAACAATGTTCACGGAAGGCATGACTAATAACTTATTATGCAGCGTTAGAGAAATCTGATTTGTCTCGTTTGTCTGTATCTATTAAAACCACACGACACTACCATATTTGTAGGTAAAGAGTGGCTGAATATTGGCAAGTATCCTATGATTCCACGTGGTAAGTTTGTGGCAGTCTTGCAAAGTCTTTCTTGAATTTTGTGAATGTCAAGACAGTTTTTCTACATTTGATCTAATAAGTAGCCCCGTTTGGGAGGAGATGGCAGAGACTGGGGAACAAATGAGCTGCTCACGCCTATGGTTTTCAAGGACTAAAATGCAAAGATTACAAAGGTTAAAAATTTTGCATAAGTGTTGATGTGTTAAGCACATTTTAAAAATATTTTTTAATGTTTATGTTTGAGACAGAGAGAGACAGAGCATGAATGGGGGAGGGGTAAAGAGAGAGAGAGAGAAAGAGAGAGAGAGAGAGAGAGAGGGACACACAGAATCCAAAGTGGCTCCAGGCTCCAAGCTGTCAGCACGGAGCCTGACACGGGGCTCGAACTCACGAGCAGTGAGATCATGACCTGAGCTGAAGTTGGCCACTTAACCGACTGAGCCACCCAGGTGCCCCAAGCATTTTTTAATATACCCTTAATTTGTTTGGTAACATGAGCTGGGGTACTATGTTTCTGTGAGTCTTTGGTGATACCTGTCCATTTTGTATTCTAATATACATAGTGCTGACCAGACACTATAGATTAATGTCCTCAGGAGGGTTGCAATAACGTGGGAGTTTGTTTAGCCCCTCTCTTTTACATTTTAAGGAAGCTCTAGTCCTGTATATCCATGCAAACACATTTTCGAATAGGTTAAATGAAACGTCTCTCTCTTGGTCCAAATAAAATATCTTAAGAAGAGTAGCATAAATCAAATCACTGATACTAATCTTCCATGTGGGCAGCACTTGGGTGAAATAGAAATACATTTTTTTGTGTGTTGTGATTATTGCTTAGTGATCAACTGTTCAATTGAATTAGCCTTCGTTTTCCATTTTCCTTGCCTCTCAAGGTATAATTAAAGCCTGATGTCAAATCTTACTCGAGGTCCCATCAATAACTTCCACTTAACCACTTTTAAGAAGACAGTCAGCCTTAGAGCTCAGACAAGGAGACTACAATTCACAACTTACTGTTTCGATGACCCTTAAAGCCATCCCTGGTCAATAATTCAAACCAGTGTCCAAGTCTCTGTATAAGGGGGAAGGAGTTAACCTTTTGTGCCCTCGTAGCACTGTTTCATCCAGGTAATGTAAATCATTCAGATTGAAAACATAACAAGATAAAGAACAGGTTTTCTCTGTGCACATAGGTGAAGTGGGCTGTCTAAGAAAAGCAAAGCAGTCATTTCCCTTATGCTGGAAACAGAAAGAATAACAATGCTGTAGTGGAGCTGGAAGCTGCTCATTAGGCTGGTATTGGAAATGGAAGAGGTCAGAGCAGCACCAAAAAGCTGCAGTGATTGCCCAAAAGCAGGTTACATGGAAAACACTTGAGCTATTACATTAAACACTGTTTTGTTACTTACAATCAGAAATACATTTCTATTTGTTACCTCCATTAACCTCCCCCCAAACTTGGGTGTTATACCTGCTTGACCCAAAGGAAACTCAAGCTGCCAGAAATTAAGTGGTAAATTGGCTGCAGTACAGAGAAGGCAGAACTTGAATTCAAAACTTCTGAATCCATGATTTGTGCTTTTTCCACTACCTCACAGCTGTTTAAATGGTCTTGAGTCTTCTCCATTCTCACGGAAAGCTAGGTGGGGGCGGACAGTCAGTCCAGGTGGTGGAGAGGTTCAGCTCCCATCTGTGTTGGATATCAGAGCTGATGACCTTTTACAAATGAGGATGAAGCCAAATTCATTGTCAGACTTCAAGTCAGTGGTGATGTCAGCATGACTCTCCCCAAGAAATTGTAAAGCTTAGAGTGATCACTTTTCTTAGTTCAATTTTTTTGGAAACCGTAAAATTAAGTATATGTATATACATATAAGCATATATATATATTTTCTTTGTTTTAACAGAGTGCAAATAGTTCACAAAGTATAAAATGTAAACCAAATTATGTCCCCATCCCGATTGTTCACTCTCATGCCCACTCCTGTTCCTGAACTATAGCCGTCTTAACTGTATCTGATTTTAGTTAATCTGGTGCTTATCACCAGACTTTTAAATAGTAGGCTCACATTTAACTATATTCTTTGACTTATAAATTTACAGTTTTTCCTTAAATTGTATTATAATAAAAGATGAGCAGTTAAATCCACCTTTGCTACTTCCCACATGGCCTCCAGTCCTTTTTGTGTGTTTTTAAGAAAATGATAGGTACTATATATTTTATAATAACTGCACATTAATTATAATTAAGATCCTTATAATATATTACAGATGATGTGTTAAATATATGCTTATTGTATATTATTAAGTTTTGCTTTTCTTTCAGATACCTTTGCAACTCTAAATGATACACTTTGTTAAATACTCATGAGGCTGAAACACTGGAAAGTTTGACAACAAGCTTTCATTTATGGGTAGGGCTTGTGGATGCGAGGCTTCACCTCAGGGTCAATGGGAAGATAACAACTTTACGCGAGAGGACTTGCCACGGAGCTAGATCCAATTTATTGCATTACAATGTGGAAAAATTGTTAGCTTAGGCATACACAGGAAATGTCCTATATAGTAAAAGCTTCTACATTTGATGATTCATGTGGAAATATTGTGTGTGTTATATCTTGTTGGTAGAAGCAGACCTTATTAAATCAGTAGATTTAGACGCTCATGCCCTGGTCAAGAAGAAGAAAAACTTTTGGTCAGAAAGACACTTGATCTGGAAATGACAAAGGGGAAGAGGAAGTTTTTTGGGGCCCTGAGAGAAGGGGAATGAGAAGGTGATTCCAAAGTGTTGGAGAAGGCAGTGATCAAAATTCCATGATGACTGAGATTTCAGACCCGGGGTAAAAGAGAAAACAGTGAGTCTGGAAGCCCTTAAGCATGTTTTGGCATGTTTTCTGTCTTTCTCCCACTGACATATTTTTGAACAACATAGATAAACCAAGTGTTTGGGGATCAACTTTGATTTGCTTTTATAACTTGTTAGCACTTTGAAGGAAACATGGAAATGAGAAATTGCGAAGACCATTCTCCTGGAGGTTTCTATGAATTAGGAATGGGCTGCATGGAAGTGTGAAGAAATTGACTGCTCTCCCTGTCTCTTGTACTCATTGTCTGAGAGTCTTGGGCACCTTCAGATGAAGTAAATACGCACACACACACACACACACACACACACACGGAAAGCAAACAAACTAGTATCTTTTATATAACTGCACTTAAAGAGTTCTGGCCAAGCTTTTGCTCTTAATCTTTTACTATGTTGACCATCTTCATCAGACAGAATTATCACATAAGATTTTATTTAGAGATATAGCTCTCGAAACAGATATATGGCCTCTAGATTGAAAACAAAATTATTTCTTATGACGTACACAGATTTAGATATCTGTAGATACTACATTTGATTGTTCAGAAAAACTGAAAAGATTTCTATGTAGAATAATGTTTTCATTTTGCCCATGAAAACTAACCCTCCATGTAAGTTTTAAGGAAAAACTTACTTCCTGTGCTTTTCCTCTACTGTCAGCGATGCTTCTGACACCAGACGTGTGGATTTTCCACACACAAAGCAAATTCTCCGATGCCAGCTGGGTGTCCTGCAATTTAACTCAGCTCTGACACTCTGTACCTGGAGTTAGCATCAGATCCCATAAGTAAGGGCTCAGTCCCACAAACCGTACCCCTCCGCCCCTTGAAGTGGCTAATTGCAAGTCTAGGTTGTTACCTGTGCTTCTGACTGACTGGCTATGAATCAGAGATTTGTACAACACCCTCCTTGGATTTGATTAATTTGCTAGAGCAGTTCGCAAACTCAGGAAAACAGTTTACTTGGTCGATTAGTGGTTTATGATAAAAGTGTATATTCAAGATCAGTCAAATGGAAACGGTGCATGGGGGAAAGTATGTGGGAAGGGGCACAGAGCTTCTATTCCCTCTCCGGATGCTCCATCCTCCCCACATCTTAAGTTCAACAATCTGGAAGCTCTCTGAATCTCAGTTTAAGAACTTTTATGGAGGCTTTATTATGTAGGCATGTTTGATTAAATGATTGGCCATTGGTGAATGACCTCTAGCCCCTCTCCTCCTCCAGAGGTTGTGGTGGTGCCTCGGGCTGAAAATTGTAACCCCCTGATCACATCCTTGGTCCCCCCCCCCCCATCTAAGCCCCTAAGGGGGCTTTCCAAAAGTCACTGTAAACTTAGGTGTTGTTGAAAGGGACTTGTTAAGAATAACAAAAGACACCCATTTCACCTTTGTGCTCTAAGCTATTTCAGGAATTTAGAAGAGAACCCAAACTGTATATCAAAAGATGCTCCTATTACTCTAGTCACTTAGGAAATTACAAGTAATTTGGAAACTGTGGGCAAATTTGCCAGTAAATTAGGAAATTTACAAGTAATTTGCCAGGAATCAGTGGGCAAAACCAAAATGTATATTACTTGTATCACACAGGTGTTAAAAAAACAAAGGTGAAATTAAGGATGAGATTAATCGCCATATTAAAATGAATTATTTTTCTACATAGTCCATTGTTTCTTCTTTACCAAAACATATGTTGATATTTATTTATTTTAAAAAAAATTTTTTTTTAATGTTTATTCATTTTTGAGACAGAGAGAGACAGAGCATGAATGGGGGAAGGTCAGAGAGAGAGGGAGACACAGAATCCGAAGCAGGCTCCAGGCTCTGAGCTGTCAGCACAGAGCCTGACGTGGGGCTCGAACTCACGGACCGTGAGATCATGACCTGAGCCGAAGTCGGCCGCTCAACCAACTAAGCCACCCAGGCGCCCCAACATATGTTGATATTTAAAAGGATGTATTTAAGAAGTCAACAGTTTTTAATTATCAGCATTTTTAGAAAGAGAAGGTGTGAAAGTATTTTTTAGTAAGTACCAACATAAAATGTTACTTATGGTTCAACAGTTTTCCTTAATATATGCTTAATCACCAAGTATTTCAAGCCTACAGTTTCTAATATAGAATTCTAGAAAGTGGAAATTTCCAAGGCTTATAATTATAAATAATTTTATACTTTATATTTGAAATGTGATTTGATAAACCTGACCAATAGCAGACAATGTTACATAAAAATGACCCCATGTTAACTATCAGTTTTACATAAAGTTTTAAATTCCTTTCCCTGCATGTACTAGGAATTTTCTTCAACCTATATTTTTAAACTAAGAAATATGGGGGCGCCTGGGTGGCGCAGTCGGTTAAGCGTCTGACTTCAGCCAGGTCACGATCTCGCGGTCCGTGAGTTCGAGCCCCGCGTCAGGCTCTGGGCTGATGGCTCGGAGCCTGGAGCCTGCTTCCGATTCTGTGTCTCCCTCTCTCTCTGCCCCTCCCCCGTTCATGCTCTGTCTCTCAAATAAATAAACGTTAAAAAAATAAATAAATAAACTAAGAAATATGAGGAGGAATTGGTGTACTTGGGTGGCTCAGTCACTTAAGCATCTGACTCCTGATTTTGGCTCAGGTCATGATCTCATGGTTCGTGAGATGGAGCCCCATGTCGGGCTCTATGCTGACAGCGCAGAGCCTGCTTGGAATTCTCTCTCTCTCTCTCTCTCTCTCTCTCTCTCTGCCCCTCCACTGCTTGCATGGGTGCAGTCTCTCTCTCTCTCTCTCTTAAATAAACAAACATTAAAAAAAGATACACAAGGAGGAATAGATAGTATCTTAAAAAATATTCCACATACTCTTATTTTCTTCTAATTTAAGCACAACACATTTCATTTACATACAGTTTTTAAGATGCTTGAAATGACTGTGGAAATAACATCACAAGTAACCACAACTAATTTAGAATGTTTTGATTCATACAGATTTTTATCATATTGCTATGTCAGCTAGCTCATAGGGTTGGGTGTGAGTTTTGATCCATAAAGCAGTGGTAGGTAGTGTTTGCTCCCTGGGCATGGTATACAGTCTCTATCATGGTGATGACTGTTGCATGTTATACTACTGACTATACAGTATTGCCGTGACACACATACATCCTCATAGTTTGATGACATCTAAAATTAGCAGCTTACACAGTTGTTGTTACGGTGATGTCCTATCTTAAAAAACAAAATGAACTGAGTAAATATTAAAGATCTTATTGGCTTTATTCAGCAATTTGTGAATTGGCCAGCATCCCATCGAGCCCATGGAAAGGAACTGTGAGGAGCTCTAAAAATGAAAGACTTTTATAGGCAGAAGAGGCAGGACAGGGAAGTTGTTCTATCGGAAAGTGGCTTGTTTCAGCAAGGTCACTCTCCTTTGAGAGACAGGATCTATCAAGCAGATTACCTCGCTAGCATTGACCAAGAAATTTCAAATTGACTAGTTTAGGATTATATTCCTGGGAGAGGCTAAAACTGCAGTTAGGTTAGATCTTAAGTCTCGATTTGGTGACACAGGGCTTAATGCAAGTGGCTCCATTTTGGTCCTCTTTTCTCTTTTTATAATACCTGAATACATGTCAGCCTTGAGGGTGACTCTCTTATGGGTTTACTTTCTCATTCTTTCCAACATTAAAGCTTTCTTCATCAGATTGCAAAGAATCCACTGATAGGTCCTAGACTGTCCAGTATTGTGCCCCTATCATCTTATTACCAATTAATAGAAGTAAGTATGAACTTCATAAATTAGTGTATGTTCGTAGTACTATGTTAGTTGATGTGCAGAACTTCTCCTGCCAGTTAGGAGCTCTTACACACGTGAGACACATAATGCTTACATAGATACATTTTCAAGGACCTTTCAATAGCTAAGTAAAATAATACACCTAAACACCGACATGAGGTTATATGTTTCACACACTAATCTGATTAAATTCACTTTGATGCAGGAGAATGGGATTGATACATACCTGGAAGACTCGATAGTGAAGTTCTAGTTCACATAAGAAGAACTGTGTTTGTTCATCTGTTGTCCAGCCCACGGGAAGCTCTGTAAGGATCACAGCACACAAGAGTAATTTATATGTACAGGTTCAAAATCCACTGGCCTTCTTCTGCTCTATAAGGAAATAGAATTTAACCTAAATATATTTGGGGATTTGTTAAGTATCAAAGTCGCAGAGCGGCAACACGGTTCCATGCGTATCATGGTCATTGATTAAAGGCCGGCTGACTGAGTGAACGCATGAGATGCTTATGAAATGCATGAGTATGAAGAAATAGTGTCAAGAAGTTCATGAGTTGAGTGGAGGTGGTCCTCTGGATTGGGAGTCTATACCTTAGATGTTTTAGGTAGATAAAACTTCACTGTGTTATTTAGATTTAATGTTTGCATGGGTAAAAAATATTAGCAGATTAATTTTTTTTTAACGTTTTTTATTTATTTTTGGGACAGAGAGAGACAGAGCATGAACGGGGGAGGGGCAGAGAGAGAGGGAGACACAGAATCGGAAACAGTCTCCAGGCTCCGAGCCATCAGCCCAGAGCCCGACGCGGGGCTCGAACTCACGGACCGCGAGATCGTGACCTGAGCTGAAGTCGGACGCTTAACCGACTGCGCCACCCAGGCGCCCCAGCAGATTAATTTTTTAAGGACACAAAAAACCTCGTGAAAATAACGTTCCCTGATTTGGGACTTAGAAATTAGAGTCACTATAATTAATCAGCGTATATTTTAATAGCTAACTGATGGGCTTTAAAGTGCTTGGGTTCTGCATGTTTCTCCATGTTTCTCCGAGACGGTACAAACTACACAGAGATGAACTTCTCTGAGAACACATTCTACACTAAATATCAAATATTTGAAATGAGAGGATTTATAGGAGGTTTTATGTTTGCTATTTTAGCATGGGCCTGTCTTCTTTAGTTTATTTTTTTTCCCTTCATATAACAGGTCGATAAATTTTACCTGAGTAATAAAGCAATTTTGTGGAAATCAATCTTCAATCCTGATTTATTCTGAGTGGTTTGTGTCAGTGACTAGGAGATAATTCACAAGATACGTCTGCCGTTTGTCTGCCAACGGGGTCTCAGAGGCTGGCCAGAAAACGGTTGGATCTAATCCTCCTCTTTAACTCATCCCCACAGAATCTTCACCCAAATCTGAAGGGGGTTTGCTAAGTGATTTGGGTGGCTAGCAACATAGGAACAGGGATTTAGAATGAAGAGGGAGAGAAGGAGCAGGAGACAGGGAGAAAGAGGAAGAGCAAGAGAGAGTTTGAATTTGGTCTGGTGGAAACAAATTTTTGTTTTGCATGTTAGGGGTGGATGTTTCCTCCCAGAATGAAATAAGCAATAATGGTGGGTTTGCAAAAGGTCCCGACTTTTTAAAGGAAATGTGGTGATTTTCTTAACGGAGGTAGAAGCTCCCAGGAGGAAACTCCATAAACAATCTCAATGTGTGGCTTAAAAGCTCTCTTTTGCAGCCACTAACATTTTTAATGTGGTGGGAAAAGATGGAAAACAAAACGGTAGAATCTTCTTTTGTCTTTTCTTTCAACACACACACACCCAGGCACATGTTTTAGTGGTTAACTCTTTAGACTTTGATTTGAGATGGATTTAAAAAAAAATAATAATAAGAGGTGCCAGCAAAACCCCCCAGCTCTCACTGGCAAGTGGAGTAGACCTGTAAAGGGCTTTTATCTCCTGCCCATCATCTCAGATTGTCTTGTTTACCCCCCTGAATCCTGATCAGGCACCATTACTGCACTCAGTGTCCACAGCACTCTTGTGAAGGAAAAATTAATTTTGAATTAGTGGCCCCATAACTGCCTGTTCTTCGCATTATCTGTCAGGAAAATAAGCAGACAATAGCTAGCTAAGTGGATTTCTGTGAGCTGCCATTCAAAGGAGAAGGGACAGGTGTTCAATGGGGCTTCTTTCTTTCCTCAACTGCTATTTAACAATACATACAAGAGGAGTTTAATTGTCTGTACCCACCTGCACCCTTGTCATTTCTTGGTTTTATTGGTTTTAATGAAAATATTAAGTGCACTCTAGTAACAGTGGCTAAGTGACATTTTGATTGAAATATACAGGGAAATGTATAATGGAAGCAGGCACTATTACAGTTTTAATAGAAACTGAAAGAAGTAACATCCAGAACAACATTTTTGCTATTGTTATGCATATAGCTAGTTCTGAGAAGGGTAATTGGGGATGGAAAAAAAATGGTTGTTGTTTAAAAGAGGCTTTCACCTTAGCTACCTGACTTTGTTTTCCTAGAAGAATGGAGTGACCAGGCTTTGGCATTTTTTCTTTTATTAGGTACCGATTAGGTAGCATCCATCATCAAGTATGCATTGGACTACCTTTCCTCTTCTCTGGAATCACAATTTATTAAAGTTTCTCGAGAGAACATGGATTTGTGGATAAGAGTATGGGATGAAAAGAGTGATTCATGGCAGCTGACCAAGTGGAAAAGGGGCTGGTGATCTTTCTCACCAGCTGGCAAAGTCTCATGTTTGCCAAAGCCCATCTCTTAGATGGGCTTTCTCAAAATAGA